>NC_090376.1:41677095-42877095 GCF_036365525.1 Heterodontus francisci | reverse complement strand
ACCCTCCATCTCTGCTGCGGACCTCTCTCCCACCCTCCGAACCATGCTGTATCCACCACCCCACTGAATTACACGATAGTCTGGAACTAGATCTGCAGCCAAGCAGCGGACACAGCACTCTGCTACAAATAGCAGTAAATATAGCAATGGCAATGAGCAGCTCCACCTCAGGGGTCCATTACTCTGGAGACTTGGCAAAGATCAGACAGTTTGTGATTCACCTCTGCATTATCAAGGTCATAGACGACCTGTTTCGAAATGCTGGTGACTATACTACAGAATTCCATACAGCATGAGATTCATATAGGTTTTTATGACGGACATTGCATTCCCCAGGGTACAGGGGCTTCATTAGTGACATTGGTGCTGGTTATTCAAGCATCTGTGTGGTATTCATCAACAGAAAAGGATATTACTCTATAAATGTCTAAATGTTTTGTGACACTGCCAAGGAATTTATTATGTCATTGCACTATTTCCAAGGAGTAATCATGATTTCCCAAGGTGACAGTCAATAGAATGGTTGGCCCCTCAAAGATATGGGTTACCTGCTTCACACTTGGCTTGTGATACTGCTACACAATGCTTGTAGCCCTCAGCAAAGAATTAACTGTGAAGCAAATAAGAGAGGCAGAAAGTCACCCAGCTGGAACTTCCAATGTTTGGGCCATAGCTAGAATGCTGTACAAAATATCCTGGTGAACATTGATACAATGGTAGTGGTGTGCTGCATGCTGCATAATAAAGCCATGGAAAAAGGTCTTCTAGTCCTGGATGAACTGAAATTTACTCCCATTAAACTTTGAGAACACTGTGGTGGGGCCATTGTTAATGGCTCCACCACAAATTTCATTCTGTAGCCACCGATTCCATCTCCTTCCTTGGCCACTGTCTGAGGCTGAACCAGACTATTCACATCTATATGTCCTATTTGACCCTGAGCTGAGCTTCCAACACCATATCCTCTCCATCATAAAGACTGCCTACTTCCACCTCCATAATATTGCTAGTCTCTGCATCAGACCATCTGCTGCTGCAATCCTCATCCAAGCTTTTGTTACCTTCAGACTTGACTATTCCAGTGCTCTCCCTGTGCATGCTCTCATCTTCCACCCTCTGTAAACTTCACTAATTGAAAACTCTGTTGTCCAAGTACAAGGCTGATGCCAGAGACTTGAGTATTTAATCTAGGACACTTCTATGTAGTACAGTGGGGGTGCTGTCTTTTGAATAAGATGTTAAACACATCCATCTTTTATGGATGTAAAAGGTCCCATGGCACAATTTAGAGATGAACAGGGGAGTTCTCTGGGTGTCCCAGCCAACATTTATCCCTCAATCAACCCCATCAAAACAAATTTGTCGTATTGCTTTTTGTGGGACATAGCACATAGGAACATAGGACTTAGTAGCAGGAGTAGACCATTTGGCCCTTCGAGCCTGCTCCGTCATTTGATAAGATCATGGCTGATCTGGTTGTGGTCTCAACTCCACTTTGCTGTCTGTCCCCGCATAGCCTTTGATTCCCTTGTCTATCAAAAATCTATCTAACTCAGCCTTGAATAAGAGGCTGCTTTCTGGGGAAGAGAATTCCACAGACTAACAACCCTTTGAGAAAAAAATTTCTCCTCATCTCCTGCTTAAAATGGAGACCTCTTATTCTTAAACTGTGTCTCCTAGTTCTAGCCTGCCCCACAAGAGGAAACATCCTCCCAGTATCCACCCCATCAAGCTCCCTCAGGATCTTATATATTTCAATAAGATCACCTCTCATTCTTCTTAACTCCATGGGGTATAGGGACCTTTGTGCAAATTGACTGCTGTATTTTCCTGCATTACAATAGTGACTACACTTCAAAAGTATTTATTGGCTGTGAAGTGCTTTGGGTTGGCCTGAGGACATGAAATACACTTTCCAGATTTTATGAAACCTACGGTGGATGTGGAATGCGATATGTCTGTATTCATAATGAAGATACATTGAGGCATATGGTGATTATTTATTTGCTTGGCTGTGCATGGGTTTTGTGAAAACCTGGGAATACCATTTAATTCCTAGTTACATACAATCATTCGTATTCAACTAGTGTTGAATTTTATTGGCATGTAATTACTAGCATTATAAAGTGATCATGGAACTGTTTCAGTTATGTCATGTTTTCATAAATTCATGGTTTATTTATTCAAGTGATTATGACAAGATTATGACAGGCTTAGATAAGTTAGACAAGGAAAAGTTGTTTCCATTAACAAATGGTACAAGAACTAGGGGACACAGATTGAAGGTTTTGGGCAAAAGATGCAGGGGGAATATGAGGAAGCATTTCTTTACGCAGTGGGTGGTAATGACCTGGAACCCGCTGCCCACAAGGGTGGTGGAAGCAGAGACAATCAATGACTTCAAGAGGAAGTTGGATGGCCACCTGAGAGAAATAGACTTTCAGGGCTATGGGGATTGAGTTTGGGAATGGGACAGACTGCATAGCTCCATGGAGAGCCAGCATGGACCCGATGGGCCGTAAATGACTCTATGACTCTACTCAAATAATGAATAGCTTTGAACAAAATGACTGACAAACTTCACGTGACTACAATAAGCAGTTACATTCTAGAAGTATCCAATGTATGGATTTCTGTTATTAGATACTTTTATTGATGAGTTAGTTATGTGGGTTCATAGTTCAAAAACATTATCGGTTTCTTTTTCCTACACTTTAGTGGAACAGAAGAAAAACACTATTCCAATTGTCCAAAGATCAAATCTACCCAAACCTGGACATTCTGGACTTCGTCCTCCTGGTTACTCTCGATTGCCAGCAGCTAAACTTGTGGCTTTTGGATTTGTCAGGAGTTCAAGTGTATCATCAGTCTCAAGTAACCAATCGAATGACAGCGTTCATAGTGACCACAGCAAGGCTGCAAATCGTAAGCCATAATTTATTGATTTCTTATTTGATGCAGGAAAGTTTCCCCTATTTCATTCGTCATCTTTTACTTAAAACCTTTAAGAAATCACAATAGCTAATATGAACTTTAGTGGGGAAATGTTATACATAGAGGTGATGACATTAAATTGAATTACTACAGGGTATACAACCCCAGTGTTTAACATTTTTATCACAACACATTTAAAAGAAAACATTCCCTATCCTCACTGTAACATAGCCTTTTGGAGACAATCATTTTAGATGAATGTTCAGGCTATACTAAGTATTTTAAAACATTTAAGGTGTTGAAGACAGCGTTCAATAGCTTTATAATAGACAGTATTAAAACTAGGACTCTTCGGCTGCAGTTACACTACATCTCCAGTCTCAGGCTAATATCTACCTGGTGCATGGTGTGGACACAAGAGTTAAATTATACTGCTGATTGTGCACTCCTGAATAACGTGCTGAATCTAGCCATGAAGGAACTCTGCTCCCAGGGTGAATAATCTTTAATGAGTCTAGGCAGGTAAAAATGTTTAAAATTAAATCAAATTTAAAAGTAAAATGCAACTTTACAATGGGCTGGTTTATATTTCACCTGCTGTGAATTCAAACCAATGTGAGACAGCTTCACAAATTAAGCTCCCATGGTTGCATGAATGCTCACTCAAAACTGCTTTGATGAAATTTAATAGCAATTTAACTGCATCTTCAGAATAAATACATACATGCCTGATGTAAACAAGAGAATAAATTGAGGAAAGATCATTTTTTTTCATTTCCTACATACCCTTGATCTATAAAAGCCGACTGTGAACTCCATATGTAAATGATTTTTAATCTCTAATTTATTATAGAAAAGTGTAATGTTTGGAGCTGGAGAACTGGTGCTGGTGATCAATGTACCTCTCTAGCCCTACCTTCAACCTTGCTCCCACCACTTTATTATAGAGTTGCAGTGCACAAAGTAGACTCACATAAATTAAGTTGTTTTTATTGGACAAAAGAAAGTTGGAAGGGGTGTGATGCAAGATTTTTAAAGAGCGAAGGGAATGGATAATTAGGATGCAGGAACTGTAAACACCAAATAAGAAATTAAAGTATAATTATGAGCTTTAAATTTAGGATTAGAAGGAATATTTTTCCCTACAGTATGGTAAAGGTGTGGAATAGATTACCAAAATACGCAGTTAATGCAATGTTCAATAAATCCTTAAAAAAGCTGATTGTATATTTGGTAATGATGGTATAGAGGGTTGGGAGGATAAGTATAGATATATAGGATGAATAATGTAAAATCTAAGGTTAAATATTCTGAATTTTGGGAAGAAAATGTGCTTCAGGAAAATAAGTGATTTAGGCCCCTCATAATTTTATACACCACAATTAAATCTTCCCTCATGCTCCTCTGTTCCACAAACAACAATGAGATGAAATGAACAACCAATTAATTTGTTCTTGGTGTTGGTCAAGGAAGAAATGCTGACTAGAGCACCAGCAGAACTTCCTTCCCTTTTGTTATTGATATTGATCTTTCACCTCCACCTGAATAGAGAGACAGCCTCATTTCTCAACTGGACACCAACATTCCCAGCAATGTGGCACTGTGTCAGTACTGCAGTAAAGTGCCAGCTTACATTATATGTAATAGCCTTAGTGTGAGGAATGAATCCATAACTTCTGCCCTCATAGGGAGAAGTGCTACCAGCTGAGCCAAACTGACTCTCTATTGGAAGCTCTATTAAAAATATTTCTTATTTATATTAATCCTCCTGTACTTGTGGTAAAAATCACTATAATGGTACTTTACATTGCAAGAGAGGCATGTTACAGGAGAGGACTCTTGTAATGGTTAATGTAAAAATAGGCATTTAAATGCAGTAACTTTTCTGGCTCTTAACAGGAAGAACTATATTACTTGTAAAGTGCACAAATGAGCTGCCGCATTTTCCTTAATATCAACCATGACTGTGATTCAGAAAATAATGAATCGGCCAAGAAGCATTTGGGACATCATGAGTATATGAAAGGTTCTAGATAAATGCAAGTTCTTTCTTGAAATACACAGCCCAGTTATTTCTGACTGTTCCCTTTCGTGAGCTGCTTTATTGTGTAGCATGGTGAGTATGTCATTGACTCTGCTAATGTAGAATGCCACCTAGTGGCAGCACAAACATTGAAGAAATTACAGCAAAGCGATCTTACAAGGACTTGCATGGTGCACCTGGGGTGTTATAAGTATTGGCAGTCTGATACTCAGCCCATGGACATGGGTGTGAGTTTTAGCATTGTCATCTTAGCTCTCAATCTGAGCTGCTTTAGCAGGAAGGTACCGCACGGAGGGCGTGGAGAATACCAGCAGAGGCTTTTGTGATTCTTGGCTACTGGGTGAGTGGGGAGGAAAGGATGTGGTGATTTAGATTTGGCAGTTTCTGGGGCCATCTGGCAACCATTTGAAAAGTGCATTGAAACAGCCTATGAGGGAATTTACACAGGTTCTGTTTCTAGCCTCATAGAAACCTAAGAACAGTAATAGGCCATTTGGTCCATTGAGTCTGTTCCATCATTTTGTTAGTCGTGATAGCTCTATCTTTTTGATACCAATTCCTTGCCTTTTCTCCAGCATTCTTAATATTTTTACCTATATCTCCCGTTTAAACACCTCAGTTGATTTTGCATCTAGGGTCTTCTGGGCAGTTTGTTCCACGTACTCAGAAGATGTTTTTTTTTCCTAGATTTAATTTCAATCAGTTTAGTTTTAGGGAAGAATTGTTCCTTATTTACTAATTCCCTTACTTTACCTGCCTATTATCATCAAGAGTTTAAATATCTTGATCAGCTCACTCCTTAACCACTCTGTGTCTGGGCAATATAATGCAAATTTTCCCAAGGCCTGTATAACTCTCCTAAGAGGGTCACCCAGGACTGAACACGATGCCAAATAAGACCTAATCATCGCCTGTTACAATTCTAGTAAAGTTTTTATATTCCTTTGAATTTCTGCTGGGATTCCATGATCTAGCACTGAATTTATTGCAGGAAATCGGGAACGCCTATATATCTCATTATGATGAAGCCAGCAACACATGAGCCTTTTTTGATCCTTTTTCTACCTACGAGTTAGCTTTGAATCCCTTATGTACCTAGACAATAAATCTTTGTTCATCAAGCCCCTCATGTTCCCCCATTTAGATTGTACTCCCATCTGCCATTCTTACATCCAAAGTGCACTACTTTATATTTTGTTACATTAAATTGCATTTGCCATTGCCTGTCCACTCACTTAATCTTTAATTTCCTTTTGCAGTTTTCTCTAGGCTTCCAGCATTAGGCAATTCAGGCAAAGAAAAAGAGATGAGAATATAAAACAATGTGAAATGTACCCAAAGTACCCTCAAAAAAGTTAAAATATAATGCACTATCCGTTTAAAGGAAGTATATCTTTTTAAGCTATAATTTTTCTCATGCTTTTTGAGGCTTTGTAAAGAAAACAGGGGATTTTGACCTTACACTCCTATCATAAACGGGGCTGGTATTAAAATCCACAAGCTCACTGATCTGCTAGAAAAATCTCCCTGGATCCCACAGTTTTCAATTTTAATGAATGCTTCTGGACAAGCAGCTATGCTACCCACTCAAAGCCACCAGGGTCCTAATTCACATATACAAATCAGGGTCCAAAAACGTCAAAAAGCCCTGACAGCAAGTTTAACTTGAACTGAGTGAGGAAGCCACTCACACGTAAAGGCTAGCATACGGAAGATTGGAAAACTGAAAAGGTGCTCCTTGGAAATGATTTTCTTTGCATTGTGGGGACTGGAGGAGGGCCTGGAAGGGCAGGGGTGTTCCTCCTGGCCTGATGAGAAAAGTTGGACCTGGACGTTTCTTCCCCCCTCTTTCCTGCTAATGCATAGCCTGGAATCCCCAGCAGCTTCGGGATGTGGGCCAACAGTATGTTAGTGAAGCCTGTTAGTTAAAATCAGCATGGCTTCATACACTTTTGTAGGAGGGCAGGAAACAAAATGAAACCAACAGTTTCCTGCCAGGAACCCGCTGGCAGTTAAAATCCTGACCAGAAAGTACAAGTCATGTATGTATTTGATTTTGTTGAAACCTTTGGATGTTTGAATTTGTACCGAGGTCTATCATTTATATATCTCTATTTGAGTGCAGTAAATATCAAAAAATACATTAAAATGTTTCAGTGAATGGTTAACATGAATTTATACATTCAAAGATCTCCTAGGCCCTCTTTCAGATGCTCAGCGTGAGGCCTGGAGATTCTTTTTGTGAAAGATCCTTCATGAGGCATTATTCTAAAAGGCTAAAAGATGGAATTGTAGAATATAGACACTGAGATTTTATGCTAATACACCATAACTTGTAAGGTCATAGTATTAGAACGTATATATTTTTAACCCACGTGTATCACTGACAATATTTTACCTCGTCCAAATTCATATCCTCTGATACTCAGGTTAAACGTTTTTTTATCTTTTTGTGTGAAATTGATGTAATTTTCGTTTTAATTTCAACACTTACACTGAGAATGGGTACCAGTGTATGTTTTTTGTCACATTTGATTGGTAACTGCTAGTTTATAATAGAACCCAGTGGGTTTACCACAAATGTAAGAACATAAAGTAAGGATGAATTTGTTATTTTACAGCATGCATTCAGCTGTGGGGACTGAGTTTATTTTGTACAGTTCCTGCAGTCCCTTAGCTTACATATTCATTGTTCCATAAACCATCTTGCATGATTTGACACAAAGCTAATTTAAATTTCAAACTCTGGAAGTCTGTGTATATTAAAACAATGCATTATGGTATCACAGTATTCCAAAATACACAGACATAACTTCTATGTCTCTATGTATGTACTCAGAGCTGGAAAGTGAGATTAGGTTGGATAGTTCTTTCTCGGCCAGCACAGACACATTGCTCCAAATGGCGTCCTTCTGTGCTGTAATTTTTCTATGTTTCTATGATTTGCACTTACAATGTCTGTAAGTCAGTAGTTTTAACATCTTGCATCGTTTTAAAATAGTTTCATGCTCAATGTATTATAGAGCTCTAAATAAAAGCTAGGGCTGCAAAATTTAGCTCCATAGCACTGGTAGATTGGGCGTCTGAGTGCCGGTTTGGAAGAAAAATGGCATGCGCGGGCTTCCATCCACATCCAGCAGAGCCCACGCCGAAAGCCATCTTAGTGAGGGCGTAAGAAGTATGTGCCAGAAATATGTAGAGTAGACAGATCATGTGTCAGTCCGCGCCTAATGCTGATTTGACACCAGCGCTACCACTTTTGGTCTTGCTGCTCGAGTTAGTGTATTCTCTTAAACAGAGCGGAACATGTGCTCAGCAGCATGAAGGATCCTCCAGCAGTGGTATTTAAAGACATTGTCAGCAACTTGCAGATTAGTTGCTTATTACTTTCTACTGGGTCTGTTTGAGTTTGTGGAAATCGTGGGTGTTTGGAGGAGTTGCTTAACATTGGTGAAGACTGCAGGGAGTGATGCTGTGTTTGGGAAAGGCATTGGTTTCTACTGCAAAGGCACTGGGTACAATTCTTGCTACCAGTCATTGGTGCCATAGTAGCAGTTCCCCTTGGGCTGCAGCATGGAGGGTTTTGGTTCAGAGGCAGCAAAGAAGACAAGCAGCCCACAGGGGAAGAGGAGAGGAGGGGGAGAAGGCCATGTCTTCCAGGAGCACTTTTCTTGCCTTCATCTAAGCCAGGGGCAATGTGTTCGGTGACTGTGATTCATGAAGGAGGTGCTTGCCGGACTCTGCCACCTCTTGAACTGGACCTGCACCCTCAGAACCATGCAAGGATGGTACTGTCAATGGATAGCCAAGGTGAGTATGGCTTTCAATTTCTATGCTTTAGGATCTTTTCAGGCTGGAATGGGCATCATAGCAATCATCGCACAGTTTGTCAACCATTGCTGCAGCTGGGAGGTGACAGACGCTCTGTACATCATGACAGTGGTGTTCATTGTGCTCTTCCTGAACAGAGAGAAGCAGACAGAACCTGCAAGAGGCTTTGCCAGGATAGTTGGATTCCCAATGGTGCAGGTTGCCATTGAATGCACACCCTTGGCTTTGTGGGAGCCACATCTCAATGCTGACATGTACTAGAGAAGCAAAGATTGCCATTCACTCAATGTACAGTTCGTGTATGACCCACACCCAGCACATCATGCTGCTAAGTGCCCATTAAGCTGGCAGCCCTCATCATGCATTTATCCTGCACCAGTACACTGTTCCGGCAATCTTTAGCCACCATACTGGACTACAATGACTACCCATTCTACACCTGGCTCATGACTCCCCTCTGCAACCTACCACTTGTGGCGGGCGCTCATATATTGCAACCCTTGCTGCCACAAGAAACATCATCAAGCAGACAATTGGGGGTCTGAAGCAAGGGTTCTGCTGCCTTTATCACTTTGGCGGAGCCCTCCAGTACTTGCTGGAGTGGGTGTCCCGAGTAGTGGTATTGTGCTGCATTCTCCAAAACCTGGCAATCATGAGGGCCCTTGCCACCAACTTAATTTAACAAAACATCCAATAGTCTATGGAAAACTGAACGAAACACACTTGTGCATTTGCCTCATGCCTGCATTGCGGCTGGCTTTGCCTTGCCTAGTATCACCTGCTGTGCTACTCCAGTGGCTCCAGAATGCCTGTTGGAAGGCTGTTGACTTTCAGTGGGGGAGACCATAGATGGCCTTGCAGGACGCCCTCGAGCTGCTCTGGGCCTAGAAGGCCCAATTTCGGACTACACCATCTCAGCATGCGTGGCAGCAGCCTGGGCTGGCTAGCTGACGGACAATAGCAAAGGCACTGGCTGAGTGGCAGTGGTGGAAGCACGAATGCTGTCATCCTGAGAGAGGACAACAGGTTCGGGCTCCACAGAGCCACCGTCACTAGCCCTGGGGTGGCATCTTAGCAATTCTAGTAATCTGTTGGAGGACAGATTGTTGGACTGCTGTGAGACCGTGCAAACTCCTTTGAACTCTGGCATCTGCAGCCACGATGGCAACAGTCTGAGGTTGCATGGCAGCAAGCTGACCCTGCATAATTTCAGCCTGAGCTTCCACTGCAGCACTCAGACATTGGGTGGCTCCTGTTTTGTACTGCAATGGAAGCTGAGACATTGGTCATCAGACGCTGCATCATGATTGGCTCCGCAAGTGCTGTCATGGAGCGGGCTGCCACTACCAGGCTGGAAAGAATCGGCTCTGAACTCTGTCCAAAGCCCTGTCCCAAGTTAGAGCGGTACTTCCTGCTCCTTGACAGTGACAGCAGCTTTCTGGTAGGCCTGCCAATGCACTAAGCACTAAGCATTTCATTTTGCATACCTCTATACACCAGCTCATCGAAGCCCTCATCTAAGTCCTCTGAAGCAGAGCGTGTGTGCAACCTTGTGCTCTGGGGAGCTGGTACACATGCTACCTTTTCCCTCTGCTCTGGCTGCAATCCACTCATGCTCAGTGACTCACTACATGCAGATCCCACCTCTATGATCTCTAAAGTATGTGCATTGCCAGTATCTGCACTGGTGACAGCGATTGTCAGATCAAGTGATGGTGATTCTTCCTCATCAGTCTGATTTCCCTCCAGGCCTTCAGCCTTCTGCACCACTGGCTGGCCAGGTGGCAGCTGTTGGATGTCTGTAAACATTAAGGCATAAGGGCAGGATTGGGATAAGGGAGGAGGGAGAAGCAAGAAGTGCATGGTCATACCATCTGCAGATTGTAAATCATAACAGATTGTGGGATGAGGGTGAAGTGGGATATTAGAAGGTGAAGGTAGGAAAATACCGTCATCCACAATGGTTTCAGCTGCAATCCTAGCCACTGCCCCAGTGATGGCCGTTCCAATGATTTCTAGCACCGTCTCCTCTATGGGGATGAACACATGCAGCTGTTAGCTGCTGCTGCTGCCTACTATGGGCCACCTTGTCCTGCAAGGTGACATTTGTCAGTGAGTTGTGGTGCAGTGTGATGTGCCTGCCACAGTCGAATAGCTGGCAGTGTGTGCAAGCTTTGAGATGCGAGTGTGTGGCTTGCAGCAGTCCTAAGTGTGTGATGGTGAGCTGAGGCTTTGAATGTGAGGTATCAGTCGAGGTTGACAGGGATTGTTGGTAGGTGAGTGAAGGGTATGTGATGAATGGAGCAGTCTGTGAGGCTAGTGGTGCAGTTACAGTAGGATATGGCATATGAAGATGCAATCACTGAACTAGACCACTCATGTGAGGTCATTAAATTTCTTTCAGCACTCCATCGGAGCTAGACCTAGACTGGTTCACTAATGTCCTTTAGGGGAGGAAATCTGCCGTCCTTACTTGGTCTGGCCTACATGTGACTCCAGACTCACAGCAATGTGTGACTCTTAAATGCCCCTGAAATAGCCTAGTGAGCCACTCAGTTGTACCAAACCACTAGAGAAAAGTCTAAAATGAAACCGGACGGACCACCCGGCATCGACCTAGGCACTGGAAACGACAATGGCAAACCCAGCCCTGTCAACCCTGCAAAGTCCTCTTTACTAACATCTGGGGGCTTGTGCCAAAATTGAGAGAGCTGTCCCACAGACTAGTCAAGCAACAGCCTGACATAGTCATACTCACCAAATCATATCTGACAGACTATGACCCAGACACCATCCCTGGGCATATTCTGTCCCACCGACAGGACAGACCCAGCAGAGGTGGTGGCACAGTGGTATACAGTCGGGAGGGATTTGCTCTGGGAGTCCTCAACATTGACTCCGGACCCCATGAAGTCTCATGGCATCAGGTCAAACGTGGGCACGGAAACCTCCTGCTGATTGCCATCTACCGCCCTTCCTTAGTTTATGAATCATTGGTTCTCCATGTTGATCACCACTTGGAGGAAGCACTGAGGGTAGCAAGGGCACAGAATTTACTCTGAGTGGGGGACTTCAATGTCCATCATCAAGAATAGCTCGGTATCACCACTACTGACCGAGCTGGCTGAGTCCTAAAGGACATCGCTCCTAGACTGGGTCTGCAGCAGGTAGTGAGGGAACCAACAAGAGGGGAAAACCTATTTGATCTCATCCTCTCAATCTGTCTGTCGCAGATGCTTCTGTCCATGACAGTATTGGTAGGAGTGACCACCGCACAGTCCTTGTGGAGATGAAGTCCCACCTTCACATTGAGGATACCCTGCATCGTGTTGTGCGACACTACCACTGTGCTAAATGGGATAGATTTCAAACAGATCTAGAAACTCAAAACTGGGCATCCATGAGGCGCTGTGGACCATCAGAAGCAGCAAAATTGTGTTCAACCACAATCTGTAACCTCATGGCCCGGCATATCCCCCACTTTACCATTACCATCAAGCCGGGAGATCAACCCTGGTTCAATGAAGAGTGCAGGAGGGCATGCCAGGAGCAGCACCAAGAATACCTAAAAATGAGGTGTCAACCTGGTGAAGCTACAAAACAGGACTACTTGCATGCCAAACAGTGGAAGCAGCATGCGATAGACAGAGCTAAGTGATCCCACAACCAACGGATCAGATGTAAACTCTGCAGTTCTGCCACATCCAGTCGTGAATGGTGGTGGACAATTAAACAACTAAGAGGAGGAGGAAGCTCCACAAATATCTCCATCCTCAATGATGGGGGAGCCCGGCACATCATGCAAAAGATTAGGCTGTGAGGTCCCCAGCATCACAGATGCCAGTCTTCAGCCAATTCGATTTATTTCACGTGATATCAAGAAACGACTGAATACACTGGATACTGCAATGAATATGGGCCCTGACAACATTCCGGCACTAATACTGAAGACTGTGCTCCAGAACTGACTGCGCCCCTAGCCAAGCTGTTCAAGTACAGCTACAACACTGGCATCTACCCGACAATTTGGTAAATTGCCCAGGTATACAAAAAGCAGGACAAATCCAACCCAGCCAATTAACGCCCCATCAGTCTATTTTCGATCATCAGCAAAGTGATGGAATGAGTCGTCGACAGTGCTATCAAGTGGCACCTACTCAGCAATAAACTGCTCAGTGACGCTCAGTTTGGGTTCCCCCAGGGCCACTCAGCTCCTGATCTCATTACAGCCTTGGTCCAAATATGGACAAAAGAGCTGAACTCAAGAGGTGAGGTGAGAGTGACTGCATTTAACATCAAGGCAGCATTTGACCGAGTGTGGCATCAAGGAGCCCTAGCAAAACGGAAGTCAATGGGAAGAGGAAAGTTCTCTACTGATTGGAGTCATATCTAACACAAAGGAAGATGGTTGTGGTTGTGGAGGTCAATCACCTTAGCGCCAGGACATCACTGCAGGAGTTCCTCAGGGTAGTGTTCTAGGCCCAGCCATCTTCAGCTGCTTCATCAATAACCTTCCCTCCATCATAAAATCAGAAGTGGGAATGTTCACTGATGATTGCACAATGTTCAGCACCATTCGTGACTCCTCAGTTACTGAGGCAGTCAGTGTCCATATGCAGCAAGACTTGGACGATATTCAGGCTTGGGCTGATAAGTGGCAAGTTAGATTTACGCCACACAAGTGCCAGGCAATGACCATCTCTGACAAGAGAGAATCTAACCATCTTGCCTTGACATTCAATGGCATTACCATCACTGAATCTCCCCACTATCAACATCCTGGGAGTTACTATTGACCAGAAGCTAAACTGGAACGGCCATAGAAGTACTGTGGCTGCAAAAGCAGATCAGAGGCTGGGGATTCTGTAGCGATTCTCACCTCCTGACTCCCCAATGCCTGTCCACCATCTACAAGGCACAAGTCAGGAGTATGATGGAATACTCTCCACTTTCCTGGTTGAGAGCTGGTCCAACAACACTCAAGAAGCTTGGCACCAGCCAGGACAAAGCAGCCCGCTTGATTGGCACCTGATCCATCACCTTCAACATTCACTCCCTCCACCACCAACACACAGTGGCAGCAGTGTGTACCATCGACAAGATGCACCGCAGCAACTCACCGCGCCTCCTTCGACAGCACCTTCCAAACCTGCGACCTCTACCACCTAGAAGGACAAGGTCAGCAGACGTATGGGAACGCCACCACATGCAGGTTCCCCTCCAAGCCACACACCATCCTGACTTGGAACTATTTCACCGTTCCTTCACCGTAACTGGGTCAAAATCCTGGAACTCCCTTCCTAACAGCACTTTGGCTGTACCTACCCCACATGGACTGCAGTGGTTCAAGAAGACAGCTCACCACCACCTTCTCGAGGGCAATTAGGGATGGGCAACAAATGCTAGCCTAGCCAGCGATGCCCACATCCCATGGAAGAATAAAAAATAAGACAGCTGGCATTGACCACAGCAGGTACCTGCTCCCACTGCCTTCTCCGTATCTGTCTAGAGGACCTTCTGGCCCACTGTGGGAAGAGGACCTCTCTCTTCCTTGGCACCTCCTGCACTAAGGCCTCCAGTGCAGTATCCGAGAACCGTATGGTCCGCTCTCTGGCCTGTTGCACCATTTCTGTATGTTCTTGTGGTCTTTAACTCTTCTGTCACCACTTCCAGCCCTGCTGCTGCCAGAATGCACTTTGCCTTTAAGAGGTGTCATGTGGCTTTAGCTAAAGCAGGCCAGCTAATTTCATTGGCTGTAAAGCACTTTGAGACGTCCGGTGGTTATGAAAAGTATCATATAAATGTAAGTCTTTCTTTCAAGTGGTGCTAGCTTTGCATGAGCTTGGATCCCCTGCTGAGGCATGCAGCCACTGAGCAGTGCATTCAGTGCTGGGCTGTATGCCGCAATCATTATAATTAACCGGCACAATGGGTTTGTGTGCTGCCTTCAATACTTTGAACAGACATAGAATGTCATGATCCCTGTGCATGATTTTGGGGGCATATCCAATTTAGCCTCCTAGGGAAGAAATACAAAAACAACTAGCATCTTTAATGTAGAAAAATATCTCAAGGTGCTTCCCAGAGGCAAAATCAGAAATAAATGGATACTGAGCCAAAGAAAGACAAATTAGCGGGGGTGGTCAGAGTGGTGAATTTTAAGGAGGGTCTTAAAGTAGGAGAGGGAGGTGTAGAGATTCAGGGCTTAGGGTGGAAACTCCAGAGCTTCGGGCCTATTTGGCTGAAGGCACAACTGCCAATATTGGGCTGGGTGGGTGTGTGGTGAATGGACAACGGCTTGTAGTCAGAGGAAGAGAGAATCATAAAAAAAATAAAAACAACACAAAAAATGTTTTAAAAATTATCTGTTTTAACTGCACTTTTACTCTAACTGTTACAACTGCACTTTGAAAATCCCAACAGTCTCGCCTTTGGCCCACTGTTCACCACATCATTTCTTCAGCAACTGATTTGCTTAGCGTCATCTTCACCTCCACCTTTGATGCCCTCATCCCATTAAAAAGATCAGTCTCTCTCCCCTGGCCATTCTCCCAGTACGGCCCTCATCTCTGCTCTCTTAAGTCCAAAGAACACAGACTTGAAAGGATATGGACAACTGGTTTAGCCATCCACTGCCAGATCTGGCTGGACTAGTTAAAATACTATCGGGTCCTGTTGTCGTCTGCTAAAACTGCTCACTATTTCAGGATCATCCTGGAATGCAAAGGTAACCCCCCACTTCTTTTCTCTATTGCAAACCATCTTCTTAAACCCATTTCTCCTGTTCTCTCCACTCTCACCTCCAACAATAAGTGCGAAGAGCTCATGGACCTCTTTGTCACTAAGATCAAGACCATCTGATCAGCTGCCTTTGCCACGTCCCTCCCTTCAACTTGCTCACTGGGCCAGACTGCCTCTAAAGTTTCCTGTTGTCCTAGCCCTGAACTTGCATCTTTCTGTAGTTTCTCTCCTACCTCCCCTCATGCCTTCTCTGAGCTCATCATATCCATTAGGCCCACCTCCTGCTCTCTCGATCCTATTCCCACTAAACTGTTGACTGCCCAACTTCCCTCCTGGTCCCCACATGAACTGATATTGTAACGGGTCCTCTCTCTTCAGGTGTTGTTCCTCTCTCCTTTATATTTGCTGTCATAACCCCCTCCTCAAAAAACAACTCTTGACCCCACCATCTTTGCAGACTACTGTTCCATCTCCAACCGCCCTTTCCTCGCCAAAGTCATTGAACATGTTATCAACTCCCAAAGCCATTTCCATCTTTATTGGAACTCCATGTTTGGATCCCTTCAATCAGGTTTCCGCTCCGCCACAGTACCGAAACAGCTCTCATCAAAGTCACAAACAGCATCCTATGTGACTGTGACAAAGGTGAATTTTCCCTCCTCATCCTTCTCGACTTGTCTGCTGCCGTTGACATAGTTGACCACACCATCCTCCTCCAATGCCTCTCCACTGTTGTCCAGCTGGGTGGGACTGCTCTCACCTGGTTCCATTCTTATTTATCTATAATCAGAGCCAGAGAATCACTTGCAATAGCTTCTTTTCCTCCTTCCGCATCATTATCTTTGGTGTCCTCAAAGGATCTGTCCTTGGCCCTCTCCTATTTCTCACCTGCATGCTGCCCCTTGGCGACATCATCCGAAAACACAGTGTTAGTTTTCACATTTGTGCTGATGACACTCAGCTGTACCTCACCACCACTTCTCTCAACTCCTTCACTGTTGCTAAATTTTCAGACGGCTTATCTGACATTCTGTACTGGATGAGCAGGAATTTCCTCCAATTAACTATTGGGAAGACTAAAGACATTATTTTCGGTCCCCACTGCAAACTCTGTTCCCTAGCTACCAATTCCATTCCTCTCCCTGGCAACTGTCTGAGATTAAGCCAGTCTGTTCATAATCTTGGTGTCACATTTGACCCCGAGATTAGCTTCCGGTGTCATATTTGTGCCATCACTAAGACCGCCTATTTCCACCTCTGTAACATCACCTGACTTCGCCCCTATTTCAGCTCATCTGCTGCTAAAACCCTCATTCTTGCCTTTGTTACTTCTGGACTTGACTATTCCAATGCAGCCCTGGCTGGTCTCTCATATTCTACTCTGCGTAAACTTGAGATCATCCAAAACTCTGCTGCCCATATCTTAACTCGCACCAAGTCCTGTTCCCCTATCACCCCTCTGCTCACTGACCTACATTGGCTCCTGGTCAAACAATGTCTTGATTTTAAAATTCTCATCCTTGTTTCCAAATCCCTCCATGGCCTTGCCCCTCCCTATCTCTGTAATCTCCACCAGCCCAACAACCCTCCAAGATATCGGCGCTCCTCTAATTCTGGCCTCTTGTGCATTCCTAATTTGAATTGCTCCACCATTGGTGGCCGTGCCTTCAATTGCCTCAGCCCCAAGTGCTGGAATTCCCTCCCTACACCTCTCCACCTCGCTTTCAGCCTTTAAGGCACTCCTTAAAACCTACCTCTTTGACCAAGCTTTTGGTCACCTGACCTAATATCTCCTTTTGTGGCTCTGTGTCATACTTTGTTTTATAATGCTTCTGCAAAGTGCCTTGAGACATTTTATTATGTTAAAGGTGCTATATAAATATAAGTTCTTGTTGGTTGAGGGATAAATATTGGCCAGGAAATCAGGAGAATCATAGAATCATGGACCTTGCAAAATCCTCCTCACTAGCATCTTAGGGGGTGGAAGGTTATCGGGGGTAGGTGGAAATGTGGAGTAATCAGCTCAGCCATGAACTTATTGAATGGCAGAGCAGGTTCGAAGGGCCGAGTGGCCTACTCCTGCTCCTAATTTGTATGTTTGTATGTTCGGAGGACTTCCAAAATTGGGAGAGCTGTCGCACAGACTAGTTAAGCAACAACCTGACATAGTCACGCTCACCAAATCATACCTTACAGCCAATGTCCCAAATTCCTCCATCACCATCCCTGGGTATGTCCTGTCCCACTGGCAGGACACACTCACCAGAAGTGGCAGCAGAGTGGTGGGAGTGGCCCTGCGAGTCCTCAACATTGACTCCGGACCCCATGAAATCTCATGGCATCAGGTCAAATAGGGACGAGGAAACCTCCTACCTACCGCCCTCCTTCAGCTGATGAGTCAGTACTCCTGCATGTTGAACACCACTTGGAAGAAGCACTGAGTGTAGCAAGGGCACAGAATTTACTCTGGGTGGGGGACCTCAATGTTCATCACCAAGAGTGGCTTAGTTGCACCACTACTGACTGAGCTGGTCGAGTCCTAAAGGACATTCCTGTCAGACTGGGCCTGCGGCAGGTGTTGAGGGAACCAGCAAGAGGGAAAAACCTACTTGACCTCTTCCTCACCAATCTGCCTGCCGCAGATGCATCTGCCCATGACAGTATTGGTAGGAGTGACCACCGCACAGTCCTTGTGGAGACGAAGTCCCACCTTCACATTGAGGATACCCTGCATTGTGTTGTGCGAAACTACTATCGTGCTCAATGTGATGGATTCAGAACAGATCTAGCAACTCAAAACTGGGCATCCATGAGGCGCTGTGGACCATCAGCAGCAGCAGAATTGTATTCAACCACAATCTGTAACCTCATGGCTTGGCATATCCCCCACTCTACCATTACCATGAAGCTGGGGCATTAACCATGGTTCAATGAAGAGTGCTGGAGGGCATGCCAGGAGCAGCACCAGGCATACCTCAAAATGAGATTCCAATCTGGTGAAGCTACAACACAGGACTGTTTGCATGCAGAACAGCAGAAGCAGCATGCAATAGACAGAGCTAAGCAATCCCACAACCAACGGATCACACCAAGGTCTGCAGTCCTGACCATCCAGTCATGAATGGTGGTGGACAATTAACAGGCTGCACAAATAGCCCCATCCTCAACGATGGGGGAGCCCAGTACATCAGTGCAAAAGACAAGGCTGAAGCATTTGTACCCATGTTCATCCAGAAGTGCCGAGTGGATGACCCATCTCTGCCTCCTCCTGAGATCCCCAGCACCACAGATGCCAGTCTTCAGCCAATGCAATTCACCCCACATGATATCAAGAAACATTATGGGGTTACCATTTACCAGAAACTTAACTGGACCAGCCCTATAAATACTGTGGTTACAAGAGCAGGTCAGAGGCTGGGAATTTTGCGACGTGTAACTCATCTCCTGACTCCCCAAAGCTTCTCTGCCATCTGCATTGCACAATTGGGAGTATGATGGAATACTCTGCTTACCTGGATGAGTGCAGCTCCAACAACACTCAGGAAGATTGACAGCATCCAGGACTAGGCAGCCAACTTGATCAGCATCCCATCCACCACCTTAAACATTCACTCTCTCCACCACTGCCGCACAGTGGCATAGGTGTGTACCCTACACAAGACGCCTGCAGCAATTCACCAATCCTCCTTCGACAGCACCTTCCAAACCCGCAACCTCCACCACCTTAAAGGACAAGGGCAGCAGACTCATGGGAGTTTCCTTGCAAGCCACTCACCATTCTGATGCGGAACTATATCGCCATTCCTTCACTGTCGCTGGGTCAAAATCCTGGAACTCCCTCCCTAACAGCACTGTGGGTGTACCTACACCACAAGGACTATGTGGTTCAAGAAGGTGGTTCACCACCACCTTCTGAAGGGCAATGTGGGATTGGCAATAAATCCTGGCCTAGCCAGTGATGCTCACATCCCATGAACGAATAAAAAAGAATGGTCTGTTGGCTCTCTGCAAAACCAACTCAACCACTCCCACTCCCCACTCTTTCCCCGTAGCCCTGCAAATTTTCTCTCTTCAGATGCTTATCCGATTCCCATTTGAAAGTCACAATTGAATCTGCTTCCATCAGACTCTTAGGCAGTGGATTCCAGATCCTAACCACTCACTGCATAAAATTCAGAACTCCCCTGCTTGACTTCAAATAGTGCTGTGGGATCTTTAACATCCACGTGAGTCAGCAGAGGAGGCATTGATTTAATATGTTATCAGAAAGACAGCACCTCCAACAGTGCAACACTCCCTGCACTGGAAATGTCAGCCTAGATTATGTGCTTAAATCTCTAGAGTAGGACAGACTCCTGACTCAGAGGTGATAATGCTACCATTTAGCCAGCAGGTGATTATACAACAAAAGCAATTCACTGTGAACAAAGGTTATCATTCAGTTATAGTCTGGATACCTGCTGTGCTGCAGATCAGTCAGGTGTACCATACCAGAAATATCAGAATAAAGCACACAATTAAGTCTATTTTAGTAGCTTGCACTTAGTAAAATTCAACAAGATTCAATTGAGTAAAATACTTTTCATCTCTTAAAGTGCCTCGAGTTACTGGTATTCATGTTTCTTTAGTATTAAAAAGATACATGTTTAGTTTCAATCTTTGTCTTTTGGGCCTCCTTATCTCGAGAGACAATGGATACGCGCCTGGAGGTGGCCAGTGGTTTGTGAAGCAGCGCCTGGAGTGGCTATAAAGGCCAATTCTGGAGTGACAGGCTCTTCCACAGGTGCTGCAGAGAAATTTGTTTGTTGGGGCTGTTGCACAGTTGGCTCTCCCCTTGCGCCTCTGTCTTTTTTCCTGCCAACTACTAAGTCTCTTCGACTCGCCACAATTTAGCCCTGTCTTTATGGCTGCCCGCCAGCTCTGGCGAATGCTGGCAACTGACTCCCACGACTTGTGATCAATGTCACACGATTTCATGTCGCGTTTGCAGACGTCTTTATAACGGAGACATGGACGGCCGGTGGGTCTGATACCAGTGGCGAGCTCGCTGTACAATGTGTCTTTGGGGATCCTGCCATCTTCCATGCGGCTCACATGGCCAAGCCATCTCAAGCGCCGCTGACTCAGTAGTGTGTATAAGCTGGGGATGTTGGCCGCTTCAAGGACTTCTGTGTTGGAGATATAGTCCTGCCACCTGATGCCAAGTATTCTCCGAAGGCAGCGAAGATGGAATGAATTGAGACGTCGCTCTTGGCTGGCATACGTTGTCCAGGCCTCGCTGCCGTAGAGCAAGGTACTGAGGACACAGGCCTGATACACTCGGACTTTTGTGTTCCGTGTCAGTGCGCCATTTTCCCACACTCTCTTGGCCAGTCTGAACATAGCAGTGGAAGCCTTACCCATGCGCTTGTTGATTTCTGCATCTAGAGACAGGTTACTGGTGATAGTTGAGCCTAGGTAGGTGAACTCTTGAACCACTTCCAGAGCGTGGTCGCCAATATTGATGGATGGAGCATTTCTGACATCCTGCCCCATGATGTTCGTTTTCTTGAGGCTGATGGTTAGGCCAAATTCATTGCAGGCAGACGCAAACCTGTCGATGAGACTCTGCAGGCATTCTTCAGTGTGAGATGTTAAAGCAGCATCGTCAGCAAAGAGGAGTTCTCTGATGAGGACTTTCCGTACTTTGGACTTCGCTGTTAGACGGGCAAGGTTGAACAACCTGCCCCCTGATCTTGTGTGGAGGAAAATTCCTTCTTCAGAGGATTTGAACGCATGTGAAAGCAGCAGGGAGAAGAAAATCCCAAAAAGTGTGGGTGCGAGAACACAGCCCTGTTTCACACCACTCAGGATAGGAAAGTTTCAATAGTTCAATACGCTTCCTGAAACTATATCCTCAAGCCACCAAGTTCTGTTTATAAAAGCAAAATACTGTGGATGCTGGAAATCTGAAACAAAAACAAGAAATGCTGGAATCACTCAGCAGGGTCTGGCAGCATCTGTGGAAAGAGAAGCAGAGTTAACGTTTCGGGTCAGCGACCCTTCTTCGGAACTTCGGATGCAGGGTGTGATAGACTACAGGCATATGGCATGAAGGTTCCTACAGGCCAGCCAGCGGCCTTTATTAACAGGAAGGGATTCCATTTCATCAGGGTGCAACTGGTCTGTGACCACCGCTAGTGGAACCTGCAGGCGTGTGCTCGGTACTCTGGGGGTAGCCAAGACTCCTACATACTCATGCACTCCCAGGTTTTCACTACGTGTGCTTTTCACTACCCTCCACCCCCCCATGTGCCTTCAAGGCTGGATTCTTGGTGACAAGGGCTATCCATTAAAGAGGTGGCTACTGACTTCAGTGAGGAACCCAAGGACTGAGGCAAAGGAGAGGTACAACACCAGCCACACAGTGACCCGAGCCACCATCGAGCAGACTATAAGTCTGTTGCAGATAAATTCAGGTGCCTGGATCTCTCTGGTGGAGCAATTCAGTATGTCCCAGCAAGGGACTCCCGGATCGTGGTGGTCTGCTGTGCTCTACACAACTGGGCGCTAGGGACGGGGAGGCCCTGGCCAATGAGGATTTGGTGGAGCACAAGGCATCCTCAGATGAGGAGAATGATGAGGAAGCTGCAGTACCCAGAAGACATGAGGGGCTGCATGGAGGACACATTGACTCTTCCCACATCATCCTTCCAGCCAAATAAAGTTCCACCTTCGACCTCCACTGTTGCCATTCGCCTCAGTTGCAAGCCTAGCCTTGGCTAGTGCCACCTGGTACTTCTGGATGGTTCAAAAGATGACCACACACGCCATGGCCCCTCCCAAACTGCCCTTGGGGCAAGCCATGGTACTCCTGCCCTTCTAGAGTGCCCCCTGCACAATAGATAGAAATGTAGAGAAAATAAATTACATCTTTATTGCAAACATTATCATACACAAGCAGTATCACCTTAAAGATCTATTCACCCGTGAAGCCCAAGTGCAGCTGGTGTGTTTTCTTAATTCTTTTACGTGTGCTCCTACATGGCGCACCCCCTTCATTGCCAGCTACATTGGAGGCAGGCTGCTGTCCTGCAGCTTGGGATGACCTTGGCGACCGTCCTCTGGTTGCCCAAGGCCTGGCAGGAGCCTTCTCTGTTGTCATGGTAATTTAAGGCAGTGCTGTCACTGGCAGAAGGGCTGAGGAGCTGCTGTCCACACTAGGAGCGCCCTGAGTGGATCCCCCAGATGGAGAAGGCAGCTGCTCCCCCTGCATCACAAGGCACACTCGTACCTTCCTGTTCACCTGAGATGGCCGAGGAGCGGGGGCAGACTCCAGGTGCCATGCCCTGCTCTCACCTTGCTAGATAGTACTCATGGACAAGCCAATGGCATGCAGGTCTGCGCACATCTCCGACAGCCACTGGTTGGTCTGCTGGATGTGGCTCTCCAATGTTCAGCACCATTCGCGACTCCTCAAATACTGAAGCTGTCCGTGTAGAAATGCAGCAAGACTTGGACAATATCCAGGCTTGGGCTGACAAGTGGCAAGTAACATTTGCGCCACGCAAGTGCCAGGCAATGACCATCTCCAACAAGAGAGAATCTAACCATCTCCCCTTGACATTCAACAGCATTACCATCGCTGAATCCCCCACTATCAACATCCTAGAGGCTACCATTGACCAGAAATTGAACTGGAGTAGCCATATAAATACCGTGGCTACAAGAGCAGGTCAGAGGCTAGGAATCCTGCGGCGAGTAACTCACCTCCTGACTCCCCAAAGCCTGTCCACCATCTACAAGGCACAAGTCAGGGGTGTGATGGAATACTCTCCACTTGCTTGGATGGGTGCAGCTCCAACAACACTTAAGAAGCTTGACACCATCCAGGACAAAGCAGCCCACTTGATTGGCACACCATCCACAAACATTCACTCCCTCCACCACCGACACACAGTGGCAGCAGTGTGTACCATCTACAAGATGCACTGCAGCAACGCACCAAGGCTCCTTAGACAGCACCTTCCAAACCCGCGACCTCTACCACCTCGAAGGACAAGAGCAGCAGATGCATGGGAACATCACCACCTGCAAGTTCCCGTCCAAGTCACACACTATCCTGACTTGGAACTATATCGCCGTTCCTTCACTGTCGCTGAGTCAAAATCCTGGAACTCCCTTCCTAACAGCACCTACTGTACCTACCTTATATGGACTGCAGCGGTTCAAGAAGGAGCTCACTACCACCTTCTCAAGGGCAATTAGGGATGGGCAATAAATGATGGCCTAGCCAGTGACGCCCACATCCCATGAAAGAATAATTAAAAAAAGAGAGTCACTAATCTCTCAATGGAGGCCATGCATGCAGATGAGAGGGAAATCGCAGCAATCATGGCCTGGATGGACTCCTCTACTCTCTGAGCCAGGGTGCGCTCACCCTCTGGAATCTCCACCTGCTCGTTGGGCACCTCACGTTGAACTTCCGTCACTTGCCATCTTATTGACAGCTCCAGAGGCACATCATCAGCCTGGGGTTCAGCATGGGTCTGGCCTTCCACGTTCCTCCGAGTGTCAGTGGCCTTGGCTGTCACAGTCTCTGACAGCTGGTGAGGCGTATGTGTGGTGCTGTCACCGGGTGGTGAACCCGAATCTACTTGCAAATGCATATCCACTGACGTGAACGTATTTGCACTGGTGGAGGGTATGGAGGAATGACGTGATGCTGCAATCTCTGAGGTCCCCATCTCCTCCTCAGAGGTGGATGACTGTCACCCGGAGACAGAAACTCTTTGTTCTTGTAGATGACCTGCTTGAGAGAACAGAAAGATCAAAGGGTTTTTCCCTTCAAAACACAAGCCTCCAGAATTGGCTGGTGTTCACATCGATGTGTGTAAAGTGGAGGACACAGGAGCACCATCCCTCATGTTCACCGAAGGTTACTCATCCTCCTGCGACTGCACTCATACGTCATGGTATGCGATGGAACAGCCGCCATGCTGCCCTGCCAATTCTAGAGCCCCCTCTTCCATGGATGCCAGAACAGCTAGCAGTGGGACCACGCCACCAGTCTGGACCCTTACCTTGGCATTGTGGGCCCTCTTCTTCTGTGGGAGCATGGAAGATGAATGTTAATCACCCCACAACAACAGGCACCCTGCCTAAATGGCTGGTACTGTAGCTGCTGACTTTGAGGCCACTGGCATGCATGTGAAATGGGACCACTCTGGAGCAACCTTGCGAGGGTTGCCACTGTCTGACTTGTGTCCCTTGACAGAGCCGCATCACAGGAGATGTGGCCTCACCCTATTGCTGCCGACATAGTGGGCTGTTCCTTCCCAGCAGCCGCAGCCTCACACTTACCCAGTTGCTAACCCCTAAGGGAACAGAGATGTGGTATTCACTTTTGTGGAGCTGAGAAGGTCATTGGCGTGCTTGCAGCACTACAGCCAGGTTCTCCGGATGACCCCATGGCTGCTGACCTCCTTTGCAATCTCCATCCAGTCTTGCTTAGTCAGGGAGGTTTCCTCATCCTGTCCCTGGGGAAGATGACCTCCCGCCTTGTCCGAGTAGTCTGAAGGAGAACCTGCAGGGTGTCTTCACTGAACGGTAGTGTGATGGTTCCTGCATGCTGACAAGCACCTAGTTCTTCAGGCCCTGACTCTGCCTGCCTTGCTGACCTCTTGGCCTTCTCCCAATGGCAGGACTGCACTGCTGTCTGGAGGTCTTTAAGGGGGAGGTCTGAGGCAGGTGTGGAAGCAAGTTTGAGGCAGGTGGGTAAGGAGGCCTGAAGCAACCTGGCAACCCTTTAAAAATGGCGCCATCACATCCAAACCCATCAGCTGACAACGCAGCCACCACCTCAGTTCATCGGCCGGTGAATGATCAGCACCCATGCCTGCCGGCTGTTAATTCGCCAGCCGGCATGAAATTCCAAAGTGATCAGGGATCAGAGCAGAAGCACCAGCACCATCTGCCTCTGGCCCCACCTTCCCCTCCACGCCGATTTACAGGGTATCCCAGCCATATAGATTTCGTATTTACATTCTATCTAGGCTATTCGATAGCAAATTATCTGTGGCCCTAGGTTCAAGTCCTGGGTCAGATATTACTAATTACTCTTATGTTATTAGGGATAACTGAACTGTAGGATTTAACAACACTGTAAAGTGCAGTCAACTTCCAGCACAGTACAGTTTTCCTCACATCTGAAAATGGCTAAAGCTCATTTATTAGATGTAGAATAACAGATTGTATGTGCAGACTTACAAGGCAGTAATCTGATCGAGGGACTTGGCTGATGGAATGAACCACAAGAAATAAACGTAAGTGAACATCATTTGAACTTCATAATGGAATTACTGCTTTAACTCACATCACACACACTTAATTTAATCACTTTACTTTCTTATCAGGAAGCAGGGTTGTTACTGGAGATTAATGTGTGGTAATTTTGGTAACCTCAAGATGAGAGCTGTGCAGACTTGACCTGGATTTAAACATATCTGATTTTCGAGCTGAAGAATCACAGCAAATGACAAGTTCTGAGTATAACGCATGTAGAGGGGAGAGGTTTTCTATATTAATGTTGCACAAAAGAAATCTTTGCCCATAATGGCTATGCTGAATTCCTTTAACAGCGAAATAAAATCTGATAACACAGCTGTTTAAAAAAGATGCCTTACAGAAAGGATAAAACCCACCAACACAAACTCTGCATGTCCATATAGTATAAATAAAAAATACAGTGACATGACATTTCAGGTTTCAAATGGTTTTGATAAACCAAGCTCTGGCAATTGCTAACATTATTTTGAACTCATTGACATACTGCTGTCACATTACACATCTCTAGGAAATAACATACAGTGTAGTATGTGTCTTACATTGATTGTCAATGCTTTATGTAAAATCAAGATTGAGCGTTTTTTTTAATTGAAAGTCACTTTTGGACACTTTGTGAGATGACTGATATAAAAACAAAGCATATGATATTCATCAAATAATCTTATTAATATACTGGGGAAGGCGAGCAACCTGTTGTATGGTACATTTTTCTGACATGGATGCTTGTACCTTGCATGGGATTGTTGAACTTCTTTGCAGAATTGAAAAAAGACAACTGTATGCATTTGAATAAATGTTTCAGAAAAATAATCTGAAAATAATAAGATGGTAAAGTGATTAACTGTGTCCTAGTGAGAAACCATGAAACAATAGATTACCAGCATTTGAGCAGGTTAGTAGCATTAATCAACATAAGTTACCATAGCAGATAGCAAATGACTGAAAAAGGAAAATACTAAAACTGATGAAGACTATGATGCAGGATGTGAGACGGGAATAGCCTGGGAAGAGCCATAAGAGTATATTCTGTAGTGGAGCCAAGGGTCAGCAACATGTCTGTACACAGACACCAGTGTCTGTGGTAAAAATTTTGAGGTCTGTGACTGATAATTTAAGGGATGAGAAATTTCACATTGGCTTCTTCTTCCAGACCGGTCCCACTTTAAAGAAATCGCAGCCATCAGTTTCACAGCTGTCTGGTACAAAAGCGGGAATAGCGGTTTCTGAACTTCGGACAAGCTCGTGGTTTCCCGGCGGGTTCTGATTTTTTTTTTTAAAAGCCTGCCGGAAATCCACGAACTTGTCCCAAGTTCAGAACCGCTGTTCCCGATGTCAGCACCTGTCAGCTGTGAAACAGACGGCTGCGATTTGTTTAAAAACTGAACTGACCAACCACAAAGCTGAGAGTTCCCGCTTTTTGCTACTGTCAGAGAGCGAGGTGGGGGAGAGAGAGAGAGGTGGGGAGAGAGAGAGGGGGGAAAGAGTGGGGAGAGAAAGAGGAAGAGAAAGAGGGGGGAGAGAGTGGAGAGAGAGAGGAGGGTGAGAGAGTGAGGGGGGGGGGGAGAGTGGGGGAGAGAGAGGGAGGGGTGAGAGAGAGAGAGGAGGGTTTGAGAGAGGAGGGTTTGAGAGAGAGGGTGGGAAAGAGAGAGGGGCTGTAAGAGAGAGTGGGGGAGAGAGAAAGGGGGAGAGAGGGGGAGAGAGAGGGGGAAGAGCAAGAGAGTGGGGGCAGAGTAAGAGAGGGGGGGTGTAAGAGAGTGGAGGGGAGAGAAAAAGGGGAAAGAGAGGGAGAAAGAGAGAGGGGGAGCAAGAGAGGGAGAGAGGAGGCGAGAGAGAGGGGGAGAGAGAGAGGGGTGAGAGAGAGGGGAAAGGGGGGGGTGAGAGAGAGGTGGGTGCGAGAGAGGAGGGGGGAGAGAGAGAAGTGGGGAGAGAGAGATGGGTTGAGAGAGAAAGAGGGGGAGAGAGATGAGGGAGAGTGAGGAGGGAGAGAGAGAAGGGGGATGAGAGAGAGGGAGAACAGAGAGAGAGGGATAGAGAGAGAGATGGAATAGAGGAGGTGAGAGAGAGAGGATAGAGAGAGGGAGAGGGGAGAGAGAGATGGGGGAAAAAAAGGGGGAGAGAGAGGGGGGTCTGGGAGAGAGAGGGCGGGAAAGAGAGAGGGTGGAAGTGAGAGAGGGGTGAGACAGAGAGGGGGAGAGAGAGAGGGGGAGAGAGAGAGAGAGGGGAGAAAGAGAGATGGAAGAGAGAGAGAGGAGAGGAGGGGGAGAGAGATGGGGAAGAGAGAAGGGGAGGGAGAGAGAGAGAGGGAAATTGAAAGGGGGAGAGGGAGGAGAGAAAGAGAGGGGAGAGAGAGAGTGGGGGGGCTGAGAGAGAGAGAGGTTGGAGAGAGAGAGGGTAGAGAGAGGGGGAGAGAGGGGAGGGGGAGAGAGAGGGCGGGAGAGAGAGAGGTGATAGAGAGAGGGAGAGAGAGAGAGATGGAAGAGAGGGAGTGGTGTGTGAGAGCGAGGGTGGAGAGAAAAGGGGAGAGAGAGTGAGGGGGTGAGAGAGAGCGGGGGTAGTGATAGAAGGGGGATAGAGAGAGAGAAGGAGAGAGAGGGGTGTGAGAGAGCGAGGGTGGAAAGAAAAGGGGAGAGAGAGTGAGGGTGGAGAGAGCGGGGTAGTGATAGAAGGGGGAGAGAGAGAGAGAAGGAGGAGAGAGAGCGTGAGAGGGATGGACACAGGAGAGAGGGAGAGAGGGAGATGGACATAGAGAGGGCATAAGGATAGAGTCAGCAAAGGAGAGAGCGAGAGGGGAGGGAAAGAGATCAAGATCACACCTGACAGATGGACATGTATCCGGATTCTCCACATGTCTACATCAAGTGTGCAGGCCAACATTGATTACTTGCGCAAGCAAAAACAATGCCAGGTATGTCATTAAATAGGGAGAAATGCGTTTTAAATCGGTGTGTGTTTTGATGCCATTCGATTGGCTATACATTTTATATACAGATTGAGTGCCCCCATGACCGTGGCTAAGTCAATAATTTTGTCAGATATCTGTGTTGCAACATGTTGGTGCCTATCCCTGATTGGAACGGGTGATATGGCCTCAAAAATCAGGCACAGATCAACTCCACTTTCATGCCAAATTTGATCTTCCGGTCAGCCTTCAGAACTGTCACCTAAAAGTGGGTGAGAAATTCATTTAATTACTATAATCAATTTAAATTAAGTGCAGCACAATTTGCCATCTGCTTAAGACAAGATTGTATTGTGCCGATTTGCATTGGGCATAAGGAACATCTTTTAGCCATTTACTTCTGTGCTAGTTTTACATTACACTTTTTTGTGCTTTTTGTATTAATTCTTTTTAGTATTTTTGGGCAACATTCTTTCATCTATGTTTTGTTGGGGCTCCATATCGGAAGAATCTTGAAACCATACAGAGAGTAATACGCAGATTGACTGGTATGAGGAAACATAACACAAAGAAAGACTTGGAAAATATGTTTTTTTTATTATTCATTCTTGGTATCTGGGTGTCCCTGGAGAATCCAGACAGATGTCCATCTGTCAGGAGTGATCTTGATCTCTTTCCCTCCCCTCTCGCTCTCTCTCCTTCTCTGTCTCAATCCTTATGCCTGCTCAATGTTCATCTCTCTTCCCTCTCTTCCCTCTGTGTCCATCTCTCTCTCTCTTCCCTCTGTGTCCATCCTTCTCTTTCTCTCCCCACTCACTCTTCCCTCTATGTCCATCCCCCTCCTGGCCAGCATTTATTGTCCCATTAAGAGTTGCCCTGAAGCTGGTTACAGCTGAATGGCTTGGTAGGCTACTTCAGAGGGCATTTAAGAGACAGTTGCATTGGTGTGGAATTAGAGTCACATGCAGGCTAGATTGGGTAAGGATGGCAGGGTCTTTCCATAAAGGACATTAATGAATTAGTTGGCTGCTTTCATTCACATGGAGGAGCTTATGGGATGATGAAATAGAAGTGTTTATAATTATGCAAGGATGGGGCAGAGTAGATTGAAACAGACTGTTTCCAGTTGTGGGATCGAGAATGAGGAGGCAAAGATATAAAACTAAACTGAAGAGATTTAGGACAAGGAGCAGGAGAAACATTTTAATACGGAGGGCTGTGAGGCTATGAAATGCGCTACTGGAGTTAATGATTGAAAAAGAATTCTTCTTCTTTGGCCTCCTTGTCTCGAGAGGTGGTCAGTGGTTTGTGGAGCAGCGCCTGGAGTGGCTATAAAGGCCAATATTAGAGTGAGAGACTCTTCCACAGGTGCTGCAGAAGAAATTGTTTGTCGGGGCTGTTACACAGTTGGCTCTCCCCTTGCGCCTCTGTCTTTTTTCCTGCCAACTGCTAAATCTCTTCGACTCGCCACACTTTAGCCCGGTCTTTATGGCTGCCCGCCAGCTCTGGCGAACGCTGGCAACTGACTCCCACGACTTGTGATCAGTGTCACAGGACTTCATGTCGCGTTTGCAGATGTCTTTAAAGCGGAGACATGGACGGCCAGTGGGTCTGATACCAGTGGCGAGCTCGCTGTACAATGTGTCTTTGGGGATCCTGCCATCTTCCATGCAGCTCACATGGCCAAGCCATCTCAAGCGCCGCTGACTCAGTAGTGTGTATAAGCTGGGGATGTTGGCCGCCTCGAGGACTTCTGTGTTGGAGATACGGTCCTGCCACCTGATGCCAAGTATTCTCCGGAGGCAGCGAAGATGGAATGAATTGAGACATCGCTCTTGGCTGACATACGTTGTCCAGGCCTCGCTGCCATAGAGCAAGATACTGAGGACACAGGCTTGATACACTCGGACTTTTGTGTTCCGTGTCAGTGCGCCATTTTCCCACACTCTCTTGGCCAATCTGGACATAGCAGTGGAAGCCTTTCCCATGCGCTTGTTGATTTCTGCATCGAGAGACAGGTTACTGGTGATAGTTGAGCCTAGGTAGGTGAACTCTTGAACCACTTCCACAGCATGGTCGCCGATATTGATGGATGGAGGATTTCTGACGTCCTGTCCCATGATGTTCGTTTTCTTGAGGCTGATGGTTAGGCCAAATTCATTGCAGGCAGCCGCAAACCTGTCGATGAGACTCTGCAGGCACTCTTCAGTGTGAGATGTTAAAGCAGCATCGTCAGCAAAGAGGAATTCCCTGATGAGGACTTTCCGTACTTTGGTCTTCGCTCTAAGACGGGCAAGGTTGAACAACCTGCCCCCTGATCTTGTGTGGAGGAAAATTCCTTCTTCTGAGGACTTGAATGCATGTGAGAGCAGCAGGGAGAAGAAGATCCCAAACAGTGTGGGTGCGAGAACACAGCCCTGTTCCACGCCACTCAGGATAGGAAAGGTGTCTGATGAGGTGCCGCTATGCTGAATTTTTCCTTTCATATTGTCATGGAATGAGGTGATGATACTTAGTAGCTTTGGTTGACATCCAATCTTTTCTAGTAGTCTGAAGAGACCACGTCTACTGACGAGGTCAAAGGCTTTGGTGAGATCAATGAAAGCAACGTAGAGGGGCATCTGTTGTTCGCGGCATTTCTCCTGTATCTGACGAAGGGAGAACAGCATGTCAATGGTCGATCTCTCTGCACGAAAGCCACACTGTGCCTCAGGGTATATGCGCTCGGCCAGCTTCTGGAGCCTGTTTAAAGCGACTTGAGCAAAGATTTTCCCCACTATGCTGAGCAGGGAGATTCCACGGTAGTTGTTGAAGTCACTGTGGTCACCTTTGTTTTTAAAGAGGGTGATGATATTGGCATCGCGCATGTCATGAGGTACTGCTCCCTCGTCCCAGCACAGGCAAAGCAGTTCTTGGAGTGCTGAAAGTATTGCAGGCTTGGCACTCTTGATTATTTCAGGGGTAATGCCGTCCTTTCCAGGGGCTTTTCTGCTGGTTAGAGAATCAATGGCATCACTGAGTTCCGGTTTTGTTGACTGTACGTCCAGCTCATCCATGACTGGTAGAGGCTGGGCTGCATTGAGGGCGGTCTCAATGACAACATTCTCCCTGGAGTACAGTTATAGGTAGTGCTCAACCCAGCGGTCCATTTGCTTGCGATGGTCAGTGATTGTGTCCCCTGATTTAGATTTTAGGAGGGCGATCTTCTTGATGGTTGTCCCAAAAGCTCTCTTAATGCCATCATACATTCCTGTGAAAAAGAAATCATGTCAACATTTAAGAATAGGTTAGATATAACAGTTTAGATAGATGAAGGAAGGAATAAGAAGATAAGGGAACAGAGTGGGCACATGGCATTAGGATGACTGCTTGTATGAGGGATAAACACCAACATAGGTTGGTCGGGCTGAACTGCTCATTTCTGCGTTGCAATTCTATGTAATTCTTTATGAACTGCTGCGTCCAATACCCTGCTTGTTGAGTCCTACTGCATCAGACGCTGTGTTAATATGTTAATAACCTGCCATTGCCTTATGAGATAAAACTACAGCACAGCATTTGAAGATCAATGATCCCAGCACCAATCCCCCCTGATATTTGGACCAAGTTGCAGAACCTCCACCATAACTTTCCCTTGCTGGTAGTATGAATGATTGTATTATTATGAATGTATTATTCCTTCTAAATATAAATAATAAATGCACCACACATCCAAAGCACAATTGTAGGTCTCTTTCTGAGAAGCAGACTACAAAATGTATAATTTTTGAGAAACTAGAATATTTATGTCTCGAACTTTAAATGATAAAAGAACAGAACTGTGCATACATTACCTTTTGATCTCAAACATATTGCTTCTTCATTGAGTATGACATGTGGATCATTAGCCTGGCAGAATAAATATCAAGCCTGAATATTCATACTGAAAGCTTATGAAATCCTTGATGCCAAGCTCAAGCTGTACTCAGACTTCCCTTCAGTTGATAATTGACACCTTCTGATCTGAGGTAGGAAAAAGAAAATATTTTGATTGGCTCATGCATATTCCTCTTCTAGTGCTGGTAGTCATAATGGGGCTTTAATAGTTCATAAGATGTTATTGGTTTGTGTGTCAGAGACTAAAAGGGGAGAAACAAGCAAAAGTTATAACGTAGGTTTTCTTCGTTGTCGTCTGCACATTAAGCATCAGCTGGGTGGAGCACAGAAAGGAAAATCTGTTGGGGAGGATTGCATGGCACATATAGAGCTGTTGGATTTTTGTGGCTCAGGTGGTAGCACTCTTGCTTTTCCAGCCAGGAAAGTTGTTGGTTCAAGTCTCACACTAAAAAGTTAAATGCAAAATTTAGGCTGACACTCCAGTGCAATATTGAGTGAGTGCTGCACTGTTAGAGGTGCCAGCTTTAGGACTGAGTGTTAAACTTGCCCTTTCAGGTAGACTTAAAAGACCTCTTAGCACTGTTTGAAGAAGAATATGGGAGTTCTCCCTGGTGTCCTGGCCAATATGTATCCCTCAACTAAAAACAAATTGTCTGATCGTTATCTCGTTGGTGTTTGTGGGTCCTTGTTGTGTGCAAATTTGCTGTTAAGTTTTCTACATTACAATAGTGACTATACTTCAAAAGTACTTGGCTGTAAAATGCTTTGAGAAATTCTGAGGTTGTGAAATGTGCTGTATAAATGCAAGACTTTCCAGTGGGATCTTTCATCGACATGCACTCTTCCCAACCAGATTTTTCTTTCTCTACAACACTCACATGAAATGGTGGAGATGAAATGGAAAATAATTATCAAAGACATCAAACTGAGTTCAGTAGCTGAATTAATTCTAAACTTCTTGGTCCATTTTACACTGTTTATTCCCAATGGGCTGGATTACTGCATGAGAATACTTTTAACAAATTGGAGTGTAGTTTTAACTCCACTTTTAGTAATGTACTAATTAGCAGGAGAAAAGAAGTACTGCACAGGAAGAACCCATTAGTGAATAACTACTAGTTGAAAATACACCCTATGGGAAAGTAAATCATAGAACGCCTGATTTTTCCTTGGCTGAATAAAAATTCTTTCAAAATTAAATTGGGAGAGTTGGGATGAACATTTGGGGAGTAGATTGGGGATGTTCATCTACCCTTGAAATTTCAACGTTTTTTTAATTGGTTACTTGATAGAATACAGAACAACAGTATTTCAGAGCTAATCAGTTCCACAGTTCAATGAGTGAAAGCTGATTAGTTGGTCTTGCACTTCTAAATGTTCACAGGATATTTTTGTGATTTTGTAGCAAAGTTATGATAACCTGGTGAATCATGACCAGCATTTGGACTTCAAATCTTCCCTGGCTTCAGTAGTGATTCCCTAATTTTAAGGCAATTCTCCGTGCCTGGATGATTTGAAGGAGAAGGCAGGCTGGAAGGGGAACTCCGAGCTGCCAAAAGCTGTTCTCTTTAGCTATGAGCCAGGATACTTCCGTGAGCACAACTGCATGCATTTATATAGTGCCTTTAACATAATAAAATATCCGATGGTGCTTCACAGCAAATTTTGACACCTAGCCGCATAAATAGATATTCAAGCAAATGACCAAAAACTTGGACAAAGAGGTAGATTTTAAGGAGCATCTTAAAGGAGGAAAGCAAGGCAGATAGGTGAAGAGGTTTGGGAAAGGAATTCCAGAGCATAGGGCCTAGGCAGCTGAAGGCACGGCAGCGAATGGTGGAGCAATTAAAATCAGGCTGCTCAAGAGGCCAGAATTGGAGGAGCAGAGATATCTCGGAGAGTTGTGGAGAAGGAGGAGATTACAGAGATAGGGAGGGATGAGGCCGTGGAGGGATTTGAAAACAAGGATGAGAATTTTAAAACCGAGGCATTGCATAACCAGGATCTATTGTAGGTCAGTGAGTACAGGGGTGATATAAAAAGACTTGCATTTACATAGCGCTTTTGTTGACCACTCAAAGTGCTTTACAGTCAATGAAGTACTTTTGAAGTGTAGTCATTGTTGTAATGTAGGAAACGCAGCAGCCAATTTTCACCCAGCAAACTCCCACAGACAGCAATATGATAATGACCAGATAATCTGTTTTTATGATGTTGATTGAGGGGTAAATATTGGCCAGGACATAACTCCCCTGCTCATCTTTGAATTGTGCCATCGGATCTTTTATATCCACCCAAGCAGGCAGATTAACATCTCATCTGAATGACAGCACAGTACTCCCTCAGTACTACACTGGAGCATCAGCCTTGATTTTTGTACTCAAGCCCAGAGTGAAACTTGAACCTAGAAACTAGTGATTTAGAGATAAGCATGCTATAGCCGAGCCACAGTTGAATAGGAACTACTGTGAGTTAGGACATGGGCAAGAGTTTTCAATGAACCCCAAGTTTTAAGAGGGTGAAATATGGGAGGCCACCAGGATTACAGTCAAGTCTAGAGATAACAAAGGTACAGAGGAGAGTTTCAGCAGCAGATGAGGCAAGGGCAGCGTCAGGCAATGTTGTGGAGGTGGAAATAGCTGGTCTTAGTGGTGGCGCGAACATGTAGTCAGAAGCACACAGAATCACAGAATTGTTATAGCACAGAAAGAGGCCATTTGACCCATCGTGTCTGCACCAAATCCCCAAATGAGTAATTCACTAGTGCCATTCCCCTGCCTTCTCCCCGTAACCCTGCACATTCTTCCTTTTCAGATAAGAATTCAATTCCCTTTTGAAGGCCTCGATTGAACCTGCCTCCACCACACTCTCTGTCAGTGCATTCCAGATCCTAACCACTCGCTGCGTGAAGACGTTTTTCCTCACGTCACCATTGTTTCTTTTTCCAATTACCTTAAATCTGTGCCCTCTCGTTCTTGATCCTTTCAAAAGTGAGAAGTTTTTCCCTATCCACTCTGTCAAGACCCCTCTTGATTTTGAATACCTCCATCAAATCTCCTCTCAGCCTTCTCTTCTCCAAGGAAAACAGTACCAACTTCTCCAATCTATCTTTGTAAATGAAGTTCTTCATCCCTGCAACCATTCTCATGAATCTTTTCTGCACTCTCTCCAATGCCTTCACATCACTGGGCGGCGCAGTGGCGCAGTGGTTAGCACTGCAGCCTCACAGCTCCAGTGACCCGGGTTCAGTTCTGGGTATTTCCTGTGTGGAGTTTGCAAGTTCTCCCTGGGGCCTGTGTGGGTTTCCTCTAGGTGCTCTGGTTTCCTCCCACATGCCGAAGACTTGCAGGTTGATAGGTAAATTGGCCATTGTAAGTTCCCCTAGTGTAGGTAGGTGGTAGGAGAATTGAGGGAAGTTAGGGATGTGAGAGGGAAATGGGATTAATGTAGGAATAGTATAAATGGGTGGTTGATGGTTGGCACAGACTTGATGGGCTGAAGGGCCTGTTTCAGTGCTGTATGACTCTATCTTTCCTAAAGTACAATGCCCAGAACTAAATGCAATACTCCAGTTGAGGCTGAACCAGTGTTTTATGCAAGTTTAACATAACCTCCTTCTCTTGTACTCTATGCCCTTATTAATAAAGCCTAGGATAACTAGTTTCCAGCCAGCGGAATGGAGTTGGTAGCTAGGGAATGGAATTTGCAGCAGGGACCAAAGACAACGGCTTTGGTTTTCCCAATATTAAACTGGAGGAAATTTCTGCTCATCCAGTACTGGATATTAAACAAGCAGTCTGTCAATTTAATGATGGTGGAGGGGTTGAGAGAGGTGATGGTTATGTAGAGCTGAGTATCGTCAACACACATGTGGAAACTGCGCTGTGTTTTCAGATAATGTTGCCAAAGGGCAGCATGTAGATAAGAAATAGGAGGGGGCTCAATGATAGATCCAGAGATAATGGGGTAGGAGCAGGAATAGGAAGAGGAACCATTGCAGGTGATTCTATAGCTATAGCTGGATTGATAAGAATAGAACCAGGTGAGTGCAATTCCACCTGGCTAGATGACAGTGGAGAGGCATTAGAGGAGGATGGTGTGGTAAACCATGCCAGTGGCTGCAGGCAGATCAAGAAGGACAAGGAGAAATAGATTATAACTGTCACAGTCACGTAGGATGTCATTTGTGACTTTGATAACAGCCATTTCAGAAACTTGATTGGAGGAATTCCAAAATGATGTTCCAGGAAAGATGGGCATGGATTTGGGAGGTGACAACACTTTGGAGAGGAAAGGGAGATTAGAGATGGGGCGGTAGCTTGCAAGAATGGAGTGCTCAAGGGTTGCTTTTTTGACAAGAGGGGAGATGATGGTAGATTTGAAGGAGGGGAGAACAGAGGCTGAAGAGATGAAACTGTTAACACTATCAGTTAACTTGGAGCCCAGGAAGGGAAGTTAGGTGGTCAACTGTTTAGTGGGAACAAAGGGAACAGGAGGTCTGCCTCATGGAGAAGATGAGCTCACAGAGGGCATGAGGGGAGATAAGAGAGAAACTAGAGAAAGATGCAAAGTTCAGGGCTAGGGCTGGCGGGGGGTGGGGTGGGGGGAGCCTTAGAAGAAGTTTGGCCCGGACGGCTAGCAGAAGGGAGGGAAATGGTTGACGCAGCTGATCAGATGGTCTCAATCTTAGTAACAAAGAAGCCCATGAGTTCCTGCACTTGGAGGTGAGGATGGAGGAGACGGGGAGGAGGTTTTAAGAAGATGGTTTCCAGTAGAAAAAAGAAGCCTGGGTCATCTTTGCATTCCAGGATGATGCTGGAATAGTGAGCAGTTTTGACAGGCGAGAACAGGACCTGATAGTGCTTTATATGGTCCAGCCAGATCTGGTGGTGAATGGCTAAACCAGTTGTCCACCATATCCATTCAAGTCTGTGTCCTTTGGATTTAAGGGAGCTGAGCTGAGGGCAGTACCAGGTTAAATGGCCTGGGTGAGAAGTTTTACTAGGGCCTAGGGCAACAAAGGTGGAGGTGAGGGTGTGGTTAAACAGATTGGTAACTGCAGAAATGTTGTGGTGAATGGAAAACCAAATGCCTGACAGATTTTGAAAGTGCAGTTGTAAATGAATTGGAAGAGAGCTTTCTCTGGGGAAGAAAATAAGGTTGGGAGAGGGAAGGGGTTTGTGAGTGCAGAGCAATACAAGGAAGTGATTTGTGATGACCTTATTGTGATTGACATGATGGGAGTAAAGAGGCCATGTGAGATGGCAAGGTCAAGGGGCTGACCATGAATATGGGTAAGAAAGTTTATTTGGAAGGAGAAATTAAGGGAGGATAGGAGGACAGTGAACTCAAAGGAGAGACAGCATAATGAATTGAGACAAAGGTTATTAAAATCACGCAGGATAAGAAGTCGTTTGGTGCAGAGGCTGAGGGAGGAAATCAATGAAGATATCTTAATGAGATAATTTTTATGGTACTTGGGTGGGTTGTAGAGAATGAAGATTTTAAATAGGAGGAGGAGAAGGTGCCGGAGGAGTAGCAGGACAGACCAAGGAGAGTCACACCATCATCAGGGCAGTATGGGTGGGGCAGTGGTGGAAGGTATAGCCAGGTGGGGAGGCTTCATTCAAGGGAAGTTGTTGTCATCCTTCAGCCAGGTTTCTGTCAAAACCATGATGCGCACAATCATCCACAAAGACTCATGGATTGCAAGGGCCTTGTTCACAAGTAAATGGACATTCTGGAGGGAGATTTGGAGAGATAGTGGCAGTGATAGTTTATCCAGTGGCAAAATTCACAGGGTCAGTATTGGGACGGGGTAAGTGAGACAGGAAGGGGATAGGAACGATTAGCTATCAGCCGGCATGCTACCAGTAATAGGATGGGGCAGTTGGGGTACATGCTTGTGAGGAGACAGCAACGAGTGCACCAGTTGGCCATTCAGAGGATTCCAGGAGAGGCACAGAGGAAGCTGTGCGATTATCTAAGAGGGAGTCAAGTCAGTCATGGCAGCAGGAGAGTAGGAAAGTTGAGCTGAATGGTTGGGATAGGAATTTGGGAAGGCAGAGTACCTGAGAGGGGAGAAAGGAAAGGAGGCATGACGACAGGAGAAAGAGCTCTAGGAGGGGTAAAGAGAAAAGAAGTAAAAAGGGTGGAGTGAAAAGATGAAATAGAGGGCTTGGGTCCAGAGCGGCAGCCAAAACGTGAAAGTGATTGGAAACAGGGAAAACATAAGGTAGATAGGCCTAGTTATGTAGCAACGTTAGGATACATACATCCTGGTAGCAAACAGGGAACACAGAGAATACGATAGGAGGAGTCCAGAGTTAAAATCAGAGGTCCCATGGTGAGGTAAAATTGACTTACGTAGGATACAGTTGGCTTGGAGCATTGGCAAACTGTTGGCCAACTTCGGAAACTGGTTTGATGGGCGAGTGAAGTCTGGAAGCTATTTGAAGGGTAGACTATTAGAGGACGCACTGCTGGAGGTATTTCCATGGGAATGACGATCCAAGAATGTGCAGAATAGGTTTCAGGGCAGAAAAAACAGAGGAAAAGTTGGAGGTCACCATTAGATCAGAAGTGGTGGAGAAATGTACTTTGGCCCATGAGAGTGAATCTCTGGCCAGGAGCCAGACAGTAGGTGAAGCTGAAAAACCAGTAGGCCAGTCACAGGCTCAGCAGGGAACAGCAGTGGTGGGCGAAGGGCTGTAAGCTGATCAGTTACTTGAAAATTTATGCAGTAGAGCAGCAGATCAGAGACACAGCAGCTGAGTCTTATGGGCTGACGTAATACATTGCAGAAGCGTAATCTTGATGTCCAGAAATGTTCAGGAATTTGAAAGCCAAATTTGAGAAAAGACCCAACACTTGCTGGGGAAAACAAAGAGCAGGCACAGTTAGGGATGGGCAGTTTAAACGAGCACTTAACTTGAACTTAGGGCTAAAATGCACCCACTATTAGAGCCAGAGGAACTTAAACAGTGGAAGAGAGGAAAATAGGTGGGGGGGCGGGGGTGGCAGGGGAAAAGCAAAGGATGGCAGTGGATGGCGAAGAATATCGTAATATGATAAAATTCTTCATCAAGATGGAGAGTGACGCAGTTGATTCTGAGACAAGGGTCCTGAATCTTAGTAAAGGAAACTACGAAGATATGAGGCGCGAGTTGGCCATGACCGATTGGGAAACGTTACTTAAAGGGATGACGGTGGATAGGCAATGGCAAACGTTTCGAGAGCGCATGGATGAACTGCAACAATTGTTTATCCCTGTCTGGCGCAAAAGTAAAACAGGAAAGGTAGCCAAACCATGGCTTACAAGTGAAATTAGAGTTAGCATTAGATCCAAGGAAGAGGCATACAAATTTGCCAGGATTGGGAGCAGTTTAGAATTCAGCAAAGGAGGACCAAGGGATTGATTAAGAAGGGGAAAATAGAGTACGAGAGCAAGCTTGCGGGGAACATAAAAACTGACTGTAAAAGTTTCTATAGGTATGTGAAGAGAAAAAGATAGGTGAAGACAAATGTAGTCAGTCAGAAACAGGGGAATTTATTATGGGGAATAAAGAAATGGCTGACCAACTAAATGCTTACTTTGGTTCTGTCTTCACAAAGGAGGACACAAATATACCAGAAATGTTGGGGAACACAGGGCTTAGTGACAGAGAGGAACGGAAAGAAATCGGTATTAGTAGAGAAATGGTGTGGGGGAAATTGATGGGATTGAAGGCCGATAATTCCCCAGGGCCTGATGGTATGCATCCCAGAGTACTTAAGGAAGTGGCCCTAGAAATAGTGGATGCATTGGTGGTCATCTTCCAAGATTCTATAGACTCTGGAACAGTTCCTACAGATTGGAGGGTAGCTGATGTAACCTCACTATTAAAAAAGGGCGGTAGAGAGAAAGCAGGGAATTATAGACCAGTCAGCCAGACGTCGGTTGTGGGGAAAATTCTAAAGTCCATTATCAAAGATTTTATAGCAGAGCAATTACAGAACAGTGGTAGAATCGGGCAGAGTCAGCATGGATTTACGAAAGGAAAATCATGCTTGACAAATCTACTAGAATTCTTTGAGGATGGAACTAGTAAAGTTGATGAGGTGGAGCCAGTGGATGCGGTTTATTTGGACTTTCAGAAGGCTTTCGACAAAGTCGAAGAGATTAGCATGTAAAATTAAAGCACATGGGATTGGGGGTAGTGTATTGCAATGGATAGAAAATTGGTTGGCGGACAGGAAACAAAGAGTAGGGATAAATGGGTCTTTTTCCGAATGGCAGGCAGTGACTAGTGGGGTACCGCAGGAATCTGTGCTAGGACCCCAGCTATTCACACAATATATATTAATGATTTAGATGAGGGAACTAAATGTAATATCTCCAAATTTGCAGACGACACAAAACTGGGTGGGAGGGTGAGTTGTGAGGAGAATGCAGCGAGTCTTCAGGGTGATTTGGACACGTTGAGTGAGTGAGCTAATGCATGGCAGATGCAGTATAATGTGGATAAATGTGAGGTTATCCACTTTGGTAGCAAAAACAGGAAGGCAGATTATTATCTGAATGGCTATAAACTGAGAGAGGGGAATATGCAGCAAGACCTGGGTGTTCTTGTACACCAGTCACTGAAGGTAAGCATGCAGGTGCAACAGGTGGTAAAAAAGGCAAATGGTATTTTGGCCTTCATAGTGAGAGGGTTAGAGTACAGGAGCAGCGATGTCTTGCTGCAATTATACAGGGCCTTTGTGAAGCCACACCTGGAATATTGTGTGCAGTTTTGTTCTCCTTATCTGAGGAAGGATGTTCTGCTATAGAGGGAGAGCAGCGAAGGTTTACCAGACTGATTCCTGGGATGGTGGAACTGACGTATGAGGAGAGATTGAGTCGGTTAGGATTATATTCGCTGGAGTTCAGAAGAGTGAAGGGGGATCTCATAGAAACCTATAAAATTCTAACAGGACTTGGCAGGGTAGATGCAGGAAGGATGTTCCCGATGGTGGGGGTGTCCAGAACCAGAGATCATAGTCTAAGGATACGGGGTAAACCTTTCAGGACTGAGACGTTTAAGAGACATCTTGACAAATATATGAATAGGAAGGGAATAGAGGGATGTGGGCCCCGGAAGTGCAGAAGGTGTTAGTTTCGGCAGGCATCAAGATCGGCGCAGGCTTGGAGGGCCGAATGGCCTGTTCCTGTGCTGTACTGTTCTTTGTTCTTTGTTCAGAGAGTGGTGAGTCTGTGGAATTCGCTACCACAGCAAGCAGTTGAGGCCAAAACATTGTATGTTTTCAAGAAGGAGTTAGATATAGCTCTTGGGTCTAAAGGAATCAAAGAGTATGGGGTGAAAGCAGGAACAGGCTTCTGAGTGGGATGATCAGCCATGATCATAATGAATGGCGGAGAAGGCTCGAAGAGCCGAATGGCCTACTCCTGCTCCTATTTTCTATGTTAATAGAGGTGCATAGTAAGGAGCTTCCTAGGGAGCTACTTGTCCAGGCGTCATCTTGAATTTTTGCAGATACAATGACATGCATGCAGCCATGTTACCGAGATTACTGCAGACATCTTGACGCAGTTTTCTCAATGCCTGGGCATATCAGAGGATGGCAGACCCATCAGGCTCTCCAAGATCATTATTGTTTAGGTACAGGGTACATTTGTGGGCCCTCAAATTGGGTGCATGCCTAAATTCACAAAATTTGCTGCACCCTGCATGTTATGGTGGTGTAGTGGTAATGTCACTGGGCTAGAAATCTAGGTGCCTAGGCTAATGCCATTGGGTCATTTGTTCAAATCCACAATAGCAGCTGTTAGAATCTAAATTCCGTTAGTTAATAAAAATCTAGCATTGAAAGTTAGTTTCAGTAATGGTGCTATAAAACTATCTTTGTTGTAAAAACCCATCTGCTTTGCTAATGTCCTTTAGGGAAGAAAATCTGCTGTTTTTACCTGGTCTGTCCTACATGTGACTCCAGACCACAGCAATGTGGTTGACTCTTAACTGTCCTCTGAAATGGCCCAGCAAGCCACTCACTTCAAGGGCAATTAGGGATGGGCAATAAATGTTGGCCTTGCCAGTGGCACCCATGTTGCAGAAAAGAATTTAATAAATCATTAACACTAATTACATTTATCCTAACTTTGCCATCATGGTAGAAAGCTGCTTAACTGAGGAACAGTATGCCAACAATGACCCTGAATGTATTCCTGCAGCAGTAAGAGTTATATGCCAGGCTCTCACAAGCAAGAGCTAAATAACTGAACTGTCCAGTACATTAATATTTATGTGCACATTAGGACTACGCAAAAGCCCAATACACCTTCATCTAATGAAGTGAGAACCCAGGTCCACTCACTTGATATCCTAAATCTAAGGAATCACAAGGTCACCTCGTCAAATATACTTAAGAGAGAAATGTTTTGAGGCCATCCTGTGCAGGATTGCTCTCTCCTTTTGGGTGCTGTTATCCTGCAAGCTGAGAAACAGTCTTGAGACATTTGAGAATATGAAGGCTTCAATAGCACAAATACAGTGATCCCCAAGTGCCCATCTTCCATCCCAATATGCCAGTGAATACATCATACAGTTAAGCTATATTAGAAGCTTGCTTTGTAGACGCAATTTACAGATCTTAGTGCGGTATTAGTTTAAATTTGAAGTTTCAGCATGGATGGGAGCTCTGCCATAATATGGACCAACATGTAAAACTCAGAAAGCTGTAAGTAAGGATGATTATTTTGCCCTTGGCTTCAGTCAAAATGGGACAAGTTGAAAGGAAACTCTTTCTCAAGTGCATACCTTACACATCAACTTTGCAGAAAAAGACTTGTGCCTTCACGTTATTGTTGTTTTGTCGGCAATTTTGCATATACAAGGTCCCACAAACTTCTTTGGCCTCCTTATCTCGAGAGACAATGGGTAAGCGCCTGGAGGTGGTCAGTAGTGTGTGAAGCAGCGCCTGGAGTGGTTATAAAGGCCAATTCTAGAGTGACAGGCTCTTCCACAGGTGCTGCAGAAAAATTTGTTTGTCGGGGCTGTTACATAGTTGGCTCTCCCCTTGCGCTTCTGTCTTTTTTCCTGCCAACTGCTAAGTCTCTTTGACTCGCCACACTTTAGCCCCGCCTTTATGGCTGCCCACCAGCTCTGGCAAACGCAGGCAACTGACTCCCATGACTTGTGATCAATGTCACAGGACTGCATGTCGCGTTTGCAGACGTCTTTAAAGCGGAGAAATGGACGGCCGATGGGTCTGATACCAGTGGCGAGCTCGCTGTACAATGTGTCTTTGGGGATCCTGCCATCTTCCATGCAGCTCACATGGCCATGCCATCTCAAGCGCTGCTGACTCAGTAGTGTGTATAAGCTGGGGATGTTGGCTGCCTCGAGGACTTCTGTGTTGGAGATACGGTCCTGCCACCTGATGCCAAGTATTCTCCGGAGGCAGTGAAGATGGAATGAATTGAGACGTCGCTCTTGGCTGACATACGTTGTCCAGGCCTCGCTGCCATAGAGCAAGGTACTGAGGACACAGGCTTGATACACTCGGACTTTTGTGTTCCGAGTCAGCGCGCCATTTTCCCACACTCTCTTGGCCAATCTGGACATAGCAGTGGAAGCCTTTCCCATGCGCTTGTTGATTTCTGCAACTAGAGACAGGTTACTGGTGATAGTTGAGCCTAGGTAGGTGAACTCTTGAACCACTTCCAGAGCGTGGTCGCCAGTATTGATGGATGGAGCATTTCTGACATCCTGCCCCATGATGTTCGTTTTCTTGAGGCTGATGGTTAGGCCAAATTCATTGCAGGCAGCCGCAAACCTGTCAATGAGACTCTGCAGGCACTCTTCAGTGTGAGATGTTAAAGCAGCATCGTCAGCAAAGAGGAGTTCCCTGATGAGGACTTTCCGTACTTTGGACTTCGCTCTTAGATGGGCAAGGTTGAACAACCTGCCCCCTGATCTTGTGTGGAGTAAAATTCCTTCTTCAGAGGACTTGAACTACACATGGGAAAATGATCAATTGATCTGTTTTTTGTTAGTGTTGTAAGGGATAAGTGCTGGCCATGGGATCCAGGGCAATTTGGCAAATTGGATCCAAAACTGGCTTGGTGGCAGGAAACAGAGGGTAATGGTCGAGGGTTGTTTTTGCGAATGGAAGCCTGTGACCAGTGGTGTACCACAGGGATCGGTGCTGGGACCCTTGCTGTTTGTTGCGTACATTAATGATTTAGACATGAATATAGGAGGTATGATAAGTAAGTTTGCAGATGAGATGAAAATTGGTGGTGTCGTAAATAGTGAGGAAGAAAGCCTTAGATTACAGGACGATATAGATGGGCTGGTAAGATGGGCGGAGCTGTGGCAAATGGAATTTAATCCTGAGAAGTGTGAGGTGATGCATTTTGGGAGGACTAACAAGTCAAGGGAATATACAATGGGTGGTAGGACCCTAGGAAGTACAGAAGGTCAGAGGGAACTTGGTGTACTTGTCCATAGATCACTGAAGGCAGCAACACAAGTCGATAAGGTGGTTAGGAAGGCATATGGGATACTTGCCTTTATTAGCCAAGGCATAGAATATAAGAGCAGGGAGGTTATGATGGAGCTGTATAAAGCGCTAGTTAGGCCACAGCTAGAATACTGTGTACAGTTCTGGACACCCCACTATAGGAAGGATGTGATTGCACTGGAGAGGGTGCAAAGGAGATTCACCAGGATGTTGCCTGGGCTGGAGCATTTCAGCTATGAAGAGAGACTGAAAGGCTAGGGTTGTTTTCCTTAGAACAGAGAAGGATGAGGGGGGACATGATTAAGGTATACAAAATTATGAGGGGCATTGATAGGTTAGATAGGAAGAGACTTTTTCACTTAGCAGAGGGGCCAATAACTGGGGGGGCATAGATTTAAGGTAAGGGGCAGGAGATTTAGAGAGGATTTGAGGAAAAATGTTTTCACCCAGAGGGTGGTTGGAATTTGGAATGCACTGCCTGAAGGGGTGGTAGAGGCAGGAGCTCCCACAACATTTAAGAAGTATTTAGATGAGCACTTGAAGCACCGTAGCATACAAGGCTACGGGCCAAGTGCTGGAAAAAGGGACTAGAATAGTTAGGTGCTTGATGGCTGGCACAGACGTGATGGGCCGAAGGGCCTGTTTCTGTGCTGTATAACTCTATAACTCTAAAGTATCAACTTAGATTATGCACTCAAATCTGTTGCAGGTCATAAACCCGCAAGTGTCTGACTCAGATGTGAGAGTGCTACCAGTTGATCGTTTGTAAAGGAAAATGGTGGTTAGTATTATTGTTGGTATCCTTCCATCTACAAAAGATGGTTTGAGACTTACTCAGTTGAGATGATATCAGTCATTGATACATAAATCAAAGCCTACATGATGCACAACATAAACCCAACAGCTAAGGCACTGCACGATCTGAAAGTAGCCAAGATCGCCATGCAAAAGACAGGGAGATACTGCATTAACAAACACTGGATCAACTTATGTCAAGAAATCCAAACTGCATGTGACAAAGGAAATCTACGAGCTATGTACGAAGGGAGCAAGAGGGAGCTTGGCCCTGCCATCACCAAAGTTGCTCCCTTGAAATCGGCAGATTGTGAAGTCCTCACCAGCAGAAGTAAACAGTTGTCCCACTGGACTGAACACTACTGTAAGCTGTACTCCTGAGAGTCAGACATTTCCCAGTCATGCTTGATGTTCTCCCACAACTTTTTGTCATGGATAAGTTAGATGAAGAACCGTCATCACTGGATGTCAAGAAGGCCATAGACCACCTAGCAAACAGAAGGGCACCTGCAAGGACTGAATCCCAGCCGAACTGCTGAATCATGGAACGTCCCATCTATTGCCACACCTTTATGACCTTCTTCTCTGCTGAAAGGTAGACTTTGTTCCACAGGAGATGCGTGATGCCAAAATCATCACACTGTACAAAAACAAAGGCCTTTGTTAGGGTCATACTTAAAAGACTCCATTTACTTGCAGACCAGATGCACCCGGAAACACAGTGCGGTTTCCGTGCCAGCAAATCTACTGTAGATATAATCTTTTCCATGCGTCAGCTACAAGAGAAATGTAGGGAACAGAATATGCCCCTTCACCTTACTTTCATAGATCTCACGAAGGCATTCGACACCATCAGCAGAGCAGGGCTCTACAAGATTTGGGGGAAAATTGGCTGTCCACCAAAGCTCCTCAGTCTCATCCACTTCTTCCATGACAACATGCACTGCACTGTACTGTTCGATGGCTCCACTTCCGATAGTTTCGGAGTGAAGAATGGAATGAAACAGATTTGTGTCCCAGTCTCCAATCTGTTTAGTACCTTCTTCTCCATGCTCCTGACCTTCACCTTCCCTGCTGATATGGAAGGAGTCGACTTGCACACTACGTCAGATAGCAAGCTCTACAATCTATTAAGGCTGAAAGGGAAGACAAAAACACATTGTGTCCTGATCAGAGAACTCCTCTACGCTGATGATGCTGCGCTAGTTGCTCAGACAGAAACTCAGCTACAAAGACTCATAGACAGTCTCTCCCATGTCTGACTTGTTCTCCTTCACTATAAGCTTCAAGAAAACTGTGGCCATGGGACATGGTGATGCACCTCCGCCCCGATCACACTAAATAACACCCCACTGGATGTGGTTAGCAAACTCTGCTACCTTGGGTCCACGGTGACAGACAATCTGTCCCTTGATGCAGAGCTTGATATGCGTATAGGGAAAGCAACTAGCACCTTTGGCCAACACGAAACGCACATGGGATAACACCAAGCTGACCCTTAGGATCAAGCTAACGGTTTATAAGGCCTGTGTTCTCAGTACCTTGCTGTATGGCTGTGAAACATAGGCGAATTACAGCTACCAGGAAAAGAAGTTCAATAATTTCCATCTTCGCTGGCTGCGGTGCATTATGGGTATATCCTGGCAGGACAAAATCACAAATGCGGCAGTCCTCTCAAAGCCAGAGATCCCAAGTGTGCTGGCGCTAATCAAACAGAGGCGGCTTCGGTGGATCGGACACGTCTGCAGGATGGAAGATGGTTGCATACCCAAGGACCTTCTGTACGTTGAGGTAGCTGGGGCCCGACAACTAGTGGGGCACCAAAGCTCCGCTTCAAGGATGCTTGCAAGTGTGACATGAAAGTGCTAAATGTCGACTATCGCACCTGTGAGTCACTAGCTGCCGAACAGAGGAAATGGCGACACATTCTGTGGACTGGTGTGCACTACCACGACAACCAGTTGCTACAGCAGCTTGGCAACAAGCGCCAACGCTGAAAACAACTCACAGCTTCACTTGGTAGCTTCACGTGCAGCACTTGTGGCAGAACCTGCCTCTCAAGGATTGGCCTTCACAGCCATCAGCAAAGGTGCACCAAGAGAAGACACCCCACCTAAATGGATTGTTTGCTGCCTGTCCATCATCTTTCATAGATGGGTAGTATTAGTTCGGCTGATTTTCTGAGGTGGGTATGTTTCTTTCACATCTACGATAGGTCCTTAAAGTGAGACACCACACTGATCTTTTGGGATACCTCCCCCAGTGCAGTCCATTTGGCTGTCCTTGGGGAGAGGGTCGTTCAGTGCCAGATATAGCAACACTGAAGGAGCAGCTGTGTTATTGAATCCTGGGTTTCATAGCCATGATTAGATGCATTATATGATGAATGACTGTCCTCCTTAGCCATATGTATCAAATGGGGTCATTTTAGTTTGAACTGGCTCCAAAGTGACAAGCATGGCAATGGAAAATCAGAACTGAACCAGTCTTCTGTGGCAAACCCATTTGCCAGAAAATGACTGATGATGTCCTATCTGCGCGGCTATATAGATATTTTGAAATGATATTCAAATGGTGGGACAATGTCACCTGATGTATTTTCTGCCAACAGATCTATAGCAATGCTGGACGCAGGAGGCATCAATTGATGCCTGGCATCTAACAATATGATGACAATGGAGGCAGATTTCAAATTTGAAATATAGAAAGCTTGTGCAGACTGAACAACTATGGCACCAGATTTAAAATCTTTAAAACTTTTTCTTTAGCTTCACAGGCAGCTTGGAGGCTGCAGGAAACAATACAAAGCCTGTGCAGTAAATCTCTACCCTCACTATTGGTGAAGTTCTTAGTGAAGCTGGAGAGCATGCCAAAAATATTTAAATAACCCCAAAGCTGCAAAATTGGCCAGGGCTAAGGGTGTGTTTTTATGGCGGGCTGATGTCCCACCACATTGAAGATGTGCCTCGATTCTGCAAAGTTGGATGATCTGGGCCATTATATCTGATTTTGAACTAAACAGGTCCACAACACTGCAATAAAAGCAAAATACTGCGGATGCTGGAAATCTGAAATAAAAAGAAGAAATGTTGGAACCACTCAGCAGGTCTGGCAACATCTGTGGAAAGAGAAACAGAGTTAACGTTTCGGGTCAGTGACCCTTCTTCGGAAATGGCAAATATTAGAAATGTCAAATGTTATAAGCAAGTGAGGCCGAAGAAGGGTCACTGACCCGAAACGTTAACTCTGTTTCTCTCCAGTTCCGAAGAAGGGTCACTGACCCGAAACGTTAACTCTGCTTCTCTCTCCACAGATGCTGCCAGACCTGCTGAGTGTTTCCAGCATTTCTTATAAATAAAGAGTAACTTGGTGTAGGTAGAGAATGGAAACATTGGCAATTATTTTGAAAAAGGACACCTTTAATTTTTTTATTCAAAAACTATTCAAGTCATGCTTGATCGTTAGACTGGCACTGTAGTTGGGTAGTACTATTTCTGGTTTAAGTTTTGGCAATTTTGTCATAGGAATACCTATCCAACTGAGGAAGATCTGTCATCAAATATGCTTCTCTTTATCACATAGCAAGTGATGCAACAAAATTATGGCTCTACTTTAAAATAGTTCAGAAAACAGGGTTATATAGAATCATAGAATGGTTACAACACAGAAGGAGGCCATTCGGCCCATTGTGTCCATGCTAGCTCACTGCAACCCTCGCCTTTTCCCCGTAGCTCTGCAAATGTTTTCTCTTCAGCTAAATGTCCAATTCTCTTTTGAAAGCCACGGTTGAATCTGCCAAAATATGCCGTGTATAAAAGTTACCAGGTGTTTAATGGTTAACACGGCAAAAACACATTTCTTTAGCACACTACCTTATTGTAGCATTTAGAACAAGTGAACTCTTAAAAAAGAGTTTATATTTAATGTTTTCCTTAACTTTCATTGTGGAAAAACTTGTCTGTGGGGGTTTCTTTAGATGACTATCGCTGCCTTCTTTACATAGCATACGTGTATACTAAGTATTTAAAACTAATTTAGATATGGGAAAACTTCTTCACGGATTATGTAACGTGGAATGCATCTTTAAAGCTTACATGTATAGTATCATTTATGCCAATCTACTGCACTGATTAACTGATTAACACAAATTCATTGGGGTTCATTTTACTTGAGCAGGCTTTGGATGGGCGGGAGTGAAGCAAGTGGAAAATCCCTCGCTCGCCCAAGTTTCTGTCCTCGGGTATTTTAACCTCATTCAAATGCCTCCAGCCCACTTCCTGCTCGGAACAGGCAGGGAGAAGATGCAGAGTGGCTGCTAATAGGGTGGCCCTTGGCCAGCTGCTGACTTGCAGGTAAGTGGCAAGTAGAGGTTTTTTAGGAGGGTCTTGCAGGAGGGAGGGTGGGTGTCCGGGGTAGGAGAAGCCAAGAATTTCCTTGTGGGGCAGGAGCACCCATGCTCTGCTCTTCCAGCATCCACAAAGGAAATTTTTTGACTATTCTGCAGCACCATTTCATCCTTCCCACCAACTGCCAAGCTGCTGCAACCTGACAGGACAGTTGTGGTGGTTTACCTACTTAGGCCCTAACTAAAATGCCATAGATGTAATAGGACCCCATTTTGCATAAAATCATTAAGTTCCCATCTACTTTAGGCAGGCACCTCATTTGCATATTAATATTTCAGATGGTGAGTAAATAATCTGCTTGTTTTCACTGCCCACAGAGTTAAAATTGGCCCCATTATTCTTGTTACCTATGAAAAATAATATTCTTTTCACTTCTATAACTGGACCTACATGTTGCACTGCCTGATAAAAATATAAATTGTAAAGTGGATAAATCCCCAGGCCCAGATGAGATATATCCCAGGCTGCTATGTGAGGCAAGGGGGGCGATTGCAGGGGGCTCTGACACAAATTTTCAAATCTTCTCTGGCCACAGGAGAAGTGCCAGAGGACTGGAGGACAGCAAATGTGGTACCATTATTCAGGAAGGGTAGCAGGGATAAACCAGGCAATTACAGGCCAGTGAGTCTAACATCAGTGGTAGGGAAACTATTGAAAAAATTTCTGAGGGACAGGATTAATCTCCACTTGGAGAGGCAGGGATTAAGCAAGGATAGTCAGGGGGAAATCATGTCTAACAAATTTGATTGAATTTTTCGAGGAGGTGACTAGATATGTAGATGAGGGTAAAGCAGTTGATGTAGTCTACATGGACTCCAGTAAGGCTTTTGATAAGGTCCCACATGGGAAATTGATTAAGAAGGTAAGAAGGGATCCAGGGCAATTTGGCAAATTGGATCCAAAATTGGCTTAGTGGCAGGAGGCAGAGGGTGATGGTCGAGGGTTATTTTTGTGATTGGACGCCTGTGAACAGTGGTGTAACATAGGGATCGGTGCTGGGACGCTTGATGTTTATAGTGTACATTAATGATTTAGATGTGAATATAGGAGGTATGATAAGTAAGTTTGCAGATGACACGAAAATAGGTGGTGTCGTAAATAGTGAGGAGGAAAGCCTTAGATTACAGGACGATATAGATGGGCTGGTAAGATGGGCGGAGCAGTGGCAAATGGAATTTAATCCTGAGAAGTGTGAGGTGATGCATTTTGGGAGGACTAACAAGGCAAGGGAATATACAATGGATGGTAGGACCCTAGGAAGTACAGAAGGTCAGAGGGACTTTGGTGTACTTGTCCATAGATCACTGAAGGCAGCAGCACAGGTAGATAAGGTGGTTAGGAAGGCATATGGGATACTTGCCTTTATAATCCGAGGCATAGAATATAAGAGCAGGGAGGTTATGGTGGAGCTTTATAAACTGCTAGCTAGGCCACAGCTGGAATACTGTGTACAGTTCTGGTCGCCACACTATAGGAAGGATGTGATTGCACTGGAGTGGGTGCAGAGGAGATTCACCAAGATGTTGCCTGGGCTGGAGCATTTCAGCTATGAAGAGAGACTGAATAGGCTAGGGTTGTTTTCCTTAGAGCAGAGAAGCCTGAGGGGGGACCTGATTGAGGTATACAAAATTATGAGGGGCATAGATAGGGTAGATAGGAAGAAACTTTTTCTCTTAGCGGAGGTGTCAATAACCATGGGACATAGATTTAAGGTAAGGAGCAGGAGGTTTAGAGGGGATTTGAGGAAAAAAATTTTCATCCAGAGGGTGGTTGGAATCTGGAACACGCTACCTAAAGGGGTGGTAGAGGCAGGAACCCTCACAACATTTAAGAAGTATTTAGATGAGCACTTGAAACGCCATAGCATACAAGGCTACAGGCCAAGTGCTGGAAAATGGGATAAGAATAGATAGACTTGATGGCCGGCGCGGACACGGTGGGCCAAAGGGCCTGTTTCTGTGCTGTATAACTCTATGACGCTATAATATGGATAGTTACAGCGCCTCTCAAGAAACAAAAACTTTCTAAATGTGGGAAGGCATTTTTATTGTGTACCATGGCAGTTTTCCAAGTAAACCTTTTTTGTCTCTTCAGTGGCTTATAATATTGCCTTGTAAAAGGTATACTACCAGCCCACAGTAATATTTGGTTCAGTTGTTCCTGATGTCTTTTTTAGAACTCAATGGCCTTCAAGCCCAAGCAAAGTCAAAAAGTAAATGAAAATTGCTGTTGCATGACGATCAAGTGGAATTACTAATGTAAGAATGCTACCATTAATAACCTGTAAATGGAACTATTAGGAATATTTATTAAAAGCTGAAATTTTGCATGTTAACAAAGCAAAGCAGCTTGACCTGTCCCCCTTCCAGTTTCATTATCTTGGTCCTAAGCTAGTGAAGTAAATACTAAGTCATACACACACTTTATCTGCAGTGAGACCCAGTTTCCCTGGCAACACAAGGTACAGGGATAGATTCACAGGCTCACAATAGCATCTGTTCCTTTACTTTCTCTCTTACTTTCATGAAGACATCAAGCTATATTTTCCATTTGGATTCATTTGATTTATGGGTGCAAATTGTGTGATCCCAGTCAAAAGATTGAAGCTTCTTAATGCCAGGACTTCATTCTCTTTGTGAACTGTGTACATTTTTTGCCTAAAACATTATAATATTTAAATAGATTTAGGCAGTGTATTTTTGCTATATATCTCATTTTCTAATGCTCCAGTGTGTATTACTCTGTTTTAGAATATTCTGTTTTAGGAAGCCGGTCCCTCATCTAAGTGCCTTTTAACGAGGGACCGCCCCGGAGTCGACAAACAACCCGGACGGTTTTTCTTGCCATGCTTCCTGTGCAGAGACAGGCCCACCTGCCACTGGGCTAATTGTGGCAGCGGCGGGAGGAGGCCCTTAATTGGGCATTAATTGCTCACTTAAGGGCCTCAATTGGCAGTGGGGTGGAAAGACCGTTCACAGACTTTCCCGCCCTGGACTTAATTTTGGTGGAGTCGGGAAGGTGCTGGGTCCGCCCCCCCCACCATCATCCCGATTATATGCTCTCCCTGCCTCCAAAGCTGCCACGGGGGAGAGCATAAAACTCCCCCATAGGTGCACATACCTCACTTTGTCACAAGAATAATGCATATGGAGACTCCGATTCCTAAAAGAAGCCGTGGCAGATCCGATTAACAAATACAATATTTGAAGCTCTGATTAACCTTAATTGTGGATGGTTAGTTGGAAACACCTCAATCACAGTATGCCATTCTTTATGTATTACAGCATTGCAGCCTGAGCAAGAGCCATCAGGTCTGACTGACATGGCCACCATGATGCCACCAACCACAGCTGGTACACATGTCTTGCATTGAGCTTTCACAGGTTCCTGGTCAACAGAGAACCAGATGTAGAATAGTGCCTTCTGCTGCAAGGACACTGTAGCAAGCATGCAGCTTAAACCTTGCATCGTTAATGGTAAAGGTCAGTTGTGGCCACAAACAGCCTCCACCTCATTGTGGGCATGCTGACCTATGGAGATGGTATCCTGGAGTGGCAAACAAGGCCATCCTTCTTGCAGCCACCTCATGTAATACCATCTTCACTTCAGCAGCTATCAAACAGGGGTTGGGTGCTGAGCTGCTCAGTTACTTGCCTACAGATTCCATTTTTGTCTGGCGCTTATTAACCCACTCTCCTTTTGACTTTAGCTAAAGACTGCCAATGGGTCGTAATGTCTTTTTAGCTGTTCTAAAAGCTGTAAGAATTTTAGACCACCTTTTCTGAACTCTCTTTAAGTGCCTGCATCCCTTTAAATCTTACCTGAATTTTAATTTTCCAGTCTCAACATTAGGCAACCTCCCTGCACATGACCAAAGTTATACCTGGAGCTATGAATAATTTTAAGAATGCACTGATCATGGAAAATTGTCTGCAATCAGTACAGTATACTTCAGGCGACCTCTGTACTCATTTCTAGCCATTCATGACCAAATGGCACCTGAACCAGAAAATCTAGGCTATTGACTTCTTGCTGGACATTACGTCTTGGATGCTGAGCATCCTCCACTCTCTTCCGAAGTGGCCAACCTTTAATTTTGAACATCACTATTGAGTATTGACTCTACCCATTATGATCAGGTGAGGAGCAGTCAAAGGGCACCCCTCTTTTTCCCTCTTCTTGTTTGACCGCAACAGGGTTTATTTCTTTTCAAAAGTGAATGTACTTACCGATTCAGTGAGTGTTTCACTATTTACGTGCTATGATCATAAAAGAACCAATCGGACAGGTTTTCTTGAGTTTAACAAAGAAGGAGGTTAGCTTTATTGTACCTAAACCAGTCTAAGTAAAATAATAGACTACGCTCCATCTTTCATACACACACACCCATGTACACACACACACACACACACACACACTCACTCGAGGGTCACACATACACAAATAAGTTACAGATTGGGGAAGGATAGATTGGTTGGATTAGAGTCTGCAGCAATAGAACGGGGTATACAGTCTGTGGAGTTTGGTAACTCAGTTGTCTTCCAGCTAAACACGGTGGTCCTGAGGTTACCTGGAAAATAGCGATGTGGATGAGTTCCTTCACGGGGTTTCTGTCTGCTGCAGTGATGCTTAAGCAGTTACGGCCAGCAGGCAGGGTTCAAAACTTGCCAGGTGGATTGGAGAGAGAGAGAGAGGCACCCCCACATGGGTCTTTTCTGATCAGTGTCAGTTGCTTGTCTGCTGTAGAGAGAGAAAAGCTAGCCTAGAACACACAGATGGTGAGCCTGTCACATGTTGGCTCAATGTATATTTCCTCTTGCAACTTAATTAGTTCATGTCTAGCATTTCCCTTCTCTCCATCAGGGTCCCATTGTTCAAATGATCACCTTTGAGTGGTCTGTCTCCACCAGTTTAATGTCCCAAGATTGCCTTTAATGTCTTGTTCATGGAGACTGGCCAGGTGAGGCACTCCAAACTTCCCAAGTCAATGTTCTGGAAGGGCTTTGGCCAGACAATTTGACTCCTACTCAATGCAGTGGAATACAAGGGATTTTGATGCAAATTTCAGTGGCCATTTTAGCTGCTAGCAGCCACCTGTTTTAAATATTTAATTCAGGTTTCCAGCCGATGGATTAAAAAAATCACAATTCGGCATTCCACGTGTTCGTGACAACCTATTAGGTGACATCACAGCAGGCTCAATCTTTACACACCTGATATCTCTGCCTATGTACTTTCCAGCTAGAATCAATGTATAGCATTTAGGTGCTGATTTTTGGGGTATTAAGATCAATAACAGTATTGCTATTATTTCCCTCGTTGAGATTTGCTAAGCCAGCACACACTAGGCATCAAACATGGGACCTTCCTGGCTGGTATTTATCAATTGCATACTCATTTACTGGATTCTGGACTACCATAGAAATGAAAAAACATTTGCCACTTGAGCTTGTACTCTGTTAAATAAATCTTTTAATTTAATCCCTTTTGCTCCCAAAAAGAAAACCGGCAGGTGTTGAAAGCAAGCCTTCAAATAATTTAAAGAGTTATGTAAGTAGCTCTTTATTTTTACAACATTATGGCACTTGAAAGGAACGGATCCCAGTTGGACTGAATGGTAAAGTGTCCATTAACTTTAACAAGAAATTTCCCAGTCCATGTAACTGCATGTTAGAATATAATGCATGTGAAATAGCTCCACGCTTTTTCCCTAGTCACATGTAATTATAAAAGCTTGTCCTTTTAGCCCTTGAAGTAAAGTAACATGCACTTTTCAGTTTTTTTTCTCAGGATAATACTGAATACAAAAGATGGCACTTAAAGGAGAAGGGAAGCACAGCTGCACGTTATTAGTTTAAAATTAGTACTTCATCCTCCCATATATAATTGTTTTTAAAATAAACAACATTTTCAGCGATATTGGAAAATTCTACCATTCCTTTAACTCTCTGTGGACATTCATCATTCCTCTCATAGCAGGAGCCACTTCAATGATGTCAGTTCTTTCTTGGAGTAGCCCACATGTTTTAGTTTAGTTTAGAGATACAGCACTGAAACAGGCCCTTCGGCCCACCGAGTCTGTGCCGACCATCAACCACCCATTTATACTAATCGTACACTCATTCCATATTCCTACCACATCCCCACCTGTCCCTATATTTCCCTACCACCTACCTATACTAAGGGCAATTTATAATGGCCAATCTACCTATCAACCTGCAAGTCTTTTGGTCATGTGGGAGGAAACCGGTGCACCCGGAGGAAACCCACGCAGACACAGGGAGAACTTGCAAACTCCACACATGTTGTTACTTGGGACTTGCCTAAATGTTGATCCAGGAAGGCAGGAAACTGTGTAAACAGATGTCCAATTTCTGTTGTTTATTTGTGGTACATGGCTAGTTGGATCCTTGTACAAGTATAGTTTGTTGCAAGAGCCTTGTGCACAACAATATTATAAGAGAGCTGTTTTGCTAAAAAGTACTTGCACCAAATCCAACTAGTTACATTATTTTTTTTAAATTTAATTTCTTTCTTTCTATACATTGTAACTATCCATTGAGGTTCCTGTGATTGCTGGGTTTTTCTATTTATTCTTTTATGCTGTAGGACGTACCTTCAGATTAAGCTGCTGAATGTATGGTTATAACTGTCCTTGGGACTTGCGTGTTTCTCTGAGTTGGACTTGCTTTTAGAATAGCTATAGTTTTTCCATGTTCGTATGTGTCCACTTGATACAGCTGAACAATCTGGCATCGTTTAGTGGCTGAAAGTAGTGATAAATGGGCTATTTTTGTGCATCTGTAATGTGGCCATGGAACAATTAAAATTCCTGAAATAGTTCTGCATGTGAGATCATCTAAAGAGTGTGAAGTAGTTACCCTGTTAAAACCTGTCACCTTGAACCATTTTTATTTATAAGTAATGTGAATGTATACATTGTGCAATAAAAGATCATTTATTGTCATTCAGGCCTGTGTACAGTACCAAGCATGAAATTCTTTCACAAAAGCATTACTGTAGGAAATCTTAAAATCTGAACAATGACTATGTGGATTTAAATTCTAATTCAATCCGAGTATATCATAGATCTATAGTATCATGAGTAGGATCAGCTGCATATGATCCTGTTTTCCAGTCACTGCAAAGTGTTTTACAGTGGAAGAAGAACTCTACTTCAGTAATCTTTTCTAGTTGGTATTAGTGGCATTAGACATCATTTTTAGGGATGCCATCCAGACAACCATTACAGCTAGTTTCTCACTAGAATACTGTAAGAGTAGACCTAATCACACTGATGCTTGGCACAGAGGACTTTCCTCTACAGTGAGACATCTTTGAGATGCAATGTACTTAGTAGTGGGCTAAAAATAGATCCATTTCTGTTACTTTCTCTGTGTGACACTGGCAAATCTCCATGTCAGTTACTGAACATGTAGGCTGGCGTGGGCTACTTCCTTCTCAGAGGAGTTGTGAATGGAGCTGAATATTATAGAATCAGCAGCACCTCTGGCCTTATAACAGAAGAAAAGCTAATGATAAAACAGATAAAGATGTTTGCAACAGTCTTCTTGGCCTGTGGTGATTGGCCACTGAGAACCATAGAACCAAGATTATCATCCTGTATGTTCAGGTATGATTTCAGTCACTGGCGGGGTTTTCCATTGACCTTAGTTTCACTAGGATTCCTTGATGCCGTCTGATGCCATCAAACTTCCTAGGGTCTGGAATCAATGTTGAGTGAATTCCTAGGGCCATGTCCATCCAACTGAAAAGCACTATGCCCTCTGTCTGTTGAGTCTATCTTATTGGTGGGACAGGATGTATCCAGGGTTGGTGGTAGAGAAATCTGAGATGTTAGATAAAAGATACGACTCTAAGAGTAGAACAATCCCAGCTTCTTGCTTGACTAATCTGTAGGACAGCTTTCTCAATTTGAGAACCAGTCCCCAGATGTTGCTGAGGAAAGCTTTGTAGGAATTGCCTGAGACTTGTCCTAATCTAATGCTAATATCAAATAAATATCTAATAAAGTAAGTCATTGCAGATATTTCTATCTGATACTTCTCTTTGTTTTTCTGTTTTGTAGCAGTTGTTTTATAATTGCCATGCCACTTCAGAGTGCATTATTGTGGGATAGAAGTTGAAAACCTCCCCCAAGATATTAGCATGAAATTTTATTGCATTTTAGCGAAGGTGTTAACCCGTTTTAAGTAACCCATTTAAGAAATGGAATAATGTCTAAATTAAAATAGCAAACAGAGGAATGTCATACAGGCATGCTGATAATTGTTTCCTAATATCAGCAACAGTTGTATCTGCTTAATAATTCTAGAGGTTAGTTAAGAACGCCACAGAAACCAAGAAACCTTTATGCTGATACAGTGGACTGAATTTTTCCACTAAAGAGGTCCTGCTGCCGGGACTGAAAGCAGAAGCGGGACACTGGGGTGGTATTTTACTGGTGGCGGCCTCTTAATTGGCTGCCATCAGGACCGCCATACAATTGAGGACAGTGGCCCGCCTCCCAGAGCTGCCGGCCTAATCAGAGGGCCGGCGGCTCAGCAGCCTCGACAGTGCCACCGCTGAGGCTACAAGATGATGGTGAGGCACCCTCGAAGACTAGGTAAGTTTTTTTTCAGCAAACCGGGGCCAGGCAGGCAGGCCCCCGGTGATTGGGGTGGTGGGGGGGGGCATTTTCAAGTGGTGGTGCCGTAGCTGCGGGGTTGGCCATTGCCACTGGGCGAGCGGGTGGGCCCCCTCTGTGGGCTATTGAATCGCCATAAAAGAGGCCCCCCTCCCCAGGAACCTACTGTCTCTCCACGTGGTGGGGGTCTCTCCCGACGCCGGTAAAATGTTGGCGGGGGCAGAAGGTGTCTCTTAATTGGGTAATTAATTGCCACAATTTGCTGCTCAGTGGGCAGCTGCGGCACTGCGGTTCCCACTGCTGGTAATACCTGGCTGTCTCCAGAGGGCTGGTAAAATTCAGCCCAGTGCCAAGTCTCAATTGTGATTTTATCCCAACATTTATTCCCATATTGCACACTTTCCAATAGGAACATAGGAACAGGAGTAGGCCATTCAGCCCATTGAGCCTGCCCTGCCATTCAATATGATCATGGCTGATCATCGACTTCAATGCCTTTTTCCCACACTATCCTCATATCTCCTTATGTCACTTGTATTTAGAAATCTGTCAATCTCTGCTTTAAACATACTCAATGAATGAGCTTCCACAGCCCTCTGGGGTAGAGAATTCCAAAGATTCACAACCCTCTGAGTAAAGAAATTTCTCCTCATCTCAGTCCTAAGTGGCTTCCCCCTTATTTTGAAATGGTGTCCCCTGGTTCTAGACTCCCCAACCAGGGGAAACATCTTAACTGCATCTACCCTGTCTATCCCTTTAAGTATTTTGTAGGTTTCAATGAGATCACCTCTCATTCTTCGAAACTCTAGATAATACAGGCCTAGTTTCCCCAATCTCTCTTCATAGGACAATTCCGCCATCCTGGAAACAAGTCTGGTGAACCTTCATTGCACTCCCTCTGTGGCAATAATATCCTTCCTAAGGTAAAGGGACCAAAACTGCACACAGTACTCCAGGTGCAGTCTAACCAAGATTATGTACAATTGAAGCAAGACTTCACTACTCCTGTACTCAAATCCTCTTGTGATAAAGGCTAACATACCATTAGCCTTCCTAATTGCTTGCTGCTCCTACATGTTTCCTTTCAGTGACTAATTGACAAGGACACCCAGGACCCATTGTACATCTGCACTTTATAATCTCTTACCATTTAAGAAATTCTCTGCACATCTGTTCCTCCTGCCAAAGTGGATAACCTCACATTTTTCCACATTATATTCCATCTGCCACATTCTCGCCCACTCACTGGCTGGAATTTTACACTGCCCCAGCGGGTCGGATGGTGGTGTGGGGCGGCATAAAATTGAACGGCAGGCTCCGGGAGGCCTACCCGCCCCAATTCCGCCTCCGGACAAGTTTACGGAGGTCAGGCAGAGGGGCGGGGGGTTGGAAATGGCCCAGCTGCCCGAGGCCAATCAAGACCCTTAAGTGGCCACTTAACGGTCACTTAAGGGCCGTCGCCTGCCTCCACGGGTATTTTACCCGTGGCAAGCGGGGGTGCTGGGGATGTGAAAGACCGCCCAGCGAAAGCCGCCGGCCTTTCCCTGACACGGGGCGGAGGTTGTGGGGGGGCATGGTAGTCGGGCACAGGGTGCCCGATTGAGGGCTGCCCCTGCCTCCCAATCCACCCCCGGGATCCAAGACGGCCCCCTCCCCCCAAATGACCACACTAGCCTCACCAGGGCATGACCAATCCCCCTGGTGAGGCAACCCAAACTTACTCACTCGGGTCCATGGTGTTGACTGGGCTGTAGTCCCAGCAGTGGCCACCGCACCCGGTGGTGCTGCTGAGACTAAGAGCTACTGGCCTACTGATTGGCCGGCAGCTTACTGAGGTGGGACCTCCTCCCTCAAGTGGGTGGAAATCCCGCCTCAGGCCAATTAAAGCCCGGGAATCCGTAGAATATGGGACGGATCCCCAGGCTAGGCGGAAGCGGGTTTGTCACCGACATTTACGTCGGAGTCTGGCTCCCGTCCGCCCACTGTAAAATTCCGGCCACTAAGTCTGTCCAAATCCCCTTCAAGCCTCTTTGCATCTTCCTCACAACACACATTCCCACCTAGTTTTATGTCATCCGGGAACCTGGAAATACTATATTTGGTCCCTACATCCAAATCATTGATATATATTGTGAACAGCTGGGGCCCAAATACTAATCCCTGCAGTACCCACTAGTCACAGCCTGTCAATGCGAGACTGACCTGTTTATTCCTACTCTCTGCTTTCTGCCTGTTAACCAATCCTTAATCCATACCAGTATATTACCTCCTATCCCATGTGCTTTAATTTTGCCAACCAACCTCCTGTGGGGGACTTTATCAAATGCCTTCCAAAAATCCAAGTATACCACGTCCACCTACTCCCCTTTATAAATTCTGTTAGTAACATTCTCAAAAATGCCAACAGGTTTGTCAAACATGATTTCCCATTCTTAAATCCATGTTGACTATGCCAATCAGATCATTATTTTCCAAGTGTCCATTTATCACATCCTTTAGAATAGATTCTAACTTTTTCCCTACTACTGATGTAACGCTAACAGGTCTGTAGTTCCCTGTTTTCTCTCTCCCTCTCTTAAATAGTGGGGTGACATTTGCGACCTTCCAATCTGCAGGAATCGCTCCAGAATCTATAGAATTTTGGAAGATGATCACCAATGCATCCCCTATCTCCATAGCTACCTCTTTCAACATTCTGGGATGTAGAATATCAGGTCCTGGGGACTTATCAACCTTCAGCCCCATTAATTTCTCCAATATGACCTTCTTAATAATACTAATTTCCTTCAATTCTTCATTCCCCCTAATCCCTTGGATCTCTGATTCTGAGAGACTTCTTTTTCTTCCTCAGTGAAGACAGACACAAAGTAATCATTTAGCTTCTCTGCCATTTCTCTACTCCCCATTATAAATTCTCCTGATTCGGCCTATTAATGGACCCACATTTGTCTTAATAAATGGCATAAATGGGTAATTTTCTGGTTGGCAAGATGCAACAAGTGGTGTGCCACAGGGATCTGTGCTGGTGCCTCAACGTTTTACAATTTACAGAAATGACAGATGAAGGGACCAAAGGTTTCGTTGCTAAATTTGCTGATGACACAAAGATAGGTAGGAAAGTAACTTGTGAAGAGGACATAAGGGGGCTACAAAGGGATATAGATAGGTTAAGTGAGTGGGCAAAGACCTGGCATGTGGGAAAGTGGGAAATTGTCCACTTTGGCAGGAAGAATAAAAAAGAAGCATTTTATCTGAATGGTGAGAGATTGCAGAGCTCTGAGATGCAGAGGGATCTGGGCGTCCAAGTGCATGAATTGCAAAAGGTTAGTATGCAGGTACAGCACGTAATTAGGAAAGCTAATAGAATGTTATCGTTTATCGTGAGGGGAATTGAATACAAAAGTAGGGAGGTTATGCTTCAGCTATAGAGGGCATTAGTGAGACCACATCTGGAGTACTGTGTACGGTATCGGTCTCTTTATTTAAGGAAGGATGTAAATGCATTGGAGGCAGTACAGAGAAGGTTTACTAGACTAATACCTGGAATGGGTAGGCTGCCTTACAAGGAAAGATTGGGCAGGCTAGGCTTTTATCCACTGGAATTTAGAAGAGTAAGAGGCAACTTGATTGAAACATATAAGATCCTGAGGGGCCTTGACAGGGTGGATGTGGAAAGGATGTTTCCTCTTGTGGGGGAATCTAGAACTAGGGGTCACTGTTTAAAAATAAGAGGTTGCCCATTTAAGACAGAGATGAAGAGAAATTTTTTCTCTCAGAGGGTCGTGAGTCTTTGGAATTCTCTTCCTCAAAGGCGGGGGAAGCAGAGTCTTTGAATATTTTTAAGGCAGAGGTAGATAGGTTCTTGCTATGAAGAGAGGTTGAGTAGATTAGGATTATTTTCATTAGAAAGACAGAGGTTGAGGGGGGACCTGATTGAGGTGTACAAAATCATGAGAGGTATAGACAGGGTGGATAGCAAGAAGCTTTTTCCCAGAGTGGGGGATTCAATTACTAGGGGTCACGAGTTCAAAGTGAGAGGGGAAAAGTTTAGGGGGGATATGCATGGAAAGTTCTTTACGCAGAGGGTGGTAGATGCCTGGAACGCGTTGCCAGCGGAGGTGGTAGACGCAGGCTCGATAGCATCTTTTAAGATGTATCTAGACAGATACATGAATGGGCAGGAAGCAAAGAGATACAGACCCTTAGAAAATAGGCGACAGGTTTAGATAGAGGATCTGGATCGGCGCAGGCTTGGAGGGCCAAAGGGCCTGTTCCTGTGCTGTAATTTTCTTTGTTCTTTGTTCTTTGATAAGCAAGGGGGTGAAAGGTTATTGGGGGTAGGTGGAAATGTGGAGTGATCAGTTCAGCCATGAACTTATTGAATGGCAAAGCAGGCTCGAAGGGCCGAGTGGCCTACTCCTGCTCCTAACTTGTATGTTCGTATGTTCACCAAACGTTTCCTTTTTACATACCTGTAGCAGCTTTTACAGCCCGTTTTCATATTTTTGCTAGCTTACATTCATATACTATTCTCCCTTTCTTTATCAGTTTCTTTGTCCTCCTTCTGAATTCTGAAATCCTCCCAAACCTCAGGTTTACTACTATTTCATGCAATTTTGTAGACCTTTTCTTTTAATCTTATACAATCCTTAACTTCCTTTGTTATCCACGGTTGACTGCCTTTACGTTTGGGTTTTTTGTGCCTTGAAGGAATGTATGGTTGCTGTAAACTATGTAATATTTCTTCAAAGATTATTCATTGCCTATGTACTGTCATACCTTATAATGTATTTTCCCAATCCACCTCAGCCAATTTGTCCCTCATACCTTCATAATTTCCTTTGTTCAAATTTAACACCCTGGCTTCAGATTGAACTACCTCACTTTCTAGCATAATGTAAAATTCTATCATATTATGGTCACTCATCCCGAAAGGTTCTTTTCCAACAAGATTATTAATTATCCCTTTTTCATTACAGAAAACTCTATCTAAAATAGCTAGTTCTCTAGTCGCTTCCTCAACATACTGCTCTAGAAAAGCATCCCTAACACACTCCAAAAACTCGTCCTCCACAGCATTAGTGCTCATTAGCTTTACCCAGTCTATATGCAGATTGAAGTCACCCATGATTATTGTATTACCCATGCCACATGCTTCTCTAATCTCCTGATTAATGCCATGCCCCACACTACCAATACTGTTTGGTGGCCTATAAACAACTCCTACCAATGTTTGCTGCCCCTTGCTGTTTCTTAGCTCTACCCAAACAGATTCCACATTTTGTTCTTCCGATCCGAGATCCTCCCTTACTAATGTACTGATCCCATCCCTTATTATCAAGCAACACCACCTCCTTTTCCTTTTGCCTGTCCTTCCTAAATGTCGAATATCCCTGAATATAAAGAAGTGATCTGTCATTTTACATATTAGTAGGATCTTAGACAATTTGATATATATGCATGAAACAGAACAACAGTTTTAGGGTCATATCTGTCTAGCATTCATTTGAAATTGTTTCTGCAAAATGAATGTTAATCATAAGATACTTACTAAATATCTGCTCATGAAACAAGTGTGAAAATAATGTGATATGGGAATTTGATACTTTTAGGATTTAGAAGCAGTAAATAAAAATGCACTTTCTGCACATATTTTCCGCCTGCTAATATTGCCCACAGCTGAGCCTCTGTTTGGATTTAAAATTCTAACTTGATTTTGTGTTTTTACATCTGGTAGGGTTATTCACTGTCGGCTGATACATGGCCTTTTCAGATATGACCTATGTGCCTTGCTCAATTCTACTTGATTCCCAGGGATCTTCATGACAAAACCAACTAAAGCACAATATTCCTAACCTGCCACAGATATGTTGTACAACAGCTGCCTTAAGAGCTTTAAGACTTGCCTTGTCATTAGCTCTCTGTGTTTCCCTATTTATAACTCCTGTATATGGAAAATACAGCGAACTTATTAGGTTACTAGAGGATCAGCCTCCTGCTGGAGAGTTTGTTTAGAAGCCTGTTATTTTCATTCGTCAACTTGAACTGGTTGTCATGCTGAACACTTCCTGGCTCCATGGTGTGCACACAAAAATGTAACCAACAGATGTGGCAGGTACCAAGCAATTGGCAGTCACTTCAGTGTTAACAGCTTATGAAGGAGTTCAGTAAGAAAGATTAGACTATAATGTTTGCCACTAATGCCTCCACCAATTCCTTTTTGCATGAAATACTAGGCATCCTGATTTATACAATATTTTGTTATGGTGTGTCCTTCCTTTCAATGGTTTATGGAAGAGTTTTTTCTGGAAGTGAAAAGCTTCAGATTGAAAAATGTAAGTGTCAAATGTTTCACTGTTGCTAGTAAGTGACTATTGTAGCTTCTTGTATAAGACTAAAGTTTTGTTCCCTTTGTATTATTGACCATAATGTGTTGGATACACTTTTGTGTTTGGTGGCTATTTTTTAATTAAACTGTTATGCTCTATGTCAGTACTTGTATAAATGGTGGCGAACAGGTTTAAAATGTAGCTTGTTCAGTTATAATGCTGACTACTGCTATAGATTGTTTTTGCTTGATTTTGTGAAATGTTTGTAGTGTAGAAAATCAGTTTAATGATTAAAGGTATGTGTAAAAACTTTTCCAGTATGCTGTTGCTTGAAAATAACACTGCTGCCCGTGACTTAAAATTGAACAGTCATAACTTTTAAAAGTACTACAATCTCCACCTCTTAAGAAGTCTCTGAATGAAAGTATCTAATTATTCTCCCCTCCAATGTACTTTTTAACATTTCAGTTTCCTCATCTCTCATGTTACAGCCACGTGGTGCGATGTGGGTGGTTCCCTCAGCTCGACTCCCCACCTGACTGCAACAAGTGTTATTAAGGTCTAACCACTTGGTGTTTTATTTATCAAATAAACGGACAGAGGCAGGTTTTCTTGTTTAAAAAAACAGAAAATCTATTGCTTATTATCAATACACCTTATCCCTGAAATATCACAGCTGGTTCTACTTATACATTTGCTCGCACACACACACAAGAGACAGATAGAGAGGGGAAAAAGGGAAAGTGATTTTTAGTTGTCGGGCGTGGGTGGGGGGGGGGAAGGTCACGATAAATCTGTTGAATTCTTTTGGAAATCACCTTCTTGATAGGTGCAGGCCTAAGATAATTGTGAGTTTCTCTCTTGATTAAAAGGTCAGTTGAAGACAGTGGATCACTTCTTGTTCACTGCCTTCTGTCTTGCTGGAAAACAAGCTGCTGGATGTTGCTTCTCCTCTCTTGCTCTCTCTCTCTCTCTCTCTGTGGAGTCTCTCTCTCTCTAGACTGTCTTTTTTAAAGTTACTTTGTTACTTCTCACCTCCCGGTAGGAGACACTCTGGTCTCTTTCCCACAGTGATCGTACGATGGCCCAAGACCTGGCTACTTCACACCTTCTTTGTTTCAGAAATTCTGGAATGTTTTAGCATGGGTGCAATTGACACCTCTTACCTTTGAAGATTTTTCTTTGTCCCTGTCAGACCGTTTGAATACACAAAGGCCAAGCTTTTTTCTTCAGCAGCCATTTTGGACCATTGCTCACTTTTTAAAATAAAGGTTCATTTTTAAAAGACAAAGTCTGTTTTTTATAACTCTGCTGAGTTAGTCCATGATTTGTAACAACACACTTTCTGCATGCGTGACACTCATTATGTAAGGTACTATTCTAGACCATATACCAAACTGGAGTCCCAGGATTCCAGGGGTCCAAAAGGTCAATTAGGTGTCTATCATTCTGTTTTGTTAACTTAATGGCACATTATTTCTGTTGCTGTATAGTAATCAACCACTTAGGCAACTGTAGCACAACTGTTCCTTTGGTAGGCAACACTGTATTTTGAAAGTTAGAGATATCCCAGGAGTGTGTCAATACTTGGAGCAATATCTCCACAGAAAAGTTTGAAAACCACAGTGAAGAAATTGGACCCCATTGTACAGCTTTTTCGGGCACAAAATAGGGGGAAAAAGCACCAATTTCCTGTGCTGTCTCCCATGCCTCAAGGGTACCTGGAATACATCCAAAGTTATGTTGGGTTGAGCAATATACAGGCAACACAGGCAGCCGCCTAAAACTAGCATTCGGCCTCTTATATATTTAATGAGGGGCCTAATGCTTGTTTTAGGGACTCTGCCAGAAATTTATTTGAACTGAGCATATAATCTACTCTGGTTTTTTTGGTCCTTTAGCAGCCAAACCAGTGGTCCTTAAAGGAATCGCTGGAGGCCACCATCAAAAGGTAAGTATTTTTGTTTAAATGTAGCTTCATGTAAAGCCAGGAGAGCAAGAGGGCTCCTCCTGGTTCCACAGCACTATTGCAGACTGCATTAGCACCGCCTACCCCATCCCCCGGAACGTAGCTGAGGATCGCTGCTGGCATAGCATCCAGCCCATATTGGGCCTCTTCAAGCTGGTAAGCTGGCACAGAATGCCCGATTGACATCCACAACGCACAAAAAATATACTAAAATGGACTGGGTCCTAATTACTTCTGGTACAGGATTCCAGAGCACTGACTTTACTGCACTCAAAAATGAGGCGAAACTAATTTCTTAGACCACTCTTCTAGACCACAGTTAGTGGGATACCAGTCACTAGGAAGTGCACGTGAGCAGCTAGACTTGATCTGCTCTCTTAAGTAAGAGGAACTACCTGGTCCCTCCATTTGCCAATACTACCAAAGCACAGTCAAAGTTGAGAGATTGTGTGCACAGAATCATGACACAAGGAATGTGACAAATGAGAAGTTTCCTCTCATTTTGAATCGTAACAAAGTGAATATATATTTTAATATCTATTCTGAGCAGAGTTGGCCACTTTACATTTATAGAACTGAAAGCTTTTGTTAGCTGACATAAGTATGGCTAGAAGTTGCAGGGCAAGGAAATTCAGGTCCATAGACAATCCACATACACAACTGCACAACACCAGTTGGCCTTGATATATTAATATCTTTTTAATTACAAAGCCATTAGTGTCAATCAGACCAGGAACACTTCTTACTACCTGTCTCCTTAATTGTCAAACTATTCAATATGGTTTATTGTTAGCTTGCTACCTTGGTTAGCTGGAAATAGACAAACTGACAAACTAGCTTTGCAGCTTTGAACCCCCAGGCTTTTTATTATTTTTTTCTTGGGATGTGAGCGTTTCTGGCAAGGCCAGCATTTATTGCCCATCCCTAATTGCCCATGAGAAGGTGGTGGTGAGCTGTCTTCTTTAACTACTGCAGTCTCTGTGGTGTAGGTACACCCACAGTGCTGTTAGAGAGGGAGTTCCAGAATTTTGACTGAGCGACAGTGAAGTATCGGATATAGTTCCAAGTCAGGGTTGTGTGGAGGGGACCTTGCAGCCAATGGTGTTCCCATGTGTCTACTGCCCTTGTCCTTCTGGGTGGTCGAGGTCACGGGTTTAGAAGATGCTATTGAAGGAGGCTTGGTGAGTTCCTGCCGTGCATCTTGTATATGGCACATTCTACTGCCACAGTGCACAGGTGCTGGAGGGAGTGGATGTTTATGGTGGTGGATGGTGTGCCATAGCAGCCTGCTTTATCCTGGATGGTTGAGCTTCTTGAGTGTTGTTGGAGCCATCCAGGCAAGTGGTGAGTATTCCATCATGCTCCTGACTTGTGCCTTGTAGATGGTGGACAGGCTTTGGGAAGTCAGGAGGTGAGTTATTTGCTGCAGAATTCCTAGCCTTTGACCTTTTCGTGTAGCCACAGTATTTATGTGGCTGGTTCTGTTCAGTTTCTGGTCAATGGTGACTCACCAGGATGTTGCTGGTGGGGGACTCAGTGATGGTAATGCCATTTAAATTAAATACACTATCAGGGATTTCTGCTTGACCTCTATGTAACATTACCAGATATTGTGCATGCATAGGGGTAGACATCTAACTTACCTCATTGTACTGCTATGTAGTCATGTCAAACACAGCCATTGAATGTCAAAGGGAGATGGTTAGATTCTGTCTTGTTGGAGTTGGCATTTGTATGACGTGCATGTTACTTACCACTTATCAGTCCAAGCCTGAATGTTGTCTAGGTCTTGCTACATACAGGCATGGACTGCTTCAGTATCTGTGGAGTTGCGAATGGTACTGTGCACAGTGTGATTATCAGCAAACATCCCCACTTTTAACCTTATGATGGAGGGAAGGTCGTTAATGAAACAGCTGAAGATGGTTGAGTCTAAGACACTACCCTGAGAAACTCCTGCAGGAATGTCCTGGGGATGAGATAATTGGCCTCCAACAACCACAACCATCTTCCTTTGTGCTAGGTATGACTCCAATCAATTGAGAGTTTTCCCTGATTCCCACTGACTTCAATTTTGCTGGAGCCCCTTGATGCCATACTCGGCCAAATGCTACCTCGATGTCAAGGGCAGTCACTCTCACCTCACCTCTGGAATTTAGCTCTTTTTTCCACATTTGGACCAAGGCTGTAAAGCTTATATGTTTGCATAAAGACAACTTTGATTCCTTTGTCCTGTGAATAGATGAAAGACTTGAACTCAAATTACCTAGTTATCACGGCAGGGGAATAATTGATGACTTCATGCCACCTCTCTTCGTTTCCTAGTTCCGTATCCTATCATATTGCAGCTCACATGGAGCTAATTCTCATGGAGCTAATTCTCATGGAGCTGATTCTCATGGAGCTCTTTAGGCCATTACAAATACAAAGATGTATGAGTGGTCACAATAGGGACATCATGGCAGGTTTAGTATTTTCAGTGCAGTGCCATATCTTTTGTTATTTTTGCAGAGGAAGGCTTATGAGTGAAAAGTTTTTTTTTAAAGTTCAAGTGACGTATTATCTATTGCTACTGCTAACTGGTTTTAATAAACTTGATTTGTAGTGTATAGCCTACTCCACTGTCTGAAAGAATGTTTATTCTTCCACTGTTCAAAGTCTAGATGATCACAAGAGAGCACATGGCAGAACCATTTAAATACAGGGATTTCTGCTTGACCTCTATGTAACATTACCAGATATTGTGCATGCATAGGGGTAGTCATCTAACTTACCTCACTGTACTGCTATGTAGTCATGTCAAACACAGCCAACCTGCATTTATTCCTCGGGTTGAACTTTTGTGTTCCCTGTTTACTTTTTCAAAGATCATCTAGCAAACATAAAACCTTATTTGGCTGAATAATGACTGGTGAATAATTTGTAGACTCCAGTAATACTTTCCCAGTCATTATTTTTATGGTGCAGCTTTCAGTGTTAAAATGTAAGACAATTAAGCTATGCTGAAAAGATTCCATTTCCAACAAGACCTTTGCTGTTAATAGAAGTTAAAATCTGTGCCAGAAAATAAACACATAGGAAATTGGCATTTATAATTTGTCAAAGTTCATAAAATGTCAGCATTACCAAGCTCTGCCAGTGTGTAAGCAACTTGTCTTCCTCCTCCCAGATTTTAAAATCACGGTATTGCTTATTTTATTTTTAAGATTTTTCCTATATTTGGAAGTATGAGGCATTTTTTGCTTAATTATCAGCATGAAGATGACCTGCTCTGAGGCCTCTGCTGATATCTTTCTGCAGCTAACCACTAAGGGGGCATCAGAACAGCCTGGGTTTCTCCCTTGCAAATATACTTCTCTAGCTGGGGAAAAGGGCTTAGTGCCTGCTGGACATCTCTCCATAGTGACACTGCTAATATTAACAAGCCAGTGTGTGAAGACTCATTGGCACAAACCCATCTGCCACCACTGCATTGTGCTGCTTGCTCATGTGCCTGCCAGGATTCTGAAATAAAGACACTAATAAGAATATTAAATCCTCAGAAAAAGCCATTTAAATCATCCATGTACAGGACACATTCAGACTATTTGTATCTGCCTAATATCTCATTAGACCTTGATGTTTCCATAATGTAGAGTCAGATACCTCACTATCCAGTGCCTATATAATTTTCTGCATTATCTGCTCATACTTGGCATGGTGGTGCTCCACATTTCGGGACATCAATAATGTCAAATTGCATCGTAAATATCTTTGGCATTTACAACATCTCCTCTATTTAATGAAATGAGTGCAGCTTTACTGATAAGCATAAATTCAGCAGTATGTTTTTGTATACCCTATAACTTTTTTTTATCAGCAGCCTGTGTTGTCCACATGCATGTATTCTGCTGGAGTCTTTTAATACCAGTTACAAAGTTTTTACTGATCTTTTTTCCCTTCAAACCTGCCTTTTTCCAAAGAATTTGGGACCTGACAATCCCTGGGCCACAATCCCAGCATAATCAGGCCGGTGCCCTTCAGAATGATCTCACTGTAGTTTGCGGGCTCAGTGGGAGGAGGCCTCATTTGAATGGAGCCAGAGGGCGCTGAACCATTATGTGAGAAAATCCAGTGCCCGCCTACCCGATATGACTGGAAGGTCTACTGACTGTCAATCAATGGGGGAGGGTGGTGTGTAGCTCCCCTCACTGAGTCCATGGGCTTGATTTTAAGGCCCTAACGGGGCTGGGATTGGAGTGGGCGGCTGCTAAAAATAGCGCTGTTGGCCTGCATACCGGTTCCCTGGCTCCATCCCGCTCTGGGCCATTTTTAGGAATGCGGGATTGGAGGGGTGGGCGGTGGCAGGTCCACCTGCCCACACGCGGTGAGTAGCCAACATGGCTCGTTAAGGACCATTTAAGGCCAATTAAAGGAAGCCGACTGGGATTCTCCAGTTGGCCTCCAGGTCCCCACAGGCAGCAGGTGTCAGTTTAACTGCTTGGAGGCAGCCTCCCGGTGGCAGACCTGGGGGCCAGCACTCCAGGAAGGCCTAGAGGTCCTGCAGGCTGCCCTGTAGAGGGGTTTCCCCCCACCTCTAGTGGTGACCCAGCTGAAAAAGTTATTTTTTAATTTAAATTTTAAAAAGTTGGAGAGACGGCATCTCCATTTTGAAGTGCCCTCTCCCTTATTTACCTTTCATTGCAGCCTGCTGCTGCTTTCAAGCTGGAAGGTCTCTGATTGGCCCTCCAGCTTTGAGAGCCCACCACGGTGAGCCCACCGTCTGGCCATTACCACAAATGAGTAACTGTTTCTCACAGTGGCTGGGATTTTACTGAGCTCCCGATGTCGGTCTCCGAGGATGGGCAGAGCAGAAGATCATTCTGGCAGCGGCTTGCCATGGAGCCCAACACCAGGAATGCCAGGCCCAATCTACCTGGCAGCGGTGAGGCTCTGTGGCGGCCCCCCCTGCCGCTGGGCGACAGGACCCAGATTAATATATTTAAATTAATGAAATGAATGCATTTAAATAAAATCAACAGTGATCTTACCTTTGGGCCGCGATCTTCCTAGCGGCGGCCGACACTCACGTGCCCTCACTTTCCCGTCCAGGGAAAGCAGATGCCACAGTGGTTGGGAAGGGGCAAAACTTATAATTTTTAGTGCAGTGGAGTGGGGGGGATACAGGCTCTAATGCAAATTGCTAGTGTAGGGGAGGATGGGAAGGGGCAACATTCGCACTTTGATCGGTTGGGGGGGGGAAGGATAAATATTGAAGGTAAGCGTTTTGGTGGGGGGGAGAGGGCAAATGTTGAATTTAATTGTTATTGGTGGGGGAAGGGGTGATAGTTTTATCAGTGGTACATTCGGGGTGAGGTAGCCCTTTAAAATGTTAAATGACCCGACAGGGCTGGCTGCTTTTTAAAAATGGTGCCAGTGCCTGCACGTGTTTGAGGTGATGAGGGTGGGGGGGGGGGGGGGGGTGGACCGAACCTGCTCATTATCCTGGGCCGCCATGAGGACGATCAGGGCAGCATGGCGGCACGCAGCCTACATATGCTGGCTGCCATTTTTTTTCACCCACTGCCGGTCCCAGAGGCGGGAGAAGAAAATCCAGCCCATTGTGGGCTTCTGTCCCACGTTTCAGCCTGACGGCAGGGTTCAGAAGCCCGCTGGGAAAACCCTGCCCCACATCGATTTCTTCTTCATTCCTCCGTGTAAGGGAGCCAATACAGATTTTGACATTTTTAAATCCAGGTTCCAGGCTGCTCATTTTGCATGGACCGCCTGGTGGGGCCTATTTACGTCCACCTGGAGATGATTTGCCTTACCTCTCTTGATGCACCGATCTCCAGTACCATACTGGGTCCCTTCAGAGCTCGGGAAGTGGGAATTCTTGGCATAGGGATTCTATACTCCTGGTTCAAACCCCTGGGTGTTATTGTGCTTATTACTTGGCGAGTCGAAGAGACTTAGCAGTTGGCAGGAAAAAAGACAGAAGCACAAGGAGAGAGCCAACTGTGTAACAGCCCCGACAACCAATTTTTTCTGCAGCACCTGTGGAAGAGTCTGTCACTCTAGTATTGGCCTTTATAGCCACTCCAGGCGCTGCTCCACAAACCACTGACCACCTCCAGGCGCTTACCCATTGTCTCCTGAGACAAGGAGGCCAAAGAAGAGGAGAAGACTTGTCTATGGAAGTTGCATTCTTTGCAGGGCTGACGGAAAACTCCTAGAGCTGGCGGGGGTCCCTGCTTCTTTCCGGTGGGTTCTGCTGAACCCCTACTTGAATTACAGTGGGAATCCAGGAGAACCCTTGAGTAAATTTGGGGACTTAATTTGTATGATCGTTAAAATCAAGATGATCTCTAATGCTTTTATTAATTTATAAATGAACTACATATTGACTAATGTATCTATAAATATGTGCACACATGCATCAGTCAGTTGCTCGAAAAGAAATATTTTTTATGACTCATTCAAATATAACTTGTGTTCTTTGTTTCCTCAGTTTAAACTGACTAGTTTTTTTTTCAATGCTGTCATGTTGCACTTTCTGCATTGGTGATAAACTAAGATTTTTACCATGCTGGTACCAAAATTACAGTATATTATTACCAGTACCAGATTATTTTGGCATAAGCTAGACTACCTCCAAGAAGCCGTATTCAATACTTTATGAGGAATCTGGAATTCCCTTCCTCAACCTTTCACCCTCTTTTCTCCTTTAAGACACACTGTCCTATGTTATTCTGAACCAATAAGACAAATAAAATCCCAAGTTTACACCTCAGTTTGTGCTTTGTTGGCTTCTCTCTGTAATTCTGACATTTTATGTACCTAATAAAAGCAGTACATTCACTGCTGTTGTTTCATCTAAATTATACCTCAACCCAAAATCAAGAAATATCTGTGTAAAATTTTCATGGCATTTTGGAGCACTTTTGTTTCAGATAACACACAGCAATATATTGTCACATATGTTATTGCTTGAGAGAGACATGCCAACAACTCATTTAATAAATGCAACCAGAAAAAACATGGTTATAATACGATATAAGAATGAAATATCACTGTAGATGGAAAAATTAATGAGTTGACTGACAAGATAGATTACCAAATATGCCATGCTGCAGCACTACGAATATTTTAATTGACATTCCCAGTGTAATACCAGCTAAGAGCATCTGTTAGTAACATACACATATTATGTATTTTCATTTTGATATTCGACATACTATGATATTGATCTGTTGGATGAGGTTATTATCTTGAGAAATGGGCTTGTTAATATGGGAGGATGCTCTGTAAGAAAAATCTGTTCCCGCATTTAAAGTAGAAATAAAGGTTTTGCTTAAATCTGGACATGACAGTATCTAATCTCACAATGCCCTCCTTCCTGTACAGATACAGAGGAGCTTTGTACTAATTTTCATCATCAATGCAGACCAGTAATCTTCCATTGTTTTCATTAACAGCACTTACACTTTTATAGAACTGACATTGAAGTTCAGCTGATGGGTTTTATCATGGGGCTCCAGGTAGGAGATTACTTTTGATTCTGATGTCCTGCCTCAGTGCTTAAAAACCAGGTGGGTGGCAGATAAAAATGCACAGAGGCCATATGTCTAGCCACAGAACACCAACTACTTTCTTAAATACAAAAGGTTAGAATTTTCCAGTTGACCATGAAGAGAGGTAAAATGCAGCCTTAATGAGACAGAGACATATGGTGCATTTATTAGTTTATAGAAAGAAAAAGAAATGACTAAGAGATTTGGTTGTTGAGGAAAACAATTTACAATTTTTCATAGTGAAATCAATTGTCAATTGAAAATGAACAGCTTACTTTACACAGTGTACAGTTCCATCTGTCCGTAGTGAAGTGTAAACCTGACCTCTGCACATTGTCTGATAATAAGTTAATGATTTTGTTTTGTAAAAACTGCAGGCAATTGAAAAAGTGTCTTGTATTTATGGACAGTAGAACCATTTTTAATGCTGCACGTTTCAGGATTTTGTCCTGCAGTGTGACAGTCCCGTATGTTTTGGAGATTGCAGGGTCGTATGTTATGAAAAAAACCCAGGGTACATTAAAAGGAAAGAATGGGAATCATCATGTAATGAAGTGCACCTATGTGTGGAATTCTCATTTTGGTCTTGTCTAACCAAGTGTGCACTATTAACGAGCCAATTTTAAATATTGAAGCCATTACTTTTATGATATGACTGCAGTAGTCTTTAATGTGATGCATGCTCAAGATGGATACAAACATCAGCCGGTTAGGCAAGATTGTCGCAGCTTGTTATAAAATTCTTGTTTTTAAGAATTGTTGTTGGGTTCAGTAATTGAGACTTTGTTTCACAGAAATTCAGCTGCAATTGCATTGTGCACAGTTTAAACCTACAACCAGGACTGGAGTTCAACAGAGTTAGTATTTCCTGACATCAAAGGGAGGATTTTCTGAGGTTGCTCTCATTGCATATGCACAGCATCCTTCTTTGTGCGCCCTGAAAAAAAATTCTCCAATTCACTTACAAGCACAACTTTCAAAATCCCAACTGTCTGGCCTTTGGCCATAATTTCTGCAGCGACTGGTTTGTTCACCCGCATCCTCCCCTCCATTTCTGATGCCATAGTGCCCACTAAAACCAGTGCTCACTTTCACCCTGGCTGTTCCCCCAGTCTGGCTCTCACCTCCACTCCCTTAAGTCCAAGGGACACAAACTTGAAAGGATATGGCCGACAACAGGTTGAGTCATTCACCACCAGATCTGGCTGGACCACCTAAAGTGCTTTCGCGGCCTGTTCTTGTCTGCTAAACGTTCTCATTATTGCAGAATCATTCTTGAGTTCAAAGATAACCTCCGGCTTCTTTTCTCTACCGCAAACCGTCTTCTTAAACCAATCTGTCCTGTTTCCACCACCCTCACCTCCAACAATTAGTGCAAGGAGCTCATGGACTTCTTTGTCACTAAGGTTGAGACCATCTGATCAACTGCCTCTGTCAGTTCCCTTCCTTCCCCAGCCCACTGGGCCAAACTTCCTCTGCAGCTCCTCGCAACCCTAGCCCTGAACTTGCACCTTTTTCCAGTTTCTCTCCTAACTCCCCTCATGCCCTCTCCGAGCTCATTTTCTTCATGAGCCCCACTTCCTGCTTCCTCGACCCTATTCCCAATAAACTGATCAACACCTAACTTCCCTCCCTGGTCCCCATGTTACCTGATATTGATAATGGTTCCCTCTTCAGGTACTGTCCCCCTCTCCTTCAAATCTGCCATCATCTCCCATCTCCTTCAAAAAACAAATCCTTGGCCTCATTGTCCTTGCAAATACTACCCCATCTCCCTTTCTTCTCCAAAGTTCTTGTACGTATCATAGAATTGTTACAACACAGAAAGAGCCCATTCGGTCCATTGTGTTCGTGCCGGCTCTCTGCGAAAGCAACTCAGCTAGCCCCATTCTCTGCCTTTTCCCCTCTGCCTTTTCCCTGTAGCCCTGCAAATCTTTTCTCTTCAGGTAAGTATCCAATAGCCTTTGAAAGCCACAACTGAATCTGCCTCCACCACACTCCCAGGCAATGATTTCCAGATCCTAACCACTCATTGCATAAAAAAAGTTTTCCCTCATGTTGCCTTTGGTTCTTTTGTCAATCACTTTAAATTGGTGTCCTCTGGTTCTCGACCCTTCCACCGATGGGAATAGTTTTTCCCTATCTACTCAGTCCAGACCCCTCAGGATTTTGAACACCTTTCTCAAATCTTCTCTCAACTTTCTCTTCTTTAAGAACAGTCCCAGGTTCTCCAGTCTATCTATGAAACTGAAATCCCTCATCCTCGAATCATTCTCGTAAATCTTTTCTGCACCCTTTCCAGTGCCTTCACATCCTTCCCAGAGTGTGGTGCCCTGAATTGGACACAATTCTCCAGTTGAGGCTAAACAAGTGTTTAATAAAGGCTCATATAAATTCCTTGCTTTTGTACTCTATGCCTCTATTTATAAAACCTGGGATCCCATATCCCTTGTTAACTGTTTTCTCAAACTGCCCAAGCCACCTTCTACGATTTGTGCACATACACCCACAGGTCCCTCTGCTCCTACTCCCCCTTTAGAATTGTATCCTTTATTTTATATCGCTTTTCCTCATACTTCCTACCAAAGTATATCACTTCACAGTTCTCTGCATTAAATTTCATTTGCCACATGTGCACCCACTCCACCAGCCTGTTTATGTCCTCTTGAAGTCTACGACTATTCTCCTCACAGTTCACAATACTTCCAAGTTGTCATCCTCAAATTTTGAAATTGTGCTTTGCATACCAAGTCTAGTTCATTAATATAGATCAAGAAAAGTCTAATACAAACACCAGGAAACCCCACTATATACCTTCCTCCATTCCAGAATACAACTATTTGCCACTACTCTCTGTTTCCTGTCACTCAGCCAACTTTGTATCTATGTCTTTTTTATACCATGGGCTTCAACTTTGCTGACAAGCCTGTTGTGTGGCACCTGATCAAACACCTTTTAGATGCCCATGTACACCACATCAACCGCATTACCCTCATCAACACTCTCTGTTACTTCAGCAAAAAACTCAATCAACTTAGTTCAACACGATTTCCCCTTAACAAATCCATGCTGGCATTCCTGAATTAATCCACATTTGTCAAAAGTGACTGTTAATTTTGTCCTGGATCATCGTTTCTCAAAGCTTTCCCACCACCATGGTCAAACTGACTGGCCTGGTAGTTGCTGGGCTTATCCTTACACCCTTTTTTAAACAAAGGTGTAACATTTGCAATTCTCCAGTCCTTTGGCACTACATACGAACATTCAAATTAGGAGGAGTAGGAGTAGGCCACTCAGCCCCTCAAGTGTGCTCCACCATTCAACAAGATTATGGCTGATCTGATTGTAACCTTAACTCCACGTTCCTGCTTATCCCCGATAACCTTTCACCCCTTTCTTATCAAGAATCTATCTATCTCTGCCTTAAAAATATTCAAAGGCTCTGCTTCCCCCGCCTTTGAGGAAGAGTGTTCCAAAGACACACGACCCTCTGAGAGAAAAAAATTTCTCCTCATCTCTGTCTTAAATGGGCGACCCCTTGTTTTTAAACAGTGACCCCTAGTTCTAGATTCCCCCACAAGGGGAAACATCCTTTCCACGTCCACCCTGTCAAGACCCCTCAGGATCTTATGTTTCAATCAAGTTGCCTCTTACTCTTCTAAACTCCAGCGGATACAAGCCTAGCCTGTCCAACCTTTCCTCATAAGACAACCCACCCATTCCAGGTATTAGTCTAGTAAACCTTCTCTGAACTGCTTCCAATGCATTTACATCCTTCCTTAAATAAGGAGACCAATACTGTACACAGTACTCCAGATATGGTCTCACCATATGGCTCCCTACTTTTGTATTCAATTCCCCTCGCAATAAACGATAACTTTCTATTAACTTTCCTAGTTATGTGCTGTACCTGTATACTAACCTTTTGCGATTCATGCACTAGGACACCCAGATCTCTCTGCATCTCAGAGCTCTGCAATCTCTCATCATTTAGATAATATGGGTCTTCTGTATTTAAGCATAATTGGAAGGTTATGGCCACTGCATCCGCAATTTCACCGTACTTCCCTCAGTATCCTCAAATGCATCTGATCCGGTCCTCGTAACTTATCAATTTTAAGTACAGCCAGTCTTTCTAACACCTCTTTATCAATTTTTAGCCCATCCAGTATCTCACCTACACTTCGCTATGTCTTTGGCAGCATCTTCTTCCTTGGTAAAGACCAGTGCAAAGTACTCATTTAGTACCTCAGCCATGCCCTCTGCCTCCTTGAGTAAATCTGCTTTTTGGTCCCTAATTGGTCCTACTCCTCCTTTTGCCACCCTTTTACTATTTATATGCCTACTGAAGACTTTGGGGTTCCTTTTTATGTGGGCTGCCAGTCTCTTCTCATACTCTCTCTTTGCTGCACTTCTTTTTTCATTTCCTCTCTGAATTTTCTATATTCCGCCGGGTTCTCACTTGTATTATTAACCTGACATCTGTCATATGCACCCTTTGTCTTCTTCATTTTACTGTCTATCTCATTCGTTATTCAGAATGTCGTGGTTGCTCCAATGTTGAATATATTTAAGGCTGAGATAGACAGATTTTTGGTCTCTCAGGGAATCAAGGGATATGGGGAGTGGTCAGGAAAGTGGAGTTGAGGCCGAGGATCACCCATAATCGTATTGAATGGTGGAACAGGCTCGAGGGGCCCTATGGTCTACTCCTGATCCTATTTCCTATGTTCTTAGTTTTCCATAGCTAATCTAAACCTTATGATACTATGATCATTGTCCCTTAAATGTTTCCCTACTGACACTTGATCCACTTGTCCCACCTCATTTCCCAGAACTAGATCCAGCAATGCCTCCTTCCTCATTGGACTGGAAACAAACTGATATAGAAAATTCTCCTCAACACACTTTAGAAACTTTCCCCCCTCTCTTCCCTTTACATTATTACTATCCCAGTCTATATTCGGATAACTAAAGTCCCCAACTACTCTATCGTTTTTGCACCTCTGTAATTTCCTTGCAAATTTGTTCCTCTGGGGCAGATCAGCCATGAATTTATTGAATGGCGGGGCAGGCTTGAGTGGCCGAATGGCCTACTCCTGCTCCTATTTCTTATGTTCTTAAATCTTTTCCACTAGTTGGTGGCCTATAGAATACACCAAGTAGTGTAATGGAGTAAGGTTTGATCAGGGGTAACGGATTAAAGAGTTGAGGAGCCACAAGTGGTTTAGTGTAAAGGTTTAAAGTGGTTTATTGAGAAGGGACAGTTCAAATGCAACACAGGATCAGAATAGACTGAGTAGGCATACGACCCGTGACAGGTGAGGAGGTTTACTGGTCCCGGATCAGATGGGTGAAATGGCCTGATTTCTGCTGCCTGCCATAACAATCTCTTCCAGGCCTTTGGGCTGATCAGGGTGTTAAGCTGAAGCTCAGAACCCTAAAGAACCTTCTCTCTTTGTCCGTGCTTTCTCCTTCTTGACTGCCCGTTTATATATCTTATTTCTAGGGAGCTTGTGGATGTCACATGCCAATCACTCATCCAGTCATATCTTCCCGTTCAAATGTCCAAACAACTAAAAGACTGATACCGAAAGGCGACCCCTCCTTTTCCAACCTCCTCTTGCCCTAGAGATCATCTTATTGCTAAACTCTTGTAAGAATATCTGATTCATCTAATGGGCACAAGGCTCCATCTTATCAGGCCCAGGAATGTCTACATTAAAGCTTGTGCCTGACGGAGCAATGTGACCTAGATAACACCCTTCTGGAGCACAATGGACAACTGACTGTGCTGTGTCTTTGTTATCTTCCAAACCTGGGACAGAGTGAGAAATTTTATTACAAAGAAACCACAACTTCAGTTTTTTTCTAAAAGTATTATTTCTAGCATTTTTATAATATTCTCAGAACTACTCTTTCTTATAACTATTATTAAACTACAATTTTCTTATAATGTTACCTCTATTGTTTCTTAACTGTAACCAAATAGATTCTAACCTTGACCCTTTAGGACATCTCTCTCCAGCACTGTATTATTATCCTTAATCAATACTGGCACCCCTCCTTCTACCCTATCTTTCCTGAACATCTTGTATCCAGGAATATTTAGTACCAGCCCTGTCCTCCTGTACTTTTTTTGAGCCAGGTCTATGTTATTGCCCCGATATATTCCCATGTGGCGACATGCGCCTGTCGCTCACCAACCTTATTTACCACAGACTGCGCATTTGTATACATACACAGTAAACCTAATTTAGACAGTATTGCATTCCCTCTTATTCTGATCTTACCTAATACCTTAATATTTCTTAATTTAATGCTATCTGTCTCTCCCAATTCTTTGTACACCCTGATTTTCCTCTCTAATGTTACCTCCTGGTTCCCAGCCTTCTGCCAAGTTAGTTTAAACCCTCTCCAATAGCACTAGCAAACTGCCCTGCAAGGACATTGGTCCCATCTGTGTTTAGGTGCAACCCGTCCAGCCGGTGTACATCCCATCTGCCCTAGAACTGATCCCAATCTTCCAGGAATCCAAAGCCCTCCCTCCTGCACCATCTCTCCAGGCATGCATTCATCTGCTCTATCCTCCTATTTGTATACTCGCTGGCGCGTGGCACCAGGAGTAATCTGGAGATTACTACCTTTGAGGTTCTGCTTGCTAGTTTCTTTCCTAGCTCTCTCAAATCTTCCTGCAGGACCTCATCCCTCTTTCTGCCTATGTTGTTGGTACCAACAATATGGACCATGACTGCTGGCTGTTTAACCTCTCCCCTCAGAGTGCTTTGCAGCTGCTCTGTGACATCCCTGACCCTAGCACCAGGGAGGCAACATTCTATCCTAGATTCATGTCCGCAGCCACACCACAGAAACGCCTGTCTGCTTCCCTAACTTTTGAATCCCCTACCACAATTGCTTTCCCAATCTTCCTCCTGCCCTCCTGTACAGCTGAGCCTGCTGTGTTGTCATCTCCAAAATCCATGTCCATCTTTCCCAGAACTCCATGTTTGAATCCCTCCAATCAGTCTCCGCTCCTGCCACACTACTGAAATGGCTCTTGTCAAAGTCAGAAATGACATCCAATGTGACTGTGTCAAAGGTAACCTATCTCTCCTCGTCCTTCTTAACCTGTCTGCAGCCTTCAATGTGGTTGACAACATCATCATCCTCCAAAGCCTCTCCACCATTGTCCAGCTGGGTGGGACTGCACTTGCCTGCTTCCATTCTTATCATCTAATCGTAGCCTGAGTATCACCTCTAATAGCTTCTCTTCCTGCTCCTGCATCATTCCCTCTGGTGTTCCCCAAGGATCTACAAATTGCAAGGAAATTACAGAGAGAGGGCAAGAACTATAGACTAGTCATAATAGGGGACATTAATTTTCCTAATATACACTGGGATATTAATAGTGTAAAGGGTAGCGAGGGAGAAGAGTTTCTAAAGTGCGTTCAGGAGAATTTTCAAGATCAGTATGTTTATGGCCCAATGAGGAAGAATCATTGCTGGATCTGGTTCAGGGTAATGAGGTGGGACAAGTGGATCAATTGTCATAGAGTCATAGAGTCGTACAGCATAGAAACAGGCCCTTCGGCCCACCGCGTCCATACTGAACAGAATGCCTATCTATACTAATCCCACCTGCCTGCATTAATTCCATATCCCTCTATGCCTTCCTCATTCAAGTACCTGTCCAGATGCCTCTTAAATGTCGCTACTGTTCCTGCCTCCACCACCTCCTCTGGCAGCTGATTCCAGATACCCACTATTCTTTGTGTGAAAAATTTACCCCTTTGATACCCTTTAAACCTCCTCCCTCTCACCTTAAATCTATGCCCTCTAGTTTTAGTCACCCCTACCATGGGAAACAGACTCTGGCTATCTACCCTATCTATACCTCTCATAATTTTATATACCTCTATCATGTTCCCTCTCAGCCTCCTTCGCTCCAGGGAAAACAGACCCAGCCTATCCAGTCTCTCTTTATAACTCAAGCTCTCCAAACCAGGCAACATCCTTGTGAATCAATTCTGCACCTTGTCTAGCTTAATCACACCCTTTCTGTGGTGCAGCGACCAGAACTGTACACAGTACTCCAAATGCGGCCTAACCAACCTTATGTACAACTGTAACATGACGTCCCAACCCTTGTACTCAATGCCTCGGCCGAGGAAGGCAAGCATGCCATATGCCTTCTTCACCACCCTGTCTACCTGTGTTGCCACTTTCAGGGAACTATGTACTTGCACCTCAAGGTCTCTCTGCTCAACAACACTCCCCAGGGCCCTGCCATTCACTGTATATGTCCTGCCCTTCACTGTATATGTCCTGCCCTGGTTTAACTTCCCAAAATGCATCACTTCACACTTATCTGCATTAAATTCCATTTGCCAATCCCTTGCCCACTTTCCCAGTTGACCTATATCCTGTTGTAACCTTAGACAACCTTCTTCACTGTCCACTATACCACCAATTTTGGTGTCATCTGCAAATTTATTAATCATGCCCCCTACATTCACATCCAAGTCATTAATATATATGACAAACAACGGAGGGCCCAGCACCGATCCCTGCGGCACACCACTGGTCACCGGCCTCCAATCTGAAAAACAACTCTCCACTACCACCCTTTGCCTCCTATCACCAAGCCAATTTTGTATCCAATTTGCTAGCTCACCCTGGATCCCATGTGTTCGAACCTTCTGGACGAGCCTACCATGCGGGACCTTGTCAAAGGCCTTGCTAAAGTCCATGTAGACAACGTCCATCGCCCTTCCCTCGTCAATCCTCTTGGTCACCTCCTCGAAAAACTCAATCAAATTCGTGAGACATGATTTCCCACGCACAAAGCCATGCTGACTATCCCTAATCAGACCATGCCTTTCCAAATGCATATAAATCCTGTCTCTCAGAATCCCTTCCAATAACTTTCCCACCACTGATGTAAGGCTCACCGACCTGTAGTTCCCTAGCTTATCCCTGCTGCCCTTCTTAAATAAAGGCACAACATTAGCTATCCTCCAGTCTTCCGGTACCTCACCCATGGCTAACGATGATACAAAAATCTCTGCCAGGGCTCCAGAAATCTCCTCCCTTGCTTCCCATAGCATCCTCGGATACACCTGATCAGGCCCTGGGGATTTATCCACCTTAATGCACTTCAAAACCTCCAACACCTCCTCCTTTGTAATCTTGATATGCTCCAGAATATCGCTGTTCCCTCCCTTGAACTCACTAGCTTCCATGACCTTCTACAAGGTAAGTACAGACGAGCAATATTCATTTAAGACCTCGCCCATTTCCCGTGGCTCCACACATAGATTGCCACACTGATCCTTAAGGGGACCAACTCTCTCCCTAGCTACCCTTTTACTCTTAATATACTTATAGAATCTTTTAGGATTCTCCTTTATCTTATCTGCCAGGGAAATCTCATGGCCCCTTTTTGCTCTCCAAATTTCCTTCTTAAGTGTAGTCCTACATCCCCTATACTCCTCGAGGGACTCGCTTGATTCCAGCTGCCTATATCTGACATATGCCTCCTCTTTGTCCTGACCAGACCCTCAATATCCCTCGTCAACCAAGGTTCCCTAAACTTGCCAGCCTTGCCCTTCCACCTAACAGGAACATGCTGGCCCTGAACTCTTCCTATCTAACTTTTAAAAGCCTCCCACTTGCCAGACGTCCCTTTACTTGTAAACAGTCTCTCCCATTCAACTTTTGAGAGTTCCTGTCTGATGCCATCGAAATTAGCCTTCCCCCAATTTAGGACTTCAACTTGAGGACCAGTCCTATCCTTTTCCATAACTATCTTGAAGCTAATAGAGTTATGGTCACTGGTCCCAAAGTGCTCCCCCACTGACACATCAACCACCTGCCCATCCTCATTTCCTAAGAGGAGGTTGAGTGTAGCCCCTTCTCTAGTACGGCCATCCACATACTGCTTCAGAAAACTATCCTGGACACACTTAACAAATTCTTCCCCATCTGATCCCTTAGCACTAAGGCAGTCCCAGTCAGCTTTAGGGAAGTTAAAATTACCTACTATTACAACCCTATAATTCCTACACCTATCTGTGATTTCCCTACATATATGCTCCTCCACTTCCCTCTGACTATTGGGGGGCCGATAGTATAATCCCATCAAAGTGATCACCCCTTTCTTATTTCTAAGTTCTACCCATATGGCCTCGCTGGACATTCTCCCTGGGATATCCTCTCTAGGTACTGCCGTGATGTCCTGCCTAATCAATAGTGCAATTCCTCCTCCTCTCTTACCTCCACCTCTGTCATGCCGGAAGAATCGGTACCCTGGAACATTGAGCTGCCAGTCCTGCCCATTCCTCAACCACGTTTCCGTAATAGCTATAATATCACAATCCCATGTACCGATCCATGCTCTGAGTTCATCTGCCTTACCTGTAAGGCTTCTTGCATTAAAGTAAATGCAGTTTAGCCTATCAGACCTTCCACGCTCCCTGTCCTGCCCCTGCCTGGCCTGCCTACTGGACTTGCTTCCTTTAACCTCTACATTTGCCTCAACTATCTCATCGGAGAGACTACAACTTTGGGTCCCACCCCCCTGCAAGACTAGTTTAAACCCTCCCGAGTAGTACCAGCAAACCTCCCTGCAAGGATATTGCTCCCCTTCCAGTTTAGATGCAACCCGTCCTTCTTGTACAGGTCACCTCTGCACCAGAAGAGATCCCAATGATGCAAGTAGCTGGAGCCCTCCCGCCTACACCAGCTCTTCAGCCACGCATTCATTTGCCTTATCCTCCTATTCCTACCCTCACTAGCATGTGGCACAGGGAGTAATCCTGAGATTACAACCCTAGAGATCCTGCTTTTTAACCTTCTGCCTAACTCCCTATATTCACTTTGCAGGATCTCATCTCTCTTCCTGCCTATGTCGTTAGTACCAATATGGACAGGACCTCTGGCTGCTCACCCTCCCCTTTCAGAATGTCCTGCAGCCGCTCTGAGACATTCTTTACCCTAGCACCAGGGAAGCAGCATACCATCCTGGAGTCTCGTTTGTGGCCACCGAAATGCCTATCTGCACCCCTTACGATAGAATCCCCTATCACTATAGCTGTTGCAACCCTTTTCCTCCCCTGCTGTGCAGCAGAGCCCTCAGTGGTGCCACAAACTTGGCTGTTGCTGCTTTCCCCTGGGAGGCCATCCCCCCCAACAGTATCCAAAGCGGTATATCTGTTTGAGAGGGGGATGGCCACTGCGGACTCCTGCACTACCTGCCTGCACCTACTACTCCATCTGGTGGTCACCCATCTCTTTTCTGCCTGTGCAGCCGTTACCTGCGGTGTGACCACCTCACTAAACGTGCTATCCACGACGTCCTCAGCATCGTGGATGCTCCACAGTGAATCCACCCGCAGCTCCAGCTCCGTAATGCGGGTAGCCAGTAGCGTCCCTGGAAGCGTCCCTGATTTCCCACATTGCACAGGAAGAGCATATCACGGGGCTGAGCTCTCCTGTCATGACTTACCCTTAGGTTAATTAGTTACTCCCTTAATTAAAAAATACTAATTACACGCAACAGCCCCAACAAACAAATTTCTCTGCAGCACCTGTGGAAGAGCCTGTCACTCCAGAATTGGCCTTTATAGCCACTCCAGGCGCTGCTTCACAAACCACTGACCACCTCCAGGCGCGTATCCATTGTCTCTCGAGATAAGGAGGCCCAAAAGAAGAAAAAGAATTACACGAGGGGCCTTGTTCTACCCAATCCAATCTAAAGTCCTTAAAAATAAAACACTTTAGTAGTACTCACCTTATTACCAGAGGTTTTACAAAAAAAACTTTCCCTTTTTTTAAAGATATTCTAACAGCTGCTACTCACCAACCCCCAATCACCTTGCAGCTCTCCTCTGACGTCACTGTTGGTTTTTTTTTCAAAACTCCGGCGCGCTGCAAGAGCTCCTCTCCGCTCCCGGAAGGTAAGAGGATAGTCAGTAGGGAAACATTTAGGGGGCACTGATCACAGTATCATAAGGTTTAGGTTAGCTATGGAAAAGGAAAAGGAGCAATCCAGAGTAATAATAATTAATTGGGGAGGGCCAATTTCAATGGCGTGAGAACAGATCTGGCCCAGGTAAGCTGGAAACAAAGATTTGCAGGCAAAACCGTAATGGAACAAGGGACTGCCTTTAACGAGGAGTTAGTTTGGGTACAGTTGAGGTACATTCCCATGAGCAGGAAAGGTAGGACAATCAAAGCCAGAGTTACCAGGATAAAGAAAGAGATGGAGAGTAAGATGAAACAGAAAAAGGGTACCTATAACAGATGTCAGGTTGATAATACAAGTGAGAACCAGGCTGAATACTGTAAGTTCAGAGGGGAACTGAAAAATGGAAATAAGAGACTGGCAGCTAATATGAACGGGAATCCAGAAGTCTTCTATCGGCAAATAAATAGGAAAAGGGTGGTAAAAGGAGGAGTGGGACCAAAAAAGGGATTTACGCATGGAGGCAAAGAGCAAGGCTGAGGTACTAAATGAGTACTTTGCATCTGTCAATCTCGGATCACTTTTGAGTTTACTGATCACAGCTGGAGTAGCAATGGGTGTGTGACAACATACCATCTAGGTTCACACCTGCCATCTTGCGCGGGTTACCAATAGGCAGCATTAAATAGTACCCAGCAACTCACCAATCATCTCAGTCCCAGGACATCACTGTAGGAGTTCCTGAAGGTAGTGTCCTAGGCCCAACCATCTTCAGCTGTTTCATCAATGACCTTCCCTCCATCATAAGGTCAGAAGTGGGGATGTTCGCTGATGATTGCGGACAATGTTCAGCACCATTCGTAACTCCTTAGATGTTGAAGCAGCTGATGTCCATATGCAGCAAGACTTGGACAACATTCAGGCTTGGGCTGATCAGTGGCAAGTAACATTCACACCACACAAGTGCCAGGCAATGACCATCTCCAGCAAGAGAGAATCTAACCGTCTCCCCTTGATGTTCAGTGGCATTACCATCACTGAATCCCCCACTATCAACATCCTGGGGGTTACCATTGACCAGAAGTGAACTGGACCAGCCATATAAATGCTATGGCTATAAGGGCAGGTCAGAGGCTGGGAATTCTGCGATGAATAACTCACCTCCTGACTCCCCAATATCTGTCTATCATCTACAAGGCACAAGTCAGGAGTGCGATGGAATACTCTCCACTTGCCTGGATGGGTGCAGCTCCAACAACACTCAAGAAGCTCAACTCCATACAGGACAAAGCAGCCCGCTTGATTGGCATCCACTACTTTCAACATTCACTCCCTCCACCACCGACGCACAGCGGCAGCAGTGTGTACCATCTACAAGATGCACTGCAGCAATGAACCAAGGCTCCTTCAACTGCACCTTTGAAACCTACGACCTCTACCATCTAGAAGGACAAGGGCAGCAGATGCATGGGAACACCACCACCTGCAAGTCCCCTCCAAGCCACACACCATCCTGACTTGGAACTATATCGCCGTTCCTTCACTGTCGCTGGGTCAAAATCCTGGAACTCCCGTCCTAACAACACTGTAGGTGTACCTACAACCCAAGGACTGCAGCAGTTCAAGAAGGCAGCTCACCACCACCTTCTCAAGGGCAATTAGGGATGGGCAATAAATGCTAGCCAGTGGCACCCACATCCCATGAACAAATAAAAAAAAGCCTTCAAGAAAGTCGAGCAACAAAGGGGAGGTAATTGGGAGACAGAAATCCTCAGCATTGTGCCATGATACAATGAACTAGTGTTTTTTTCTGTTTTAAGATATCATTTTAAAACTCTTTAGATGCTGTAAATCCTTTTACCAAGTGCAAGTCCAGTGAATTTCTGTTTTTTTGGGCACTCCAAGAGGATTTAGTAAAACCTTCTCATAGCCTCTGGGAAATGCAGTTTTCTGCTTTAAATCTTTCACCATCACTCGTGACTTCCCAGCTAAAGTTTCACTCATAGTATGTGCCTAATTAAACTACACCTAGCTACAGTATCCAGTAAATCTACTGCTAGCAGCAATGCAAGTCAGCGTACAATTTTAAATTTTTATCAGTTGCATTTGGATCTCCTATCACAGCATCACCAGCCATCATCCAAACAGAATTTTTTTTGTGGTAAATAAACAAGTGGATCGAAATTAATGAACAATGAAAGGGGAGATCAAAGTCCCCTCTGATCCTTTTTTAAAAGACATTTTATGTTCCCATATGTTTTTGAATATTAGTTTTAGAATGGCAGGTGACAATCATTCTGTGAATGACATAGTAAGTAGGTGAAGGGCATATTCCCAAGAAGATAGAAGTATAATCCTATAGCCAACCAATAGCAGATAAATCAATGAGTTGCTCCAGTTGTGAAATAAAAACAAAATCCCTCTCTATCGGCTCAACTGAAATTAAAACCCTGTCATCTGAAGAGTTTCATGCATGACTCTGTATCCTGTCACTGTGGCTCAGCACAATGGTATGCCACAATGTTCCATCAAAGACAGAATCGTTGATAATTACAGTTTTTTAGTTATGAAGTACAGATTTTGCAAATATAAAACACATACTGGGCTGGATTTTAAGAGCCTGCTGCCATTCTTGACAGCGGGTGAAAAGAATGGTGGCCCGCGCAGAGCCGCCGCGATCTCCTGTGTGGCGGCTCATTTAAATAGCCGGGGCGGCCCAGAACTCAGTTCTGAAGAAGGGTCACTGACCTGAAACGTTAACTCTGCTTCTCTCTCCACAGATGCTGCCAGACCTGCTGAGAATTTCCAGCATTTCTTGTTTTTATTTCAGATTTCCAGCATCTGCAGTATTTTGCTTTTATTTAAGTAGTTTTGAAGTGTAGTCAATGTTGCCAGTTGGAATAAAATCAAAATACTGTGGATGCTGAAAATCTGAAATAGAAACAGAAAGTGCTGGAAATATTCAGCAGGTCTGGCAGCATCTGTGGAGAGAGAAACAGAGTTAACGTTTCAGGTATGTGACCTTAAATGTAGAAAGCTTGGCAGCCAATTTGTGCACAGCATGCCGCTATAAACTGCAATGTGATCATCTGTTTTTGTGATGTTGATTGAGGGATAAATATTGGCCACGGCACTGATGATAACTCCCTCGCTTTTCTTAAAAGCATCACCATGAAGTCTACCTGAGAGGACAGGCAAGGCCTAAGTTTAACATCACATCCAAAAGACAATATTGCATTGGAATGTCAGCCTTAACTTTTATTGCAATCATTCTGGAGTGGGATTTGAACCCACAACTCTGACTCAGCAATAAGAATGCTACACACTGAGCAACAGCTGACACAAGTAACATGGTATGTGCATTGTATAGGCATTGCTTTCCTTGCACTCAGAGCATTTCTAAAGCCTGATTTGACACTCTTCTTCAGTTCCAAGAGCTATCTACACATTTGTTCCCAAGACACATGGACCTATGGGAGACTGTGTTCATTTACATGTTCAGCCATGCCTGATACACGGCATCAGAATTTTGAGGGTTCTCCCTGGCCACTTCCTGCAGCAAACCACTGACCTTTTTTAAGTGAAGGATGCATTTGGTGTACCTCCAATTATCTTTAGTAATAGCAGTCTGCCTCCCAAAAAAGTCGCTTTAATAGCAGCTGCACTCAGGATTACTCACATCCCCAGGTGTAACTGCACTCCCTGCGCTCATTAAAAATGCACATGAGATTAAACAACTTGCTTCAATGAGCCAACTCCCAAGGAGTCTAGCAGGGTCAACCCACTGTGCAACCAGGGTAGTGCACAGAGAAACATTGGGAGTGCACACCATCAGCCCTTTAGTATATTACGCTGCAGAAAAAATAATTGGTGGCTGAGATTTTGTTTACTCTCTGTCTGTTCCAGTAAATGATGTCCTGTATTTCATTTACTGGAACAGTATGAGTAACTAGTAGAGTGATTTGGCAGCTGGTGGTGAAGTATCAATCAAGAGCTGTCAAGAGTTCTTTAGTAAACAGTCTGTACTGATTGGATTTACTTGTAATTTCTTCTGAGTATTATTTAAAGTGACACAAAAGTTGGACATATTCCTTTCAGTGAATGCTTTCTGCTAACATATTTCCACATATTGGTTGTAGGCGATAATAAAAACTGGGAAATATATCCCTTGCTATGGCTCAGGTGGTTAATGAAGTGGCACTGAACAGAATAAATTATGGGTGTCCCAGCATTGATCTCTGGTCTAAGCTGAATTAGTCCGTAATGAGAGTGCCACAACAGGCCTCAAGGGGCCCAAAACCTGTGGGCTTGGCATCCCAGAGTAAGTCCCATGAATATGCCATCTGTCACCCCTCAGCCTAGTCCCCTCCTAAGTTCATGGGGTCATGGGGCGATTAATTCATTTAAATAAAGTAGCTGGGTCCCCTCATTGCTTGGGGTATATCTTGGGCATTGACCTGCAAGAGCAGGATGCAAACTGCAATGAGCATTGTTGGGGCGCTTATTTAAATTCAGGATTCTTCTTTCATTGGCATACCAGATTGCATCCCAGGTCATGACCTGTCCTATGCTACTGGGCTTATTTGGAACAATGGAAGCTCCAACATTATAAAGTCCCATGGAAGCTCCTTGGAAAAGCATATTTGGAGCCTAATTAGTGATCCTTTTGTGTTATGGGGGAGTTTGTATTGAGACAGCCACTGATTATCAGCTCCATGGTATCTCGGTTAATGCTGAAAAACAATGCTACTTATTCTCTGGCAATTCCTGCTTGCAGTGCAGGTATATAGTGCTGAATGAGGGTAGGGCCAGACTCTGCGTCAGTGCTTCCTTCCTGACAGTATGCATGGCCAGGCCCCATACATGAAGAATGGTCACTTGTGCAAAATAACCAAGAGCACCAATGGAACCATCCCCACCATCAGTTGTTGCCTTCAGGGCAAGAAATAGGGGAGAAAATTGGAAAGCAAAATTGCTGGGAAACAACGTCACAACAATTTATATTTACATAGTGCCTTTAACTTAATGAGATGTCCCAAGGTGCTTCACGGAGCATTATAAAGCAAAATTAGATACCTAGCCACATAAAGAGATACTAAGGCAGATGGTCAAAAACTTGTCAAAGAGGTCGGTTTTAAGGAGTATTTTGAAAGAAGAAAGAGAGACAGAGAGGCGGAGAGATTTCGGGAGGGAATTCCAAAGATTAGAGCCTAATCAGCTGAAGGCATGGACACCAACGGTGGAACAGTTAAAATCGGGGATGCTGAAGAGGACAGAATTAGGTATGAGCCAGAGATCTCGGAGGGTTGTGGGCCTGGAGGAGGTTTCAGAGATAGGGAGGTGCAAGGCCATGGTGGGCTTTGAAAACAAGTATGAGATTTTAAAATCAGGACATTTCCATGACTGGGAGCCAGTGTAGGTCAGCGAGCATAGGGGTGAAAGGTGAATGGCACTCGGTGCGAGTTAAGACAAGGGCAGCAGATGTTTGGATGTTGTCAAGTTTATGGAGGGTAGAATGTGGGAGGCCAGACAGGAGTGTGTTGGAATAAATACATTAATATTTTTAAACATTTATTTTACATACAATGAACTGGATTTTGTTCCCAGTCCAATGTCGGGGTGGGAGGAAGCTGGAGAATCAGAGTAGCAGCGGCCCGCCACGGAACCCGACGCCGGGATTGCCGGGCCTGATCTTCCTGGTGACGGGGGAGGGCCACTCTGCGACGGGACCCTGGTTTAAATATTTAAATTACATGTTTGCATTAATTAAAATCTAATCTGCAGCAGTCTTACCTTCAGTTCCGGATCTTCAGCGCCACATGCAGCACTCACACGCCTTCACTTTCCCGTCTGAGAAAGTTGGCGCCACTGAGGTGGGGAAGGGGTAACCCCTGATGGGTATGCGGGGAGGGAGGAAAGGGTGAACTCTGCACCTTATGTATAGGGAAAGTGGTCAACTCTGCACCTTGTTGAACTGTCTGCAGGGCATGCAGCCTTTTAGATTAGATTAGAGATACAGCACTGAAACAGGCCCTTCGGCCCACCGAGTCTGCGCCGAACATCAACCACCCATTTATACTAATCCTATACCAATCCCATATTCCTACCAAACATCCCCACCTGTCCCTATATTTCCCTACCACCTACCTATACGAGTGACAATTTATAATGGCCAATTTACCTATCAACCTGCAAGTCTTTTGGCTTGTGGGAGGAAACCGGAGTACCCGGAGGAAACCCACGCAGACACAGGGAGAACTTGCAAACTCCACACAGGCAGTACCCGGAATCGAACCCGGGTCCCTGGAGCTGTGAGGCTGCGGTGCTAACCACTGCGCCACTGTGCCGCCCAGCACAGTGGCACAGCCCAGCAAACTGGCGCCAGCACTTGCTTCTGCATTGGTGACGCCACGTGATTTGGGGGGGGGAGGACGCAGGTAGCTGGCGGCTGCCGTGAATATGTAAAATGGCCACCTGCTGCGTGTGAAAATGTTTTTAGCACGGTTATACAAGTGTCCATGAAACAATAGCATAAATAAATAAAAATGTAAGATCTGTATTCTATGGTAACTCACTGTGACCATGGACAATATTATACATGTTAAAGAGCTGGCACAGGCACAATGGTCTGAATGTCCTCCTTCTGTGCTGTAAGATTCTATGATTCTTCTTCTTTGGCCTCCTTATCTCGAGAGACAATGGATAAGCACCTGGAGGTGGTCAGTGGTTTGTGAAGCAGCGCCTGGAGTGGCTATAAAGGCCAATTCTTGAGTGACAGGCTCTTCCACAGGTGCTGCAGAGAAATTTGTTTGTCGGGGCTGTTACACAGTTGGCTCTCCCCTTGCGCCTCTGTCTTTTTTCCTGCCAACTACTAAGTCTCTTCGACTCGCCACACTTTAGCCCCGTCTTTATGGCTGCCCGCCAGCTCTGGCGAACGCTGGCAACTGACTCCCACGACTTGTGATCAATGTCACAGGATTTCATGTCGCGTTTGCAGACGTCTTTAAAGCGGAGACATGGACGGCCGGTGGGTCTGATACCAGTGACGAGCTCGCTGTACAATGTGTCTTTGGGGATCCTGCCATCTTCCATGCGGCTCACATGGCCAAGCCATCTCAAGCGCCGCTGACTCAGTAGTGTGTATAAGCTGGGGATGTTGGCCGCCTCGAGGACTTCTGTGTTGGAGATACGGTCCTGCCACCTGATGCCAAGTATTCTCCAGAGGCAGCGAAGATGGAATGAATTGAGACGTCGCTCTTGGCTGACATACGTTGTCCAGGCCTCGCTGCCAGAGAGCAAGGTACTGAGGACACAGGCCTGATACACTCGGACTTTTGTGTTCCGTGTCAGTGCGCCATTTTCCCACACTCTCTTGGCCAGTCTGGACATAGCAGTGGAAGCCTTTCCCATGCGCTTGTTGATTTCTGCATCAAGAGACAGATTACTGGTGATAGTTGAGCCTAGGTAGGTGAACTCTTGAACCACTTCCAGAGGGTGGTCGCCAATATTGATGGATGGAGCATTTCTGACGTCCTGCCCCATGATGTTCGTTTTTTGAGGCTGATGGTTAGGCCAAATTCATTGCAGGCAGCCGCAAACCTGTCGATGAGACTCTGCAGGCACTCTTCAGTGTGAGATGTTAAAGCAGCATCGTCAGCAAAGAGGAGTTCCCTGATGAGGACTTTCCGTACTTTGGACTTCGCTCTAAGACGGGCAAGGTTGAACAACCTGCCCCCTGATCTTGTGTGAAGGAAAATTCCTTCTTCAGAGGACTTGAACGCATGTGAAAGCAGCAGGGAGAAGAAAATCCCAAAAAGTGTGGGTGCGAGAACACAGCCCCGTTTCACGCCACTCAGGATAGGATTATGATTATATGTGATATATTGAACTAGTTATGCATCCAACATTTACTAGAATATGCTAGGAGGTTAACCAATTTGTTCATGTATAGCCAGATATAAGGTGGTTTAAAATAATAATTTAACAATGCTATGAAAAGCCAACCTATAGTAAAGAGTGGCTCACTGGGGTAGATGAATAGAGAGATATTTAGCCTAGTGAAAGGCTTGCATTTCTCACGGATTTTTTATTATTAGGGTCAATTCCTCAGGCCCTCTTGCCCACGTGGGAAGGCCACCAGCTTCATGGAGGTGGCCTCGCTGCGGCCGTCTGAGAGGCAATTGGAGCTGGAGGCTCCATGCCCCAAAGAGGGAGAGTGGGCAGGAAAGGCCGCTCCCACGGCCCCTGTGGGCCATCCTGAGGGCCCTGCCTACTTGTACCTTGTGATTTTTCGTTTTTCACTTACCTCTGCGAACGCTCAATCCCGAGCTGCCTCAACAGCGCCCACCTCTCCCGGTGGGGCTGTCGAGGCTCTAGAACTGCTGACCCTCTGTTTGGGCCGGCAGCATCAGGAGCCTGCCCACCGTCCTTAATTGGCCAGTGTGCTCAAAGGTGGCCAGTTAGGAGGCCATCTCCAGTAACATTGCTGATGCGGTCCACTGCCGGCAAGTGTGGGCTCGGGCCCCGCATTTGGTCTCGGTGTCAGGTCCTGAGGCCCGCGATAAATCCTGCCCTTGTGTTCTCTTAAGGGAGCTGAATAACCATAGGTGAAGGAGGCAGCACTGTGAAATTTCTCCCTAATCCATCAGTCTAATCAAGAAAACAACATGCAAAAATCAGTCAAACTTTACAGTCCTAGCCACAAGTGCTCCGTAAGTGATATTTCCGTCGTTACAGCAGCACCATAATATCCATAAGAATAGTTGGCCATCTGCAAACAATTTTACATTGAAGGAATGTTGTCTATGTCAGGCATGCAGTACTTGCACTGTCAGTGGCATTCTCTAATATAAAGCAGGGAACTTCCATAATCTCGCCATTGTGGCCATGCAGATTTTTTTGCAAGCTGCTGTCAGGTTTTGATTTAAAACCAAACATTTGGAGCTGGATTTCCTTCCATTTATTCATCAATCATATAGATCTCTGGTCTCTTGCTTTTGAGCAGCAGCAGGGAAGATAAATAAGAGTGGCACACAGGGTACATGGGTCTACATTTGAGCACTGCTCACCTGTGTTCCCAATTTAACTATAAAGTGCCTTACATTTATACTTATCCTAATAATTTTCAATTCAGTAACTACTTGTTCACATAATTCTTTTTTTTAGCACAGTTAATCAAAACAGCAATAACAATATTTTTAGGATATGTCCGTTGTGGGAAAAAGATCCAAGGCTGATTTTCCTCTTGTGGCCTGCTGTGGGGCCCCAGTTAAGCATGGCGTACTGAGGAGAGCAGTGGTCATGATTTTCCAGCCTGGGCCATTTGCATGGTCTGGGCACGCTCTTGGCATCAGCCTGCTCCTAGCAGGGATCGGGGGAGCATACCTACAGGCTTGACTGCTGGCGCTGATGACTTCTGGCTTGGAGTCTGAAGGTGCCGAAACTCCCAGGTTATCTGGTAGGCGGGAGGGGGATGTCTGATTCCTGTAGATCCTAGATTGCTGTAGATCCTACAAAAATTGAAATCACCTTTTTTGAGCCAGCTTCATGTTACCTTTGGGACCCCTGCTCACCAGTTAGTCTGTGATGGATCCCAATGCAATTCCCACTCCCAGATTTCTTTGGGATCCCTTCTCCTGCGTTGCACCATGGGCCAACAAACAGGAAAGTGAGACAGGAGGCCAGGAAAGTCCATTCCCAATGCATTACAATGCTCATGCTGGGTCTGGACCTACAGGAGCTGCAGGACCCTGTTGTGTGATTTTGGGATAGAACAATATTGTGGGAGCAAACACCTGACATTAATAGGTCTCCATTCTCATTTCCTCTTCACTGTGGCTGGGAACTGAGTGCTTTCTAGGTGCAATGAAAAGGATCTCCCCTCAAGTTTCTAGTCTCACTGAAGGGTTGCTAATTCCTACTATATCCTCTAACACTCCGAATAACTATTCAGTGCCTGAGTACATCTGTTCGGAGTAGGTTGTAGTTTTTTGACATCGCACTGCCAGCAAGGAACTTCATCCACCAGGATTGCAGAATGGAAATTTGGGGTACATAGCATGTGGTTTTCCAATTACTAATTAAATGATTGGAAAATCAATGGCAGAACAGGTTTTTTTTGGTTGTTATTTTGTATATTCTTCCCTTCATTTCTTTTCAAGTCACTTCTCAGGATATAACTGTTCCCATTTCTCCGCTGTGTTTTTCTATTAATGACCTCTGGGATTTACGTGTGAGTGTCTGGAAGTGATTGCCCCTGCAGTTTTTGCACCTGCCTCCCCGTCTTGGTACCTCTTTCAATGACACAGCTGAGATCAGCTGCAACCCTTTGTCTGGTATGTTTCGCTCTCTGCACAACAGTATGATGGGCCCCATTGTGCTAATTGACTCTATTATCACTCAGTCTGAAGGAGCGCCTTAATGGTGACCCAGTCTTTCTCTTAATAATATAAAACATGTCAAAAGAAAAATGTGAGAACTTATTCTGTCCCAAAAAGTAAAATGGAGACTAAAGATATTTAGAGCTGCTTAGGCTTCTTAGCTTCTGCTAATTTGTTCTATATATTGTTAACAAGTGGTGCAGCAACTGTCATATAGTAACATTACATCTCTTTGTTCATGTTATTTTGAATCATCTGCAATGCTAATTATGATTGTTCTTTAGCTAATTTCATTGCTGGGAGTTATAGAAAACATCACTTACAGTAATAGAAAAGCAAAATGAGTGTGAAATTGAGCTCTGTAGCACCGCTGGTGTTGGCGTTACAGAAGCCAAAAGCAAGAAAATGGCATTGCTCACGCTTCTGGCCATTTTTCTCGTATGGCCTGCGTAGGACTCTGTGAAGGGAAGGGTGTAGCGTGGGTTTGCTGTTCATGCGCTGGAAGTGTTTGGAATGGTGCTGTCATGTTCAGGGTGATTTGACATTACTTGAGAAACTTTGTTTGCGTGTGCTGTGAACGGCTGTGCTGATCACTCCAAGATGAACAAGTATTCTGCAGCATGAGGAACCCCCAAAAGCAATAATTAAAGGTCCAGACACCAACTTGCAGTTGAAATGCTTTTGGTTTATTTCTGCTTAGACTGAGTTTGTGGAACTACTGTGCTATATTTTTGGAGGGAGGACACAGGATTTGATGACTGTGAAACGGGGCTGGGGTTGCAGTGCCTCTTAATCTGCGACATGACCATGAAATGTCAGAAGCTGCAGAGAGGAGAAACTCTGTAAAGAGGGAAAGGAGGAGGACTCCCCACAGAAGGCCCTACCTACCAAGGGTTTTTGACAGTATATGCAAACATACGAATATACGAATTAGGAGCAGGAGTAGGCCACTCAGCCCCTTGAGCCTGTTCCGCCATTCAATAAGGTCATGGCTGATCTGATTGTAATTTCAACTCCACATTCCCACCTACCCCCAATAACCTTTCACCTCCTTGCTTATCAAGAATCTATCTACTTCTGCCTTAAACATATTCAAAGACTCTGCTTCCGCCGCCTTTTCAGAAAAAGAATTCCAAAGACTCACAACCCTCTGAGAGAAAAAAAATTCTCCTCATCTCTGTCTTAAATGGGCAACCCCTTATTTTTAAACAGTGACCCCTAGTTCTAGATTCTCCCACAAGAGGAAACATCCCTTCCACATCCACCCTATCAAGATACCTCAGGATCTTATATGTTTCAATCAAGTCGTCTCTCACTCTCCTAAACTACAGTGAATACAAGTCTAGCCTGTCCAACCTTTCCACATAAGACAACCCGCCCATTCCAGGTATTAAATTAGTATACCGTCTCTGAACTGTTTCCAATGCATTAACATCCTTCCTTCAATAAGGAGGCCAATACTGTACACAGTACTCCAGATGTGGTCTCACCAATGCCCTCTATAGTTGAAGCATAATCTCCCTACTTTTGTATTCAATTCCCCTCGCAATAAATGATAACTTTTTATTTTTTAGAGATACAGCACTGAAACAGGCCCTTCGGCCCACCGAGTCTGTGCCGACCATCAACCACCCATTTATACTAATCCTACACTAATTCCATATTCCTACCACATCCCCACCTGTCCCTATATTTCCCTACCACCTACCTATACTAGGGGCAATTTATAATGGCCAATTTACCTATCAACCTGCAAGTCTTTGGCATGTGGGAGGAAACCGGAGCACCCGGAGGAAACCCACGCAGACACAGGGAGAACTTGCAAACTCCACACAGGCAGTACCCAGAATTGAACCCGGGTCGCTGGAGCTGTGAGGCTGCGGTGCTAACCACTGCGCCACTGTGCCGCCCAAACTTTCCATTAGCTTTCCTAATTGCTTGCTGTACCTGCACACTAACCTTTTGTGATTCATGTACTAGGACACCCAGATCCCTCTGCATCTCAGAGCTCTGCAATTGTTCACCATTTAGATAATATGGACGGGTTGCATCTTAGCAGGACTGCGACTAATATGCTCGCAGGGAGATTTGCTAGTTCTGTTGGGGAGGGTTCAAATTAAATTGTTAGGGGGATGGGAACCTGAGAGGGAGCTCAGATTGGAGGGAAGCAAAACTGGTAACTTGTCAGGGTTGTGGAAACCAGGAGCAAGTATCAGAGAGGAATACCAAGGTGCACGGAATACTGGGGGAGATAGATAGCACAAGAGTAGGGAATAGTAAGTTATTAGGTGGGGTCAGAGTAAGGGAGAAAGTAATAAAGTCTGAATCATGGTTAATGTGCATGTATGTGAATCCACGGAGTGTGGTTAATAAGTTTGGCGAGGTACAGGCGCAGATTGCCATGTGGAAATATGATGTTTTGGCTATAACAGAGACCTGGCTCAAAGAAGTGCAGGATTGGGTGTTAAATATTTCTGGATACAAGGTGTTCAGGAAAGATAGGAAAGGGAAAAACGGGGGAGGGGTGGCGGTATTGATTAAAGAGAGTGTTGCGGTGCTGGAAAAAAAGGATGTCTGAGATGGGTCGAGGACAGAATCAATTTGGCTGGAGCTAAGGAACAAAAAAGGTGCAGTTACATTGCTTGGTGTTGTCTATAGGCCACCAGCTAGTGGAAAGGAAGTGGAGGAACAAATTTGCAAGGAAATTACAGAGAGGTGCAAAAATTATAGGGTAGTTATAATGGGGGACTTCAATTATGCAGACGTTGACTGGGATACTAGTGGTGTACAGGGCAGTGATGGGCAAGAGTTCCTAGAGTATGTTCAGGAAATTTTCTACAACAGTATGTTGCTAGTCCAATGAGAAAGGAGGCACTGCTAGACCCGGTTCTTGGGAATGAGGTGGGCCAAGTGGATCCATTATCAGTAGGAGAGCATTTAGGGGATAGTGATCATTGTATCATAAAGTTTAGGCTGACTACGGAAAAGGACATAGAGCAATCCAGGGTAAGATTAATTAACTGGCGGAAGGCCAATTTCAATGGGGTAGGAATGGAGCTGGGGCGAATAAATTGGAGCCAAAAGCTGGCAGGGAAACCAGTAGATAAACAATGGCTACCTTCAAAGAAGAGATAGTTCGGGCACAGTCAAGGTATGTTCCCTCGAAGGGGAAAAGTAGGGCAAACTAATTCAAAGCTCCCTGGATGGCAAAAGAGGTAGAGATTAAGATAAAGAAGAACAAGTATGCTTATGACAGATGCCAGGTGGAAAATACTATTGAGAACCAGGCTGAATATAGAAGATCCAGAGGGGAAGTGAAAAATCAAATAAGAGAAGCAAAGAGAGGGCATGAAAAGAGACTGGCAGCTAGCATTGAACGAAATCCCAAGGTTTTCTATAGGCATATAAATAGTAAAAGGGTTGTAAAAGGAGTAGTGGGGCCGATTAGGGACCATAAAGGGAATTTACACACGGAGGTGGAGGGCATAGCTGAGGTATTAAAAGAATACTTTGCATCTGTCTTTACCAAGGAAGAAGATGCAACCCAGGCAATGTTGAAAGAGGAGGTAAGTCAGACACTAGAGGGGTTTAAAATTGATAAAGAGGAAGTATTAGATAGGCTGTTTTTACTTAAAGTGGATAAAGCACCAGGACTGAATGAGATGCATCCAAGGATACTGAGGAAAGTGCGGGTGGAAATCGCAGAGACACTGGCCATAATTTTTCAGTCTTCCTTAGACTCGGGGGTAATGCCAGAGGACTGGAGAATTGCAAACGTTACACCCTTGTTGAAAAAAAGAGTGAAATTACAGGCCAGTCAGTTTAACTTTGGTGGTGGGAAAACTTCCAGAAAAAATAATTCGGGACAAAATTAATAGTCACATGGACAAATGCGAGTTAATTAAAGAAAGCCGGCATGGATTTCTTAAGCGAAAATCATGATAAACTAACTTGCTGGAGTTTTTTGAGGAGGTAACAGAGAGGGTTGATGAGGGCAATGCTGTTGATGTGGTGTACATGGACTTTCAAAAGGCATTTGATACAGTGCCACATAACAGACTTGTGAGCAAACTTGTAGCTCATGGAATAAAAGGGACGGTAGCAACATGGATATGAAATTGGCTGAGTGACAGGGAACAAAGAGTAGTGGTTAATGGATGTTTTTTGGGCTGGAGGAAGATTTGTAGTGAAGTTCCCCAGGGATCAGTGTTGGGACCCTTGCTTTTCCTGATATATATTAATGACTTAGACCTTGGTGTACAGGGCACAATTTCAAAGATTGCAAATGATACAAAACTTGGAAGCATTGTGAACTGTGAGAAGGATAGTGTAGAACTTCAAAAGGACATAGACAAGTTGGTGGAATGGGCAGACAGGTGACAGATGAAGTTCAATGCAGGGAAATGTGAAGTTATTCATTTAGGTAGGAAGAACATAGAGAGACAATATAAAATAAAGTATACAATTCTAAAGGGGGTGCAGGAGCAGAGGGACCTGGGTGTATATGTGCATAAGTCATTGAAGGTGGCAGGAGAGGTTGAGAGAGCAGTTAATAAAGCCTACAGTATCCTGGTCTTTATTAATAGGCCATAGAGTACAAGAGCAAGGAGTTACGTTAAACTTGTACAAGACACTAGTTTGGCCTCAGCTGGAGTATTGCATCCAGTTCTGGGTGCCACACTTTAGCAAAGAGGTGAGGGCATTTGAGAGAGTACAGAAAAGATTCATGAGAATGGTTCCAGGGATGAGGAATTTCAGTTATGAAGATAGACTGGAGAAGAGAAGTCTGAGAAGTGATTTGAGAGAGGTATTCAAAATCATGAGGGTCTGGACAGAGTAGATAGAGAGAAACAGTTCCCACTCGTGAAAGGATCGAGAACGAGAAGGCACAGATTTAAAGTATTTGGTACAAGAAGCAAAAGTGACATGAGGAAAAACTTTTTCATGAGCGAGTGGTTGAGGTCTGGAATGCACTGCCTGAGAACATAGTGGAGGCAGGTTCAATTGAAGCATTCAAAAGGGAATTAGACAGTTATATGAAAAGGAAGAATGTGCAGGGTTATGGGGAGAAGGCAGGGGAATGGAACTGAGGGAATTGCTCTTTCAGAGAGACAGTGTGGACACGATGGGCTGAATGGCCTCCTTCTGCACTGTAACGATTCTGTGATTCTTTGCTGCTCTTTATACTCTGCCCAATCTTCTGACCTGCCTCCCATCTTTGCGCAATTATATGCTTTTTCTTTAAGTTTGATACTATCTTTAACTTTTTTAGTCAACCACGGATGGTGGGTCCTCCCTATGTATTTTTTTTTTTCTCATTGGAATGTATCTATTCTGTGTATTCTGAAATATCCCCTTAAATGTCTGCCACTGCATCTCTATTGACCTATCCCTTAACCTACTTTACCAGTTCACTTTTGCTAACTCTGCTTTCATGCCTATATAATTGCCTATTTAAGTTTAAAATACTAGTGTTAGACCCATTGTTCTCTCCCTCAAACTGAATGTAAAATTCAATCATATTATGATCACTGCTGCCTAGGGGGCGCCTTCACTATGAGGTCATGAATTAATCCTATCTCATTGCACAATACCAGGTCTAGTGCAGTCCGCTCTCTGGTTGGCTCCAGAACGTGCTGTTCTTAGAAACTATCCTGAAAACATTCTATGAACTCGTCATCCAGGCTACCTTTGCCCATCTTATTTTTCCAATCCATATGTAGATTAAAATCCCCATGGTTATCGCCGTACCTTTCTGACAAGCTCCCATTATTTATTTCTTTATACCCCGTCCTACCATGTGGCTGCTGTTAGGGGGCCTGTACACCACTCCACAAGTGACTTCTTGCCTTTATCATTTCTGATCTCGACCCAAACCACACCTACATCCTGGTTTCCTGAACTTAGGTCATCCCTCTCTATTGTGCTAATACCATCATTAATTAACAGAGCCATCCCTCCACCTTTTCCCAGCTTCCTGTTCTTTCTAAATGTCATGTACCTTTCAATATTCGGGTCCCAATCTATGCCATCCCACAGCCATGTCTCTGTAATGGCTGTCAGATCGTACTTATTTATTTCTATTTGCGCTATCAGTTCATCTGTTTTGTTTCGAATGCTACGTGCATTCAGGTACAGAGCCTTTAGTTTTGTCCTTTTATTATTTTTGTAACCTCTAGCCTTGTCTGCTGATTTACTCTTAGATTGACACTAAGATGAGTGGCAGAGCAAAGTGTGCAGATGACTGTGAAACTTTGCAGAGGAACATAGATACATTGAGTGAGTGGGCAAAGGTCTGGCAGATGGAATACAGTGTTAATAAATGTGAAGTCATTCATTTCGGTAGGAGTAACAGTAAAAAGGAGTCCACAAAAAGATCAGCCATGATCTTATTGAATGGCGGAGCAGGCTCGAGGGGCCGGACGGCCTACTCCTGCTCCTAGTTCTTATTATGATCTTATTTGTAATCACTGTCCCTATCATGGTCTGTTTATCTTTTCTCATATTAATATCATTCTCTCTTGCCTTGTTTCTATGCTTTGATTTATCATATCTTCCCAAATTTGATCCCTTGCCCCCACTATTTAGTTTAAAACCCTCTCTACTTCCCTAGTTATGCGACTCGCTAGAACATCAGTCGCAGCACGGTTCAGGTGTAGACCGTCCCAACAGTACAGCCCCCACTTTCCCCAGTACTGGTGCCAGTGCCCCACGAACCGGAACCCACTTCTACTACACCAGTCTTTGAGCCACGTATTCATTTCTCTAATCTCTTTTGCCCTATGCCAATTTACATGTGTATCAGATAATAATCCAGAAATTATTACCTTTGAGGTTCTGCTTTTTAATTTGGTGCCTAGCTCCTCATACTGACTATGCAGAACCTCTTTCCTTGTCTTGCCTATGTCATTGGTGCCTACATGGACCACGAAGACTGGATCCTCGCCCTCCCACTGTAAGTTTCTCTCCAGCCCTGTGCAGATGTCCCAAACAGTGGCACCGGGCAGGCAACACAGCCTTCTGGACTCTCGCTCTTTGCTGCAGAGATCAGTGTCAATGCCCCTCACTATATTGTCCCCTACTACCACTACATTCCTTTTTGCTTCCCCCACTTGAATGACTTCCTGTACTACAGTGCCATGGTCAGTCTGCTCATCCACACTACAGCCCTCGCTCTTGGCCATACAAGCTGCAAGAACCTCGAACTTGTTGCTCAATTGCAAAGGCTGAGGCTCCTCCACTCCCGCCTTCTCGATCCCCTTTCCTGCCTGACTCTCAGTCACACCCTCCTGTCCCTGACCACTGACCAAAACAGATGACCTTGCCCTACATACCACAGCCATGCCACACCACCTGTCCTGCCATCTTTATTGTGTTAATTTAATTAAATTTATTTTCTCTTAATTCATTTATAGTTCCCCTCCTTACTGAACTCCCTCACTTACCAAACTCCCTTCTTCAAGCTCTGTGCCCTCCAGCAGCACTCATTGCAGATAAGTAGCACTGAGAGTCCCTTGAATTTATATTCTCTGAAAACAATGATGTGTCAGCTTTGCTAGAGCTCTGCTGGAGCTCAGAAACCAGTTTAAGCTAGCTGCCTCATTAACTAGCTACAGCTACTCTGAGAGAGCTTGTATACCCCTGTCTAAAACTAACTGTAAGAAACCTAACTTGCCTCTTAATATAAACATTAATTTCAGTTAATTGCTAAATGTAAACAAAACAAAAACTAGTCATTCGAGAGATTAACCCTTAAAATCCACTCACTTCCCAAACTCCCTTCTTCACACTCAGTGCAGACAGTGCAGTACTTCTCCAACCTCCACCTGACGCAAGAGCAATGCCTGAGGTGACTCAGTTTCAACAAGGAGGTGGTTACTGAACTGTGCTACCTCTTAAAACCCGACCTGGAGCCTGCGATGGACGGCACTGCGATGGCAATAAAGATCAATTGAATCCATAATTTCAAATTTCAGAGAACGTTGTCACGTTATGAAACCCTTGCCTACTTCTGATGATGGTACGGAACATGAAAGCAACATAAAAATAAACTGCTGGATTTCAAAAGGTTTTTATTTAATTCTGGATTCATATTTTCACTGGATGCAAGTGCATTATTTATCTGCATTGAAATGATTGACAACAACAACATAATATCTTTCTATCAGAAAAATAAAATTAAAAAACTCGGTGGGTCTATCCACGCAGTCTATATTACTATCATGTGGTTCAAATGTAGCAAAGAGTAGATAATACACATAAGCCTTTATTTTAACTTGGGGCATGAGTATGGCATATGGGGGCCAGGGCAGGGGGAAAAATGTCCTTGTTGGCAGCAGCATGAGCCCCAGGACCTTTTAACTCACAGGCCTCATAAAATTATCAAAAGTTGACTTCTGCCCAAACCCGGCAAGAATGATGAATAGGCCGGTAAGCCGAAGCTGGATTTTGGGTGGCAGAAGGCTACTGACAAAGACCTGAGGGAATGGTCCCCGACATCAGGTATGTTGATCAGGTGAAGTTGGGGGAGGGGGGTTAGTCTGGAGATTGGGGAGGGCAAAGTAAGCAAGAGGCAGGGGAGGAGCAATGCTCTCCTGTAGGATCCGGAGTAGCTCTCCTGATCCTCCTTTTCCACAGCAAACCTTCAAGAAATTAAGAAAAACTTAGCTGATTGGTGCCTCTTCTGGCTATGATCCTGCTTACCAGTAGCACTCATTGGCAACTTTGGCACTGGGCATCACTGCCACAATCGGCAGTAAAAATTGTGTTGGGGTCTGATTTACATCATTGGACCTGATATTTAAATATTGATGAGGCTCCTGCCTGCCTTCCCACATCCTGGGGTAGGGTTGAAATGGCATAGGCCCAAAACATCGACAGCACTGTGGGAAGTGCCTTTCTGCCATTTTAATAACTTGCCTGCACTGTTCCGCCAGTTGGGCACAGTTAAAATTGCCAGTCTATATAAAGAGAAAAATATTCATCTGATTTGATACACAATCCTGAACGATATGAAGCAAATTACACAATACTGTCCTTCAGTCCTTGCTTTCTTTCAGCGTGGTTATGCTTTCAGATGCAGATTGCAAGATCTTTTATGCCGAATCCTCCCCAATGATATCAGCAAATTACACTCTAGTGACTGCATACAAGATTCTTGTTAAGCATACTGAGATCTATCCCTCTACAAATTGCATTCCCTTTTAATTAAATTTATTGTATATACTGGGTGGCACAACAACAGGATGCAACCAGAGACCAATTGTAACAAAGACAGACAACTTATGAATTTGACCTTAGCAGTTGTTGATATTTTGTATAGAAGTTCCCAATTACAGGGAGACTGAAACTTTTTTGCTGGGATTCTCTATAGACATTTTGGATTCATATTGAATGTTGAGCATAACTGCAACAACACTTGGTTAAAAGATTGAAGACCTGACAAACAGAAGTAACTCCTCATTTTGAACAGGTTTGACTACTTAGCCATATTTTTCCAATTTTGTAAAGCATACACTCTGGAAAGGAGTGGACCATCGTCAGTTGCAAAATAGGTCTGTATAGTGTTAATTGTAGTGCATCCAGGAGCAGTCTGCCAGTCAGGGCTACAATATCCATTATTGGGTGGGTACAAATTTTATAGATAGGTAAACAGAGGAGATGACAGAAGACACAATCAAAGAGGTAAACATATGAGCCAAGTGTTGAAGGAGGGGAAAATGTAGCAAGGTGAAAAAGTTTAGGAAGAGAATTCCATAGTATAAATGTGTGGTATCTGAGGCTGTATACCAGTGATGGGGTGGAGCAATAGACAAGGTCAAAATAGGAAAGGGGAATAGAACCATAGAACAATTATGGCACAGAAGGAGGTCATTCAGCCCATCCCGTCCATGCTGGCCAAAAAAACTAGCAGCCCAATCTAATCCCACCTTCCAGCACCTGGTCCATAGCCTTATAGGTTACAGCACTTCAGGTACATGTACAGGTACCTTTTAAAAGCATTGAGGGTTTCTGCCTCCACCACCATTCCTGGCAATGAATTCCAGATATCCACCACCCTCTGGGTGAAAAAGTTTTTCCTCATGTCCCCTCTAATCCTTTTACCAATCACCTTAAACCTGTGACCCTGATAACTGACCTCCTAGCCAGGGGAACAGGTCCTTCCTATCTATCTAGGTCCCTCATAATTTGTATACCTCAATTAAGTCACCCTTCAGCCTCCTCAGTTCCAAGGACAACAACTCTAGCCTATCCAGCTTTCCTCATAGCTGCAACTTTCAAGCCCTGGCAACATTCTTGTAAATCTCGTCTGTACTCTCTCCAGAGCAATTATGTCCTTTCAGTAATGTGGTGACCAGAATTGTACGCAATACTCCAGCTGTGGCCTATCCAATGTTTTATACAGTTCCAGCATCACATCCCTGCTTTTGTATTTTATACCTCGGCTAATAAAGGAAAGCAATCCATATGCCTTCTTCACCACTTTATGTACCTATCCTGCCACCTTCAGGGACCTGTGGACATGCACTCCATGGTCTCTCACTTCTTCTATCCCTCTCAATATCCTCCTGTTTATTGTGTATTCCCTTGCTTTATTTGTCTTCCCCAAATGCATTACCCCACACTTCTCTGGATTTAGTTTAGTTTAGTTTAGAGATACAGCACTGAAACAGGCCCTTCGGCCCACCGAGTCTGTGCCGACCATCAACCACCCATTTATACTAATCCTACACTAATCCCATATTCCTACCACATCCCCACCTGTCCCTATATTTCCCTACCACCTACCTATACTAGGGGCAATTTATAATGGCCAATTAACCTATCAACCTGAATTCCATTTGCCATGTTCCTGCCCTCTCAACCAAACTATTGATATAATTCTGGAATCTATGGCTATCCTCTTCACAAATAACTACATGGCCAATTTTTGTGTCATCAGCAAATTTCCCAATCATGCCTCCCACATTTAAGCCCAAATCATTAATATATACCACAAAAAGCAAGGGACCCAACACTGAGCCATGTGGAATGCCACTGGAAACAGCTTTCAATTCGCAATAACATTCATCGACTACTACCCTTTGCTTCCTGTCCCTGAGCCAATTCTGGATCCAACCTGCCACATTTCCCTGTATCCCGTGGGCTTTCATTTTACTGACCAGTCTGCCATGCGGATCTTGTCAAATGCCTATCCCTTGTCAAATCCATGTAGACCACACTCACTGCACTACCCTCATCAATCCTCCCTGTCACTTCCTCAAAAAACTCAATCAAGTTAGTAAGACATGACCTTTCCCTAACAAATCCATGCTGACAATCCCTGATTGATCTGTGCCTCTCTAACTGGGATGTTAGTCTGGAAAAGGTTGCAGAGGTGGGTAGAGCAAGACCATAGAATAACAGAGGTATTGAAAGAGGCATTTAGCTGATTGTGCCTGTTCCGCTGCTAGTTCCTGTACTAAAATTGAGTACTCTACTCCCATTTCCCTACTCTTTCCCCATCATACATAACATTTTTAGGCTCTAAGTGTTTATCTGATTCCCTTAAAATGTTGTGATTGGCTCAATTATAATGGCCACTTGTGATAATGCATTCTATATCCTACTCTTTTCTTTTTTTTTTCTTTCTTTTGGGCCTCCTTATCTCGAGAGACAATGGATACACGCCTGGAGGTGGTCAGTGGTTTGTGAAGCAGCGCCTGGAGTGGCTATAAAGGCCAATTCTGGAGTGACAGGCTCTTCCACAGGTGCTGCAGAGAAATTTGTTTGTTGGGGCTGTTGCACAGTTGGCTCTCCCCTTGTGCCTCTGTCTTTTTTCCTGCCAACTACTAAGTCTCTTCGACTCGCCACAATTTAGCCCTGTCTTTATGGCTGCCCGCCAGCTCTGGCGAATGCTGGCAACTGACTCCCACGACTTGTGATCAATGTCACACGATTTCATGTCGCGTTTGCAGACGTCTTTATAACGGAGACATGGACGGCCGGTGGGTCTGATACCAGTGGCGAGCTCGCTGTACAATGTGTCTTTGGGGATCCTGCCATCTTCCATGCGGCTCACATGGCCGAGCCATCTCAAGCGCCGCTGACTCAGTAGTGTGTATAAGCTGGGGGTGTTGGCCGCTTCAAGGACTTCTGTGTTGGAGATATAGTCCTGCCACCTGATGCCAAGTATTCTCCGAAGGCAGCGAAGATGGAATGAATTGAGACGTCGCTCTTGGCTGGCATACGTTGTCCAGGCCTCGCTGCCGTAGAGCAAGGTACTGAGGACACAGGCCTGATACACTCGGACTTTTGTGTTCCGTGTCAGTGCGCCATTTTCCCACACTCTCTTGGCCAGTCTGGACATAGCAGTGGAAGCCTTACCCATGCGCTTGTTGATTTCTGCATCTAGAGACAGGTTACTGGTGATAGTTGAGCCTAGGTAGGTGAACTCTTGAACCACTTCCAGAGCGTGGTCGCCAATATTGATGGATGGAGCATTTCTGACATCCTGCCCCATGATGTTCGTTTTCTTGAGGCTGATGGTTAGGCCAAATTCATTGCAGGCAGACGCAAACCTGTCGATGAGACTCTGCAGGCATTCTTCAGTGTGAGATGTTAAAGCAGCATCGTCAGCAAAGAGGAGTTCTCTGATGAGGACTTTCCGTACTTTGGACTTCGCTCTTAGACGGGCAAGGTTGAACAACCTGCCCCCTGATCTTGTGTGGAGGAAAATTCCTTCTTCAGAGGATTTGAACGCATGTGAAAGCAGCAGGGAGAAGAAAATCCCAAAAAGTGTGGGTGCGAGAACACAGCCCTGTTTCACACCACTCAGGATAGGAAAGGGCTCTGATGAGGAGCCACCATGTTGAATTGTGCCTTTCATATTGTCATGGAATGAGGTGATGATACTTAGTAGCTTTGGTGGACATCCGATCTTTTCTAGTAGTCTGAAGAGACCACGTCTGCTGACGAGGTCAAAGGCTTTGGTGAGATCAATGAAAGCAATGTAGAGGGGCATCTGTTGTTCACGGCATTTCTCCTGTATCTGACGAAGGGAGAACAGCATGTCAATAGTCGATCTCTCTGCACGAAAGCCACACTGTGCCTCAGGGTAGACGCGCTCGGCCAGCTTCTGGAGCCTGTTCAGAGCGACTCGAGCAAAGACTTTCCCCACTATGCTGAGCAGGGAGATTCCACGGTTATATCCTAGGTTAGTATCCTACTAATACTTTACATAAATATTTCTTCAAAAAAAAAGGAAAATGCTTGTATTTATATCATGCCTTTCATGACCAAAGCATCGCACAGCCAATTTAGTAATTGAAGTGTTATAATGTAGGAAAATGCAGCAGCTTATTTTCACACAGCAAGGTCCCACAAACAGTAAGATGATGACTAGATAATCTGTTTTTGATGGTGTTAGTTGAGGGATACATATTGGCAAGGACATTGGGAGAAATCTGCTACTCTTTAAATCGTGCCACGGGATCTTGTATATCCACATAAGAAGGCAGACAGGACTTGAGTTTAACGTGCCATCTGAAAGACTGCACTTCCTATGTATTGCATTCAAGTTCGAGCCTAGATCATGTGCTCAAGTCTTTTGAAAGGGGCTGGAACCCATGACCTCCTGACCCAGAGCTGCAAATGCGACCACTGAGCCAAGGCTAATATTTCTAACCTCTCTTTATACTTTTAGTGGCAATTTTGAGCTTCTATCCCCTTGTTAACAATTCACCAACCAGTAGAAATAAACACTTCTATTAAAACACCCCTTAACCTTCGGTGCACCATTGGTCACAGCTATGCTTTTTCTCTCACTATAATTACATCCTCTGATCCTTGTCTTATCCAAATGAACTTATGTTATAATATTTCCATGATTTCAGGAACCTTGTCCTGTGCAGATTTATCATCAGCTCCTGACCACTGCCCTATGCATAAAACACAGAATTCCCTTTTACTGACTTTGAGAGATCTGTTTATCTGTGTCCCCAGAGCTTTCCATTCCTGTTCTCCATTGTGAATTTTACTTTTTTGGGTATATTTCCATTCTCATCCTTTTCCCCAAAATGTACAACTTTAAATTTATCTGTATTGAACTATAATTTAAGAGAAATAACGAGTTTTCCCAGTGCCATCGTCAACAATATTCACTCAACTAACACCACCAACAGGAGATTAATGGATCTTTCACATAATTGCTGGTTAAGGAAGCTTATGTGCCCAAAGTGGTTGCTGCATTTATCTGCATGCCAACAACACTGATTTGTACATTTATATATATATATATATATATATATATATATATATATATATATAGATCAAACTATCTTAGTTCCACAGTCACCAGTAGGATGTATCTGATACAGAGTAGGGAAAATCTTAACTATGGTGGAGGAGTTATGGAAATTTGCTGTGGTAGTTAATTGTTGCAATGTTATTAATATGTTCATGAAGATTCCTTCTGGTCTCTATTTCTCACAAAATTGTAATCCTGTTCAAAAAGAATGGGTTTATGATATTTCAAGATGATCTGACCAAAGGAAAGTGTCATGAATGATTTAATTTCGCTACACATAGCAACCTGAGCAATCCTTCCCCAAGAATGTCTTAAGTATATCTAGATTGTAGACACTGTGTATGTGTATGTGAAACAAACATTTTGTTTACTAGTGCTGTTACCAGTTGGCAGTGGTTGGTATTCCACTGTTGTAACATCGCCATAAAACCTACGCTAAGACAGATCTTGTTTGTGCTGTTGCTGATTTTGAACCAGTCACTTTGGTAATGTATGGTCTTAACATTACAAACTAAGTGCAGTTTTATACCAAATCCACCAGCATTTTACAGCATCTCCCCTACAGGAACTGAAAATTAGCACAACAGGCAATAGTAAATCTCTGTTTACTGTTAACAGATCATTTAGAACAAAAGTAAAATTATAGCGCAGAAGGAGGCCATTCAGCCCATCATGTCCGTGCCAGCTGAAAAAAAACAGCCGCCCAATCTAATTCCACCTCCCAGCACCTGGTCCATAGCCTTGCAGGTTACAGCACTTCAGGTTTTCTTATCCGGCATTTCTTTATCCAGCAGTTCTTATTCTTACAGTAGAAATTGAAAAAGGCCTGAAGAACTTTCTGTTAATTGAGTAATAACAGAGTCCAGTCATAGCCAGTTGGAGATAGAGAGCTCAATTTTGAAAAAAAATTGATGTGTCTCCCTAATAATTGAACAAACCATGACCTTTTCGAGACCTGCAAGTATGTTCATAATCACTGCTAGAAGAAATCTAAAATCAGATCTACTGCAAGCCATTGTAAAATTGCATTTCTCAGGTTTGCTATTGTTATGAGGGGTATGGTACTGTTGTTAAAAGAACATTGTTCAATTTGGGAACTCTAAGCAGGCTTGGTACACTGGATCAGCCCACTCAAGCTGAATTTATATTAGTGTTAGAGCACAGCTCAAGAGCTGTTTCTTTGCACCAACAGCAATGATGGGCAAACAGAAGCAGTTCTGATGAAGGGTCACTGACCTGAAACGTTAACTCTGCTTCTCTCTCCACAGATGCTGCCTGACCTGCTGAGTATTTCCAGCATTTCTTGTTTTTATTTCAGATGTCCAGCATCTGCAGTATTTTGCTTTTATTTTAGAAACAATTGGTTTAAGATTTCTGCTGCCGTACAGGCCAGCAATACGGTCTTTGCACTGATGATCTGGCGCCAACCTTCCCCTCAGATCAAAGAAACTCTGGAATCAGCAATGCAAAAATCATGACCTGAATTTTATTCGGGCGCCGCCACCGGCGTGCCCGCATTCAGCAGCCGCCAGACAGCCCCTGCATTTAAATAGAGAGGGTGGAGTGGCTGCCCCTGATAACATAGTGGGGCAGCCGCTGCATCCCCGACAACGGCGTCTGGCGCCACCGCTCAGGCGCCGGTGCCATGTTTAAAGGGCTTTAAGCCCTTACGATTAATTTTAATTTTTAAAGGTATATCATGTTAAAATTTTATTAAATAAAAACTTCTGTGATGGAAACCCTTCCCCAACACCCCCAGTGGTCATTTGGCCTGAAATGACCAACAATTGGCTTTTTCAAATACCCGAACTTTCTCCCCCAACCTTCAGTCTTTTGCCCTTCAACCCCTTCCCACCATCCCCACCTCCAATCAAAATTGTTTTGCCTGCTCCTCCGCCCTTCCTGCCCTGAAAATTTTATTCCTCCCCACTCCCCACCAGGTTCTCACCTCGGAACTCCGTGCGGAATTCCGAAAGTGCGCAAAGACCAAACAGAGGACTTAAAATCGGCGTGGGATGGCTGCTGCCAGCAGGTCAGTTTATTTGCATATCATTTAGGTTCATATTAATATGCTGATGAAGGGCCCGCTGCTGGTGGCGGTGGCGGGGGGGGGGAGCTGCACCAAGGTCTCCCTGCCGCTGGTAATATGCGGCAGGCCCTTCTTGACGTCATGGGTCAAGGCGGGCCTCTCCCCGCAGAATATTACCGGCCCCCGCACCGCGACCCATGGCATCAAGGGGCCAGTAAAATTGAGCCCCATGACTGAGAATTTTCAGCAACTGTATATATATGCAGTCTACCACATTCACGGTTGTTTTACTGGTGTTGTCAGTGTTTTGAAATCTGCTTTATAATGTAGACATGACAGATTCTGGAGTACCATAATCTAATTGGGCCTTGGGAAACTGTGGAGAAAGACAGAAGTAGGCGCCATTAAAAATTACTGTTGTGATATTAATATGTAAATGCTTAATTCATTTGTGTAACATTCCTCCCTCCACCGTTTTAATGGAAATATTAGCCTATTTATTTTGGCTAATTGTTCTATTAAAATAGTGGATGGAAGAATTCCATATGGATGTGATTAGCATTCATGCATTAATATTGCAAATGTTATTAATACTTTTATGTGTGATAATTGAAGTGAATTCTAACAGCTGACGAATATGCTGCCAGTTCAGGTATTATAAGAACTGTTAAATAACTGAGGAAAATTCTTTCCCTTATTTCAGTGAAAAGCAAAGGTGTTTAATCAGCTTTAAGCAGTTTTCTGTGAGAAAATTGGGTGTGTTTTAGTGCTGATTTATTTACAGAATGTCCATTCTAATTCAAAATATCGTTGAAGTGTGACATAGTTAGAACCGTCCAAATTTTGAAATGGAATGCAAATCCCAGAACATAAGTTATTAAAAACAAGTTCAGTGAAGTATCCCTGTGATTGTAATGTGAAATTTTGCTGGTGCATAGTGCTACGGACTGAATGGATACAGGTTTTAACGTACTGTCCCGTCTTGCCATCATCCAGGCAGATGACATGCAGAGGCAGTGCACTTTCTTGAAGGAACAGAGTGGATCAGTGGGAAGAATTTTATGCTCTTCCCCTGCAGCGAGTTTGGAGGTGGGGAGAGCCTTTAATCAGGCGGGATGGTGGCAGGGTGGGGTGGGGGGGGGGTGGAGCCCAACCACCTTCCTGCCTCCACCCCAATTAAGTCCGTGGCGGGAAGACCTGTGGACTGGCCCCGGCAACACCGTCTCACCTACCTCTGTTCCGGGGTTCCAGCTGAGTTCCCAGCGGTGCTGCCAATACTGCTGAACTGCCAGCCCTCTGATTGGCCGGCAGCTCTTGGAGGCAGGATCCCCATCCCTTTAAAGACTTTAAAGGGACGGGGATCCCGCCTCCTGAAACTTTGATTCAAAAATACCAGAGGATTGCTCCGGGGGCATGAAAAGGCAGAGATGGGTTTCCCCTGCCCGGCTTTGGGAGCCCCGCCTCCAGCACAAAATCCAGCCCCACATGGGGAAGTTTGGACTAGAGGGTGGAATGCACCATACCAGCTGGACAGGATAAAATCATGTAAAAGTGAAGGAGAGAATAATTGGGATTTCTAAAAATATAGTTGTACTGAAATGTCCAAGTCCAAATGGTTTTGTGTGAAGTGGTTCAATATAACAAGTCAGAACATCTTCAGAGTTCAAAAAACTGAGGCTTTCTCGTGAATTAGGTATGAGTACTATTTTAGGTGTTAAATATTCAAACTGGATTTGTGTCATCAGTTTTAACAAAGTGTAAAGTAAAATCCATTAGGACAGGCTAAGTGCGAGTGGCAGGGCTGTAACGTGAAACTATCTGCTCTGATAAAATGATATCAAACTAACCCTTTCATGTCATGCTTTTTTACAAAAAAAAATGTTTATTTTTGAGGTCAGTGTTTTATCCAGTGGGTATCATGACAGTGGAATTGTTTTTTTTTTTGCAATCTTGGTATCATTCTGACTTTCCTGAGTAGCATTTCTGTTACCAGTTTCTAAAATTAAAGTTTCAAAAATTCAAAATGTATGTAGTGAATTTGCTCCTCATTATTGCCATCTTATATTAAAGAGTTAACAGCTATGCTGCATTATTGATTTGAACTGCGCTGTATATAAATATCCTTCTTAAAAAACCAACAGCTGAACTAATGAAGCGCTCAACCACCACTTCTATGAAATATAAATGTCGGCACAGTTGGTTCAAATAGCTTTCAATATTTCAGACAAACTGAATTGCATATAATGAAAAATGTTTTTTCCCTGGAACTTGATTAGAGCTGCTAACATAAGTGGCTGTAAGAAAATGACATTGATCAGTAGAATGTAATGTGGAATCAAGTCATCTTCCTGTTATGTCAAAACGTTATTTTTCATCAAATAATAGCATTTATATTTTAGTTGGAATAACTATTTAGGAGACGAACAGTGAATGTTAAGGAACATATTTGAGATACATTCTAACACTGACAAATACATTTAATTATTTAAGTACATTGGGCTGGATTTGCATTCCACAGGCCGGACCCCAATGCCCGGATAATTTCCGGGTCCCAATCCCACTGACGCAACACTATCTTCAAATTTAAATGATCTGATCGTGCCGGGGGCAAGTGTGGTGCACAAATAGCGCCGTCAGGACCAGCGTGGAGGTGGGACGTGGCTCCAGACTACAATGATGTAAGGCAGGTGGCAACCATGAAAGGGCTTGCTGTTGCCTTGCAGAATGGTGTAGGCAGTAGATCAGAGGGCCAGCAGTGTTAAATTGCAAACAAGTGGCCAAACGGTGAACAGGAAAGCAGGTGAAGCACTATGTTGCAATCACGTGTTTTTTTTTTGGTTTCTTTGAATAATTATCAACATCAAACAATGTCAAACCACATTGCTCCCAACAGCTAATCACTTACATGCACTGGACTGTTTGCTCCTCCCACTCTACTCTTTGAAAATTCCCTTCTGGCCCACCCCAGCTCATTAACAAGCTCCTCAAGGAGCTTAACAGGCCGTTAACCGGAGGCGAGTGGGTTCCCGGCTCCCCATCCCCCACCCTCTGTTTGAAGATTGCAGTGCGTTCCAGAGGCATTGGGATCCAGAGATGGCTTCTAGGAATGCAATCTTCAATTTGCACCTGCACCCATGCTCGCCCCAAAACGCTTTGAAAATCCAGCCCATTACGTATATTATTCCCAGGAATAAACTCAGTAATCAGTTGATGTGCATGCTATACGGCACTTGTCTGGGAATAAATAAACAAAGGCTGGTGACCTAATGGATGTGATACATCTTCAGTCATTGGACCCAATGGAATAACATCTGAGGTTTAACTATTTGGGTACATTTGGGAAATTTCACATAGAATTGAATCAAAAGCAAGAAATTAACATACTGTTTTTGACACAACAAAAAAAATTGCATTTGATTTTCTTAAGATCTTTAAATCAGTGGGAGCTGTGAAGCGTACAGTGTGCACAATTTTTGTTGTACAGTATTTAAATTTAGATTTGTAATCAATAATGTCTTTCAATTAGACAGCAGAAGCTGCACACTGTACCGCAGCTGCCGAGTCAGTAATTACACTCCTTTCCACAACACTGATTCTGCTTAAACCTGGGTGCAACAGAGCTACAACTTCATTCCCTAGAACAACATTTTTCGGAAGTCTATCCAGGTCCATTTGATTCCTATTTTCATATTTTATCAGTATCATAAAATGTCAAAAGGGTGGGACGTTTGCCAAAGTAAAAACTTTTCTAGTTTTATAAACAAGAGTGGGAATTGATGCTCAGTTTTTTTATTTATGTTCCATTTCTGCTAAAGTCTGTCTGATACAAATCAGCATACTCAATTGGTTTATTTGGACAATCACTGCAAAACAGAAAGAATGTTAATTAAAATAAAATAGTAAAATTTCTCCTTATCTTGGAGTAATCCTAGGCCTCCTTGTTCTGTTGAGTGAAGTGTCTATGGTGGACACTCTGCACAGTATGGCATAAAATGGCTTTTGATTTAAATATATTCATGTATTCTAGGCATTTGTCAGGTAATTGACAACTTTTTAGGTAGTTGAAGAATTCTTCCAATTTGGCATGACAGCAAGGTACCAACCTATACAGCTTTATAATTTTTTCCCAAAAATATACTTTATTCATCAAATTTGTAAAAATACATTACATAACAATCCAAATTTGACATTGCATAAAATGTAATACAAATCAGTTTATTTCAATACAGTACATGTATAGCCTCACTACACTTCCCACTGCATGTTATTTTTACAATGTATATTTACATTCCATGTCAAACATTCTCTGGTGCATACAGCCCAAGGAGTTTTACACAGTTTCCAGCCCCTCAGTTCACTATGGTGGGAGAGCCTTACACAGTGGCCTTTCCCTATTGAGCCTTTGCAGTGGCTGCCCCAAGCTTTACTGCGCTTCTCAGCACGCAGTCCTGGACCTTCAAATATGCCAGTCTACAACACTCAGTCATCGACAGCTTTTTGCACTGCAAGACCAACAAGTTTTGGGTAGACCAAAGAGCTTCTTTCACTGAGTTGATGGTCCTCCAGCAGCAGTTGATGTTTATCTTGGTGTGCGTCCCTGGGAATAGCCCGTAGAGCACTGAGTCTTCCTTCAAGGAGCTGCTCGGGCTCGACCAAAAACCACTGCATCTCTTTCTAGACCCACTTTGTGAAGACACATTCCAGAAGGAGGTGGGCAACGGTCTATTCCCCACCGCAGTTGCCTAGAGGGCAGCGTGCGGAGGTGATGAGACTCTAGGTGTGCAGGAGAATCTGATGGGGAGGACTCTTCTAACCACGAGCCAAGCTATGTCTTGATGCCTGTTTGAAAGTTCTGGCGATGAGGCATTCTGCCAATGAGTTTGATAGTCTACTCAGGGAACCATCTGACAGGATCCATCATCTCCTTTTCCCACAAAGCCTTGTGAATGTTATATGCGGACTACTGCCTGATAGACTTGTGGTCAGAGGTGTTTTTCTGTACAAACCTTTCCATAAGGGACAGGTGGTACGGCATAGTCCAACTGAAGGGAGCGTTCCGCAGCAATGAGGCCAGACCCATCCTTCGCAACACCAAGGACCAATAGAACTTCAGCATGTAGTGACACTTGGGGCGGAATTTATGCTCTCCCACTGGCGAGTTTGGAGGCGGGGAGGGCATTTGATTGGATGGGATGCTGGTAGGTGGGGACATTGCCACTTTCCCATCTCAACCCCGATTAGGTCCACAGCGGGAAGGCCTGTAGACAGCCTTCCCGCCCTGCCGTCAATTGACACCCTTAAATGGGCAATTAATGCTCAATTAAGAGCACCTTCTGGTTGTCGCTGGTATTAACCCAGCGGCAGGTGGGCCTGTCACCATGCGGGGAGCATGACATGCAAGCCTGTGCGGGTTGCTTTTGGTCTCCTGGGAGGGGGAGGGGGGGTCCCTCATTCACAGGCATTCAGTACTTGATCGTGGCACCTGGCGTCAGGAAGGAGGGGGGCCCACTGAGAGCCACCCCCTGCCCTTGCTGCCAAACCCCCTACACCCCTTCCCCCGTGTCCGCACCATGTGAAACCCCTCTTTCCATCACTCGCCAGTGGCCTGGATCATTCTGCGATCCTGGGCCTCCAGTGGGAATATTTCCAGCAGCAGCCACTGCCTATCCAGTGGCGCTGCTGAGCAGATGAGCTGCTGGCCTCCAAATGGCTGACAGCTCTCGATGGACGGACTTCTTGCTTCCAGGGTCCTGATCCCGTGAATGCCTGCCGGTGGCATGTTAATTGCCTGATTGGCTCGTAATACAGTGGGCATTCCCAGAAGGAGGCAGCATGGATCTCTCGCTGGCTCTCCAGCCAGTGACCAAGATCCCCATCGCATCCATAAAATTTCCCCCTTGGTGTTTGTGTACTGAGGGGGAACACACAGCTTGATGCAGCTGCTCACAAAGGTGACCATCAGGATAAGGGCGAGGTTGGATACTTTTCCACTTTATCTAGAAGTTTGTACTTTGTTTCCGAGCGGACACGGTCCATTTTCAATCTTCATTTAAAGCTGAAGGTGGCGCGGGTGACTGCCACGACGCAGTAGCAGGGTGTGGGCTAGCCCTACGCCCCATGGAGCAACACTGACAGTGCCTCGCACCTGATGATTAGGTTCTTACTCGTAATGGAGAGGGAGTGCCGCTCCCACATGCCCAGTTTCTGTTTCACCATGGCTATGTGCTCCTTCCAGTTTTTAGTGCTGCCCCCACCCCTACGAACCATATCCCCAGCACCTTTAGATAGTTTTTTCTCCTGACAGTGAAGGGGGACAAAGGATTGGTCGGCTCAGTTCCCAAAGACCATGGCCTTGCTCTTACTGAGATTTACTTTGCCTCCCGAGGCCAATTTGAACTGGTTGCAGGTGCTCATCAGTCTGCAAACCAACAGCGGCTCCGAGCAGAGGACAGTGACATCGTCCATGTACAGGAGGCTTTGACCTGAGTGCCTCTGCTGCCTGGAATTGCAACTCCTCTTATGCCCGCATCTTTCCTGATGGATTCAACAAAATGTTCGATACAGCTGTCATGCAGGCCCCCACTTGCCAAGAATGAGGCACATTAATTTCGCCACATGGACATTAAATTTCAAATTGTTGCTGGGAAGAAGAGAAGGACTGTGACAAGAGGTTGCCAGGCCCCTGGCTGGAAAGACATTTTTGCATATTAACAGACTGCTTGGACTGAAGGAGCTATCCCCTGCTCCAGCACAATCCACAAACAGACGTGGTCAGACCAGTTAGTCACATGACTAACTGGCTGTTGCAGAGTTTGAAATGAGAGTTTTAAATTGGAGAGACAGTTTTTGAACTGGGAGAAAGCTTTTTGCTCCTGGACTGAGAAGAACTCTCCTGGCTGGCTCACCACAGCCTCTCCAGCCTGTCTGTCTGCTCCCATCTCTTTCTCATGGAATTTCAAAAACTCACTGAAGAAACATGAACTCCAAGAGAGAAAAGTCTCCTACAGTGAACAAGGTTTAAGAAGAATACTGGGCCCCAACGAAAAGCAAGATCGACCTACAAGCAAGGACTCTACAGTGAGGTCGAAGACCCATAACAACTCTTCAGATATTGCCTCAAACTTCTCCACTTTATTTCTTCTGCTCTTTTCTGTTCCTTTTTGCATGTGCGTATTGCATATGCATGCTAGTGTGGGTGTGCTGTGTATCTGTAGGTGTTAACCACCTTAGAGTTTATGTTTAAATTTAATAAAATTTCACCTTCGTTAAACCTAAGAAAGCCTATTTGTGCTTGTTTCTTTGCTTTATAAGCGGAAAGCAGTGAACAAGGATTCACCAAGGGGCAGCTAAAAATACAATATGTTTAAAAATAAAACCCTGTTACAGTAAGACCAGGTAAAGGCTGAAAGGGAATCCTAGACCTCTTTCTCACCTGTCATAACAGAAATTTGGGTCTAGCGTCCGGAATTAACCCACACACAAACGAGAGAAATTGGAAGTGGGAAGCCAAATTGTTCCCTATCAAAAAGAGCAAGATTTTAGTTTAGAGATACAGCACTGAAACAGGCCCTTCGGCCCACCGAGTCTGTGCCGACCATCAACCACCCATTTATACTAATCCTACACTAATTCCATATTCCTACCACATCCCCCACCTGTCCCTATATTTCCCTACCTATACTAGGGGCAATTTATAATGGCCAATTAACCTATCAACCAGCAAGTCTTTGGCATGTGGGAGGAAACCGGTGCACCCGGAGGAAACCCACGCAGACACAGGGAGAACTTGCAAACTCCACACAGGCAGTACCCAGAATTGAACCCAGGTCACTGGAGCTGTGAGGCTGTGGTGCTAACCACTGCGCCACATTTTAATACAGGTTTTCTTGTGGTTGTGTGTGATTGAATGCGAACATGTCTGCAACTGAAGCTAGTAGCTCTCCAAGCCAGGATGAAGTAACTTGGGATAAGTTAAAAGCACTGTCTATGGAGGAGTTGAGGAAAATGGCTGAACAGTGTGGGATCACTGTACATGGCAAGGCTAGGAAGTCTGAACTCCTAAGGCTAGTGGCCAACCATTTTTCCCTTGAATCTGAAGAAGCAGAAGCAGTGTTAGAAATAGACCCAGACAGGGTACTGCTATCAAAGATACAATTGGAACAAAGGAAACTTGAATTAGAAGAACAAGAAAGAGAGAGGCAGGAGAGGGAGAAAGAGAGAGCCTTCCAGAAGGAATGTGAAGAAAATGAAAGGCAGGAGAGGGGGAGAGAAAGAACATTCCAGAAAGAATGTGAAGAAAGAGAGTTGAAGTAGCTTGATTTAACTAGGGGGCGACAGAGTAATCCCAGTGAAAGCATGGTCAATATGGCGGAGCATAATTCAGGGCTGGGTACAAAATTGTTAAAACTAGCCCAACTAATCCCAAAATTCAATGAGGAAGATGTGGAGGCATTATTTGTGTCCTTTGAGAAACTGACAAGGCAGCTAAAATGACCAGCTGAGACCTGGCCTGTTTTACTACAAAGTAGGCTAACTGGAAAAGCCTATGAGGTTTATTCCCAGTTGCCGGATGAGAGTTCATCAAATTATGAACTCACCAAAAATGCTATCCTCGGGGTATATGAATTAGTACCCAAAGCCTATCGCCAAAAGACCCATGTAGAGGAGCAGCGGGTCTAGAGAGGCCGGCAATTGGCCATTTTAGCTGATGAGTTTGCTTTAATTTATAAGTCGGTTTCCCAGAGGAGAACCTTTCCTAATCACCCCCACAAATCCGAAAAGGACCGAGGATAGAAGGCTGATAGGAGCCCAGGCAGACCTGGGAGAGAAAGGAAAGCAGGTGACCCAGGGGCCCTCCTCCAACCAAAAGGAAGGTGCTGTGAGCAAGAGGGAGACCCAGAGACATGTGTGCTTCCATTGTAATAAAGCAAGACATTTAAAAGCTGACTGCTGGAAACTAAAGGGAAAACCGGTAGGGTTGATCAGGGCACACCCGCTCAGTGAAGAAGAGACTGTGATGGAAAGCACAGCAGAACAAGCTGTGGCTTTAACTGCAGTAAGAGTGACACCCAGGAAGCTTACTACTGCAAGTGCAGAAAAATTTACTAGGATTCCTGAAGGTGATCAGGGTTTTGTGTTTGAAGGGAAAGTAACTCCATACCCCTTGAGTGGGGCCAGCAAGCCCATAATGATTCTCAGGGACACAGGGGCCACTAGATCCTTTTTTCTGGGAAAAGGCCTGACCTTTCCCCCGGAGAGTGCAGTGAACACCAGAATGGTGGTGTATGGTATTGGAGGGCAGTGTAAGCCTGTACCTGTACCTGGAGCGCGACCTCGTTTCGGGATCAGTGACTGTAGGGATTGTCCCTAGTTTGTCTGTGGACGGGGTTGACCTGCTCCTAGGTAATGATCTGGCATGCATGAAGGTGGTAGCCCGCCCTAATGGTGAAATAAAGACCGCAGGAGGTCGGAGAGACAGAGCCATGGCAGGAGACAGACCCCTGCAGTTTCCCTGAATGTGTAGTGAATCAGGCCATGATCAAATCAGCTCCCCCAGAGGAGACTGAATTGGCACTGCAGGCAGATGGCCGTGAGGTCTGCCTGTCCGACAGGGAATAAATTAAATGGATTTTTCCTAGCTGAGGCTCAGCGAGCCGACCCAGTATTGTGAGAGTTAGCACAGGCTGCCCAGTCTGAAAGTGAAGCAGAGGGAGTTCCTGATTGCTACTATTTAAAGAATGAGGTACTGATGAGGAAATGGAGTTCTCCTCATAGACCTGAGAGCAAATGTGGGCAGTAGTTCACCAGTTAGTGGTGTCGCAGAGGTACCAGGGAGAAATATTAAGAAGGGCCCGCGAGAGTACAGTGGCTGTACATGCCGGTATATGAAAGACCAAAGCCCGCATAAGACAGTAGTTTGACTGGCCAAAACTCCACAAAGATGTGTGGAGTACTGCAGGCGTTGCCACATGTGCCAGGTTGAGGGAAAGCCCCAACCTAGAGTGAAACCTGCATCCCTAAATCCTGTACCCTCCAGCAGAGGGCTGGTGAACTGTAAGGTATACTCGCCGAGAACAAAAGGGGACAGGCAGGCACACGGCTGGCAAAAGGTTGGACAGGGAAGGGGAAAAAGTGACCAAGAGGGCAGGTTAAAGGAAGTCCGGGAGGAATCCCGGATGAAAACACCTACTGTCCAGTCAGCCAACCCCGAAAAATGTGAAAAGTTAGACCCACATCCTCCTTCAGTGCCCCCTTGATGGTTCTCTTTTTTTAAAGAAACTGGCCCAACATTTATTCAGTTTAACTATAAATTCCTTTAAAAATATTTTTAACAAAAACAGATTCACTTTCATAACACAAGGGGCATCAGTACTCAACTTATCAATAAAGTGTTCTCATCTGTTTAACACAATCTACCTTTGTCACCACACTCATTACTTCTCCTTGGCCTTCTAAAATGCAAAATTCTCAAAACCAGTACCCATCCGATAACATAATAATTATCTCTTTGGTTCTACATGATCATGCAAGTCTAAATAATGTGTTTAAGTAGTGAGCATGAAATAAGTGCACCGTTTTCTGTGTGATTAAACCCTCCGCCATGAATAACAAAGCACAAAAGAAGCCCAATTTCTCCTTCAGTAAACGGAACTCAAAATTGACCATAAACCACCCTACTCTTTCCTCTCACCCTGCTCACCCCAGTTATCTAAATATGCCTTTCTTTTTTCTGTTCTGGTGCTTCTTCTGGGTGCAGACTGAGAGTCAGTATCACAAGTGTTCTTAGCTACTCCTGTGGGATTAAACACTCAGGGAATTGAGGTGGTCCTCATCTCATGCTTGCTCCTAGGAATAAACCTCTGGCGGTTGCTTCTCTGGACTGTTTATCTGGGCTTCCAGAGTGCCAAATGCATCACTCTCAATGGGATCCACATGTCTGGATCAGTATTGCTGTCCTGAGAAATAGCAACATCATGCAGGTCCAATGCTGCTGTCTCCGTTCTACATTTTTTTCATTCTTTCATGGGATGTGGGCATCACTGGCAAGGCCAGCATTTGTTACCCATTCCTAATTGCCCTTGACAACTGAGTGACTTGCTAGGCCATTTCAAAGGGCAATTAAAAGTCAACCACATTGCTGTGGGTCAGGAGTCGCATGTAGGCTGGACCAGGTAGGGACAGCCAATTTCCTTCCCTAAAAGACATTAGTGAACCAGATGGGTTTTAACGACAGTCGATGATATTTTCATTTCACCATTACTGAGACGAGCTTTCAATTCCAGGGCATTAGCCTGGGCCTCTGGATTACTAGTCCAATGACATTACCACTATGCCACCTTCTCCCTACTGGATCCTGGATCTGTGTCCCCACTAACTAATGGGCTGGATTCTTTTTATTTTCTTGTTTGCAATGTTACCACCAGGTGAGAAAGGGATCTAGGGGTTCCCGCTCAGCCTTTGCCTGGTTTAAGCTTAACAGGGTTCAATTTTAAATCACCATGTTTTTAGCTCTCCCTCAGTGAATCCTTGTTCACTGCTTTCCAATTGTAAGGCAAAGCAATCTGACAGGTTTTCTTAGATTTAAACAAGAAAGGTGGAAGTTTATTAATCTTTAACTCTAATTCGGTTAACGACTACAAGTACGGGATGCAACCACGCTAGCATTCATACGTGAGGAACACACATGCAGATAGATAGAAGTAGAAAGGATAAAGGGGAAAAGTTTGAGGCAATAGCTGGGATTCTATTTACAGCCCTTTGAGTTCGATGTAGAGTCTTTGGTTGCTGGTAAGTCTTGCCATTTCGTTGGGGCCCAGTGCACGTTTTAAAACTTGTTTCGATGTAAGAGTCTTTTCTCTTTTGAGGTTTAAGTGATTTCAGTGGATCCGGAGATTAGTGAGAGCGAGAGAGAGAGAGCTAGCCAGGAGAAAGGCTCTCTTCTTCCAAGTTTGTAATGTTACGACCAGGTGAGAAAGGGTCTAGGGGTTCCCTCTCAGCCTTTGCCTGGTTTAACTGTAATGGGATTTAATTTTTAAAAATACCATATTTTTAGCTCCCCCTCAGTGAATCCTTGATCACTGCTTTCCATTTGTAAGGCAAGGAAATCAACAGTTGCAATCTGCAGTCTGATCCAAGCTGTCCTGTGAACAGTTCAAAACCAGATCTGGGCCAGCAGGTTAGTCATATGACTTGCTTTTTTAACAAACTCCTGTGTTTGTGGACTCCAAAGCTCTCGGTGTGGCGGGGGGTGGGGGGGTGGGGTGGTGTGGGGGAGGTGCTGTTGTGATGGTGCTGTGGTGGTGGGTGAAGTGCTGTCTCTTACACCGACAAGATGTGGATCACCATTGCCCACACCAATCTCTGTTAATTGAATCAGTGAGCAGTTCCCATTGTCTTTTCCAGGTGACTGTCTCTTAGAATGCAAATTTTTTGCCAGCCACTGCTGATCTCTTTAAACAAGTCATCTCTCCACTCCAGCAACAGTTTAAAATTAATATTCATGTGTCGAAATTAATATGCCTCATTCTTGGCAGGTGGGGGACTTCATGACAGTAATTGTAATGGAGGAGGAGATGTAGTACGGGTTGGATCTTGGCTGCAGATCTTCATGGAGTAGCTGTCATCACTCCACTATTGTTTTCTTGGTGAAACTCATTGTTCTCATGCAGAAAGTCCAGGAAAGACTTTTAAGGTTCTGCATGCAAATAATTGCTTTTAGGGTAGATGGTGATACTTTATAAGATACAGAGTTGGTAAACTTTTTAACCACAGTGTAGTGTAATGGATTAATTATGCAGCTATTAACTTTAAACGGTGCCCAGGAAGTAAAAAAAGAAAGACTTGCATTTATGTAGTGCCTTTCATGACTGCAGGACATCTGAAAGTGCTTTATAGCCAATGAAGTACTTTTGACGTGTTTCACTGTTGTAATGTAAGAAATGCAGTAGCTAATTTGCACACAGCAATCTTCAACAAACAGCAGTGTGATAATGACCAGATAATCTGTTTTTGTGATGTTGCTTGAGGGATAAATGTTGGCCAGGACTCTGGGGATAACTCCCATGCTCTTCTTCAAAATTGCCCCATGGGATTTTTTACACCCCGTTGAGGGCAAACGGTGCCTTGGCTTACATTCTCATCCAAAAGACAGCACCTCCAACAGTGCAGCACTCCCTTCCTGTACTGGAGATTTTTGTGCTCAAGTCCTGGAGCAGGACTTGACCCAACAACCTTTTGACTCAGAGGTGAGAGTGCTGACACCTGACACAAGAAAAGGCGATTGTGTTACCTTGCCTGCCTTTATTAAGTCATTAAACTTTTTCCTGGCACTGATCTATAGTTGTGGGGATGAGAGAGGTGGCACACTGCCAGCTCCTTCTACATGGAACACAAGACATTTTTCTGAGATTTCCTCCCACTGACTTCCAACAGTCTTTCTTTCCTTTGCTTTCATCCTGGTGTATTTGAAGGATGATTTCAAAAAATGATGTGCTCCTCTTTTCTTCCTCTTTCCAGTTCACTGCTCCTTTCTTTGGACATGTCAGCTGTTCTCCTACTTGTAGATATACATTATAAATGTCACAAAGTCTTACATTACCCATCTGTAATCTTCAGTTATCTTAGGCTATTCAAAAGCCTAAAACTGAAGTTTCCATTGTCACCAGTGCAGTATTCTTCTGTTATGTAGGAGTTGCTTTCAACGAATACCCAGTAAATATCTAAGTGAGCTATTCCAGCAGTTTATGACAGGATTAGCGATGCTTTCAATTGTCGGATGGAAGTGTTGCCTCCACATCAATGGCCTTGTGGAGTTTCAAGATCAATTTCTATTTTCCCTTATTGTCTGTGTTACTTCCATTGTTGTCCAAATTGTTTCCTTTCCCTTCAATTCCATCTCTTTCTTAAAGGTATGAATGTTTTCTGGATTGTATTTCTAAATGCTTTTTTTTCATATTTTACTTCTGTCAGAAGGCAGTGCACTCCATCTTCTTTGATTCATCTCTCATCTTTGATGTGACAAATACAGAGGTTTCCAGGGGCCAAATCACTGGCCCATTTGTTCATTTGTTTGCAAAACCCAGAATTGCAATCTTTCCAAAGTGCCCATAATACCATTGCAATAAGGGAAATGAGATTAGAGATGCAGAGCAACATGGAAAATCCAGTATAGTGCATCTGAAGGAATGATCCATGTGTGTATACTTCTAGAACACCTGCTGAGACTTTGTTAAGTGCTGTTGTAATCATTTAAAAAAAACTACTGTTCCTAAAGGTCAGAAAAATGCCTTATGAAGTCAGGCAGCTGGCAGCCAGTATTCCACTTGGTACTATTATATATAACAATTAATGAATGAGTAAGCACAGCTTACTGGTACCAGGAGGATACTTTTGGCACAGATCTCAAGAAGCTCATCAACAAAAAAGCAGTTTAAATCAGCATTTTCTGTAACATGAAGTTTCGTTAAAAAAAAAAATTCCCTAATTGTCACCTTTTTTCTGAACCCTTGCTTGGGTTTGATTCCACCATCAGCAGTCTCCCAACAATACCTCACCCAAGTGATTATTCTTTATGCCTAGATCCAGACAGTAGGTATTGGCTGGCTACCTCACCATGGTGGGAATCACAACTAAGCTTAAATTTGTCCCTACCTGATGTCCACACACATTCCAGCAGGGTCATTGGATAGCTATCAGAAACAAAACCCTGGCAGTTTCCCCTCAAAAGCCCAGGACACAGATAATTGCAATACTAGTGCTGCCATCCTAACTATGATTAGTTATCCTAGGACTGGGAATTGTACCTGAAATCTTGTGATATGGCTCAGATACAAATTGGTTAAATCCCATCACATCTTAGTTGAGACGAGAGTTCCACCTGTCTTGATCCCAGCCGATCTTTTTTTCCAAGGTCAGGGTCACTTGCAATTATTTTAGCAGCCTTCCAGCAGGATTCTTGTTTCTGTCAGAGATGCTGCTGGGTGAGGCAGGGGGTGGGCGGGGAGGTAAATGGCTGCAGCAAACCTCAGCTTAGAGTGACCAATGGCTTCTATGCTAGCCAACGTTTTTAATTTATTTTTCCAAAAGGGCCTTTGTCTGTCCAGTCAATCACCCTGAAATTGATGACATGGCTGAGGCGACCTTTTAATGGTTAAAACCTGACATTGCTATAGCTACCTGAATGTGAAGAAGGAACAAATGTTCCTAGAAGCCAGCATTGCTACGGTGAGAGTAATGGGAAATTTGTTGGATGACTTCTTCCTATCATTTACATGCAGTTACAATGCATGTGCCTATATTTGGGCAGACATATTGGCGGAAAATCCGAGAAGTGGTGCGGAAAAACAGGGAGCTGGCAGAGTGGCTCCTGGTCTGTTGGAGTTACGATGGAGAAACTCTGGCTATTGCCTTGATCCACTAAACCAAAGAGGCAGCTTTTGTAAACTTTGATTGTAAAGCAGTAATTGAGATATATTTAAAAATTATAGGGACTTGGGATGGGAGAGGGCACAACTCAGGCAATTCAGAAATGTGTAGGAATTTTGGGTGGTATTTAGATCTGCCTGGATTTCTACCACAGTAAGGCTCCTTCCTAAATTTGGATTGGACCACCTTCCCCACTACTTCGCAGTCAGCTTTGGGGGCAATTCTGGAGACTATTCCAGGCTTTATGGTACACCCTCCTTCGGCCCTGTGGAAACCACTTCTGCAACCCCAAGGCTTCAAATATTCTGAAACAGAGGGCTACCTGTTTTATTCCCTGCAAAAATAAAACCTTTTCTCACATCATCTTCAGTGCATTAAGAGCCTGTGACTTTCCCCCATGAAAGCAGCACAGTGTTGACCAAAATTATAGGCCAGATACTTGGGACAGGTGCCTCCAGGTTGCCCTGCTCATCCCTGGGATTTGAGACCACATCAACATCCTGTCCAGCAGAATGCCAAGAGTCCTGCACTGCCACATGTTTGGCGGTGGAGCAGGAACCCTGGAATTTTGGGCCCTATGTTACAATGAGGGGTTCATTCTAATTGACAGACACTAAAATCCGAGAATGTGAGGTGCAGTTCAGCATTTTTTGTTCCAAGTAATGCAGTTTCATGGGCCCAGGGATATTCAGTACGCTCCTTATTGTAGGGAAAAGCACTGCATTAGAAATGGTTTAATAGGCCTTTCATTATCATACATTTGTTTCAGGAAGTGGCTCCATTTATTCACTTTACTTTTTGAAGCTAAAATTAAGCCCGATACTATATTAAAGATTTATGCACAGAGGAAATGGAGTTGGTAGATCAATACACTTCATCTATGTTACAACTGAAATCTTGCAAGCCAAGTACTTTACAGACTGTATTCAAGAATGTGCACCAATGAATGTTCTACAGCTGGACATAAAATATAACTAGAAACGTCATTAACAGGTGCCCAGTAGCTTACAAGCAAATGGAACTGGGAATGTTACCACACGGTGATGAAACGGAGTTTTTTTTGTTGCTTTCAACTTTATGAACCACAACAATTGGAATTTAGTTTTTCAAAATGCAAATTGGGAAGCCTCTTTTATTTGTTAATATTTCACTTATATGTAAATTTATCTTTAACCAGCTATATTGTTTTGATTGAATGATAAAGTTCATGTTAAGTTGTTGTGAAATTATAGTGAAGTTATAATTATTATAATGGTGGAATGTTTGCAGGTTCCAACAATGGAAGTGAGGAGAAAATCAGTTCAAAAACAGGAGCCTCTGCTAATGATGTTTCCAAAAGGGTTGGCAAAATTGGACTGCAGCCTCCGAGCAGCACAGCAGCAAATTGCTGGAGTCTGCTTCCTGCACCTAAATCCACCATAGCAGGCAGTGAGTATTAACATAGTTAATATAAAATGTCTAAAATTGTCTACATGCAGTTTGTGTTCTTAAATATTCCAGGCCTGAAAATGACCCGTAAGAATCAAGTCCCACAGAATCTGCTTTGAGCACCAAGTGTTCAATAAATTAAATTGAAGTGACAGGAAGGTACATCAGATAGGGATGTATTTAGTAAATATGCACAGTCGTAAATATTTAGTAGTAAAAATGCTTCCCAAAATGTTGCATCATATACTGATGTAAAAAAATTTGAAGATTAGTTGATTTCAGTCCTAACAGCGTAAGTGGAGATACCTCTGTACAGCACTAGGTGTTCAAGACTTAAACTTCACTGTTAATGGCATTCTAGGATCAGCACAAAGGCCGAGACTTTTTCAAATTTCTTGTAGCGCTTCAAGATTTCATTGTCTGAAAGTGCTTCCCCAGTGCCCCAGTAGAGAAGTGAATCATCATAACTGTGAGTGTAGAGTCAATGCCCTGGAGCTTAAGGCTGGTATCTTCAATACATCTGATTCAGAAGCTGGTGATATGGCTAACAGACCAAATATTGTTGAGTTTAGCCTGTTATTAACTAATCAATTGTTTTCCATGCTAGTCCAATGTGTAAAGTTTTATTAACATACTGTTTTATCACTAGTATTCAATAAAATCTAATCAAAGCACTGGAAAAATAATCTATTTTTGTAAAAATAAATGTTGTGAATTCAGGTATCAATGACATTTATGAGATCCTGAGGTAAAAATGTGCAGAAAAAGTTCACAATCTGTGACAGTTAGAGGTGCTCACTGACTGGTGCTGTCGTCAATGCCAATTCTATTCCGGAGATCCAAAGTGATCTTTCTTCAACTAGAGAGGAAATTACTTTAAATTATAATTTCATACTCCAGGGAAACATGGATATTTTGAAAAGAAAATGCATGATGAGGTGGGACACTTTAATTTGAAAATACTTCCGCCAAACCTTATCTTCTACTATAAATCAATTCTTACATTATGAGCTTTCTTTACCTACTCACTTTTCTGCCAGATTACACAGTGAATGCATCCCAGCCTTGGGGCCATTGTCTTTTCTAAAAGTTTCATCGTTTAACTCATTTTTCTTCCATGTAAACTAAGGCCAGAAAACATGTGACTAACAAGTACTTTGGAATCTACCTATCTTTGTCACCAAAGTTCACCTAAAAGGATTAGGACAACAGGCATACTTATAGCATTGAGATAAGGTAGAAACTAGTTATCATTCAGAAAAGAACGATAAGAGAAGCAATAGCCAGTTTGGGGCTGAAAAGTGTTTCTTTTTTACCATTTGCTGTTAGTTATATTGTCAACTGACCTCCTGGCTGTAAAACTGAAAATTGAAATGTAAGTCAGGCCGTTTCTATAATGGGCAGCCAGTTCACAATGACAGGGAGTAAATTGAAAATGTACCCTATTTATTCCAAAAACAGTGTGCTGTACTGGTATTATCAATTAGAGGTCACAAGGGCTTTCTACATTTTTATGAAAAGAGTATCACACCCTAATATCTTCAAATTATTTTTGGTTCTGGATCCTCCTTCATCACCTCACTTTCATTGTCTAGCTCCTTGAGGCTATCCTTGCATGGTTCCACTCTGGTCCATTGGAACAAAATTAACACATCTTCAGCAATGGCTTCTCTTCCCTGACCCCCCTCCCCCCACAGGGTCTCCCAAGGTTCTATCTCTGATCCTCTAAACTTCTTTTTTTCATCTGCATACTTCCTTTTGATGACATTGTCCAAAGATATGAAATCAGCTTCTCTGTGTATGCTAATGTCATTCAGCTCTACCTGCCCATTACCTCTCTTAATTCCATGGTCCCTCAGTGATATCAGACTGCATGACAAACATCGAATCATGAATGAGCAACAGCTTCCTCCAACTTAACACCGGGAAACCAAAGCCATCGTTTTTGTCCCCCTCCATAAACTTGAGCCCCTTTTACTGATTCTATTCCCATCACCAGCCAGTGGTTCAAGTTGAATGAGACTGTGTGACGTCTTGACGTACTGTTTGACCCTGAGGTGAGCATCAAATGCCACATCCTGGTCATCCATACTACCATCACTGAATTCCCCAGCATCAAAATCCTGGGGGTTACCATTGGCCAGAAACTTAACTGGACCAGCCATATAAATCCTGTGGTTAAAAGAGCAAGTCAGAGACTGGGAACTCACCTCCTGACTCACCAAATCCTCTCTGCAAGGTACAAGTCAGGAGTGTGATGGAATACTCTCCACTTGCCTGAACGAGTGCAGCTCCAACAATACTGAAGAAGCTTGAAACCATCCAGGACAAAACAGCCCATTTGCTTGGCACCCTATCCACCATCTTCAACATTCACTCCCTCCATCACTGGTGCACAGTAGCAGCAGTGTATATCATTCACAAGATGCACCTTAGCAACTCACCAAGGCGCCTTTGAAAGTACCTTCCAACCCATGACTTCTACCACCTAGAAGGAAAAGTGCAGCAGTTGCATGGGAACACCACCACCTGCAAGTTCCCCTCCAAGCCACACACAATCCTGACTTGGAACTATATCGCTGCTGCTGCACTTTCACTGGGTTAAAATCCTGGAAATCCCTCCCCAACAACACTGTGGATGCACCTACACCACATGGACTGCAACGTTTCAAGAAGGCTGTTCACCACCACCTTCTCAAGGGCAATTCAGGATGGGCAATAAATTTTGGCAATGCTCACATCCCATGAACAAATGGAAAAAAATCAAGACCACCTATTTCCACCAGCACAACATTGCCATGTCTACCTCAGCCCCGGTGTTGCTGAATCCCATGCTTTCTCACTTTCAGTCTTGATTATTCCAATGTCTTCCTTCCTGGCATATCATCTTCCAAAAACCTCAATATGTTCAAAACGCAGCAACTCATCTCCAGTCTTGTATTAAGTGTTGCTCATTCATCACTTTTGTCATTACTGGTCCAAATTAGCTCACTGTTGTCAAAACACATTAAATTCAAAATCCTCATCTTCAAATCCTTTCTCAACCTTGCCTCACCCTAGCTCTGCAACATCCTCTAGTCATAAATCTATTCCCTCACCCTTCACCAACAAACAATATAACTTGTATATGAATAACACTCTTAATGGAGGAAAACACCTCTAGGTGCTTCACAGGAACTTAGTGTCCAGACAGCTGAAAGTATGGCCATGAATTGTAGGCTGAAGGGACTGAAAGATGCATAATTCTCTGACTTTGGCCACTGTGGATTGTTTAGGACTGCCCTTTCCTTGCTAGTTGATCTGCTGTGAGCTAAAAATAAAAGTTTAGCATAAAATTATTATGAAATAAAAGTAGATAAATTGTGTTGACATGAATAAGAAATGGTGTGGTGTTTGGGAATTCTATGATTGTAAACAGCCGATATAAAACAATTTTATTATACCTCTATTGATTTACATTTATAATTTGCCCCAATATGTTTATTATTATAAATATCTCATGTTATCAAGTCTGCTGTGAAATGTATCTCTTCATCCCACTGCACTGTCCAGAATCACATTAAAGCCAGCACTTCTATAGGAATTGCTAAAATCATTGCTGTTTGAAGTGCTAAATCAATTGTCCATGACGAGTGAAGGTAATTAGCTGCTTCACTATTGACTCTACTACCTTTACATCTGTTTGCACTAGAGAGATAGCTGCCACAATCATTATCTTTGTGTATCAACAGTATCAAAGGATACCTCAACAGTGAGAGCAAATCCTTTCCTTGTCATTTTAGTGCTGATAACATCATAATTCTGTAAATTACTTCAGAGGATAAGACTTTTTAGACCCTACCACTCCATTACGAATCAGAGCAGTCTCAACAAGACAACTTATTTCAAAAGTGCTAGCAGGTCATTTGATCATGGAATGTATGGCAGCTGAGCCTGCTTCTCCCTTTATGCAATATCCACACCAGCCAAGCCAACTCTTGTGAAATTATTGCAAAGAGACGTGATTTCTCAGTAAAATTAAGCTTCTCCTGTGGCCTCACAAGACAGCTCTGATATGCTGGAATTTTTCACAGGCATTCTAAAATTGGAGTGATTTCTTGTATCATTGCACCTAGATTTTTAAAGCATCATCGTTTCAACAGACAAGTTACTGGTAGAAAACAAAAGCAAGATACTGCGCATTATGTCAGAAAGGAGAACACAGCCCTGTAATACAGAAAGTAAATATGCCAGCCACCCACCCACCACACCCCCCCCCCCCCACTACCCCTGCCCACCCCCTGCCATTCTCTCTTTGCGTGTGTGTGTGTGTCTCTCTCTCTCTGTGTCTCTCTATCTCTGCGTCTCTCTTTCTGGGCCTGATTTTCCTTCTGGGGCTGGGAAATGGGCATTGGGACTGTTTCTGGGTCCCAATCCCAGTCCAGGGGGGAATGAGGCACCGGCCCCAATTTTCACGGGGGCAGCCTATTGATTGGCTGGAGTGCGGGTTGGACGGCCAATTAGCAGCAACAGGGTCAGGAACAGAGGCGGGTCTGAAAGAGTGCAGACCTGATTTAAACAGACCACAGCGGCCATTACCGTGGCTGCTTTTAGTGCATCAATTGTTGTATTACTAATGGAACAGGAAAGGCAGAGGGCTAGAATCTGGGGCAGCTCTGTCCCTCCATTTGCTAATGCAGACCTGGAGGTCTTCCTGGAGGCAGTGAGGGAGAGAAGGGATGTCCTCTTTCTGGAGGATGGCAGCAGAAGGCCACCCTCCCTGACTGTTCTATGTGGTGCATAAAATGGCCACTGCCAAAGCTTTTATTTACATATCATGATGTCAGAGGAAACGTGTACGCCAAGTCAAAGAGTACAAGAGTATTTATCCAAACATCCCCCTTTTCATTAAAAAAATCTGTTCTTACTTGTTCTTTTAAATTTGACTGTCCTGCCACATGCATTTCACACATAATCTTTAAAGCGTTCATGTCATTCTATGGTACATGTACAGGTTGTTGTTGGCTGTTGTTCTGGTGTCTGCTGGTTCCTTGGGTGATGTTGCTGTTGTTGTTCTCTGGGGAATGTTGTTGCTCTGGTGATTGTTGCTGCTCTGGTGATTGTTGTTGCTATGGTGAGTGTTGCTACTCATCTGTTGCGCTGGTTGGAGTACGGTTGATCTCTGGGACTGATGGTCAAACTCAGATCTGTCTCATCAGGCTTTTGTGGTTGAGTGTAGATGTCTGTGGTTGTGATGATAAATTTAGTTGTTCACTTTCACCTGGTATGATCGAGGTGACGACTTCTTCATGCAAGTCCCAAGTTGCCAAGTGGGTTCGTTTTTCTTGAGTGCATTGAATATTTGCACTCTGACTGGCTATCCAACTCTCAGCTCTGGCAGCGATTTTGCAGTTTTATCAAAGAGACATTTGATTTTCTATCGTTTCACTATGATCTTGTCTCTCACACTTGTTACTACTTCTGGTTTCAGTAGTTTCTTAGCTGTTGGAAGAGTCGTCTGGGTGCGGGTGACATCATTCGCTGGACTGGACTACATCACTTGTCTTCAGTAGGTGTGTTTCTCCACTCTAAGATTGCCTTGTACACATTTGTGCCGGATCTAGTAGATTTTTTAATGATCCTTTTGGCCATTTTCACCACTGCCTCAGCCTTTCCACTTGACTGGGAATAGTGTGGAGATGATGTGTAGTGCTGAATTTCCCAATCGTTCATGAAGCTTCTGAATTCTTCACTCATGAACTGAGGGGCATTGTCGCTCGTCATAATGTTGGGTAGGCCATGAGGTCCTTTGGATCTAAACACACTCTCAACTTTCCAGGTTATTTCACTGCTACCATGCTGCGAATACAGTCTGTAGGAGTTGTCACTTTCTTGATTACTCCCATCTTTTCAAGCTCCTCTATTTTGTCTTTCAGACTGAAGCTGAGGGCAACTGGAATCTCATCTCAAGATTTTGAGTTGGCCTCACACTCTGATCTACAACTCGAAATGATATTCAGCAGGAAGGCAAACAAGACCTGTGAAACATCTTTGTAATCTGTCAGGATTTGTTCAGCAGTCAATGGCTTGGTGTCATGCGAAACACTGCAAATCTCTTCTGGTACGTGGAGGGTTACCAGTCCAAGCTTTTAACTTGTTCGAGCCGAGATGAGGGGAGTTTGCTTGGTGTCCACTATCTGGAACTGAAGATCTTCTTTCTTCTCGTTGTATTGGACTCTCAGCTTGGTTTATCCTCTTGGGGTGAGCATCGTTCCATCATGGAGCCTCAACTTTACCTTCGATGGCTTCATACTTGGGTCACCATCTTGAGCAATTTTACACAATTCTGCAAAGCTCATGATGTTGCACATAGAACCAGTGTCTATCTGACACCTCACATCAGCTTGATGCCTTCCTTCTGCAGTCATAATTTCAACAGTCACAAACCACTTTCTACCTCGAGACTTGACAGCACCAACATGTTCTATGGTGTAGAGTTATTCATCAGAATCATCGCCCGACATCTCTCTGTCAACCATCTTTACAGGCTTGTTTTTCTTCTTTCCAGCAAAACATTTGTGTGCAAAGTGGTTCAGATTCCTGCAGTTAGAGCACTGCTTTCCCACTCCTTCTTATGGTGACCCACACAGTATTTACATCCAGTCCTCTGGCCTTGACCTTTCTGCTGGCCCTTCTGAAAGTTGACCTTCCTTTTCATCACTGACTTGTTCTTGGAAGACTTGGACTGTCCTCATCATAGTGCACAGCCTCATCGGTTCCCCCATCAATAATTTTCAGCCACCTCCGAGCTTCTGCACATGACAATAGTTTTCCTGAGAGTAAGCTTCTCCTCTCAGCAGACATGCTCTCAAAGCAGGGTCTCTCATTCCTAAGACAATCTTATCTCTGATGAGATCATCCTTCACTTGCTCAAACTCACAAGACTCAGCTAGACGTCTCAGTACAGTCACATATTGATCAATATTCTCCACTTCTTCCTGGATGTAGTGTTAAACACATAGCATTCATAAATAACATTACTAGAAGGTTCAGAGTGGGACTTCAAAACCTCCAAAATCGCTCAAGTCTTGCTTTTCCTTAGTATGATCTTGAGTGCAATACAACTTGTAACACTCCTTCCCCATCAATAACAACAGAGTTGCTATGCTTATCTGTCCGGTTTCTTGTCCAACTCAGTGGCAATCTCATAATTCAGCCATTGAGACTGGAAGAATTGCCAATTCCCTTTCAAATCTCCCTTCATGTCCATAGGAACAGGGACTAGAAAATTCGAAGCCATAATGACTTATCTAGCTATCGATGTCCTGTGCAATGTTGCAGACAGGAATTTTTGTTAAACTAAAACTTTCCCTGCTGGAACTCCACGGGACGTATTTATTCTCTGATGCTTTGCACATTTGCCGGCTGTCTTACAGCTAACAAAATTCTCTCGAATTCCGGCTACTCACCTCTGACACCATATTCCATGGGATGCATAAAATGGCTACTGTTCAAAACCTTTATTTACATATCATAATATCAGAGGTCACATGTATACACCAAACCAAAGTGTACAAAGGTATTTATCCAAACATAGACCGAGCAGGCCTGGATCGAGGTCGCCGAGATCATGAGCAGATGGAGTGTGGTCTGAAGGAGCTGGGTCTAGTGCAGGAAACGGTTCAATGGCCTTCTTCACTCTGCCAAGGTGAGTGCAATGCCAGACCTGCAAGACAGGCTTCTGTGTAGTCAACCTGCAGCAGATATTTCAGCTGAGGAGCTGAGGGTGCTCCTGAGCATGGGAACATTGTGTGCCCAGGGAACTTACTGACTCCTCAGCAAGGCTCAGAGCCATAGTGCTGTTGAGGACTTGCCAGCACTGATGCATGCAGCTTCCTATCTCACTAGACCACTGGCATTGTCCATAGAGGCCAGCAGAGCCATATCTCTCTCTATTTTGTCCACATAGGAGAAACAGACACATATTGCCCATGAAAAGGCACTGAAGGGAGGAGAGATTCCCACACTACACATTGTCACGGTGATGGAAAAGGGGACTGTGGAGATCGCCAAGGTCGCTGACCACAAGCATGTCAGGGAAGGCGAGATGGGAATTCATGGTGGAAAGGGTGAATAGAAACTGCAATGCATAAATGAAGGGGGTGCAGTGCATTAAACCCATCTGACAGTATGCCGAAGACTCAAGTGCATTGGGAAGCCTCAGCACTGCAAAGGTTTCTGCCCTCCAAGGCCAGTTCTCATGATCTCTTGTGTCTCCCACAGGTTCAGACATCGAGGCGCAAAGACAAATTCCTGTGTCTGCACCTGGCTAAGCGCTGCCAGAAGACATCTCAGAACAAGCAGTGTCACGCCTTTTAAGCGCACCCTCCATCAGCTCAGATACAGTCACCTCAGTGGGTCCTCACGCGTGCATAGATGGGGTGGCACTGGGTGAGGAGCACATCCTGAGGCAGTGCAGGGTTATGCGTTGAGAATGGAGGAGTCTATTCAGTTCATATGCACCACCATGGCTCAGGCTTTGAACACATGAGCTCTTCCATTGAGAGAGTAGCATTGAGAGTGGAGAGCCATATGTAGCAGCACTCGGAGTGCAAAAACTGTGCACTCAAAGAATGCATGCCATGCTATATAGCATTGACTAGTCAGTGACCTGTGGTGCAGATATGTTTGGAGAGGATGCCAGTTGCGCCCAGCTGGTGTTCCCCTCCAGCCATCCAGAGCACGAGTCAAGGGCTGAGACAGTCACCGAGGAAGATGAGTGTGCCAACCCTCATGGGGTACCATCGTCATCAGTGGCCTCCTTGGCTCCTCTGACTGAGGGAATATCTGTGCAGCAAGGTCCAATGATGGAGGCTGCCCCTACATTGACATCAGTGCGGCAGCCTCTGGAGGTACGCTTCCCCCAACCCTCTCAGCACTTCCACAGCATGGATGATTGCCATGTGCATCTCACACATGAGCAGAGACAAGTGAGCAGGCTGCCTCCACCTCCTCTGAAGCCACAAGTGGAGCAGTGCATAGAAGTGACCAAGAGCAGAGGCCACCATGTCAGGCAGAACTGAGTGTTTCACTGGGGTTTGTTTAACATTTAACTGAGTCCTTTTCCTATTGCAGAACTGATGAAAGGTCACACAGACCTGAAACGTTAACTCTGTTTTTCTCTTCATAGATGCTGCCTGACCTGCTAAGTACGTTCAAGGCCACAGTGACTTTGATGGCTACTGGCAGGGCATGGTGAGCAGTGCTGCAAGGTATGAGGTCTTCCACGAAGAGGACACAAATCTCTGTGACCATCTGCCTGGATAGTCACAGTCTCCTGCTGCTCTGGTTCTCTGGCATCTCCAGGTAGCTCTGTCTTCAAGATTACGGCTCCTTTTACTTCCTGCTCCTCGTCCATTTCCGCTGCCCTCCTCAGGCCTGGGACTCTGCCCTTCCTGCAGAGGATGTTGTTCCTCATCGCCACTGGACCCGAAATCTGAGTGTTGCATTCCTATTGCCAGCTGCTGCCTTCCTTAGGCTCAGGTGGCCTCCCAAATGTGTCTGGATGCCTTGCCCTCTCCTTATGCTCCCGCGATGCCAGGAAGATGACAACCTGCTGCCCGAGCGTGTGTAGAACAGTCTCCCTGCAACCTGTACAGACCTGATGTGTGCCAATGGATGAGTCACCCTTTGAGGCGTTCTCCCTTCTATGTGCCCACCTAATTCTCTGGGGTGGCCATGACTGGTTCCTCACTGTGTTGCCGCCTGGATGCAGCTGGTCTGCCTGTGACCCAGCGTGCAGCCTGTGCACTTCCACCAATATCTCAGCTTGTCACTCAACGAGCTCTCAATGAGCTCTTCGGCAACCTTAATTGGACTCATCAGCAAATCAGGTGGGTTCTTGGGGCCAGTCAGATGAAAGTTCTGATGAAAGGTCATCAACCTGAAAAATTAACTCTATTTCTCTCTCCACAGATGCTGCCTGACCTGCTGAGTATTTCCTGCACTTTCTGTTTTTATTTCAGATTTCCAGCATCTGCAGTATTTTGCTTTTATTTCAGTCTTTATAATAACTAAGCTAGTGGCCAAGAGTTTACTGTTTGGGTGCAATCGGTGATCCAGGGGCAAATTGTGGCTAAAATTTTGAGAAGTTTTTTTTCCTCAAGTTTTTGCTCAAACTAATTTGCATACTTGTCAAATAAACCAGTGCAATTGGGCAGTGTTTTAAGATAATTTTTGTTTTTCTAAATTGGCTTCAAAATATATTTCTCAATATGTTTAACTTGATGCAGCTGGTTTAATACAGCTGAAAATGGTGTATCGCAAAAAAAAGCATTCCCTGGTAGTGTCCTAGTGCCAGAAGAACCAGTTTAATTTTTAGAGTCTCCTTGATGGCTCGCAAACGAGCACAATTAACGGAAACTCCCAATGGTGATTGAGTCATCCTGGGCTCATGGCCAGATTTGTGACCTAGTCTGACTTGGAGTACAATGTTTATAAACTAGCACAACAGATCACAGAAAACAGATTTGCACTCGCCGCACTTAAAATTACACGACCTTTGACGCTGTTTGTGTTAATTTCAGATGAATTATGCCAAAAAAACAGCGGAACTGAGTGGAAACTGTACTCCAATATGTTTTGTAATGTTTCTTTATTAGGTAATGGCATTAGGCTGTCTTTTTAAACAATACTGAGAGCACAAAGGGGTCTTCTTTCCATTTGGCGACAAGAATAAACACAAACAAACCATTGGTGGCACATTTAGTGCACCCAAGCTTCACCTCAGGAATATTGCCTTCATGTATACACATACATATATAATTGGGACATATACAAGGACATGTTGTAAAGAGGGTGAATTATATGCATTCTGTAATAGTGAACAAGTCATAAACTGCATCGTATATTAAAGCAAAGCTATTTATTTAATTTATATGCATGTAATATTTTATATTTTATAATGTATCTATTTATATGTATATTTACAATGGAACTAACAGTGAAAGCCCTGGAATTTTGCACACCTCAAGGCCAATTTCTGTGGTAACGCCATCCAGATTCTGAGAGATTGGAATGTAGATTTTGCAACAATCTATCCACAATTTGGAGACATTTCAAATTGAACATTAAACATATTAACCCAGAAATTGTGCAATTTTGGGAGAGGAATTCTGAGGCATTTCGAGTGGGGGTGTTCTGGGTAGATTTGAAAATGGGGCAGAACTCAGATCTGCTATATTTCCTCCCCATTTGTAAGTGTATAAAAAATTGCGATCATTGGTGCTTGAAGCGTGATGTCTTCTGCCTACTCTCCACAACATTCTGGGCGTGACCGTGACTGGGGGTGTTCCTGGGCTACCACCAGATGCGCTTCTGATCAACCCAGCAGGATATTCATCTGCGGGGAGCAGGTAAAGGGTGCGTTCTGGACTTAGTGAAGGCCCCATCACTTGGTCCATTGGTGTTAGAGTGCCTCTTCTGTTCACACGAGAAAGGAAGTGAAAGTTTCTTACTTGGTCTGATCCAAGACTCTAAGCTCCCCACTCGGAGTGAGTGGATACTGTTCTGAGTTTCTTGTGGCAACCTGTGTGGGTGCCTCTGTTATGCTGCTGTCGGCATGGACAGCCGCCCCATTATTCAAGTGACTCTGTCCCTGGGTGAAAGCAAGGGGTGGAAGTTCTCCTTTAAATGTTGGATTTTTCTGGAGAAATAATGTGCATTTTAAACTGTTTAAAAACAGCATACTGTGCTTAGTTTCTGCAGTTTGCATGCAATGCTCAGTAGTTTAAAGGTGTAATGGCTACCACTTACTGCTTTGTGGTCTCCTGTGACTTTTCATGTAGTTAAGGAGAGCCAGCCAAGTGTTAAGTGGCAGATGAGTATTACATAGGTGGTGACCAATACCTGATGTTCTGAATGTAAGGGTGTCTGCTGATACCAATCTTCCAATTCCCAATTGATTTGCAGAATGTTTATCCACATGCCTTTCATAGTTTGTATACATAACTAATTAAGGAGCTGAGATCAGTGGGGTTACAAAATCATAATACATTTCACACTTTTGACACGTCATCTCCTCTCTGTAACCCTCCACGATGCTGCATGGTGTCTGCAGTGTGTAATATCGAAAGCAGGGGTGTCCAACCTTTTTGCATGACGGCCACATTTCAAATGTTGTCCAACATAGGGGCCAGTGAGCAAATTTCAGAAGGATAAAGACATTAAAAATTTTCTTTACTATTAATCAAAACAACAAAAAAATGTACATTTTTGTGAACAAGCTTTAAATGAGAAGACTAATTTATTAATTTACTATGTTAAACACTGATTTAGTGAGCTAACTGGCATTATTTTTTCTTGCACAAGTAGACAATGTCTGCCTGCACACTTGATGTAGCGATGCAGAGTATTCTAGATAGATCTCCATCTGTCAGGAGAGATTGTGCTTGCTCTCAATCTCCCCCGCTTTGTGTCCGTCTGTCTGTCGCTCTTTCTCTCTCGGTGTCTGTCTCCCTCTTTCCTTCCCTTCCACCCGGCCTAGGCCACAAGCCTCGGGCTCAGCTTCACTTTACTCAGCATGCTGTCGGTTCCTCAGGCTGACCACAACTACTGTCTATGTTGTGACCTGCTCCTCTCGTTAACATCCGGGGTCACGCCACTGGGCCACCGCCAATCGCCGTGCAGACACGCGGTGCTCTGGGAGTTGTAGTCCTGGTATACGGTTCTATTCATCGGGACCGAGGAGCAGGGGGACTATATTTCCCAGCAGGCGCTCACTCACCGAAAACAGCAGGGGCAGCTGATTGTAATAGAAATCTTTGGCGGTCTGGAAGAAATTTCACATCACTGAAACTGAGGTGCAAAACCACTACAAGGAGGAGGAATGGCCGAGTACGGTTTTCATCTGCGGGCCGGATAGAATACCTTGGTGGGCCAAACTCTGGTCCGCGGGCCATATGTTGGACAACCCTGATCTAAAGGTTGCCTGCAGCAAATTAGCATCCTGACTTGGAGATGTATTGGCATTACTTCATCATTGAAATCCTGGAACTCCCTTATTGTGTGAGCACCTGCACCACATGGACTGCAGCACTTCAAGAAGAAGGCCCACCAGCACCACCTTCTCCGATGAACTAAGAATGGAAATAATCCTTGCCTTGCCAGTGATATCTACAGCCACATTAAAAAGAAAATCCACAAGGTGCGAATGCATGAGATTTAGGCAGTTGCAGTGGAGATTATAAATAGTGTCAGATTCACACTCTTTGAATTCAGAACATCAAGTTTTGGTATTGGTGCATTCAGCTTTGGTTCCAATATAGTGACAATCAACAGAACTGCATAAGGAAAATAAAAGGAAAACATTTTTGTGGAGAAATTCTCCTGTGGGCACTAAATTCCATGGCAATTTCCATGGCCACGGAATTGCAGAGTATTAGGAGTCTTGTTTATAGCGAACTGTGATGTAGTTTGATTTTATAGGAAAAGGACGCTGTGTGTTGGTTCAATTACAATGCAAATGAATGAGAATCCTGTTTTAGGAAAATTACTTTGTGCTTATCGTAAATGTTGGTGCAACAATCCTTTATTGTCGGGCCTATAAGAATTAGTGAAGCATATCGCATAGATTAATGGAAATCAGCACTTCTGGTCATATATAATTAAAGGCAGAAAATTACGCTACACAATAATGAATCCCTTTTTCAGTTATTTTATTAAAGAGGGTAACACAATTATTTTAAATCTTCTAATGCCTCTGTTAAATTTATGGCAAAGAAATTTGAAACAGCAAGTTCCGCAATATTCCAAACTCTAATATCTAAATGTACGTTAGCTGATTATCACACTTTCACCTCAATTCAGACTTACTGTTGCTTTGTCTAGATTTCCCTGTGCTCTGTAGCATCCTCTGACCCAGCAGGTGACAGTGATCTGCTGCCAGGAACCTATGATAAGCTTGTTGGTATGAGGTGTATGAACATCCGAGAGTTGACTCTCACTGAGATTTGCATTTCATTTAGCAGTGATGAAGTACCCATTCAGTTTGCTTTGGGATAGTGTGACTTAAATCAGAAATGTGCCTCTATAGGAGATTGTGGATTTTAAACGCACTCATTTAAGTTTAGTTACTGCAAATAGTCCTTCTTGGAATCACAGTTATTTTCACAATGTACCATTAGTTTCAAGTCAGGACAACACCTCAATGAATTATAGCACTTTGTGTTAGTGAGTGTGAATCACTTTTTGAATCCATCTCAAGTGCCCTTGCAATAAAATGGAGACTCTAGTGTTCCCAATCCTGTGTCTGTCGGTGTCTCGATAAAAATATAACATATAAATTTTTATATATCAAGTAACTGTTTTCCTATTCTTCCTTAATTTTATGCTGCTACCTGCTTGTAAAAGGTGATACTTATCTACCAGCTCCATACTTTCTCTGTTGGAACTGACAAATTGGGGGAGATTTAACGTTCTTGATCTGGTGGGAGCTGGGTTGGGAGTTGACCCAGGTAGAGTACGAGAAACCAGGAAGTCGTTTTAACTCCATGGTGTGCATGTGACGTTACTGACAGGTTCCCTGCCCACAAGCCAGCCTGATTGATGGGTTTGACCTCCAGTCGGGCTGGGAGCAGTCCAAAGGAGGCCGCAGGACCAGGTAGGTCTGCACCTGGTCTGTAGATCAATATGGGGTGGGGAGGGGCAGGTTCTAACAGAGGCCTAAGGAATCAGAGGCATGGGGTGGGGTGATGGGAGTGTTGTTGGTGGTGATGGTGGGAGGCAGATCAAAGCCTTGGGAGATCAGAGGCCTGGGGGGGAGCTCGGTGACCTGTGGCAGAGGGAGATTGGAGGCCTTAGGGTGGGGAAAGAGGTCGGAGGCCTTGGTGGGGAGGGAGATGGGAGGTCTCTGGTGGGAGGAGCCATAGGTCAGTGGGCTGAGGGGAGGTCAGTGGGCTGAGGGGAGGTTGGAGGCCTGGAAGTGGAAGTCGGCCTAGATGTGGTGGAGGGGGGGGGGGGGGGGAAGATCAGTTTGGGAGGTCGGGGGGGGGGTGGGGGGAGATCAGACAGGTCAGGAAAGGGTGTCTGACAACAAAGGGTGTTGGCCAGGCAGGCACGCTGCATAATATTCAGCCTCAACATAATATTTAAAATGCCAACCTGCCTCCTGGGAGTGAGATGGCTGCCTGACACTGCCCCCTCGCCTCCTGCCCCATTCCGCCTCCTTCAAAACCAGAAGTGGCTGGGTTGGAAGCAGGTTGGGGTTGGAATTCAGGCTTTTAACACTCTAACCAACTCTTCCACCCGTTTTCTGGGGTTAAAAAATTCTCTCCATTGTGTCCAATGTGGCCAACCAACTTCAACTGACAAAGTTGAAAATAAGTCTTTCTGATCCTCCAGTAAGGAACTCCCTATTCTGCTACCACAGCTACAAGCCTATCCACTTATTAAGAAACCTTCAGCACTGTCTGCAGAACCTAACACTTCCAACGTTCAAATTTAATCGGGTTCCTCACATCTGGGACTGAGAAAGCTCGACAGACTTAAATTGTACTAATCAAAAGCTGTCTGAGCTTGTTTCGCCCTAATTTAATTTTCTGAAATCTAACATGGGATTCTAGAAGTAAACAGCAATGTCTGAAATCATTGTTTTAACTCTCTTCAAAGTACTGTAGATATAGTTCATCAGTTGCTACCACTATCAGGACTAGAGGCTGGACTTTCAAATGCCGGCAGGGTCAGGATTGGGTGTGGACACAATTTAAAAATCATGGTCCTGGAGGATGTCGCTGGTCCTGATAACTCCAGTTTTTAAAGTGAGGGATGGGGGTTGCGGGAACGGTAACCCATTCACCTCCAAGTAATGGCCCATTAAACCCCTAGAGGAGCATGTTACGGAGCTGGGGAGGTTGGGACTGTAAACTTCAAATGGGATTGCTTGAACCCGGACAGCCTGGTACACAGCTGTCGGGTTCACACCGGGACGAAGGGAAACTTTTTTTTTGAGGTTGAAAATTGTGAGGCCCTTGGGGATCTTGCGCCAAATCATGCACATTACCCTCAGTTTGGATGCTTGAAGACCCTGTTATTTTTTTATGCTGCTGGCCCTCTAAGAAGCTGCCTGCTCTGTTCAGCAAGGCAGCAGCAGGCCCCATCATAGCTGCCGTCTACCTTTGCCGCTCTTGCTCTGCATGCAGCTCCCACCTCCTGGAGACGCTCGGCACCGTTAATTGTGCGCTGAGCTCACCTTCTGCCCAATTAGGGCATTTACACTTCAAGATAGTGTTGTGTGAGCAATGCAGTTGAGATTTGGGGTCGGGACCCAGAAATTATCTGGGCGTCAGGTTCCCAACCCTGTTTTGAAAAACCGGCCCGAGGTATTTCTAATGATAACAACTTTGTTTCTTAACCATGCTTTTTTTAAAGGAACAAAAAGCTACAGACTTTTATTATCTTTAATTCTATGAAATGCAGTGTATGAATTTTATCCTGAAAGGAATCATATCATGTATTTCATATTCAAAATTTTCTATGAACTTTTAACATTATTCTGTGAATCTGGCTTGGCTGAGTGCTAAAATGCCTTCTGCAAAAGCAGAAGATTGGATGATTGCATCCAGTGGCTGTCTGTTACTGTGACTCGAAAGCAATGCCACCGCGAACTGCTCTATTTTGAGAATGAAAAGACTGTGATGATAACAATATCCATTTGATAGCTTATAATGGAGCAGAACTGGCCAAAAATATTACAAAGCCAATGGATTAGATCACCCTTCCTGTAGACTGGAAATAATGTTTTAAGTCTCTATGGCGAAAAATAAATCTTACAGACTGTGTAACCTTACAAAATGGTAATATTTGCATGAAAATATGGGTTTGGAAGTTCATCATAATTTCTCTGATAACTTATCATTTTTAATAATTTCAAAGTTACAGTACAATTTAGATCTCAGAAACTGTTGAAAACATTGCTTTGAGGCTTTGGAGACATGTCCATAAGTTGTCACCTTCAAATGGGACAAGTGTTTATTTAGCATGAATTACTGTCTTGCAAAGCTTTGCAATTCCATTAAACATATTGTTAACCACTCTTTGAGAAAATGAGTTGACATTGGCTTGTAAAAGATTTTTGCATATGATTGGCTTGAGTTACCAAATGTGTAGAAACAATATTATCTAATAAATTGTTAAACTTCCAAAACAGCAATGAAGAAGGAAGTACAAAAAGATCATGATATTCCAAAAGCTGTGACTTCATCACCCAAAAGGCTTGTCACTCCTGCAAGCAAACTTCACCCACCAGGTATGTGTTTGTAGTTTATGTTGTGCAACATATGAAACCATAACAGGAAATCTGGCAGACTTGCGGTACATGTTTAGCACTTGAGTTCAGCAAGTTTTTTGAGGTTTAAAATGTTTAGTTGTAAAAACTAAAACATTTTGTTAACAAAGGCACATGCCTAGCAGGTATAGTAATTTAATTTTCTTGAGTTTTGTTGTAGAAACATTGTAAGCATAGGTGAATTAAACACAATCACTGTAAGTTTCTCATGTAAATCTGTATGTTTACACTTGCCTGTTCATCAAATTAGCATTTTTAATTTCCCAACAGCTGTCCAATTATCTATATCATTGGCGCTGTTGATGTCTTCCCACCCGATACATCTCATATCTCATTAAAATACATCTAATTTCAAAAATGTGATTCTCTCCCAGCTGATTATCCAATTACACTTTTCATTTCATGGCTTCTCACTGTGGAGAATCAGAGACATATTTTGGTGGGTATCAGGTTACAACAGCCACTGAATATTCTGCCAGTTACTTGGATTGCCGCCAACTGAATGCAGAGCTCATTTGGGAAACAGAACTCAACCTCATCATTAGAAATAGTGGTAGATACTCAAGTGACCTGTTTGTGCACCAGAATTTTTGCCTTCTTATTCAGGGTCATGAATTCTTGATAAGGGAAGGATGAAACAACTAGGTCGTTTTATCTAGCTAAAGAACCACTGCAACTCTGCCAATGATACAAGCTATCCTCATAACTCAGCTGCATAATAAGGCACTGCAAGACGTCCTCATTGAAAGTATAATACAACTCAACAAATATCTTTTCACCACAAAGCTGATCTCATCTTCCAAAGAAACCCCTGTCAGACTATTTTGTCACAGCAAACCTGTTCATGTCGTCTGTTCAAAGCACAATAATAGCAGAACCATCTATTTCCACTTAGCTAGGGAGCTCCTTTGTACTTTTCCTTTGATCAGCCTCCAGGGAAAAGGGAGAATAAGTAGAGGTATTGACTGGAATTCTACGCCCCCCCAAAGAAAGGGCAGGTGGAGGGGGTGTAAAATGGAGTGGGAGGCTTGGGGGGCACTTCCTGACCTGCTTCCGCCTCTGCCGCTATTTTATGCGGGGCGGTGGCAGCGAGAAATGGCCCATCCGCCCTAGGTCAATTAATGACCACATAAGGGCCTCCCTCCGCTGCCACAGGGATTTTACGGTTGGCAGGCAGGCGGCCTAGGCCTCAGAAAAGCCGGCTGATAAAAATAGGCGGCCTTCTGACGGCCTGGGGGGGGTGTGGGGTGCGCCCTCCTGATTGATGGAGGGCCGCTCCTGATGCCAAAACCGCCCCCAACACCCAACAGGTCCCCCACCCCCTTTGTCTTGCTGGGGCCCAACTGATCCCGCCCAGCGAGGCCCCAAAAACTTACCCATTCTCCAGGGCTCCCAGACATCTTCAGTCGGGTTGCAGTCCCAGAAGTGGCCATTGCTGTTGGTGGCGCTGCTGGAACTAAGAACTGCCAGCCTGCTGATTGGCCAGCAATTCCATTAGGCGGGACTTCCTGCCTCAATAAGGGACTGTAAAATCCAGTCTGGATCCCCAGGCCTGGCGGAGGCAGGATCGCTACCGACTTTTCGGTTGGTGGACGGCTCGGCTCCCCTCTGGCCACCGTAAAATTCCAGCCATTATTGCTAAAGAGCACCTACCAACCAACTCAGTATCAACATTGGAAGAGGCCTGGACATTTGTTCAATTTCTTGACTGCAGCAGGTGTACACCATAATTGAGGGGAGGTGGTGACATAATTCAAAGTATTTCCAGCACTTCAGATTTCCAGCATCTGCAGTATTTTGCTTTTATTTTAGTGTTTAATTCACTGCCACTTCTCTTCCAGGAATGCCTACCTTGAAGAAGTTCTGCTCTTCTCTCCGATGGGATTTTTGTTTGTCTATTTTGCCTTGTTCACCTTCATTGCTTTCTATTTCCTTCCTGGTGTTTGATAAAGTGTCTACTAAAACTCGTTTTCACAGCCACATCTCCTTTCTCAGTGACTGTCTCCAGCTCCGACTTATTCTACCTGGATTCCAACTGAAGTTTCATCCTTCATGTTTTGAATCCACCCAGGATTACAGGTATCTCCGAGAAATACAACGTTCCCTGGACTGCTGCTCTCGCTGCATCCTGAGATCTACACTCAGTGCCATGCGTCGCCAAATGTACACACTGGACCTCTCTCTCCAGAAGCACCGCCTCACCTTATCTCAAAGCTGTTCTACTCTGCAGTTTCATTCCGTCCTTCATCTTATCCGACGCATTAACAAAAAACTTTTTTTCTTCCTTTCACGTGTTAAAGAACGCAAGCTCCAGCAGCTGATGGGGACTAATGCCTCTCCAGATCCTTCTCTTCCCCTTCACTTCCCTCTGAGCCCATCCCTTCTGAACTGACCACTTGCTGTGTATTCACTATACTCTCTGACGCTAAGGATTCAGTTTTATCCCCCTATGCCCCCACCTGAAGAATTTCATGCTTGGCATGACATTGAGCTCTTCTTCTGTCGCCTTCGCCTCCGGGCTCACTTCTTTGACCAGCAGTCTTCCCCCAACCAGCAGACCCCATTCACCCGCCTCCAGCATTCTCCCTCCACCTGGACCCTTCCCTCTGGGCTCTTACCCACTCTTGATCTTTTCATTGAGAACTGTCGACGAGATATCGGCCGTCTCAATTTCTCTGCTCCCCTCATTCTAACCTGTCTCCCTCTGAACTTGCTGCACTCCGTTCTCTCAGGTCTAACCCTGACATTGTGATCAAAGCTGCAGACAAGGGTGGTGCTGTTGTTGTCTGGCGTTCCGAACTCTACCTTGTAGAAGCTGAGCGCCAACTCACGGACACTTCTTCCTACTTCCCCCTGGACCATGACCTCACCACTGGATAACAAGCTACTGGCCACAGGACTGTCACTGACCTCATCTCCTCTGGAGATCTTTCCTCTACAGCTTCCAATCTCATAGTCCCGCAACCACAGCCAGCCCGCTTCTACCTCCTTTCTAGAATTCACAAACAGGACTGTCCTGGCAGACCCATCGTTTCCTGTTCCTGCCCCACTGAACTTATTTCTTCCTATCTTGACTCTATCTTTTCTCCGCTGGTCCAATCTCTTCCCACCTACATCCATGACTCTTTTGACACCCTACCTCGTTTTGACAAATTCCAGTTTCCTGGCTCTAACCGCCTCCTCTTCACAATGGACATCCAATCTCTCTACACCTCCATCCCCCACCAGGACGGTTTGAGGGCTCTCCGCTTCTTCCTTGAACAGAGGCCCAACTAGTCCCCATCCACCACCACCCTCCTCCATCTGGCTGAACTTGTTCTCACATTGAACAACTTCTCCTTCAACTCCACTCACTTCCTTCAAGCAAAAGGTGTAGCTATAGGTACCTTTTTGGGTCCTAGTTACGCCTGTCTTTTTGTGGGATTTGTCAAACATTCCTTGTTCCAATCCTACTCAGGCCCCTTCCCCCAACTCTTTTTCTGGTACATGGATGACTGTATCAGTGCCGTTTCTTGCTCCCACCCCGAACTGGAAAACTTTATATCGAACTGGAAAACGTTATATAAAACTTTATTTCCGAAGAAGGGTCACTGACCTGAAACGTTAACTCTGTTTCTCTTTCCACAGATGCTGCCAGACCTGCTGAGTGGTTCCAGCATTTCTTGTTTTTATTTCAGATTTCCAGCATCTGCAGTATTTTGCTTTTATTTTAAACTTTATATCAACTTTGCTTCCAATTTCCACCCTTCTCTCATCTTTACATGGTCCATCTCCGACACTTCCTTCCCTCCCTCGATTTCTCTGTCTCCATCTCTGGGAATAGGCTGTCTACTAATATTCATTATAAGCCCACCGTCTCCCACAGCTACCTGGACTACACTTCTGCACACCCTGCCTCCTGTAAGGACTCCATCCCATTCTCCCAGTTTCTCCGTCTCCAAGGCATCTGCTCTGATGTTGCACCCTTTCGTGAGAGCGCTTCTGATATGTCTTCCTTTTTCCTCAACCTAGGAGTTCCCCCCACTGTGGTTGACAGAGCCCTCAACCGTGTCCAGCCCATTTCCCGCACTTCTGCCCTCATCCCTTCCCCTCCTTCCCAGAACCGTGACAGGATTTTTCTTGTCCTCACTTTCCACCCCACCGGCCTCCACATCCAGGGGATCATCCTCCACCATTTCCGCCACCTCCAGCGGGATGCCACGACCAAATGCATCTTCCCCACCCCTTTCAGTATTTTGAAGGGATCGTTCCCTCCGCGACACCCTGGTCCACTCCTCCATTAACCCCCGACACCGCGTCCCCTTCCCATGACACCTTCCCGTGCAATCGCAGGAGGTGTAATACCTGCCCTTTTACCTCCTCTCTCCTCACAATCCAAAGTCCCAAAAACTCCATTCAGGTAAAGCAGTGATTTATTTGTACTTAGAACATAAGAACTAGGAGCAGGAGTAGGCAATTCAACCCCTCGAGCCTGCTCCGCCATTCAATACGATCATGGCTGATCTCATCTCGGCTTCACCTCCACTTTCCTGCCCGTTCTCCAGAACCCTTCAACCCATTACTAATTAAAAATCTGTCTATCTCCTCTTTAAATTTACTCAATGTCCCGGCATCCACCGCACTCTGGGGTAGTGAATTCCACAGACTCACGACCCTTTGAGAGAAGTAATTTCTCCTTACCTCTGTTTTACGTCTGCTGCCCCTTATCCTAAAACAATGACCTCACGTTCTAGATTGCCCCACAAGAGGAAACATCCTCTCTACATCTACTTTGTCAATCCCCTTAATCATCTTGCATATCTCAATTAGATCTCCTCTCATTCTTCTAAACTATAGAGAGTAAAGGCCTAAACTGCTCAATCTCTCTTCATAAGACAAACCCCTCATCTCTGGAATCAATCTAGTGATCCTCCTCTGAATTGCCTCCAATGCAACTACATCCCTCCTCAAATAAGAGGACCAAAACTGTACTCCATACTCCAGATGCGGTCTCACTAATGCCTTGTACAGTTGTAGCAACACTTCCCTACTTTTATACTCTATTCCTTTCACAATAAATGCGAAAATTCCATTTTCCTTCCTTATTACCTGTTGTACCTGCATAATAGTTTTCTGCGATTCATGCACGAGGACACCCAGATCCCTCTGCACCGAAGCACTCTGAAGTTTCTCTCCATTTAGATAATAATTTGCCTTTCTATTCTTCTGATCAAACCTCACACTTATCCACGTTAAACTCCATCTGCCAAATTTTGGCCCATTCACCTAACCTATCCATATCCATTTGTAAATTTCTTATTTCTTTATTGCAACTTACTATCCCACCTATTTTAGTGTCATCTGCAAATTTGGCTATAATACCTTCTATCGCTGCATCCAAGTCATTAATATAAATTATAAATAGTTGGGGCCCGAGGACCAAACCCTGCCAACCAGAAAAAGACCTATTTATCCCGACTCTCTGATTTCTGTTGGTTAACCAATCCTCTATCCAAGCTAATAAATTGCCCCTAACCCCATGTGATCTTACCTTGTGTGCGGCACCTTATCAAATGCCTTCTGGAATTCCAGATATACTACATCTACAGGATCCCCATTATCCACTTTACTTGTTACATCTTCGAAGAACTCTAGCAAATTAGTCAAACACGATTTACTCTTCATAAAACCATGCTGACTCTGGTGGAATGCATTTTGACTTTCTAAATGTCCTGTTATTACTTCCTTAATAATGTATTCTAACAATTTCCCAATGACAGATGTTAAACTAACTGGTCTATAGTTTCCTACTTTCTGCCTTCCTCCCTTTTTGAATAAGGGCATTAAGTTAGCATTTTTCCAATCCACTGGAACCTTTCCCGCATCCAGGGAACTTTGGAATATTATATCCAATGGATCCACTGTCTCCGCTGCCACTTCCTTTAAGACCCTAGGATGTAGGCCATCAGGCCCTGGGGACTTGTCTGCCTTCAATCCCAATAGTTTGCTCTGTACTTTTTTCCTAGTGATGATGATTGTTCTAAGTTCCTCCCTTTCTATAACCTCTGCATTACCTGTTACTATTGGGATGGTACTAGTGTCCTCCACCGTGAAGACTGAGGCAAAATACTGATTTAGTGTCTCCGCCATTTCTGTGTTCCCCACTATTAACTCCCCAGTCTCATCCTCCAAGGGACCAACATTCACTTTAGCTACTCTCTTCCATTTTATATGCTTATAGAAGCTTTTGCTATCTGATTTTATATTTTGCGCTAGGTTTCTGTCATAATTTACCTTTGCTCTTTTTATTACTTTTTTAGTAACCCTTTGTTGACCTTTAAAAATTTCCCAATCTTCCAGCTTGCCACAGTCCTTTGCGATATGGTATGCCTTAGTTTTTATCTTTATGTTATCCTTATCTTGCTTGCTTAGCCATGGATGTTTCCCCCACCCCCCCAATCTTTCTTCCTCTCTGGAATATATTTTAGTTGGGAGGAATTGAACATCTCCATAAACATCTGCCACTGCTCATCAACTGTCCTACCTTTTAGTCTTCCTGCCCAGTCCACTGGGGCCAAATCTGTCCTCATGCCTATGTAATTGCCATTGTTCAACTCCAGAACGCGAGAGTGGGACTCCAATTTCTCGCCCTCAAACTGAATTTGAAATTCTAGTATGCTATGATCAGTCTTCCCTAGAGGATCCTTAACTATGAGAGCATTAACTAATCCCACCTCATTACTTCTTTCAATTTAGTATACTGCATTCGCTGCTCACAATGTGGTCTCCTCTATATTAGGGAGACCAAACACAGATTGGGTGACCGCATTGCGGAACACTTCCACTCAGTCCGAAAGCATGACCCCGAGCTTCCGGTTGCTTGCCATTTCAAAACTACCCCCTGCTCTCATGCCAACATTTCTGTCTTTGGTCTGCTCCAGTGTTCCAGTGAACATCAACACAAGCTTGAGAAGCAGCAACTGATCTTTTGATTAGGCACTCTACAGCCTTGCGGACTGAACATTGAGTTCAATAACTTCAGAGCATGACTGGCCTTTTTTTAATATTTTATTTTTTAACTATGTGCTTGATTTTCATGTAGTCAGAGCTGCTCATTATTCAGCTCTCTCTGGACTAATGCTTTGTCTTTCACCACAAGCATTATCACACTCTTTGCCTTTGCCCAGGACAGCTTTGTTATTTAATCTCACCTGGCCTCTGCCCTATCAGACACCTTCCCCTTAGTTCTCTCCCCCACCCCTTCACCTGCTTAAAACTTAATACTTTTCTAACCTTTGCCCATTCTGATGAAAGGTCACAGACCTGAAAGATTAACTTTGCTTCTCTCTCCACAGATGCTGCCAGACCTGCTGCGTATTTCCAGCACTTTTTGTTTTTATTTTAGTAATCCAAAGGCCCTGCCAATGTCCTGCAACCATGGTTCAAATCCCACATGGCAGCTGGTGAAATTTAAATTCAATTGGTAAATAAAAAAATCTGCAGTTGAAAGCGAGTCTCAGTAATAGTGCCATGAATCTATCATTGATTGCCATAAAAACCCATCTGGTTCACTTTAGGGAAGAAAATTTGCTATCCTTACCTGGTCTGGCCTACATGTGACTCCAGACCCACACCAATGTGGCTGACTCTTACATGCCCTCTGAAATAGCCAAACAAAGTACTATGTTTCACCTCTAGACGGGCAGAATTGAAAAGCAGAGCAGTTCTGTTAAACTTGTACAGAACCTTGTTTAGACTGCACTTGGAGAACAGTGAACGGTTCTGGTCTCCGTATTCTAAAGAGGAGATAGAGGCAATGGAGAAGTTGCAAAAAAGATTTACGAGAATATTACCAGAACTGAAGGTTATACTTATCTGTAAAGATTGAACAGGCTAGGGCTCTTCAAGAAAAGAAGAGGCAGAGTCGTGACCGGATAGAGCTCTTTAAGATTATGAAAGGGTTTGACAGGGTAGACATTGAAAAGATATTTCCACTTACAGGAGAGACCAGAACTAGGGGCCATACATATAAGATAGTCACTAATAAATCCAATAGTGAATTCAAGAGAAACTTCTTTACCACAGAGTGATTAAAATGTGGAACTCACTACCACAGTTAGGGTGAATAGTATAGATGCATTTAAGGAAAAGCTAGATAAGCACATGAGGGAGAAAAGAATAGAAGGATATGTTGATGGAGTTAGATGAAGTAGGGTGGGTGGAGGCTCGTGTGGAGCATAACTACCAGCGTGAACTTATTGGACGAATAGCCTGTTTCTGCGCTGTAAATACTTTTTAACACTAGGATGAAACTACTAAATAATGGGCACACGGAATACTTAAAAACAGCTCTAATGTGTAATGCTAACTCTTCTTACAATATCTTTCTCAGCTACTTGCTGGTTGCTCACTGTCTGGACAATTATGTTTTTCATCTCTGCACCTTTCACAAAACTTTCATTGTACCTAAGCTACAGTGATATATGCTCAAGACACAAATTTGAGTGGAGTGAGCAGCTTTAAGTTGTATGTTTTAATGGTATAATATCAACTATGGCTCTGTTGGTAGTACTCTCACCTCTGAGTTACAATATTACAATATTTATCCCTCGATCAACATCACAAAAAGAATCTTCACATTACTGTTTGTGGGAGCTAGCTGTGCGCATACTGGCTGCCATGTTTCCTGCATTACAACAGTGACAACACTTCAAAAAGTACTTCATTGGCTGTAAAGCATTTTGAGATGTCTGGTGGTTGTGAAAGGCACTATATAAATGCAGGTCTTTTACCTTCTTTTGGTAATGAAAGAAAATGATTTTTAAAAAATACATTTCACAGGAATACTATTTATGGTATATACTGTTAAATGAGAACAACTATATTAGACAATTAGATTCAATGTTTAATCTAAAAGGTTGCTTTAAATTGGCAAGTTATGTTTCCTTCCAGGAATTTGATAAATGAGCATACCAGTTTCCCTTTGCAGTTTTGTAAAAACAAAAGGCTATTATGGACAATGAGTTGGTGCATTCATGCTCAACAATGAAAGTTTTGAATTCCTTGACTGTGTTGTGTAGAAATTAAAACCATTATCTATTGTTCTTGCGCCAAGGATGAAGTCATGATGCTCTGCGAAGTTTGTACTCCGCTGTATCCGAAATTAGGCCGTTACTTCTGGACAAGCTATGTGGGAGACAGTTCAACATGAGCTTTCACAGAAATACACATTACAAAGCTTGAATTCATAATAGAAACTACAAAAGATCATTGTAAAAGAAAACATTGATTTTGTTGTAAATGTGTCTGTTACCTAGAAAACCCCAACTTAGTTACAGATTACAGTAAGTGCTGCTAAGGTACTATTCTCAAGTACTCCTCTTGCTCTCACAAAGCACATTCATCTTTTGATGTGTATCTATTACTATGTGTAAGTAAGGAAGGTTTGAATTGATTGCAGTCATCTAAACAGTTTTTCACCATAATGCCAGTGACATTTCCACAGATTGCATGGAAAGAGAGGGAGAATCAAGTTTGGAGGCAAGAAAAGGAGAAACTGAAGAAAATTCCATTACTAATTTGCTTGTTTATTGCATCCAGTTAGAGTCCAGAATGAAACTGTCATTGCAAGGCTGGAATCAGGACTGATTTTTCAGAGTCTCATGGAGTAAAGATTGACAGTAAACAAGCAACAGGAAGAAACTGAGGCTTTTGAGTTGGGGATATCCAGAAGGACAGTTGTGTTTTGGGATCAAGCTTCCCACTTCTTGTTAACTAAATGTTCAGCTTTTTAGAGGTTCAGATTTCTGAAACATTGATGGCAGCTGTTTGGATCAACCACTTCAATTTAATTTTGAGATATAGCACTGAAACAGGCCCTCCGGCCCACTGAGTCTGTGCTGACCAACAACCACCCATTTATACTAATCCTATATTCCCTACCATTCTCCTACCACCTACCTACACTACAGGCAGTTTACAATGGCCAATTTACCTATCAACCTGCAAGTCTTTGGCTATGGGAGGAAACCAGAGCACCTGGTGGAAACCCATGCAGTCACAGGGAGAACTTGCAAACTCTGCACAGGCAGTACCCAGAACTGAACCTGATTGCTGGAGCTGTCAGGCTGCAGTGCTAACCACTGCGCCACTGTGCTGCCCAAGTTATAATGAAGTTCATTAGAAGATAATACGTCTGGTCAGAAAAGGATCAACTATTATTCTGCAGTTTAGCAACATGCCACAGATGTACAATCTGGCCCCACAGGAGGCCACTTGCACCATAATTATATTTTCATTAAACACCAACACTTGTACTGAGATTATTTAACCTTTGACAAAACACAAAAAAGTTAAATATGCACAGCATATTAAAATATTTTTACCCTCATGGAAAGGGCAACAGAAGTCAATGAAAAGAAGTAATGCAGTGTATGGGTCCTATGTCATAATCACTTATGATCATTGCCATGATAACTCAGGAACAACATGAATGGAGCATAAACCATGAATAAGAGGGGAAACCTAACTCCAGTCAGTGTAAGGGCATTAGGATAGATTTTTAATCTGTATGCAGTTTACACCACATTGGTTTGAAACGGGATTTACATTTCGCTGAAATGGCCTGTGTTTGCATACAATTTATGTGTCCAACATATAACTAAAGAAGGAACTTGCATTTATATAGAACCTTTCATATCCTCTGGACACGCTAAAGCAGTCCACAACCAATGAATTAGATCTTAAGTGTAGTAGCTGTTGTTACACAGACAGACATAGGAAAGAGTCAGTTTGGGCACAGTAGAATTTCACAAAATATAATATGATAAGTGACCAGTTAATCTATTTTTGATGGTGTTGGTCAAGGGATTAATGTAGGCCAGAACACCAATAGAAAGCTGTTTCTCTTCTTCAAATTGTGCCATGAGGTGGTTTACAGATGGGGTTTCGGTTTCACATTTTCATTCCGGGATCAGGAACCCAATGCCGGAATATTTCTGGGTCCCCACTCCGCTGCGTCAGCATTGCTGACGTGGTGCTATTTTTAAATGCAAATGTTCTAATTGGCCAGAGGGCGAGTGTGGCGCCCTGTTAGCGGTACTGGGACTTGGAAAGAAGGGTCCTTTGAAAATGGCAGCCATGGCTGGGCTTGCCATTTGCTGAAAAGATGGATCCACTAGGCACTGAAAGGGCCAGTGCTGTCATGAGCAGGCATCCTGCCTCCCTTGAGGCATTAACTGAGGCAGTTAGGGTTAGGCGACATGTTTTCCCAGCATCTGGGAAAAGAACCCCTCCAAGAGATACAAAGAGGACCTGGATGGAGGTGGCGACGGAGGTCCCCTGAGGGAATCCATCGATGGCAGCAAATCTGAATCACTTTGTGCCTTTGCCGGCCCATCTGTGTCAAGATGGATGTAGTCCCCCACCCTCCGGAATATTGCATCCATCACCTGCCTGATGACGTGATGAGCTGTCAACAGCGAGATGCCATCTAGGTCTGCTGCTGATTGCTGGAATGAGCAGTTGTGTAAAAATTCAGTGCCACGGTGACCTTGACAGCTGCAGTTAAGTGACTGCCAAGGGTGCCGTGAGGCCTCGGGTCATTGTGGATCAGAGCACAAATGTCCGATTCCATCTGCCTGGATAGGCGTAGCTTCCTACAGCATTGGCACTCTGTCATTTGCAGGTAGCTGATTCTTGGGCAGTAGACCCGATGTCTTGGGTAGCGCCTTCTTCCCTTTGCAGCTCCTTGCTGTGCTGCTCTGATCTCCAGCTGTCCAGGACGTTGCATCTGCTGCAGCTCATCCTGGCTGCTCTGTCCAATGTCAGAGTTGCCTGATCCCATCTCAGCTCCTTCAGCTGGTGCTTGTTCATTCACCAGGCCTTCCCCTGATAGCCCCAGCTGCCCAAGTGATGCCAGTGGCCTCACATTCCTCTCCAGATTCCTACCATTCACCACTAACAAATGCAGATCTTTCAGCTCCAGCGATGGCTTGTCTGTGGCACTGTTTGAGCAGCTGAGCTTTATTCTGTGCTTAGTACGTTAAACAGCCTTTCCAATAGCCTTCATGACCCCCCCCCCCCTCCCCCGCCCCCATAGTGTTCACGACGTCTATGTGCCATCTCCAGGAACGCGATTTTCAAATCACAGATTCACATGCTTCCACCCCCACCAGCATTTGAAAATTCAGCCCCTCACCTGAAAGATGGCACCTATAACAATGGAAAAATGCCTCTACTTCATTGAAACACCAGCCTAGATTATGAGGTCAAATCCTGTAATACATTTTTTACAAAACTTCAGGTGCAGATTAGGATATTTCCAAACTTCTCATTTCTTGGTATCATACTAGTGAAGCTAAGCTGTATCTAATATCCTTTCTAAAATGGGATGTGCGAAATTGCATTTTGGTACTCCAATAATGGCCTAATGCCATATACAAATTCAACATAATGTTCTTTGGTTTCATATTCAAAACCCAGAATTCCATTTATTTTTATTGCCTTTTCTAACTGCAATCCCATCATTAAAATTCTTTGTATAATCCTGTTGTTAGGCTATATTTCCTTTCACCGTTCTTTCCCAAAATATACTACTTTACACTACACTCCATTGAACTGCTTCTGTCACATTTCTGTCAACTCTGTTGACCTATTTAAGTCTTCCTGCAACCTCTGCATTCTCTTTCAGTCTACATGCTGCACCCATCCCTTCCCCACAGATACCTAGCATCATCAGTATCATCATTCCGTCGACATTGTATAACTTAATTGTCAAAAAAATTTTGACAAGTAACTAAACAGCAGACAACTTTAATAAGGATGAATCCTGTGTGATTGGAAGGAAGGTAATGGTTCTGCATGGGGATTGATCACTACTGAAGTTCTGTAGAGATTTGTGTTAAGGCTGTTGCTGCTCACCATATTTACCAATGACTTGAATGAAGGCATCAAGAAAACTGTCCATAAATTCTTGGTTGATAAAAATATATATGCAAGTGTTAGGCACTAAGATGAGAAAAACAAACTACAGGCAGATCTAAATGTGATAGGCCAATGGGCCCACATTTGATATCATTCTATGTGGAGTTACGCCCAAATTATTATATAAATTGAATTTAAGTCCTGCCGAAGATAATGCAGCCTACAAGAAAAAGTGAAAAGAAGAATGATGAGTTCTCAGCCTGGTCCCTAGGCTATCTTTGCAGCTTCATATAACATTTTAAATCAGTGGCCTTATGGGAGGCATAGTCATCTTGGTAACTGATCCTCTGAGCGGTAACAACAGGAATAGTCAAAGAAGCCTGCAGCCTATTCTTAGAGTTCATGGCAAGAAAGCTAAGTTAAGTTTCTATGAAATGAAGGGGAAAGATGTAGTTAACTGTACAACACAAAAATGATTATCATATTGAAGACTGGACTGTTGCCTTTTTTTGCTTGTTTTGTTTTTATGGTGGGAGCGGGGATAAGGTAACATAGGGAGCAATTAGTTGTGGCCTAGTTGTTCAATTAATTTTATGATTCAGATCATTAATCTCTCATGCCTAATTATGCATAGTCAGCTATAATCATTATAACATTTAAAGCACCCATGAGCTCATTCTATAAAGTACAGTAATTATGACAAGATCGCATATCTTTTTTTTTAATGTTAATGCCTAAGGCAGTTACTGCTTATTACCCAGGGAATACAGGTATTAGCCTATTAGCAAGGGGTGAAAAATAAATGACCAATATAGTTGAATGCAAAACCAGATGCAAATGTAGAGCTGTAACCTATTTGGGATAAAACTGAAGAGTTTTGCAGCAACCTAGCAAACCTAGCTTTTTCGCTCATGATTATTTAATTGTTATAAAGTCGTGGGAGTCAGTTGCCAGTGATCGCCAGAGCTGGCGGACAGCCATAAAGGCGGGGCTAAAGTGTGGCGAGTCGAAGAGACTTAGCAGTTGGCAGGAAAAAAGACAGAAGTGCAAGGGGAGAGCCAACTGTGTAACAGCCCCAACAACCAATTTTATCTGCAGCGCCTGTGGAAGAGTCTGTCACTCTAGAATTGGCCTTTATAGCCACTCCAGGCACTGCTTCACAAACCACTGACCACCTCCAGGCGCTTACCCATTGTCACTCGAGACAAGGAGGCCAAAGAAGAAGATAAGGTTTTAGATAAGTACCTGGTCAAGTTGACTGTAACACAAATTGAAAGAACCACATAATGATGTTTAGGCCAGATAAAACGCCAAAAGGTCCATTAGAAGAAGAACCTCACTTTTTGGCCTCAATTTATGTGAATATTTCCATTAATATTTTCATGTTAGAAGGGCAAATCACAAGCCACAGGAATCTCTAAATGTGACCACTTTACCAAAGGCATGTTTACGATCACACAAGATGCTTATGAATGAGGAATATTTGATCCATCCAGAACAGCCCTACCTTTGCTGCATCTAATTGTTTCTCAAATGATTCAGAGTTTGCACCATCACCCCTCTGCCCAGAAATCCATTCCAAATGTTGATCACTTTGTGTGGTAAAGAACCTCCTGATATCAATCCTAAAGTTACCTTTTCCCAGTTTGAACATGTGTTGCCTTGTCCTTCACGCACTATTTAAAGTAGCATTCCCGATTAACTTTGTCTATACCATTTATGACCTTCTATCTTTGCGATGTCAATTTTTCAGGCTGAAAAGCCCACTTCTTTCCAGCCTTTCCTCATAATTCAGCCCTCTGACACTGGGAATCAGCTACATGATACTTGGTTGCACTGCCTCCAGCTGTTGAATGTTTCCTTTCTCAGTGAGCAAATCTGGGCTTGGTACTCAAGATGTGCTATAAATGAGAGCACTAGACAACTAGACAACAGGTAGCTCACAGGTGAGGAGTGATGGAAAATGCAGCAATCATGCATTACATTTGCCAACTCTGACTCTAGGTCACCTAGGTGTTCTTAATCTATATTGGGTTGATTGAATAACTTTCCTATTCTCACACATCCTTCTTATCTCTTCATAGAGCAAACTGTTCTCAGTGTGTTGACCAGATGACCTATAGCAAACCCTGAGTGCTATTTTTATTAAGGATTTCTATCCAGAATAGTTCTTTCTGTAGCTTACCAACTTTTGCAGAAAATTCGATGCAGTCATTGGTGTAGGCAATTACAGTTATTGTTGGGAACCTTTTCTGCCTAATGGACTTTGAGCCTATGTAACCACATCATTTAATTCTAAGCTACAAGCAAGAAAAGAATTGATATGTATGTCTAAAAGCATTTTTTATCCCATCAGTCAGTGGCCATAATATGAGATAATGGAAGCACTTAAATCAACATGAGTCCAAATCAGAGAAACCCATTTTATACTTAAATTGACATTGAAAGAGGAGGTGCTTCTCTGAGTTTGGACCAACCTAAATAATATAGCACAGACTGAAGTATGTTATGAGGGTTATTATGTACAGTATATATTTTTGTTGGATTAACCATTCATTTCCAGAAGATAACATTTCTAATGTAAACTGACAATGCTGTGTATAGCATTCCCCATGCACTGTCAGAAGAGTGCAGGAATGAAGAATTATGCAGGAATCCTGCAAGGATGTGTGATGAATTAAAAACAAAGCACCTAGAACACATCCTATGTCTAAATGTTTTCAATTAAAACTATTTACCTGTACAGTGTAGGTGCTTTGCTATTGTTGAATGGGATTTTGTTTTATCCTTTCATGGGATGTGCATGACACTGGCATTTATTGCCCATCCCTAATTTCCATTGATAACTGGGTGGCTTCTAGGCCATTTCAGAGGGCAGTTCAGAGTCAACTACACTGTTGTGGGTCTGGAGTCATATGAAGGCCAGACCAGGTAAGGTCAGCAGATTTCCTTCCCTAAAAGGCATTAGTGAACCAGATGGGGTTTTTTTTACAACAATGATATTTTCATGGCACCATTACTGAGACTGGCTTTCTTCCAGATTTTTATTAATTCCACCAGCCGCCATGGTGAAATTTGAACCCATGTCCCCAGGGCAGTAGCCTGGGCCTCTGGATTACTAGTTCAGTGACATTACCACTACACCATCACCTCCCCCTTATGATGTTGTCTCCCAAGAAACAAAATTGGAACCATATTATTTTCAGCTATTTTAAAGTACTGTTGATAGTACAATAAGAAATTCATGTCCAATTAGTTTAGCATGCAGATTAGAGTAATGACTTAGTACTGATAATGTGGAAGTAAAGTAAAATTAATGTACCTTGAATAAAAACAAAACAGGGGGTCCTTTATGAATTGAATGAGAAATTGTCCAAACTGAACAAATCAAAACATAAAAATTGTTGGACATACTGACCTGCAATGGTTCAAAGTGGGAGAGTTGTGCAAGTTTTATACAAAAAAAAAACTACATGTTAAATATCACTTAGCTGGCTAGGCTGCTCAGCTAGGCAAAGCATGCATTATAAATGCTCCGCCATTTCTCATTTGAAGTCCCTCAACTGGTGTATGATCCTGATTTGCATATTTTTGCAAATACCGTGGACAACTAAAATATGCCTGAGCCAATGTGGCATCTAGCTCACTTTCGACCCAAATTGGGCAAGATGTGATCATAATGCAAATTTCAGAGACTTAACGCAACCACTGCAAAGGCTGAATGGGAAAGGCCACTGTTCAAGGCCCTCCCGCCATAGTATAGCAAGGGGCTGGAACCCGTGTCAAACCTCCCCGGGCTGTATGCACTGGAGAATGTTCAACATGAAATGTAAATTGTAAATATAACCTGTAATAGCATGTGTAGTGAGGCACCACATGCACTGTGTTGAAAGTAATGTTAAATTTGAACTATTTTTACAAATTTTGTGAATAAGGTATATTTTTGGGAAAGAAACATTTTATGGGCACAAAACAGCAGGCTGTAAGTTGAACTTCATCTTTGAAGAGTTGTGGGGCTGAATTTTCTGGGCCCTCTAGGGGCTGAAATGGAGGCGGGTGGGGGCCCATAAAATTGTGTGGAAGGTGGATTGCCCGTCACCTTCCTGAAGCCTTCGAATTTGGACCGGGTTGGGGAAAGCCATTTAAAGGCCTCTTCCCACCTCCAACTCAATTTTGTGGAGGATGGAGGGGCCTGCTGCCGTGGGGAGACACCGCCAGGTAAAACCTGGCGGCCTCCCTGCAGGGTCAGCGGTGGGGTCCCTCCTTTGAGGGCAATCCATGATCTCTGGAGGAACCCCCTGGTGACGATGGCTGCCCCTCCAGAAAGACCCGTCCCCCCCACCCATCACCTTCACTAGCACCCCCATCCCCCAAACCTGCACCCCATTGCTGGGGCCTGCCTGAATATCCCTGGTGACCCTGATCCCACTTACTTCTCTTGGAGTCTTCATGAATCTTCTACTCTGCAGGCCCTCCTGCAGTTCCAGCAGTGGCCACTGTTCCCGGCAGCGCTGCTGATATTGCAGAGAAGCCAGTGTTCCGATTGGCTGGCAGCTTGTGAGGCTAGCGCTCACCCCTTAAAGGGACGGTGTCCCTGACAGTGAGCGGGTAATTGCCTGCCCGCCATGAATTCACACCAGGGGGTCCAATGGAGGGCCGAGATGGGGTCTCCCCACTTTTTGGCCCGCCGCCAGGACCCCCGTCACCGGAAAAAAATCCAGCCCGTGATTTTCAACCGTTGGTATGATAACCCTCATTCAAAGAATGAGAAATAATGCACTTTAAGTTGAGTAATTTAGCTTTATCATATGCAAATAGATTCTAAGTAAGAAGCATTCACAGAGGATACAGTTTACACTGTCAGACATCTGAGGTACTGAAGGAATTGAAGTCATTGACTCTTCTTTCCCCTTTGTACTATTTGCTTTGATGATCAGTATATCTATTCATGAGCTCAATCTTCCCTGAATAACTAATCTTGTGGGTAATGCAATTAAATCACATTTTCACCTCAGCCAGTTTATTTGCTGTATCTTGCTCAGCTGGAGACCTGTGTCTTGTATAGTCTTAATAGACTGTGACCAATAAAATCAATTACATTCTCTGTTAAAATGACTTCAGTTTTAATGACCGCTGACATTTAATCTTACCTAATTGGATGTAATTATTAATGAAGCCTTGTCTATACAATGCTGGATGCTGCAGAATAAAGAAAGGTGATTATGCTTAAAAGCATTAGTTATGGGCTTGATTTTTAAACTTGATGAAAAGCTTTGTCTCTAATCTCTAATATTTACTTTACCTCTCCCCAAGGGCTAAGCAAGCTAAGGAGTACTGCAGGCGTTACGAGAAATGGATTTTCAGGAAAGCCTGACCTCCAGTCTCGAGAGACTGACCGCCAAACTGTCCAGAGACTCAAGGACAAATGTAAGAAGCAGGCCAAACAGCTACAATCTCTCCACGAACAATTGAAAAGAGCAAGTCTTGGCATTGAGGTTCTTGCTGTGACGACACAGCATTTCCATCTTAAAGTGAGTACATCATTTATATAAAGCACTCTTTATTTGGCTTCTGTATAAAATTGCCAAGCATCATTAATTTCTTTCATTAAAAGAACCCCGGTTCTTACAACCATTTTTATGTTTTAGTTACATAAGGTCACTAATTTAAGAACTGGGCTATGCCAAACACTTGTGCCAGTTTGGACTCAAAGTCATACTGGCAGAATTCATTTACTAGTATTCAATAGGCCATTAGTTAGACATAATGGTTATTATCCTCCATTGAATTCAATATTACCTCCATTCTACAGAGTTGAAAGAGTTCCATTAAAACTGGATTTGTTGTAAATTTGTAATTGAATTGCAATAAAATTGCCAGTGCAAAAATCTGTTTACACCTATGCTAGTTTCAAAGTGAAAAGACATGTTTGCAAACTGGCTGTGAATCCCAACTGAAGACTGAAGTCCTGCCACCAGGACCAAAAACATAAGGTGACCCCGCTTAGGCCGGCAGCGGGACCCAGGCTGGCAAATTGTTGGAGGCGACCAATTAAGTGGCCACCGCCAGGGCAGCCATCTTGAATAAGGATGGCACTCTGCCCCCAAGAACTGATGTCCCAATCAGAGGGATGGCACCTCAGCAGCCTCAGCAGCGCCACCACTAGTAGTGGCCAGTGCTGAGGCTGTAGCTGCAAGGAGAGAGCACCTTAATGGCTGAGGCACCCTCGAACAAGGATAAGTGGGGTAGGGGTAGCTGGGGCCTGTCAGGCAGGCCCTGGCGATCAGGAGGGGAGAAGGGTGGGGATTACCAAGGGGCCCCCTCCATGGGTCATGGTGTGTCCCTAAAAAGGGCCCCTCCCCCACCCCCCGAGTCTCCTGAAAGGCCACCATGTTTCACTGGGCAGTCTCCCCATGCAGCGGCAGTTCGCCACCCCCCCCCCCCACCACCACCACCACCGATGCAGGCAAAATGCCCACGGAGGTGGGAAGTGGGCCTTAATTGACCACCTTAGTGGCTCAATGGGTCTCCTGGTGGGTGGCCGATCTGCCACCTTTCCCGCCGCTGGCAAAATGCGTGGCGGTGGGAAGACGCCTTCCCGTGCCATTTTTCCAGCCTTCCAGCCTGTTGCCAAAAGCCTGGTAAAGTTCTGGCCAATGTATCCTTGTAAATCTATGTCCTGTTTTCTATGATTTGACTTATATTATTTTGTTTTGGTCCTGGATTGCCAAATCCAAAGCACAATAAAAGAAAAAATGGCCTAAAAATTGGATTGCAACCAAATTGGGGCACGATCCTGGTGCAGCACATGGGTCATAGCTGGAGGCAGGACCATGTGAAATTGATCAGTCTGCCAACCTCGCTTATTTAATACGGGCGACATGCAGGTGCCAGTTACAGCCCCACAGGCAGCTCGAAAGACCTAGGGAGAAAGGAAGATCGGTCAGCTCAGACACCAACCCAGATAAGAATGAGAGTCTGGCCATGTGTGGGAGAGGCGAGAGGCAACCAGGAGGGGGTGAGTGGTGAACAGCATTGGCTGGTTCCTTCCAACTCCACAATCAGGGAAGTATAACATACCTTTCGGGTAGCAACCTCTCTTTAAAGACCACTAGTTTGGTTGTCAAGCCCCAGAGAGGTCTGCCTTCAACCTGTGCCAATGTTCAATTGCTCCCAAATTTTAGAAAAGAGGTTTGAAGCAGGCATTATGTCCCTTATTTTAATGTACAAAGGGTCTCGTGCCTGTTTCAGGTGCATGCCCTGGATGCCTGTACAGAAGTCTTTATCATATGGCACACAGCACACTTCAGCTGCAGAGTATGTGCATGTGCACTGCCTATCAAATTGGAAGCTTAGGTGCCTGTTATACACAGGGGAAATGAGCATGGCACCAACCAATTTCTAGGCCAAGAGCCCTTCTTTAATTGAGGAGTTGAAGTTTTTGGACTTTGTGCTATGCTAGGGAACTTCGTTCACTGGCATGTCCTTCATCAGTTCTGATGAAAGGCCACAGACTTGAAACGTTAACTCTGTTTCTCCCTCCACAGATGCTGCCAGACCTGCTGAGTATTTCCAGCACTTTCTGTTTTTATTTCAGATTTCCAGCATCTGCAGTATTTTGCTTTTATCATTATGTCTTGCACACAGTTGTTTGAGCCCGTGGCTGGAAAATTGTGCAGAGCCTATAGCCAAATTTCTGATATTCAGTCCTGGTAGATGAGGCTGGCCTCAAAGTTCATAAAGTTGCTTACCTAGAGACTTTAAAAAAAAAAAAATGCATTCTGTCATTTTTAACCAAATAGTACTTTGCCAGTTCTGTTTCTTCCACACTCCTATTCTACTTATGTTTTAACTAACGTATTGTGGATTTCAACTTTAAAAAGAATGGGAGTCACAAAGGATATCCACTTCTAGGGGCTTCCCAAATAATTCCACTTCTGAGCAGGTTTTTATGTTAACATTGTTTTAAAAGATGTGCTTTGTCGAATGTCTTTTAATGTTCGTGCTGTCAGTTTATTTAAATGAGAAGCAACATTTTAAAAACTGAAACACTGTAGGTTAATTCCAGGACACAGAAGGTCTTATCCTGCAGTATTTCCTTAATAAATCTTGGCAGTTGATTCTGCCTCCCATAATTCCTCTTCACTTCTTGGCCTGGATTTTCAATCCGGGGTCAGGAACCCAGTGCCCAGATCATTTCCGGGCCCTGAATCCGTGTCACATCAGCGTCAGTGGCGCGACACAATTTTCATATGCAAAGGCCCGGGAGCAAGTTCAGTGCCCAATTAGCAGCTCTGGGAGCAGCCTGGAGACGGGACCCAGTAACCTGAGGGCCCTTTGAAAAGGCAAGCAGCAGCCATGGCTGGGCTTGGCGTTCATTGATGAGCTGGAGCAGCAGGGTACTCGGAGGGCGAGCGCTGGCATGGACAGAATCAATTTCTGCACTGTAATGTTAATGGCCTCCTACAATTTCCAGATGCAAAAGCATATCTCTGTACAAGTGATACAATTCACCCAACACTAGTCCTGTAATGGAGTTTATTGTGCAGCTTAGTAATCAATGTGTGCGATGATATTCTGTCATTACCTTTCTTTTTTAGCTTTAAAAGAACTGTATACACTTACAGAATGTTTAAAGTTCCATTAAACATAAGCGGAGTTGAGAGATAAGGTGACAAAACCATTTCCCTTCCCTTTTTTTTATTCATTTGTGGGATGTGGGCATCGTTGGCAAGGTCAGCATTTATTGCCCATCCCTAATTGCCCTTGAACTGAGTGACTTGCTAGGCCGTTTCAGAGGGCATTTAAGAGTCAATCACGTCGGTGTGGGTCTGGAGTCACATGTAGGCCAGACCAGGTAAGGACAGCAGATTTTCTTCCCTAAAGGACATTAATGAACCAAAAGGGTTTTTACAACAATTGACAATGGTTTCATGTTCACCATTAGACTAACTTTTAATTCCAGATTTATTAATTAAATTAAAATTTCACCTTCTGCTGTGGTGGGAGTTGAACCCATACCCCCAAAGTATTAGCCTGGGCTCTGGACTACGAGCCCAGTGACATTACCACTACACCACCGCTGTGGTGCCATGGTCTGTGATGTGGGAGAATGTTGGCCGTGGAGACCCTATTCTCAATACTTTTGGGTGACAATGGGATTCTTCAGATGTGTGTGCTTGCTGGATGATTTCTCTCTCTGATGGAAGGTGAGTTACAGAATCATCTGTCATAAGGACTGAGAAATGCTGAAGTGAAATGTTGCTGAATGAGCATGGCCCTTGTGGCCATGCCAGCCTGCCTTTCGCTGTGAGGCCTACGATGGCCTTCGCAGTCCTCCTCCAATGCCTGGGTGCTAGGCTCCTCTGGAGGTCCCCCTTCATCATCCTCTTCCTCTTCATCTTCCTCCTCTCCACCCTCCTCCAGGTCCTGCTTGTCATCCAGCTCTGGGCCTCTTTGTATAGTCATGTTGTGCAGCATACAGAAAATGACAACGATACTGGACACTATGGCTGGTTTGTACTGGAGGGCACCGCCCGAGTGGTCAAGGCACCGGAAGCGCTTCTTTAAGATGCCAACAGTCTGTTCAATACAGCTTCATGTTAGATGGCTCTGGTTGTAGTGCCTCTGTGCATCGTGTCTGTGTGCCGACGGCTGTCAAGAGTCACCTCCTTAGGGAATAACCCTTATTCCCCTGCAGCCACCCACAGAGTCTGGATATTGGCCTGAAGAGGTACAGCACCTGGGACTCTCGCAGGATGAAGGAATCATGACAGCTGCCCTGGAACTGAGCACAAACCTGCAAGATTTGCTTCTATGGTCACAGACCAGCTGGACATTCAATGAGTGGTAGCCCTTTCTGTTCAGGAATCTGACTGGCTGGTCTGTCGGTGCTTTGATGGCTTCGTGGGTGCAATCGATGACCCCCTGGACCTGAAGGAATCCATCGATGGTGGCAAAGTCCAAAACCCTCTGTGCCTGCACAGGCCCATCTGTGTCAAAGTGGATGTAGTCACCCACCCTCCGGAATGTGACAAGTGTGACCTGTCTGATGGTGTGATGAGCTACTGACTGAGATGCCACCTAGATCCGCAGCTGATCCCTGGAATGCTCTGGATGCATAAAAATTCAGGGCAACAGTGACCTTGACGGGTGCAGATAGGGGACTGCCATGGGGTCTTTGAGGCATCAAGTCATTCTGGATCAGAGCGCAGAGGTCCGAGACCATCTGCCAGGATACGCACTGTCTCCTATGGCACTAGTGCTCTGTCATTTGCAGGTTGCTGACTCTTGAGTGGTACACCTGACGTCTTGGGTAGCACCTTCTTCACCTTGCAGCGCCTCGCTGTGGTCCTCTGGCCTCCGTCTGATCAGGAGCATTCATCGGCTGAAGCTCCGCCTCACTAATCTATCCAATGTCAGAGTAACCTCCTTAGCTGGTGCTCGTATGTTCGCCAGAGCTTCCTCTGCTGCGCTACTGATGCCAGCAGCCTCACTTCCCTCTCAAGAATCCTACAACTCATTGTTCACAAATGCAAGCCTCTCAGCTACAGCGATGGTAACTCGTGCCACTGCTGGACAAGCTAATTGTTTACCAGTGCATCCATTAGCCCTCAAAACTCCCTGCTGTGTCCAACAGAGCGGCATCTGACATGTTTCAGACATTGTGTTTTCCCCGTGCCTCCTGACTGAAAATTTAAAACTGCTGCTCATCCACTATGTAATTGGAGGCGTGTGGATTTCTGGCTCCCCCCACCCCCTGCCCTTCTTTTAAAACCGCGTCGTGTTCTGGAGGCGTCAGGCTTGAGTGACGTCCTCCGGGAATGTGGTTTTCAATGCACGCCCGCACCCACACTCGCACCCATGGGCAATTGAAAATCCAGCCCCTTGAGTTTATCTTTGTAGTTGCAAGTCAGTATGTTATCAGCTGCAATTTTCAGAAATATTCATAATGTACAATTTCAGTTTGTGATATTCAATTAGTGTCACCACGGCCAGAATTTTACTCCTCCCCCCCCCCCCCCCACGCCCAACGAGTGGGCTGGTGGCGGTGGGGGTAGAATTGAGTGGGAAGTGGCAGGAAGTGGGGTGGGGGGAGCGTTCCTGACTCCCTCTGCCCCCACTGCAATTTTACGTGGGGCGGCGTCAGAGAAATGGCCTGCCCGCCCCAGGCCAATTAACACCTTTAGGTGGCCAATTAACTGCCACTTAAGGGCCTCCTCCCGCTGCCGTGGGTATTTTACCCTTGGCAGCCGGACGGCAAAGGTTCCAAGAACCCCACCTGGTAAAACCCGGCAGCCTTCTTGTGGGATGGGATTGGGCCCTCCTGATCGGGCACCCTGTGCCCCACGGAGGGCCGCCCCCGAAGCCCCAAATGCCCCAGTGCACAACACTCCCCCCCAATCCCCCCCACGACCCCCCTTGCCTTGCCGGGGCCTGGCCGATTGTCCCTGGTGAGACCCTAAAAACTTATCAGAGTTCTGGGCCTGTACTTCTTGTTGCCTCCAATGGCTGAGTGTAGTCCCAGAAGTGGCCACCGCTCCCGGTGGCACTGCTGGGGCTAAGAGCTGCCGGCCTGCTGATTGGCCGACAGCTCCATGAGGCAGCACTTCCTGCCTCAAGGAGGTGAAATTCCCGCCCACGACCAATTAAGGGCTTGGGGAGTGAGAAATTCCTGTTTGGCTGCCCAGGCCCAACAGTGTCGGGCTCGCCACCGACTTTTTGGCCGGTAGGCGAGTCTCCCGCCCAACGTAAAATTCTGGCCCATATCTCTGAATTCACTTGTAATTCTTTAATTCATGGGTGTTTCTTCTGAGGAGGATTGATGACTGTGTGTGACCCCGTCTTAATCTTACATTTGTTTTGGAAAGTTTCTAATTTGACTCTTTGCCATCCTAATCAGGATAGATCACTTCAGTATTCCAATAACTTGTTTGATTGAATTAACAAATTGGTATGATAAATTAAAAGGAATACATAACTGTCGTGATACCAAGGCTCAAGTGGTCATGAATTAGAATCTCAGCATACTCGTCAGAAAATTTGCTATTCAATCCAATACACAGGTCCTGCATTTGAACCAGCCTCTATGTGAAGCTCAGCAGAAAGAAGTATTCCAATCCTCCCTGAGGTGAATGTTTTCTGAGGGCTCCTGGGATGAGTTAACCAACTCTCTTGTTATTTCCGATTCCCATGGGTAACACTTTCAAAGGCTAGCTCAATAACATAATGGCTGAAAATTGCTGATAAAATAACAGTGTGTGAATGATGCATGGCATTCTTAATGTGCAAACCGAGTTTCAGATTGTTGACCTTTCATTAGAACTGGGAAAAGTTTGAAATGTAATAGATTTTAAGCAAGTGAAAGGGGGATGGTGGGAAAAAGAACAGAACGAAAGGTCTGTGATAGGGTGGAAGGCAGAAGAGATTAAATGAGATGTGGCTGTGAAAGCAAGTTTTGGTAGCTATCTGATCAAATATGAAAAGGAGAGTAATTGCAGAACTCTGCGGTACAGAGGGATCCGGGTGTCCTGGTACACGATCCACAAAAAGTTAGTATGCAGGTGCAGCAGGTGATTAAGAAGGCAAATGGAATGTTGTCATTTATTGCAAGGGGAATGGAATATAAAAGTAGGGAAATTTTGCTACAGTTGTACAGGGCATTGGTGAGACCACATCTGATTATTGCGTACAGTTTCGGTCTCCTTACTTAAGTAGATTAAAGAGAGTTACCATGGATTTGTGAAAGTACGATCTTGTCTGACTAATCTGGTTGCATTTTTTGAGGAGGTTACTAATGTGCTGGATATGGCAGTGTCTGGATGTTGGCTGTATGGAATTCCAAAAGGAATTTAATAAGGTTCTGCACAACAGATTATCAACACTGAAAGCTCACAGAATTGGAGATGGCCTTGTGATACGGGTTGGTAATTGGTTGGGATGTAAGAAGCAGAGACATTTTGGTTAAAGGGAATGTTTTCTGATTTGTAGGATGTAACATGGGCTGTTTGGATTTATACTGGGACTTCAGTTTTTCACCATATACATTAATGACTTGGATGAAGGAATAGAGAGTTGTTTATCCAAGTTTGCAAATGACACAAAGTTATGGGGTATAGTTTGTTGTGCAGATTCGAGTAGGAAGTTACAAAGGGACATAGTCAGTGCCTGCCCACTGCCTGCCTCCATGTCAAAGTCAACGCATTTATCTCCAGCTCACTACGAGCAATGCCACGAGAGATCCACTAGCATTGCATTATTTAAGGATCATTGCACCGGTTGTTCCATGAGAAAGTGATCACATAATTTGATTAGGAATCAGAATAATTGGCCATTTAAAACAAGGGTTAAGTCAGATTTCATGAATCAGTAATTACAGCATCTGGATCTTGGGGAGAAATCAAAAACATTGATTTCAGTTTTCAAATACATTTAATGGGACATAATAACTTAATCAGTATTCTGGATATGTCAGATAAACATGGTGTTCCATTATTTTAGAGGGGTCTTGTCCCTTGACAGGACCCAGCAATAATAATGCTCACCAGTTTAAGGTAAATGGCAAAAGGCAACATGAGGAAAAACTTTTTTCTACAGCAAGTGGTTAGGATATGAATGCACTGCCTAAAAGCGTGGTGGAGGCAGATTCAATCATGGCTTTCAAAAGGGTAATGGATAATTATATGACGAGAAAATATTTGCAGGTCTACGGGGAAAAGATGAGGGAGTGGGACTAGGTGAGTTGTTCTTGCAGAGAGCCGACATGGACATGATGGGCCGAAAGGCCTCCTTCTGTGTTGTAACCATTCTATGATTTCAACCTCTATCTCAGAACTAAAGGGTAGAAGTTTGTCTCGGATGGTGGCGTAAAACAGGTGGTATTGGATCGGCTGCCGGTTACACGCAGCGCCTGATATTTAATTCCATTGCAGTGAATGGATCTGAATGAAGAGTCACGATCTGAAATGTTAGCTGTTTCTCTCTCCACAGATGCTGCTAGACCTGCTGAGTATTTCCAGCATTTTCTGTTTATTTAGGAAAAAAAAGTTGACTGTAATATTACCTAAAATTGTCTAAGATTAAACATTGTATAGTTTGATGGATTTACAACAGACTAATTTTTTGTACTATGTTGAATTGTATGTAAAAAATTTTATTAGGAGGCTTGGTCTTCACTGAAAAAAACTTGCATTTCTATAGCGCCTTTCATGACCTCAGGACATCCCAAAGAGCTTTACAACTGATGAAGTATTTTTTGAAGTGTAGTCTCTGTTGTAATGTAGGAAACGGAGCAGCCAATTTGCACACAGCAAGCTCCCACAAACGGGAATATGATAATGACCAGATAATTTGATTGGCATGTTGGTTAAGCTTCTTCAAAATAGCACTGTGGGATCTCCTACATCCACCTGAGAGGGCAGACAGGGCCTCAGTTTAACATCTCATCCAAAGGACAGCACATCCCTCCCTCAGTACTACACTGAAGTGTCAGCCTGGATTTTGTGCTGAGGTCTCTGGAGTGGGACTTGAACTCATAACCTTTTGACTCCGAAATAAGAGTGCTACCACTGAACCAAGACTGGCACACAATGAAAACATAATACAATATGACATTATCCTTGTAAATAGTGAGTAATTCATTTTAGATTTTAACAGTGGCATGCATTGATCAGCTTCATCAATTTTTGTTTGACTAATGTGCCATCTACTGCCTTTTTATGTAATTACAAGCCACCTGTTTTTTGTTTTACTTTACTAAATGACAATCGATTTATGTATTGCTTTATAATTATAGCACAAGCTAATTGATGAGAAAATGTGATTGCACTGAACAGATTAACTCTGTTGATATACTAGTGGAAGAAAAAGCTAATGTTGTACAGTGGGGGTATTCACTAATATTTTGCAGGCATTTTGTTATATTATTCAATGGTAAATCTCCATTCATCTCTTTTTATTGCAGTTAGCATTTCCAAAAGTCTGTTGTTCCCTCTCAGAATTCCTTCATTCTTTACTAGATCCTGATTTAGATAATATGCACTTTGCTTGCTCTCTCCATGCTATTCCCAATCTGCCATTGTACACATTCTGGAGGTGAATTTCTAGATTGCTAGCAGCATAGTTTCAGTGCATAATTGGGGGAAAACGTTTCTGTGGCAGAAATATGAGGCCGAAGCCATTTACACGTGTTTCCTGCTCCAAAATCGGTCCCTACGAATTCCCTCTTGCTTTTTAGCCCTTCCCGCGATCTGCCTGCTGGGTTCTAAGTGCTTGTATTTAAACATATGATAATGAAGACCAGTGCCAATGCAGCTGTGATTCTCCTGCTTCTACACTTGCAAAGCACTTGAGGTAACTTAGACTGAGAATTATAAGGTGCAGATATTACCAGGATCAGCTGAAACAGGCGGGAATGAGGAGTTTCTGAGCCTGAAGTGCGTGGAGTTTCACTGAAAATTTTTGCATCTGGGATTTTCTGCCATTCTGTCTACACAGACCTGGAGTTGTTTTTCATTACTTCTGACACTGTAACACCGCTGGTAGATTTTACTCTCTCCCCAGCCCCCCCACCTCCGCATTGCCATCAGTGGTGGGGGCTTCGGAGGAGCAGGTATGTCATTTCCTATGGGCATGTCATTATCATGGAGATGGGACTGGAGTGGCAAAGGAGGTTGCAGCCCAACAGATATTACCCACTTCCTCCTAGACTATATAGGCAACACCAGACATATGGAGGACCTTAGTGAGGAACATGTATAAAAAGATTGCATTCGCCAAAAAGGCTTTGAAAATGACCACCACACTTAACATTTATGGCACTGGCTCATTGAAGGCAGCTATGGATGATCCCTGTAATATCAGCAAGGCTGCAGTAAGAATATCCGTTCATCGAGCCACTGATATACTTTACAGGAGAGCTAGAAAATTCATCACCTTTGGCATCCCAGCAAGACAGCAGCGAGATGGGACAGTCAAGTTTTACTTGTTTGGTGACTTTCCCAAAGGTCCAGGATGCAGTCTAGGACATCCATATTGCTTTGTGAGCTCCATGAGAAAACCCCTAAACTACCTCCACAGGAATGGCTTCTATTTCCTGAATGTACAACATACAAAGCATCCTATACATCAACACAAAATATGTTGGAAATTGTCACATTCATACCCAGAAATTTGTCTCTTCTTGAAAATCATGTCAACAGATGGCTTGTGGATGATAAAGCCTACCTCCTTCCTATAATAACGATCTGAACTACAGCAGAGGACTGCTACAATGCGGCAATGAAATGTATATGCCTCTACAAGTTGATCACCAACTGGACCATCAGATTCTTAAAGGTACGCTTTTACTTCCTAGTCATTTTGGAGGGGCTTGGCAGTAGGCTTCAGATTGTGTGCCATGCACAATTGTAGCCTGCATCACTTTTCCATACAGAAAAGGCATTGCTGAGGAGGCAGCTCTAGCTTTGTTGGAACAGAACAAAATGGAGGAAAACATCATGATGGCCTAGACTCAGAGGAATAATTTCTGCAAACACATTTTGTCACTGGAACCTTTTTTTGTGTGTCATGCCCAGTAAAGACATAACATAAAAGTTAAGAATACGAAACAAACTTTATTTAAAGTGGACTATTTGAAATTGACTTTTCCTTTAAAAAATATTGGACAGTGTGCTGCAAAGATGGCCAGCAAAGGTCAGATGACCTGGCCTGTGCATTCAAAAACTGCCTCACTGTCCCAAAAGGACAAAAGGATACATTCCAAACTAAAAGGTATGAACTACACTCATCCTGAAACCATCAAGAGACATTCCTGAATTTAATGGGTTTCTTCTGATACAAAGAAGGTGTGAAGTAGCCATATCATATAAGAATGGTACCCATCCAGACATCAAAAGATAGTCATGGATGCCACATCCTGGTCCATTGTGTTAGCACACCAGGGGAGAAGGCCATGTATCAACTAACAAAAATGATAATGTGTTGGATTTTGACTTTAAAAGGTAGCCCTCTGGAGAGAGAGATGGGAGATCACAACACCATCCCAGAATGCAGTCCAGCCAGCGGCTGTGGAAAGAAGTCCAGCCAGGCAAGCAAGGATCCTTGCTGCTAATTCTACACTTCAACTTGTTGCAGCAGAGAACTGAAAGTGACCACTTCCTCCAGTCTGAAGTTTTAACTACCAGAAATCTACAACACCTCAACAAGTTCAGGACTACAAACACCCAGGCCTGCACCTTTAAAAGAGACTATCCACCTTAGAAGATTCAACAGGTTTACCGTGAACCCCGAACACCTACCTCACTTTAAACCAATTACCCTTTTCCTCTCTGTCTATTCTTGTGTATGCGTTTATGAGTGAATGTGTGCGTGAGTGAGGTTGCGACCATTTCAGGAATCATGTAAAAATAGTTATCTTTTGTTTAACCTACAAGAAACCCTGTCATTTGTCCATTTATTTGATCCTAAAAAACACTCAGGGACTAACTCATCATTTTAAACAAAGCACAATTGTGGTCAGGGGTGGGAGGTGAACAGTGGGAATCACCCACACTTCTTATCACCTGTCCAATACACATGTAATATTATTGACAGCTGTACCTGACCTTCTGGTTGTCTACTTTCAAATAAAGTCACTTTTCCTCAATCTAGTACCTATCCTAATGCATGACAAAACATAAACCCTCTTTAACTCTGTAGTTTGTGTCAATAATTATCACCTGATTCAGTAAATGAACACTAAATTAGTGCACCCTTTCTTGTATGACGCTAACCTCCATGGGTAATAAAGCACAACGTCCATGCACATTTTTTATTATTTATTACGTTGAAAGTAAACACAAGCTAACCTACTCTCTCCTAACACATGCCTCCCCTGAATGGGTACACATGCTTTTCACCTATTCTAATACTTTTCCTGGGTGCAACTTGCAGGTTAGCATCGCGAGAGATGCTGGCTACTCGTGCTGTATAAAAGCCTCCTGGGACTGAGGTAGCCCTCCTCTCAGGGCAGTTTGCTTCTGGCACCACCTCTAGAACTTGTTCCTTCGCAGCCTGATGTTGCATCTCATGTTCCGTTGCCATGGGTCTCTGAGGGGTAAGACCAGAAGCCTTCACATAAAGGGGAGTGGAAATCTGGAACTCCATCCCCCAAAAGGCTATGGGTGCTAGGCCAATTAAAATGTTCAAGTCTGAGATTGATAGATTTTTGGTAGGCAAGGATATTTAGGGATATGGAACAAAGGGGGGTTAATGGAATGGAGGTACATATGGCAGAACAGGCTTGAGGATTTAAATGGCCTGCTACTGTCCTATGTACTGCTATCGAAGATGGCAGTATCAGGCAGTCACCATTCCATTAAGTCCTGGCTGTTTGTCTCACTAATCAGCAGGATAACTGATCCAATGGTACCTATTAGATCCTGCAAGGCCTGAGAGATAGCAGCACGTATTGCAGCTACTGTGGTCTGAAATCCGGTATGTAGGGTGCTTCTAAGGTGAGCGGTCTGCTGCAAATTCCAGTGAAGTGCCAGACGCTTCATTGCAGTTTGCAATGAAGAAAAATCTTTCATGATGTTACTGCAAATGAGATCTGTGGACTCAAGAGCTACACCCCAGTTGTCCAGATACACAGAGACTGGCCTCAGAGGTTACATGTAGATGTGATGTTCCTCGAACATTCTTCTTTTCAGGTTCAACATAAATTCCTACTGTTGCAATATATTCGAACTAATCCAATGGAACTTTGTAGCTCACTTTTGCAGCCTCTAATAACCTACTGCAGGCTTACTATAAAAGTTAATGACCCTAGTCACTTAACTAGTCCTCCAAGTGTCTCATCAAAATCACTAAAAGGGTTACAATCTGAAATCTCTCCCTGACTTTCCACGCCCTCCCAAGGCATTTAAACAAATCTCTAGCACAGGAATTTCCAAGTCTTTGCAACAGTGGCCCAGATCCATGTGCCACAGTGAATGACTGCTCCTCATATGATTAAAATGCTTTGGGATCAGACAGAATCCTGATTAAACACCACATCCAACACTATCACATTTTTTGTAACAGAACATTTTCAGTTCTGGGAGTGACATTCACACACACTTTCACAGTATTAGCATTGCCTACACTTGCAAGTCACATGTAAGTCCCATGAGGTAGGATTTTGTATTATTAATATTCATGATTCACATGAGAAAGGTAAATATTTAAAAAACTAAATTTTGAAGTTTCAAGGTGACTCACAACATTTAAATAAAATGCTTCCAAAAAAAGTCAGAGGATTTATGAGTTTTTGGCAACATCCAGTTCATTATTCCCATGACACTGACATAAAAACCCAAGCCATCTATGTACAAACAATTTAAACCCCCATACTCAAAAATCTGATTACCCACATCATGCAAAAATTGAAGCTCCTATAGAGAAAAGCCTCTGCTGCACAAATTGCCCCGTTACCTGTAACTCACTGATGTTTTTGCCTACCCTGGACTGCATGCCTGTTGTCCACTGTCCCCTTCTACTGCCAGACTTAGTTTGCTCTCCTTCAGCCAATCACCGTTAGTCATTCTCCGCTGTGATCTAGACCACTTCTGTGCATTGTCTCTCTCCAGCGTTTTCATCCATCTCCATTCCCACTGGGACTACTGCGGCTATCTCAGTGTCAGTTGCCTTTTCTATTGCTGTCTCTATTACCATTGCCATATCCGCTGCTGAAACCAACTCCAAATGCATTGCAGCTGCCACCTTTGACTTCCATATAAATGAGATAGAAGTCCTAGAGAGATTAACCTCCTTCCTGTTCTTTTCGCTCACCACTGCCCCCTTAATTCTGCCAGCTTATTCATAATCACCGCGTCTCTCCCCATTTCCATCCACGACATACATTGACGCACAAACAAAGCCCCTGCTGTCCACTGGCACACTGGGAAGGCAAATTGGCAAGAAAGGAAAATGGGGCACTTGGGTCTACTGTGCAGGTGCCTTGATGTGCCCTTCGATGAATGCCAAGAGATGGTAGCTGTGGACCTATTCAAGGGGGAATTCAATCCAGAGATAATGGGAAGATGGTAGGGAGGTAGAAGAGTAATGATGGGTTGGGGTAGGGATTGATGGGCTAAAGTACCCAGGAGGGGAGAAATGAGAAGTGCATAACTGGGGGACAGGAAAGGGCCTAAAAAGGAGACACGAGAGAAATAAAGGAGATAAAAGTAATGTGTTTGTGTTCAGTGGCAACTGCACTCATTTGGACACAGACAAATGTGATTTGAGTGAAGGAAATCGCTTTTACTTGAATTATGTAAGACTGTTAAACAGGGGATCTCATTTCCCTCTAAGGTCCTGACCCTATACTGAGTATCAATCGCATGAAACAAACTTTGCATACAATTTCCACTTTACGTGGAAAATCTTTAATAACCCACTAAGCAATAGTATATATTTACACCACCAGTTGCTTAGTTAGGCCCGCGGACAGGAACTCGTTCCCTGGTGGTCAGATCCGTTGAACGAGTTCTTCTGCATGACTTCCTGTGACTGGCCAAGTCACACTTCCCGGCTGCAGCTGCCCCTTTCTGACCCTGATCCCTCGACATATAAGGTAATGTCTTGAATTGGGGCATCTGTTTGGGTTTCAATGACTTATCAATCCCACCCTGGCTATGCATGTCGTCATATCCTGCTGTGGGGGTGAAGAGGGGGGGTTCTTAGGTGCATACCAGCAATGGATGTGATATCTGCATCTTGATAAGGCAAGAAGGAAACCATTCATACATATTCAAGAGGCCATTGTCCATGGGAGAGGTTGTAGACAGACTGTCTGATGATGTAATAGCCCAGGGCTACTAAAGACCTACTCAGGTCTGCAAATGAAACCCGACCCAAGCCCGACAGAGCCACATCTGACTCGAGCCTGACCTGTCCCGAATCCTTTGACTTTTTCCCGTGCCCAACCTGACCCGACCCAACTACTGGAATATAATCAACTTTATTGAAGAGGTTGTATTCTACCTTGGATGGAATTGCTCACTGCAGACTAGCGCAGAGTCCAAATGCACATTTCCTGCCTTGACGTCCTGGCTGTCACTGTGTCCGACCTGGCCCGGCACACATGAGCCCGAATGCTGGACCTGGAAGAGCGACCCGACCCGACCCGAACCCGACACATGTCGTTGGGCCCGGTCGGGTTTGGGTTGGGTAGCCATGCTCTAGGGGCTACCACATTAGTGGCATGTCCTGACTTGTCTGTGTGTGTGCGTGTGTGTTTGTGTCCTTGTACAGTTACACTGTCTTTATTTTTAAAAAGTCTAATATGAACCCCAGCGATGATGTCTTCGGTCAGTATTCTTCTCCCTTCGTCCCGATGTCCTCCACACTCCATGTTTTTACCACCCGATGAGCTCCACACGCTGGTCCACACCACAACTGGTTACATTTTGCTTATAAACAGAAATGCAACAGACATTGAAAATGCTTTACAGCATAACAGAAATACAAAAGATATCCAAATGCCTTACAATTGTTACTTTGTACATTCACTTACTGCCAATAAAATATAGCACCTTAATGATTTGCATCAGGCCTCCCGTCACTAGAGTCATCTCAATTAGTACATTAACACAGTTAGATTTTTAGATAACCAGAATGAAAAGACATGACCCATAATAAGCTGAATCATTGATAAAAAATATTTGCTGGTTTAAAAAATGTTTTTTCATTCTTCAGATGTGAGCATTGCTGGCAAGGCCAGCCTTTATTGCTCATCCCTGATTGCCCTTAAAAACATGGTAGCGAACCATCATCTTGAATTGCTGCAGTCCATGTAGTGTAGATACAATCCCAGTGCTGTTAGGTGGGGAGTTCCAGGATTTTGACCCAGCGACAGTGAAGGAATGGCAATATAATTCCAAGTCAGGATAGTGTGTGACTTGGAGGGGAACTTGCAGGTGGTGGTGTTCTCACGCATCTGCTGCCCACGTCCTAGGTGGTAGAGGTCGCAGATTGAGAGGTACTGTTGAAGAAGCCTTGGTGAGTTGCTGTAGTGCATATTGTAGATGGTACACACTGCTGCCATGGTATGTCAGTGGTGGAGGGAGTGAATGCTGAAGGTGCTGGATGGAGTGTCAATCAAGTGAGCTGCTTTGTCCTGGATGGTGTCGAGCGTCTTGAGTGTTGTTGGAGGTGCACTCATCCGGGCAAGTGGAGAGTATTCCATCACACTCCTGACTTGTGCCTTGTAGATGGTGGACAGGATTTGGGGAGACAGGAGATGAGTTCTCGCCGCAGGATTCCCAGCCTCTGACCTGCTCTTGTTGCCACAGTACATATATGGCTGATGCAGTTCAGTTTCTCATCAATAGTGACTCCCATGATGTTACTGGTGGGGGATTCAGCAATGGTAATGCCATTCAATGTCAAGGGGAGATGTTTAGATTCTCTCTTGTTGGAGATGGTCATTGCCTGGCAATTGTGTGGCACGAATGTTACTTGCCACTTATCAGCCCAAGCCTGGATGTTGTCCAGGTCTTGCTGCATGTGGGCACGACTGCTTTATTACCTTAGGGGTTGTGAATGGAACTGGACACTGTGCAATCATCAGCGAACATCCCTATCCGACCTTATGATGGTGTGAAGGTCATTGAGGAAGCGGCTGAAGATGGTTGGGCCTAGGACACTGCCCAAGGAACTCCTGCAGCAATGTCTTGGGACTGAGATGATTGGCCACCAAACACAACCATTTTCCTTTGTGATAGTTATGACTCCAGTCAGTGGAGAGATTTCCCCCTGATTTCTATTGACTTCAATTTTTCTAAGGCTCCTTGATGCCACCCTCAATCAAAGGTTGCCTCGATGTCAAGGACAGTCACTCTCCCCTCACCTCTTCAGCTCTTTTGTCCATATTTGGACCAAGGCTGTAATGAGGTCTGGAGCCTAGTGATCCTGAGAGGCACCATTCCCAATGGCTAGTGGGGGACGTCATTAAGTATATGCAAATAGGAGTCAATATCCCCCCAATGCCACTTTCGTTCCAACCCATGTTGCTATTATTAATCCTCAACCTGACCACAGCCATGGGTAACACAAGTTGGAAGGCAGATATTTCCAGCAGTATTAATGTGATCCTCAGCTCATCTGCTGCTGAAATCATTATCCAAGTCCTTATCACCTCGAGACTTGACTATTCACCACACTCTTGGCCAACTTTCCATCTCTGTAAACATGAGGTCATCCAAAACTCTGCTGTGTTATGGCCAGTTGAAGAGCGGGTTTCAGGCTCCCCTTTCATCCCTTCTATTGTTTGACCACAACAGGGTTTATCCTTTTTTACACACATTTGTTGAACGTACCACCTCAGTGAGTGTTTACTCTTGTTCTTCTAATGTGATTGCAAAGGACCCAATCAGAGAGGTTTTCTTGAGTTTAAACAAGAAAGAGGTAAGTTTATTACACTTAACACTAACTCGATTTAAAATACTAAAAATACGCTACACATTCATGCACACATTCACACGAGAGTCACACGAACACAAATGGATTACAGAGGGAAACGGATTTGGTGGTTGTATTAAAGTCCAGAATAAATGGAATTTAAATACAGTATGTGAGTACAGTAGTCCTCAGCTGAAATTGTAGTCTTGAAGTCTTCGCTGGACCAAAGCTGGCTTGCTTTGCTCAGGTCTCCTGAAGGCAGAAGGATGGTGATTGATTCTTGTCCCCTGATTGCTGGCTGTAACAGTCTGTAAGCTTGGGAGGGTTCCCAGTCGCAGCTGGATCTTCTTTTGATGTTTTCTGGGGGGAGAGAGGGAGCCTGCTTCGCTGATGGCGTTTCAGTTACTGCCTCTGCTGTCTGTGTGACAAAGCTTACAGTTTCTCCAGAGCTGCGCAGGCAGTCACATGGCTCTATCAAACCCCTTTGTTTTTAATTAGGTCTTTTTAGGTAACGTCTCTGAGATTCAAGATGCTACATGCCTCAGGAGGTCCAGTCACATTTGGACGGGGTTGGCTCTTTCAAAGTCATTGGGTGTAGATGGCCTTGACAACCGTGTTGATAGAGCCATTCTAGGTAATTCAATCACTGAAAGCAAGCCATTGTTCTAGCTGGGTTTGGTTAGACTTTTCATCTCCAGTTTAATCCCCTGGTGTTTCAAATGTAAATTGCAGTGGCCATCCTGACTGCCAGTTTTTTAAAAAGTTAACTTGTAGGATTTTTCCATTAAAAGTCTAACGTAAGGTTCCAACCAATGAAATTGATCTTTCCCGTATGACATATAGGGTTTTTCATGACAGCTGTAATGTCCTAAATCGTATCAGGTCCCATTCACTCAGCATCCCCGAGCTCGCTGACCATTACTGGCTCCTGATTAAACAACAGCTCAATTGTTTGAGGCACCTGTGAAGCACCTTGGAACCTTTTACTACTTTAAAGCTGCTGTATAAATACAAGTTGTTGTTTCAGGCAGGAGAAACTGGGAACAAATCTGGTACTCATTTTTTCTGCAGTCTCCTGTGTGTTTAAAGTTATAAAAACTTCCATTATGCCATCTCTTTGCTGCTTCAGGTGCTACAGAACTTTCCCTGCCAGTGAAATCTTGTTGCTCCATTTAACATCCGATGCTTCCACCCCTTCCCTTTAGGGGGTTATGCAGGTCCATGATGATAGGCTGCCCCACCCATTCCCCATCCTCCCAAATAGTGAGCTGCCTACAAACAGCGTGATTGGTGCCGTTGGCTCACCTGTTCAACACACATGAGGGATGATCACCTGCATTGATCGGGCCTCCCGTCAACATCGTCGAATGAATATATGAAAATTACCCCCATTAGTTTAGATCTGTCCGTATGAGAGTGTTTAATTATAAAATTCACCGACCAACACGTTTTAGGACTGCATGGAATCATAGACTGGTTACAGCAATGAAAGAGGTCATTTGCCTGTCATGTGTGTGCTGGCTCTCTGCAAGAGCAACTCACCTAGTCCCACTCCCCTGCCTTTTACCCATAGCCCTGCAAATTTTTTCTCTTCAGATAATTGTCCAATTTTCTTTTGAAGGCCTCAGTTGAATCTGCCTCCACCGCACTCTCAGGCAGTGCATTTCAGATCCTAACCACTCTCTGCGTAAAATAAATTTTCCTCATGTTGCCTCTGGTTCCTTTGCTAATCACCTTAAATCGGTGTCCTCTAGTTCTGGATCCTTCTGCCAACAAGAACATTTTCTCTCTATCTACTCTGTCCAGGTCCCTCATGATTTTGAACATCTCTATCAAATCCCTTCAGCTTCTCTTCTCCAAGGAAAGCAGGCCCAGTTTCTCCACCCTATCCACGAAACTGAAGTTCCTTGTCCCTGGAACTATTCTCATGAATGGACTTGGCATGGACTTGATGGGCCGAATGTCCTCCTTCTCTGCCATATTTGACTCTATGACTCTGAATCTTTTCTGCACCTTCTAATCCCCTAACATCCTTCCTGAAGAGTGGTGCCCAGAACTGAACACAATACTCCAGTTGAGGCTGAACCAGTGTTCTATACAGGTTTAACATAACTTCCTTTTCTTGAACTCTATGCCCCTATTTATAAATCCCAGGATCCCATATGCTTTATTTACCACTTTTTCAATCTGCCCTACAACTTTCAATGATTTGCGCACATCTACCCCCAGGTGCCTCTGCTCCTGCACCCGCTTTAGAATTGTACCCTTTAATTGATATTGCCCTTCCTCATTCTTCCTCCCAAAATGAATCACTTCACACTTTTCTGCATTACATTTCATCTGCCACTTGGCCGCCCATTCCACCAGCCTGTCTATGTTCTCTTGAATTTTATCTCTATGCAGTGTCTCAACTAACTCCTCCCACTGCAGCACAGTCTGTGATTAAGCTATAAGCATATTGTTTGTGAATAAATACACAACAGCAGGGATGGGAATACTGAATAAAACTTGGGGTGTACTAATGTTCAGTTGTGAGCGCAAGCAGTTTAGGCTGTATATATTATTCTGTAAATACTAAATTACTTTAGTATCTAATGTTTTCTGAAGGCTTTGTAACGTATAAAAATATCAGCTATGTTTTTCATTTTTAATGCAAATCTCTCAATTGTTCCTGGTAGATGTTGATTGGACATAAGTTTTGCATTGCTGACACCTTCTGGAATTCTTCTGAAAGTGCAACTAAGTATCTTCCTAAAATATTATTGTGGTCCAGTCTGTATTTGGGGTGCAAGAAAAGTTCCATTAATCTCATTAATGATTTTATTTAATTGATGATTGCATTGGGCAATCAAATTTGGTTTTTGCCAGCAAAATTCTTCTTTGAGTTTTTTTAATAACTTTTGACATTATTTATTTAAATTTGCTCACAATTAAACATAAATTGGAGTGTATAATAAGCATCAAGCTTATCAAGCTGTTATAACCTTAACGTGATATATATTATTTTTAGCAACTGTATAAATGTATTCTAGAATCTGTTGCCACTGCTTTCTATTGTATGGTCAGCTTAACAAGTAGTCAAAACAATTAAGAGCCTCATGAGGAAGATAAAACATGCTTAATGTGATTGGAAATAAGTTAATTTAATAAGGGTATTTAGGCTTCAGGCATAGCCAAGTGTATGCCTCCTTTAACCTGCAATGAGAGATTACAAAGAAGTATTCTGGTAAATTAAGTCCTGTTTGCATTCTACATATATGCACTAAAGACGAGTTGTGTTGAATTTTATAAAAGAAGGTGCAGCGCATGTGCGATTTGCACGCCTCTGAGCCCCCATGATATTTCGCATGGGGGCTTATTTAAATGGAGGGGGCGGAACAGCCGCCCCCGATGACGTTGAGGAGGCAGCCGCTCCATCCCCTGCAATGGTGTAAGGCGCACCATGCAGGCGCCAGCGCCATTTTTAAAGGGCTTCAGGTCCTTAGAAAAAAATTGAATTTTTAAAGTTATGTTATTGTGCATTTTCTTTAAAAAAAAAATTCAAAGCTGGAGGCCCTTTCCCAACCGCACCCCCCCACCCCAACAATATTTTTGTTTGGCTTATATCACGAAAATTAACTTTATTCCCAACCCGAAATTTCCCTCCCCAACCTCATCACTTTGCCCTTCAACCCCTTCCCACCATCTCCACAGCCAATAAAAAATGTTTTTCCTACTAATCCCCCTCCTGCCCTGATAATTTCACTCCTCCCCCCTCCCCTCAGTGTCTCGCCTTGGAACTCCGAACCGAGTTCCAAAGACGCAGGAGTTCCGGCCGGCAGCGTGGGATGGCCGCCGGGACAAGGTGAGTTCATTTGCATTCATTAATCTTTATTAACATATTGAAATGAAGGCCCCACCGGTAAAATGTGGCAGGGCCTTCTCGGCGTCGGAGGTCATGGTGGGCTTCTCCCAGAAGAATTTTCCGGGCCCCCCGTCACAATCCCCAACATCAGAGGTCTCATAAAATTCAGCCCGTTAAGTACATACACATAAATCATAAAATGGAACAGAGCATCAAAAATTGAGTAGCATGTTTATGCTAATGTTTTATTGAAGTGTACCAAAAAATAAATTTATCATGATATGTTTGATTTCCCAGTAGAGTCTGATGTTTGCCCTTATCAAAATAGTATATTCAAATTACTAAGTGATCATAAGGCTGCAAAAACCATAGAAACCTGTGCTATAAGGATCAATCAATTTTTTTTATACTTGTTTACTTTTAATAAGGTTGCAAGGCTGTTCAGAGTAGTTTTGTGGAGAAAATATAAATCGAATTGTCACAAAACCGATGAGCCAATTTGAAATAGGGAGGAGGGATTGAATTCTATTTCTCGAAATGCACTATAAAATTTATGAGATATTTACAAAACCAATATAAAAAATACATGCATTCAACTATTTAACAGTAATGATCCATATTCATGACATCAGTTTCAGTAGCAGTTCAGGAATGATGCTTTAATTATATTGAAGTATTCATTCTCGAAAGAAATGCTGAAGTGGTTAATGTTAACGAAATAATTGCCACACTAATATAAAAATTCTTCTGGACACTATGTCTAGCAACATAAATGCATTTGTAACGATTTTCTCCATTCATTATTCCTAACAAGTTGTAAGCATGCTCTTTTAAAATGTGTTTATGATTTGCTAGAAATGCTGACCAGAGGAAATCTTTGAAAAATATACTTACAATGCTGCCACACCTAAGCCTAGATTTCCCAATTGCTGTTACTTTAACACTGTCAAATTTATTTTAAGTGGGTTAACGATAGCCTTAAAATAACAGCCATAGGAAAATCAAGGCTACAGTGACCATTGGAATTCATGTCCCACTGTTACTGATAAATCTATGGTATCCCACCATCTCATTCTCACAAATTTTCAGAAATGAATTTATTGTCCCAGAATTGAAGAAATAGTTCTTTTCAAAAATCAAAATTTTTACTTAATTATACAGTTTTGAGTTTTAAAGTGTACATAGAAAAATATATATTTGGAATGTTAGGCTTTGTGTTACCGACCAGATCGTTTTTACTAATGCTTTGTTTGCAGTTGTCCAAAAACTGACAAAATAGTTTGTGTCAATATTATTTATCAGGCAGTAAGTCAAAAGACGTTGCACTCTATTTATTGCCATGTTGATCATTCAGCATTTAGTACGTGGTTCTGTATGCTATACAGTGAGTGCCCCTGCCATTTATCATAAACCAGCTTTGTTTTATATATCTCTGTATCATGTGATGCTCTAATGCCATGTAATGCTTAACCAACAATGAAAAAGAAGGCATGCATATATCAATTTGACATGAGGCCAGTGTGCCAAACTAATCGCTGGTACATTATAGACCCCAAGCTAGACATACATTTCCATCCTATCACAGATTCTTGCCAGCCTACTGTAACAAAAAAGGTATATATCTCACCATGTTCAGGTGCTACTTTATAATACAAAAACAAGAAATGCTGGATTCACTCAGCAGGTCTGGCAGCATCTGTGGAAAGAGAAGCAGAGTTAACGTTTCGGGTCAGTGACCCTTCTTCGGAACTGACAAATATTAGAAAAGTCACAGATTATAAACAAGTGAGGTGGGGGTTGGGCAAGAGATAACAAAGGAGAAGGTGCAGATTGGACCAGGCCACATAGCTGACCAAAAGGTCACGGAGCAAAGGCAAACAATATGTTAATGGTGTGTTGAAAAGACGCTACTTTATAATAGTTGCTTGTGGCTACACACTCAGATGAGGCACATAAATCTCTATGTACATTATAAAATGTCATTAACCAGCAGCTCAGAGAATGTTTCATACTTATTATTTCTGGTGGTGGCACTTCCACCACGAACAAGATTAAAATCTAGAAGGAAAATTGAATTTTCTGTGACAAAGATTCAGTACCAGAATATAATTGCACTGAATAAAAATGTTACCTCTCTTTACTATTGCTCCAATATAAGTGTCAAACATCACTTCTTTTATGGGAGTTGTTTTTGATTTTTTACATTTTTATATCAATTGAATTTATATGCTACCAATTTAATCAGTTTGTTTTTCTTGACCTGCTGTCGTTTTTGCTTTAAAATCCCTTTATTTTAAAATTTCTAGTGTCCGTTGCATGTCATGTATGCAACCAAAATCATGTTAACAAAGGTCTTAATCTTCATACTGAGAAGAGATTTCCTTGTGTTACAGCAAGGTGAAGAAGGGATCTCAGGCTCCCCCTTTCGCCCCTTCTCTGGTTTGACCACAACAGGGTTTATCCTTTTTACACAGTGATTGAACTTACCACCTCAGTGAGCACTTGCTCCTGTTCCTCTAATATAATTGCCTAAGAACCAATCAGACAGGTTTTCTTGAGGTTAAACAAAAAAGATATAAGTTTATTATCCTTAACACTCTAAACTGGTTAAAAGTACTAAAAATGCACTACGCATTTACGCACACATTCACACGAGAGTCACAAATAGATTACAGAGGGATAAACAGTTTTGGTGGTTGGAGTAGAGTCCGGAATAAATGGAATTTAAATACGGTATATCAGTCCCAGAGTTCTCAGTTGAAATTGTAATCCTGAAGTCCTCATTGGGTCACGTGCATGGTTGTGGGCTTGCTTCTCAGGGCTCCGGAAGGTAGAAGAGGGTGTTTGATCCTTGTCCGTTGGTTGTTGGCTATGGCGGTCTGACTGGAGAGAGAGAAAGAGAGCTGCTTCCTTGATGGTTTCCAGTACTATTCTGCTTTCTGTCTGAAAATGCTTACAGTCTCTCCCGAACTGCACAAGCAGTCACATGACATTACCAAACCTCTTTATGTTTTAATGAGGTCCTTTCGGAAGCTTCTCTGATATTCAAGGCTCTACTCCTCAAACTGTCCAGTCACACTTGGTGCGGATTGGCTCTTTCAAAGTCAATGAGTGTTGATGGCTCTTGACAACCACACTGATAAGGCCATTTCAGGTAATTTAATCAGAGAGCACCCCATTGTTCTGGTTAGGTTGAGTCAGTTATGTTGTCTCCAGTCTGGTCTTTTGGTGTTTCAAATGTAAATTGCAGTGGTCATCTTGGCTGCCAGTTTACTTTTTAAAAAAGTTATTTGTAAGAATTTCCAGCAAAAGTTTCAGGCAAGGTTCCAACTGATGAAATTAATATTTCCCATTTGGCATGTAGGGTTTTCATGACACTTGGTTCAAAAAAACTCAGGCTTTATGTTCAAAGTACTTGATTTGGGGGCCATCAGGAGTTTCCCTGTTATTTTGTTGCTAAAAAATCAGGGGATTATGTTCTGTTTTGCATCTAAGATTGATAAATAATTTCTGGAAATAAAAATTTAAAGAGATCACTGTCCCTTATACTTTAGCCAGCTGAGTGATCTCAAAGTTGCCTACTTCCATGTGACTATTTGACTTTGCCACTGCAAATACCTGATGTTTCATTTTTAAAATATTAGGATAAAACATAACCTTTCAGCCTTTTTTCTGTGAGATATGACTGATAGAATTTTTCTGGAAAAAATAATTTTGTTTAAAGCACTATGGTGCATAACAGCCTCAGCTTTTCATGTACCAGATGCCAAAGCTGCATTTTTTGCACTTCTACCATCAGTAAATTAAGAAACCATTTATACTTTGCTGCCTTTTGTAGATAAAATATATTTTAACATCGTGTCACTGGCTTCCAGATGGCTTTCAGTAAATCTGTGTGTGCTAATTAAACCATATAGATCTGAAAGATCCAAAGTTTGATCCCTTTACTATACTGGGTTAGCTGATCTCAGACATGGAAGCAGTAGGGTGCACTGCAATTGGTGTTAATAACCATGGGAAAGAGAGAGACAAGACAAATCAAACAGGGTTCCCACTCCAAATCATTGTGCAGTGATTCCTGTTGGAAAGTGTGAGCAAGAAATTGATCCCCAGTACGCTCAATTTCTGTGCTATGGGGGAACGCTGTTTTCTTGGAGGAAAATTTTTTAAAAGACAGCAGTAAGAATCTCCCGTGGCTGATCCCGTCTGGAATGTGTTACTTGGTGTAGAACGTACTTGTATGTTTGGATGTCAGGCAAGGACAAGGTTGGGCTCAGTGGCAATGTCTCTCATTACTAATAATCTGCTAAAGGTCACCAGGCTCACACATGAAGAATGGTAATTTGAACAAGTTACTGGAGGATGCCCAGCTCTGGCATGTCAGTTTCAGAACAGAAGGTAAAACAAGGGGCAGACAAAAATAAATCATGCACTTTTTATTTGGGAAAAATGGAAAAAAGAATAATTATTTAAAAGTTAATCCATTTTTCCAATAACAAAAAAATGAATTATGTATCAGTACTGAAGTTTAATCTATACTAATCAAAAAACAGTCATCAGGTTTCCAATGGCTTAGTGGTTAAATGTAGTAGCCAGTGTGGTGGAGCCATACAAATCAGCATGGTCCCAGGTTAAATCCCTGATTTGTGCTGCGTTATCCGATCTCAACCAAGACAACTGTTGGGGTGAGATAACTAGGGAGTGTGAATGCAGGCAGGATTCTCTCTATTCTTAATTGTTATACGGTGATCTGTGCTGGCAAGTGCAGGTATGTGGGCATCTAGCTCAGGCTCACAGCCAAAACTGTCTATGCTTTGCCAGCACCTTTCTGTCCCACAACTTCTTCCGCAGAGAAGGACGAGAGCAGCAATGTCGTGGGAGCACTATCACTTCCAGCTTTTCCTGACTGGAATGTGGTTCCCTCATCATTGCTGGGTCGAAATTCCTGTCATTGCCTATCCAGTACCATTGTAGGAGCAACATCAACATAAGGACTGTAGCTGTTCAATGTGAAGGCCCACCACTATCTTTTGGGTAATTAAAGATGGAGTAACAGCATTGTCCACATCCTGAGAATAACATTTTTTTTTAAAAACCTGTGGAAGGTACTGGAGGGCTGCAGTTACCCATAGTACAATACATCGAGGATGTGTCAGCATCTTCCAGAAGGAAGATGGAGAAGGGAATAAAACGGGGCAGAATCATTACCTCTTATGCATTTTGTGTTGTTACGGTATCAGATGAACTAGGCATATATTTTTATCTTTTATCTATATTTTATCTGCAGCACCTGTGGAAGAGTCTGTCACTCTAGAATTGGCCTTTATAGCCACTCTAGGCGCTGCTTCACAAACCACTGACCACCTCCAGGCACTTACCCATTGTCTCTCGAGACAAGGAGGCCAAAGAGAAAAGAGAAGAGGGGCATATAAATAAACTACTTATTTAATTCACCACTAACACAAAAGAAAAATACTGTAGTTGTTGGAAATCTGAGCTAAAAACATAAAATGCTACCTAACCTGCTAGTAAATTTCCAGCATTGTCTGTATTTAATTAACCAATTTATATGTAATAGAGCACTAAACAGATTTCTTGTCTTTTCAGTAGTTTTGCATTTCAAACTTATCTGTGCCTCTGAAAAGGGATAATTCCATTTAACCTAGCTTTTTCTACAAGAGGTATGGGATATAAAAGTCAGTAGGTAATGAACCTACATCAAAAAAATCACTGAATAAAACTTCAGACTTGTGTGTGCCTGTAGTTCCTGGGAGTTCCCCTGTTTATTTCTCTTATATTGCCAATCCTTCTATCTCTCACATTTTGCCTCCACACTGGCACGGCATTGTAGCTCAACGGCCTTCACCCTTCTCACTTGTGTACACACTTAAGACTGTCGGTGGCAAGGGTCTCCCAAGAGTCAAAATAAATTCCACAGCTTCAGAACTCTGTGGAAATAGGTTTTTCCTGCCTTCTATTCTAAACTTCTTACATGTTGCACTACGGGCCATAACCAATTTCTACCCCAGTATTTCCTTGTTCTAGTCACCTTTCCATCTCATCATTGCTTCAGAATATAACCTGAGTTTATCTGAGTTTCTCTCATTATATTCAGGTTCCTTCATCCTACCTATCAGTTTGATGAATTGTTACTAGACTCCCTTCAGGGCCAACAAATACTTCCAAAGGTGTTTAGTACTCCAAATCAGGTCTGGCCAGCACTTTTGTCTTGATGGTAGGGGGAAAAAATGATCGCCATATTATAAAAAGGATATAGAGACACTGGAGAGAATGCAAAAATGATTGACAAAGATAATACCAGAGCTGCAAGGTTATACCTATCAAGAAAGAAATAACAGGCTGGGTCTGTTTTCTGAGGAGGCTCAAGTGGAGCATAAACACTGCCATTGACTGGTTGAGCCAAATGACCTGCCTCTGTACTGTATATTCTGTAATTCTAAATGCTGCAGTACTTTCTTTGCTCTTATATTCTATATATTGCGTGATGAAGCCTGACATTCCACGAGTCTTTTTGTACCTGCAAGCCAGCTTTTAATGACAAAGTGCCTGGACTACTAAAGCCCCTTACATTGAATAAGAAAGAAAACAACTTGCATTTATATAGCACCTTTCACAACATCAGGATGTTCCAAAGTGCTCCACAGCAAATAAAGTACTTGACTACACTAAAGTGTAGTTAATGTTTAATGTAGGGAAACATCTCAGCCAATTTACAAATAGCAAGATATCATAAACAACACTGAGATAAATGACTAGATAATCTTTTTGTTAGTGAGATTGGGTGAGGCATAAATGTTTGCTTCTTTGCTGGAGAACTCATTGCTCTTCATAGAATCTTGGAATCATAGAAAGTTTAAGGCCCAGAAAGAGACCACTTGGCCCATCGTGTCTGTGTCAGCCGAAAAACGATCCACCCATTCTAATCCCACCTTCCAGCATTTGGTCTGTAGCCCTGCAGATTACGGCACTTGAAGTGCATATCCGGACTCCTTTTGAATGAGTTGAGGGTCTCTGCCTCAACTACCCTTTCAGGAAGATAGTTCCAGACCATCACCACCCTCTGGGTGAAAAATGTTTTCCTCATCTTCCCTCTAATCTTTCTACCAATCACTTTAAATCTATGTCCCCTAGTCACTGACCTCTCTGCTAAGGTAAATAGGCCCTTCACCTCCACTCTATCTAGGCCCCTCAAAATGTTGTACATTTCAGTCAGATCTCCCCTCAGCCTTCTCTGTTCCAAGCAGAACAACCCCAGCCTATCCAATCTTTCCTCATAGTTGCGTTTTCCAGTCCTGGCAACATCCTCGTAAATCTCCTCTGTACCCTCTCTAGTGCAATTACATCCTTTCTGTAATGAGGTGACCAGAACTGCACTTCTTCAAATTAATGCCATGGAAGTTTTTATATCTGCCTGAGAGGGGTAATATGTCCTCAGTTTAACTTCTGAAAAGCAGCACCTCTGACAGCTCTAGGACCATAGGAACAGGAGTAGAGTATTCAGGTCCTCAAATCTATTTTGCCATTCAATTAGATCATGGTTGATCTGTAGCTTATCTCCATCTACCCGCCATGTTTCTGTAACCCTTAATACCTTTGCCTAACAGAAACCTTATCAATCTCAGTTTTGAAATGTTTAACTGACCTAGCCTCAACAGCTTTTTTAAGGGAGAGATGCATTTTCTGACATCACCCCTGAAAGGGATAGCTCTAATTTTAAGGCTATGCCCCATTGTTTCGCATTACCCCACCAGAGGATATAATTTATCTACCCTATCAAATCCTTTAATCATCTTAAATGCCCCAGTTAAATCACCCCTTAATCTTCTATATTCAAGGGCATGCAAGCCTAATCTGTGCATCCTGTCCTCATAATTTAACTGTTTTAGCCCTAATATCATTCTGGTGAATCTGTGCTGCACCCCTTCCAAGCCCAGGATATCCTTCCGAAGGTGCAGTTCCCAGACTGAATACAGTACTCCAGCTGGGGTCTAACCAGAGCTCTGTACAGCTGTAACATAACTTTCACCCCTCTGTATTCCAGCACACTTGAGAGAAAGGTCAACATTCCATTAGCCTTTTAAATTTTTTTTGTCTCTGTTCACTAGCTTTTAGTGATTTTAGTTCTTGGACCCCTAAATCTCTGTGCTCGTCAACAGTTCCTAGTTTCTTGCCATTTATAAAATACTCAGATATATCTTTCTTAGATCCAAAGTGGATGACCTCACACGTTACCACATTGAACTCAATCTGCCACAGTTTTGCCCACTCGCTTAATCTATTAATGTATCTTTGCAACTTTCTGCTTCCATCTACACTATTTACTATGCCACCTAACTTAGTGTTGTTAGTAAACTTGGATATACAGCTCTCTATTACTTCATTCAAGTCATTTAGAAGTGTATTGAAAAGCTGAGGCACCAGTACAGATCCAAGGGGCGCCACTAGTTATATCCTGCCACTTTGAGTGCATACACATTGGGTGGAAATTTCTCAACTTAGCCTCTGCTGAAATGGCAGGACCTGTAACAGGTTGGTAACCTGTTGGACTCAGTAGCGAGCTTTGCCCAGGCTCTTTAACTGAGCCATGGCTTTATCGTCCCACTTCTGTGTTCTCCAACCACTTAGGGAGGGCAGGTAGTTGATGCGCTGGATCTGTCAAACGAAAGGTTTCTAATTAAAGAGACCACGACAAAGATTACATTGGCTCACCAGCACGTGGATATTTGAGGCTGCAGAAACCACAGAAAGGGAGAGGAGACCTAGGAAGGCTTCTCCCCGGGTCTCTCACTGTTACCTGGAGGTCCTGCTGCAACATCTGAGGAGCTGCAGTGAAGAGAGTACACAACATCAGGGAGAGGCAGAAGCCTGAGGTGGGCGGTGGCCCTCCAGTTACAGGCATCTTGATGGCCACAGTCAATATGTACGCAACTGCTCCACTGGAAAGGAGGTCTTTTTCCAGGAGGCAGCAGATGTCAGCAGCGACCTGCTGTGAACACCTGAGCCTCCTGTGACACTGATGCTCACACATGTCAAGGGAGCTGTCCCTCTGCCTGTGGACTCTGGGTTGGGAATCTCGCCCTCCTTCAAGCTGAATCTCTGTGTCCATTCCCTCTGCCCTATGGAGTGGCATATGGCAGTGGGGAAGTCTGCTGGTGCTGGTGCTGGTAGTGCTCCTGCTACTGCAGCTGCTGCTGTTGGTGTTGGTGTTGCTGCTCCTCCTGTTCTTCATCAGTGGTGCAAGGTGGAGCTGCATAAGCTGCTCCCATGTCATGGCGAAGCCTGGCAGCAGGGAAGTGCAGCTGAAGGTGTGTGAAGTGGTGGACAGGTGAACTGACTTCCAAGAAGTTAGCAATCACCTGTCAAGTAATGAAAGCCCTCTCTGAGAAGGAGTCCTGTGAGCAGCAGCCTGTCACCTGGCCATGGCTGGAGCTCAAAGGCTTCCCAGCCTGTCAGTTTCACTGATGTAGCACTCCCTGCTGTGCATTCACCTTGGTGGCCCTGACAAGTTCCACACAGCTCGGGAAATAGGCCCACTGCCTGTTAAATTCAGAATCCCTGTTTAAAACAGAATTTAATTGCTTATTAGAATATTTAAATAACTCATTCGAACCCACCCAGGTGAAACCTGGAAGAGGGCAGGATGATGTCACGATCTCAACCCAACATCACTTTTAAGGGATTTAATTCCCTGAATGCACCTAAACCCATCTCCCATTGCCTGTGAAAATTCCTCCCATTATCTCTGCACTCTGCCTTCTACCTCCTAACCGATTCCCTATCCAAGCCAATAGGTTGCCTCCAATTCCAAGCACTCTCATTTTTGTTAAGTCACTTATATGGAACTGTCTTGAATGCCTTCTGGAATTCCATTCAAATAACATTCACAGACACTCCTTTATCTACCACATTTGTTACTGCCTCAAAAAATTTAACTAGGTTCATTGGACTTATAGGGGGAAAAATTTGTTCACGTGGCACCACTGTGCCACTATGTCCACTCCCGAGGGCAGAGAGTGCCACTGCCCATGCGGGTTTTTTCAATGATATCAATGAGGAATGTCATGCATGCTGTGTAGCTAGCGGTGTGCAGTGCTGCCTGCCCCTGGGGAATTGATGTAATTCTGTGTAGCGGTGCTGTGCAATTGAATTTTTTCTGCATCGTGCCTTTCACACTCTCAGGATGTCCCAAAGCACTTTACAGCCAATGTAGTACTTTTGAAGTGTAGTCACTGTTGTAATATAGGAAGTGCAGCAGCCTATTTGCACACAACAAGCTCCCACAGCTGATAGCAATGTGATAATGACCAGATAATTTGTTTTTGTCATGTTGACTGAGGGATAAATATTGACCAGGACATCGGGGATAACTCCCCTGCTCTTCTGCAAAATAGTGCCATGGGATCTTTTCCGTCAACCTGAGAGGACAGACGGGGCCTCAATTTAACGACTCATCCAAAAGATGGCATCTCAGTGCTGCACTGGAGTGTCAGCCTTGACTGTTATACTGAAATCCTGGAGTGGGACTTGAACCCACAACCTTCTGACTCAGAAGCAAGAGTGCCACAGCTGACACGCTTTCTTTCGTTCATTCCTTCTTTCCATCTTTCTTTCTGACATGATTTATCCTTTACAGATTCATGTTGGCCCTCTCTGATCAGCTCAGATTTATCCAAAATGCTCAGTCACTGTGCTCCTAATAATAGATTCCAGTAACTTCCCCACAACTCACTTCAAATTCATAGACCTGTCATTTCCGACTTTATCTCTGCTACCCTTTTTAAATAATGGATTGACATTAGCAGTTTTCCAATCCATGGGGACAATTCCTGAATCAAGAGTTTTCAAAGATCATGACTAAAGCATCAACAATTTCCTCACCTGCTTCTTTCAATACCCAGCATTGGAAACCATTGGGTCCTGGAGATTTGTCTATCTTTAATCTCATTAGTTTCACCATCATTTTTTAATTTATATTTAATATAATTAGTTCCTCCCATGATTTACTTTTGATTTTCCTTGTATCTATGGTATTTTATCCTCATCTTCTACTGTACAAAATAGCTGTTTAGTAAGACTACCATTTTCGAATTTTCAGTATCACCTGTATCTGTTAATAAGGGGACCACATCATTCTTAGTCACCCTGTTTCTCTTAGAAAATTTGTAAAGGCTTTGCTATCCCTCACAAGCTTTTGCTCAAATTCCTCTTTGCAGCTCTTGCCAATTTCATAGTATCCCTTTGCCGTTTTTTTTACATCTCTCCCTCAATACAGCACTGGAGGGTCAGCTTTGGTTATGTGCTGAAGTCTCTGGCGTCGAGCTTGACCCCTCAACCACTCAGAGGCATGATTGCTACCACTGAGCCAAGCTTGACACTATATTGCACTGTAACAGTAGTACTGTGACTAATGTAGCATTTAACAAAAACTAGGACTATGATTTTTTATATCTTCACCTTGAGTTTCAAACCCATACTGTATTTGGAACAGACTTGTACCAGATTTGAAATCTTAGAAGTGAATTACTGTAGGGAGCCTCATCAATGTATTACTGTCTCCATACCTCCTGAACCTGGTTTCCCTGGTAACATGTCACAAAGGAAATGGAATGATAAGCTGCCTACATTGACAATTTATCACAAATGAGGAAAGAAGTCATCAGAATCAGCCATATAAATGTGGACTATGCTATATATTTTAAAGTAAACTAATTGAAGAAAGAGGCCGTTGGAGTTGTGAATGGCGATAGGGGTGAAGTGCATAAAATTGGGATGGGAGATGTTTGACCGGCAGTCCGATGTCATGATGTCCCATCTGGATTTTATTTTTGGTGCAAACATGGGGGACTAAGAGTTGACATTGACACGGTGGGCAGGCTATTAAGGTAGTTAAGAGGCCTGTTGGCAGCGATTTCATTCTCAGTTTTAAAGTTTAATAATGGCGCACGGGAATCACGGGGCTTCAGAGCCTCGCCTGGTTGAGGGAGGCAACATGGAGGCAGGAGTTCATTAATGCCTGCAAAGGGATGCTATCAGGATAAGCAGCATCAACTGCCAGGCAGGATGGAGAAGGGAGGGCATCGGGAATAGACTGAGAAGTGGGCGCAAAAGTGCCAGCACTGTGGGGGAGCCATAACGGGGGGGCGGGGGGTGGGGGAGGCAGCGGGCAAGTGCCACCTCGTTAGAGGTGAAAAATGAGGGAAAGGCCATTGGCAATGAGGGTCTTGCACTTAGGGAGAGGCCACCTATCATGGGCATCATTCATCCAGGCTTTGGAGACCCCCATGTGAAGGAAGTGCAGCCACGTGGGAGGGAGGTCCAGGAACCTGCAGTGATACAGAAGTAACCTGTGAGCCTACCGGAGGGTCAGCATCAGCCTCCAGAAGGGTGCAGAGGGGAAAGCCAGGTGCCGCCTCCACTCAGAAGAAGCTACCCTCCAGAGAGGGTTTACCGGTCGAGGCTCAACTACCCACAGATGTCTGAGAGGCAATGCCAACAAAGACTCCACCTCTCCAGGGAGGTCATCACTGACCTATGCACTATGATGCCGGATGAGCTGAGCCCCAGGGGACTTGGTGAAATCCAATGCCAATGGCACTGAAGGTCACTTTGGCACTGAACTTCTACAGCTCTGGATCATTCTAGGAATCCACTGAGGACATGTGTGGGATCTCACAGTCAGCGGCCTATTGGTGCATTAAGAAGGCCACCAATGCCCTTTTCAGGAGGGCCAGCGACTGTGTGCTCTTCTGCACAGATCCCAGCAGTCAAGCTGAGAGATCCTTCAGGTTCGAGGCCATTGCTGCATTCACCCAGGTGCATGGTGTCATTGACTGCACGCATGTGGCCATCAAGGCTTCTGCAGGCCAGCCAGCGGCCTTCATCAACTAGAAGGACTTCCAGTCTCTCAATGTACAACTTGTCTTTAACCCTATAAATAGATCCTGCAGGTCTGTGCGTACTTCCCAGGAAGTTGCCAGAGTGCCTACATTTTAAGGCAGTCCCAGGTGCCAGACCTTTTCCGAACTCCCTGCAGCCTTCAGGGATGGATCCTTGGAGACAAGGGCTACCCACTGAGGATGTGGCTACTGACATCTGTGAGGATCCCAGGCACAGATGCAGAGGAGAGGTACAATACCTGCCACGGGACAATGCAAGCGACCATTGAGCAGGTCTACTCAAGATGAGATCGAGGTGCCTAGATCAGTCTGATGGTGCCCTTCAGTATGCCTGGCGAGGGTCTCACGTATTGTGGTGGTCTATTGTGCATTGCACATCCTGGCGCTACAGAGGGGGATATGGCCTCCTCAGGCGGTGAAGATTTGGAGGAGGAAGCTGGCCAAGCATCGCCAAATGAAGGACTCCAGGGACAATAGAAAGACACCATGAGATACATACAAGGCAGTCTTGTAATGATCTTATACATTCACATTTCCTTTGATCCTATTAACAGTTGTAAGTTGACCAATGAAGCCTCACCTTTATGCAGCCCTGTTGCCACCTTCCTTTAGCAATCCATCGCCAAGTGCCCAGGTACACAGCACTCAGCTGGCAAGGCTCCAGACTTGACCCCTCGCAGCATGAATCATCGCCGCAGGCCCCTTGACAGGGGCAGGGTCAAAATGAAGCTCCGAAGATCATAAATAAGAGGAAGGAGATCTTGTGTGATAGAAGCCTAGCTTTATTATCCCTGACAACAAATGTTAGCCTTTCTATTTACATTAGACATTCACCTGTGTGCTTCTAGGTGCTCTTCTTTATTCTTTTGCATGTACTCCTACATGGTGCTCCCCCTGTGCTGTCAGCTGAAGTGGAGGCAGGCTGCTGACCTTGTTGCTTCTTGGCTAGGGATGACCATGGCAGTCATCCTCTGGATGCCTGAGTCTTGGAGAGCCCCAGCATACTAAGGGCCTCCTACGCAGAAGCAGTACCATGCTCTGTCATCTGGAATGAAAGGAGGATCTGGCGTCACTGTGACCAGTGGTGTACCACAGGGATCAGTGCTGGGACCCTTGCTGTTTTTAGTGTACATTAATGATTTAAACGTGAATATAGGAGGTATGATCAGTAAGTTCGCAGTGAGGAGGAAAGCCTTAGATTACAGGACGATATAGGTGGGCTGGTAAGGTGGGCGGAGCTGTGGCAAATGGAATTTAATCCTGAGAAGTGTGAGATGATGCATTTTGGGAGGACTAACAAGGCAAGGGAATATACAATAGATGGTAGGACCCTAGGAAGTACAGAGGGTCAGAGGGACCTTGGTATACTTGTCCATAGATCACTGAAGGCAGCAACACAAGTAGATAAGGTGGTTAGGAAGGCATATGGGATACTTGCCTTTATTTGCCGAGGCATAGAATATAAGAGCAGGGAGGTTATGATGGAGCTGTATAAAATGCTAGTTAGGCCACAGCTGGAATACTGTGCACAGTTCTGGTCGCCACACTATAGGAAGGATGTGTTTGCACTGGAGAGTGTGCAGAGGAGATTCACCAGGATGTTGTCTGGGCTGGAGCATTTCAGCTATGAAGAGAGACTGAGAAGGCTAAGGTTGTTTTCCTTAGAGCAGAGAAGGCTGAGGGGGGACATGATTGAGGTATACAAAATTATGAGGGGCATTGATAGGTTAGGTAGGAAGAAACCTTTTCCCTTAGCGGAGGGGTCAATAACCAGGGGGCACAGATTTAAGATTAGGGGAAGGAGGTTTAGAGGGGATTTGCGGAATAACGTTTTCACCCAGAGGGTGGTTGGAATCTGGAACACACTGCCGGAAGAGGTGGTAGAGGCAGGAACCCTCACAATATTTAAGAAGTATTTAGATGAGCACTTGAAACGCCATAGCATACAAGACTAAGGGCCAAGTGCTGGAAAATGGGATTAGAATAGTTAGGTGCTTAATGGTCAGTATTTAAATGGCTGGTCCAATTCAGTTTCTGGTCAATGGTAATCCCTAGGAGAATTCACCAATGGTAAGGCCATTGAATGTTAAAGGCAGATAGCTATGTTCTCTGTTGTTGGAGCCGGATATTGCCTGGCACTTGTGTGGCGCGAATGTTACTTGCCATGTATCAGCCCAAGCCTGAAAGTTGTCCAGGTTTTGCTGCATGCGGACGTGGAATGCTTCAGTATCTGAGGATTTGCGAATGGTACTGAATACTGTGCAATCATCAGCAAACCTCCCCATTGCTGACCCTATGACGGAGGGAAGGTCATTATGAAGCAGCTGAAGATGGTTGGGCCTAGGACATTACCCTGAGGAACTCCTGCAGTGATGTCCTGGGGCTGAGATGATTGACCTCCAACAACCACAACCATCTTCCTTTGTGCTAGGTATGATTCCAACCAGTGGAAATTTTTCCCCCTGATTTCCGTTGACTCCAGTTTTGCTAGGGCTCCTTGATGCCACACCCGGTCAAATGCTGTCTTGATGTCGAGGGCAGTCACTCTCACCTCACCTCTTGGATTCAGCTCTTTTGTCCTGTCCTTTTTTGAGCCAGGTCTCTATTATTGCCACAGCATCATATTCCCACATGGCCATCTGCACCTGCAGCTCACCAACCTTATTTACCTCACTCCATGCGTTCACATACATGCACAGTAAACCTAATTTTGACATTATTGTATTCTGTCTTATTCTGACCCCATCTAATACCTTACTATTTCTTACTCTAGTGTTGTCTGTCTCTCCCAATTCTTTGTGCACCTTGATTTTCCTCTCTAATGTTACCTCCTGGTTCTCACCCCACTGCTAAGTTAGTTTAAACGCTCCCCCATAGCACTAGCAAATTGCTCTGCATGGACATTGGTCCCAGCTCTGTTCAGGTCTAACCTGTCCGGCCTGTACATGTCCCATCTCCTCCAGAACCAGTCCCAATGTCCAAGTAGTCTAAAGCTCTCCCTGCTGCACCATCTCTCCAGCCACGCATTCATCTGCTTTATCCTCCTAATTCTGTACTCACTAGCATATGGCACCAGGAGTAATATAGAGCTTACTACTTTTGAGATCCTGCTTGCTAGTTTCTTCCCTAAAATCTGCCTGGAGGACCTCATCCCTATTTCTTTCTATGTTGATGGTACCAATATGGACCAGCACTGCTGGCTGTTCAGCCTCCCCCCTCAGTGTTCTGCAGCTGCTCAGTGACATCTTTGACCCTGGCACCAGGGAAGCAACATACCATCCTGAATTCTTGTCAACATTTTAGTGAGGGCATTAGTGGGAGCGTTACAAGCGTGCACCTTAGGTATGCAGAGTAGGCAGATCATGATGTCAGTCAGTGTCTAACACCATTTTGGACCTCGCCACTCTAGTTAACACCCTCTCTTAAACAGGCTCAACTAAACATGTGCTCAGCAGCACAAAGGACCCCCACCCACATCCCAACCAGCGTGATTTAAAGTGATCGTCAGCAACTTGTAGGTTAGTTGCTCATTACTTTCTACTGAGTCTGCTGCAGTTTGTGGAAGTCCTGGGTGTTTTGAGGAGTTGGTTACAGTTTGTGAAGACTGCAGGGATTGGTGCTGCACGTGAGAGATGTGTAACAGCCCCCTTTGTGCTACAACATGAGAGGGAGATGATACAGAGGGCTGGATTTTGTTTTCCCCCAGGCGTTGGGGTCTGTGGCGGGGAGGGCCTGAAGATGCCTCCAGGAGAGGGCTATCACGCACCCCAACGCTGAGAGGGCCTGGCCCGATATTACAGGCGGCGGCGAGGCCTGGTGGCGGCCACCCCCGCCGCTCAGCAACGGAACACCCATTTGAATATTTAAATAAATTAAAATGAATACATTAATGATACTCACGTTGCCGCCTGATGTCCTGCTGCGATCTTTGGCCCGGTGGCCGGCACTCCCATGCCTTTGGATACCCGTCCGGGGAAACAAGGCGCCACACTGGTGGGGAGGGGGAGGGAGATAAGTTTATCAGTGCGGGAGCGGGGGAGCGAGGTCAAAGTAACATCATAGGTGTAGGGGATGGTGGGAAGGGTTAGAGGTTAAAGTTCGTGCAGTTTGGAGGGGGAGGTAAGGTAAGTGTTCTGGGGGGAAGGGCTAATAATTAATTTTATTGTTATGGGGGGAGGGGGGGGCAAAAGAAATGTCTGCCTTTCTTTTCATTTATTTTAACTTTAAATATTTAAATTTCCCGGTAGGGCTCAAAGCCCTTTAAAAATGGCATCAGCGCCTGCACACAATCAGCTAATGCCATTGTCAGGGACGGACAGCCAGCCCTCTCCATGTGATTTGGGGGTCGTGGGTGGCGGCCTGCCCTGGCTATTTAGGTGAGCCGCTGGTCGGAAGATTGCGGAAGCTCCACGAGATGCGACCCGCATGGGCGGGCAGCCGTTCTTTTTGCCCGCCGCCACAGAAGATTCAGCCCAGAGGCTGCAAATAAGACAAGCTGCTCGCTAATTGAGGAGAAGGATGGGGTGAAGGGCCTTCAGCATGGATTGTGTAGTTGATGTGCCACCTAGGGTCATAGAGTCACGCTGCACAGAAGGAGGCCATTTGGCCCATTGAGTCCATGCTAGCTCTTCACAGAGCTGTGCTTTCAGTCCCACTCCCCAGCTCGATCCCCGTAGCCCTGCAAGTCTATTTCTCTCAGGTGGCCATCCAACTTCCTCTTGAAGTCATTGATCATCTCAGCCTCCACCACCCTTGTGGGCAGTGAGTTCCAGGTTGTTACCACCTGCTACATAAAACAGTGCTTCCTCATATTCCCCCTGCATCTTTTGCCCAAAACTTTCTATCTGTGTCTCCTATTCCTTATACCATTTGTTAATGGGAACAGTTTTTCTTGTCTAACTTATCTAAGCCTGTCATAATCTTGTACACTTCTGTTAAATCTCTCTCAAACTCCTTTGTTCCAAGGAGAACAAACTCAGTTTTTCCAACCTAACGTTGTAATTAAAATCCCCCATCCCTGGAACCATTCTGGTAATTCTCCACTGCACTCTCTCAAGGATCCTCACATCCTTCCTGAAGTGTGGTGACCAGAACTAAACACAATACTCCAATTGGGGCCTAACCAGAGCTTTATAAAGGTTCAGCATAACCTCCCTGCTTTTGTACTCGATGCTTCTAGTTATGAAGCACAAGATCCCATCTGGTTTACTAACTACTCTTTCAATATTGTCCTGCCACCTTCAAAGATCTATGCATATGCACCCCCAGTACCCTCTGTTCCTGCATACACTTTAGAACTATGCCATTAAGTATATATTGCCTCTCCCTATTCCTTCTGCCAAAATGCATCACCTCACACTTGTCAGTATTAAATTTCATCTGCCACCTGTCTGCCCATTCTGCTAGCCTATCTATGCCCTGTTGTAGGCAGTTCATATCATCCTGTTTGTTTGCCGCACCTCCGAGTTTGGTGTCGTCAGCAAAAGTTTTGAAATTCTACTCTGTATTCCAAGATCCAAGTCATTTATATAGAGCAAAAAAGTAGTGGTCCCAGCACTGATACTTGGGGAACACCACTGTCTACCATCCTCCAATCTGAAAAACAACCATTTACTACGATTCACTGTTTTCTGTCCTTAATCCAATTTTTTATCCAACTGGTCACTGACGCTCCTACTCTATTTTCTTCTGGGTCTTCTGGGACCATGTCTCCTACCTCCAGCAAAGCCAGGGGCAGTGTGTTCATCATCTGCAATTCACAAAGGAGATGCTCACAGAACTCTACCACCTCTTGAAACCAGACCCGCAGCCTCAGGTCTGTGCTGTCAGTGCCTGTGAAGGTGACCATGGCCCTGAATTTCTTAACATTGGGATCCTTCCAAGCTGGCACATCTAACATTTTCTGGTTTGCCAACCATTGTTGCATAAGAGGGGTGACAGAGGCTCTTTATGCGAGGAGAGAGGTCCTTGTTGTGTTCTCTCTGAATAGGGAGAAGCAGGCAGATCACACTCATGGGCTTTTCCAGGTTTGTGGATTCCCCCAGGGTGCAGGATGCCATTGACTGCACACACTTGGCTTTGTAGGTACCGCATCTCAATGCTGAGATGTACTGCAGCCATGAAGGTTACCACTCACTGTGTAGTTGGTGTGCTACTGTGCTCAGCACATTGTGCTCCTGAATGCCCGCTATCCTCGCAGCAGTCTGATGCAGTCATTCTGCCCCATTCTGCTGTTCCAAACAATCTTTCAGCCAGCATATCTAACCAGAGGGTGGCTGCAATCCTGGTTCCATACCTTGTTATTGACTTCCCTCTGCAAGCCAACCACACATGGCCAGCATGCACACAGTGAGAGCCATGCTGCCACGAGAAACTTCATCGAGAAGACAGTTGGGGTTCTGAAGAAACCCTGTACAACGGTCTCACACCTTACCTTCCCTCTGCCACTCACCATCAAGGCGTCCTCGTGGTCACAGTCATAAAGTAAAATCCACCACAAAACAACTATCCATACCAACATTCTCCAATAAAGCATTGAATACTCCAAAGACCATTGTGCATTCTCTTAGCGTCTGCCTTCCAGGTTCCTTTGCCTGGCCTAGTGCTCCCAAATAGTGCTACTCCAGTGGCTGCAGCATGGCTGGTGGAAGGCTGCTGACTTTCAGTGGGGCAAACCGCAGATGGCCTTGCAAGATGCCGTCAAGCAGCTCTGGGTCAAGAGGGCCCAACCCTGAGATTTGTCAGTTTTGTAGCATGCCAGAATCCTTTAGACACTTATGTATTTGCAGCCTCTATTGAAAATGCTTTACCAGCCTCCTGTTCTTTTGCAGTTATATTCAAAGTGAAAGGGACAAAATTACAATGTGCAATATCAGATTGTTCTTGTTTCCAAGTTGCTTGTGCATTCTCACAGCAATACTGTCCCAGGATAGACCAGCATCTTTACTCAAGGATGAATTTGCACAACTGTGCAGAAGCTTTGTCCTGGATGGTGTCGAGCTTCTTGAGTGTTGTTGGAGCTGCACTTATCCAGGCAAGTGGAGAGTATTCCATCACACTCCTGGCTTGTGCCTTGTAGATGATGGACAAGCTTTGACGAGTCAAGAGCTGAGTTACCCGCCTCAGAATTCCCAGCTTCTGACCTGCTCATGCAGCCACAGTATTTATATGGCTACTCCAGTTCAGTTTCTGCTCAATGGTAACCCCTAGGATGTTGATGGGGATTCAGCAATGGTAATGCTGTTGAAAGTCAAGGAGAGATGGTTAGATTCGCTCTTGTTGGAACTGGTCATTGCCTGACACTTGTGTGACACAAATGTTACTTACCACATATCAGCCCAAGCCTGAATGTTGTCCAGTTCCTGCTGCATGTGGGCACAAACTGCTTTAGTGGGCTGAATTTTATTGGGGCGCCACCATCCGCAGCAGTGCGCTTTGAACTCGGCGGGGCGCCCGCATTTGCTGGCCGCCGCAGAGCCCCCACGATATTAAGCACGGGGGCTCAATAGAATGAAGGCACCAAGCCACCCTCCCCATATTACGCGGGGTGAAGCAGGGCATTTGGCGCAGTGAGAGATTCTTTGACAGTTGTGCAGCAGGTGCTGAGGCCCTATTTTAAGCGCTCCAGCACCGGCTTCCTGACAGCTGTCAAAGAATACTTACCTGACTACTGAAGAGTGAGGCTGCTGTTAATCTGGCAGCAAGGCAGAAAGCCCTGAAGAAATCCAGCAGGTCAGGCAGCATCTGTGGAGAGAGAAGCAGAGTTAACTTGTCCAAGTTTACAGACCTGAAAGTTAATTCTGTTTCTCTCTTCACAGATGCTGTCTGACCTGCTGAGTTACCTCAGCACTTTCTGCTTTGCTGCCACATACTTACCCTGCTGTGTCCCAGTGTCCTGTGAAGTTACGATCCTCTTCTCCTACTCAAGTGTAACATTCCTTCTTGTAGGCGTGCCGCACCTGGGTGAATAATCTTAATTTTGCACATTCCAGGACGTGAGACTTAAATAGGCCATAAAAGGTATTACAGAGGTGTACAGAGAACACACAGGCACAAATGGAAATGCACAGGTGTCACAGCAATGTAAATATGTCTTTCACCAAATGTTCCTCACCGACATGTGTGTCCTTTTTTCCGTGTGAATGATGTGTGCCAGCATGTAGCGCCAATGTCACATCCCTTTGCACCATTGGCCCTTCAGGAGAGCCAACATATGCAATAACAGCATTGCCATGCCACCATTACTCATGAGCATCTCCACAGACTCAGTGACATGGACATTGGCTCAGTCAGCTGCTACCTGTAATGGTTTACACGGGGATGCTGCAGATGTGAACTGGTGCACAGCAGATGAGCGAGGGTGATGTGTGGCTTGCAGAGCTCATGTCGGTTCCTATGGAGCAGACTGCCTTTGTCTGATAAGCCACTTCCGTACATCCCTAGCTCACTGCTAGCCCTGCGTGCAGAGCCTGGGTGCCATCTGTCCTCCCATGCATCTTTCATGTTGTAGGTCTTCAGTGTCCTCATAGACCGAGGAGGAATCCTGTTGACTTCTCTCCTCATCATGCCAGGCCTGGCCCCTATTGGGTGCGTAGTTGTGCAGAGCAGCAAAGAAAGGAGCTGGCCTTTTCGGCCCACAGTACAGGGCATCACCCTATCCATCCAGACATTGGAGGCGCTCTTTCAGCATGCCGATCTCCTGCTCAGTGGTGGCTCGTGTAGCTCAGTGACTGGCGTTCTGTCTCTCCTCTGCAGCAGTGGTGGAGTCTCTCGCTGGTGTTGGGAGCCATGTCTGCAAAGGATAGCCCTTTTCTCCAAGAAGCCACCCCTCCATCTGAGCCAGTTCAGTGAACAGCCGTGGCAGCCAGAACTGGCACAAGACCCAGGTGTCATGGCAGCTGCCTGAGAAGCGGTCACACATTCGCTGCAAGCAGCCCAAGGTTTACATACCAGCTTCACCTAGATTGAGAGGGCTCCTTTAATGGTGACGTCTGCAGGTGGTAGCCTGCCAGTAGGCCTGATGGCCATATGAGTTCAGTCTATGAACATTATAACCTGTGGTTCTCCGGCAATGGTGCCTGAACCACTGGCCCTCTGGTACAGGGCATTGGTGACGTCCCTGATACAGCGGTGCACTGCTGACTGTGTGACCCCACAAAAGTCTCTGGTGGGCCCCTGAAAGGCTGCAGAGGCATCAGGCTTGAGAACCGCTGCCACTATGAGGAACAAAGGAATGGGATGTCCACTGGAGTCCATGGGCTGCAGGTCATCCTTGAGCAGGGCACAGAGACGTATCACCACCCTCTCTATACGCGCAATCTCCTCTGACACTGGTGCTCTGACATCCGATGGCATCTCATATGGGGCCTGTGGATGCATGGCAACCGTAATGGCGAGTTCCTCTTGGGGGCTGCTGCTCACGACCGGTGGACTCTACGTGGATCGCACCTGCCTGTTGGTATTGCCTCTGGCGCATACCGTTCCTCACGTGCAGAGGATCACACAATGTAGGACGAGCCATACCTATTTCCATGTGATAAATAAAGTTGAACCCTGCATGTATTTAAAGGTTCCTAACAGGGCAGGGATTGGTGTTGACAGGTACATCAGCTGCTTTCCTGGATCAACTATATGGCGTGCCATGGCATTGCCCATCTTGGCCAACACTCAGTGTGGCACAACATGACCACATCAAGATCCTTTCAGCTGAATCGATTGCCCCCACCATCCATAAAAGCTTAATGTTCCTGCCCTTTCTGGCACCCTCTCCACACACAGGGTGCCGAGTGTGCCATTGCCCCCTCACAAACACAGAGCATACACTGTTAACGGAGGGATGGTACACGGTACCTCCCATCAGGCCAGCATTGTTTTACCTCCAGTAATCCCAGACCCCCTTTCTTTCAGAATGCAGAGTTAGACCCCTGTGTATCTCCCCTCCCTCCTCCGTTCTGTCATGCAGAGTGAGTACCTGCTGGCTTTTCAGATCGTGAACGGGATGGCACATGACGGTCGCCCGTTCAACGAAAAATCCGGCAGTGTCGGTGGAGAGGCAGCAGGCTGCATAATCAGCATAGGTAAATAATCAGTACTATATGCTAATTGTGGTGCCTCCATCGTGCAGCGGGGGGCCGCACCGAGGTCCCACTGCCACCAGTAAAATGCGGCGGGCCCATCTGGACGTTGTAGGTCAAGGTGGGCCTCTCCCTGCAGCATTTTATTGGCCCTCGCGCTGCGACCCGCAGCGTCGAGGGGCTGGTAAAATTCAGCCTAGTATCTGAGGAGTTGCGAATGGTACTGAACACTGTGCAATCAGCAGTGAAGATGCCCACTTCTGACCTTATGATGGAGGGTAGCTGAAGATGATTGGGACTGGGACACTGCCCTGAGGAACTCCTACAGCGATGTCTTGGGGCTGAGATGATTGACCTCCAACAAACACAACCATCTTCATTTATGCTGCAGCCAGTGGAGAGCTTTCCCTCTGATTCCCATTAACTTCAATTTTGCTAGGGCTCCTTGATGTCAAGCTAAATCAAATGTTGCCTTGATGTCAAGGGCAGTCACTCGCATCTCACTTCTGGAACTTAGCTTTTGTCTATGTTTGAACCAAGGCTGTAATGAGATCTGGAACCAAGTGCTCCTAGAAGAACACAAACTGAGCATCGGTGAGCAGGCTGTAGCTGAAGAACTGGTGCTTGATAGCGCTGTCAAAGACACCTTCCATCACTTTGCTGATGATCAAAAGTACGCTGGTGGGCAGTAATTGACAGAATTGGCTTTGTCCTGCTTTATGTGGATAGGAAGTACCTGTGCAATTTTCCTTATTGCTGGGTAGATGCCAGTGTTGAAGCTGTATCTGAACAACTTGGCTAGGGGTGTGGCTAGTTCTGGAGCACAAGTCTTCAGTACTACAGCCAGGCTGTTTTCAGGGCCCATAGCCTTTGCTGTATTCAGTGCCTTCAGCCGTTTCTTGATATCATGCAGACTGAATTAAATTGGCTGAAGACTCGCATCTGCAATGCTGGGGACCTCAGGAGGAGGCTGAGATCATCCATTCAGCACTTCTGGCTGAAGATGGTTGCAAATGCTTCAGCCTTGTCTTTTGCACTGACCTGCTGGGTTCCCCCATAATTGAGGATGAGGATGTTTGTGGAGCCTTCTCAACCGGTTAATTGTTTAACTCTCCACCAACATTCACGACTGAATGTGGCAGGACTCCAGAGCTTTGATCTGATCTGTTAGTCGTGGAATTGTTTCGCAACCTGGCTCTGTCTATCGCATGCTGCTTCCTCTGATAAGCATGCCTGTTGTCCTGTGTTGTAGCTTCTTCACCAGGTTAACACCTCATTTTTAGGTATGCCTGGTGCTGTTCTTGGCATGTTCTCCTGCACTCTGCACACCTCATTGAACTGGGGTTAGTCCCCTGGCTTGATGGTAATGGTGGAGTGAGAGATTTGTCAGGCCATGAGATTACAGATTGTGGTTGAATATAATTCTGCTGCCGCTGAAGGTCCACGGCGCCTCATGGATGCCCAGTTTTGAGTTGCTAGATCTGTACTAAATCTATCCCATTTGGCACGGTGGTAGTGCTGCACATGTTGGGGCGTATCCTCATTGTGAAGATGGGGCTTCGTCTCCACAAGGATTGTGCATTGGTCACTCCTACAAATACTGTCATGGACAGATGCATCTGTGGCAGGTAGGTTGGTGAGGGTGAGGTCAAGTAGGTTTTTCTCTCTTAATAAAAGCAAAATACTGCGGATGCTGGAAATCTGAAACAAAAACAAGAAATGCTGGAATCACTCAGCAGGTCTGGCAGCATCTGTGGAAAGAGAAGCAGAGTTAACGTTTCGGGTCAGTGACCCTTCTTCGGTTTTTCTCTCTTGTTGTTTTCCAAACCACCTGCCGCAGGCTCAGTCTGGCAGATATGTCCTTCAGGACTTGGCTAGGTCGGTCAGTAATGCTGCTACCCAGCCACTCTTGGTGATAGACATTGAAGTCTCCCACCCAGAGGACATTCTGTACCCTTCCTACCTTCAACGCTTCTTCCGAGTAGTGTACTAATTCATCAGCTGAGGGAGGATGCTAAGTTGCAATCAGCAGGAGGATTCCTTGCCAATGTTTGACCTGATGCTATGAGACTTCATGGGGTTCAGGGTCAATGATGAGGATTCCCAGGGCCATTCCCTCCCAACTGCATATCACTGTATTGGCAATGGCTCCAGTACCATACCCAAGTTCCCATTCTTAATATGTGAGCCTACAAAGTAGCATTGCTTATGCCTGATATTTACACTCATCCCTGCAGGGGTCAGTGGATAGTGCTCAGGAGCTGGAGCCTTCCCTGATTTTTGCTTTCCTAGCCCAAGGGCGCTGAGGTCAACCAGAATGAGATCTAATAACTCAACACAGAGTGAGAATGATACCTGAGACTTTCTTGATTTGTATGGCTCAGTCTCACACAAGGCAGCACATTCTAAATAGAAATTTCGCCAAGGATTGCAAAAAAAAGGCCTGTCAGTTTCCTCAGGGTAAAACCATATTAACACCATAATCTTTGTAAAACAGTTACACCTTTAGATTGGTGCAGGCTTGGAGGGCCGAATGGCCTGTTCCTGTGCTGTACTGTTCTTTGTTCTTTAATTAGGGCTAGATTTTTAACTAGTTCAGTCAATGTGTAAAACAGGCGTGATGGGTCAAATGGTCTCCTATACTGTTTCTATTGTTCTATCATCTGGTAAAACATTTAACGAGATTTCATTGAATTGAAAACTTCTGCATTTCTTTGAAGGAAAACCAGATGATTAGGACTTGGACCTAATTAGCAGATTTGCAGGTCATTAGTTCCAACGAAGAATAGAAAAGCAGTATACTATTTAAATGGAGAGAGATTGCAGAACTCGGTGGTACAGAGGGATCTAAGTCTCCTGGTACATGAATCACAAAAAGTTAGTATGCAGATACAACGAATGATTAAGAAGGCAAATGGAATGTTGCCGTTTTATGGGAAGTTTTACTGCAGCTGTACAGGGCCTTGGTGAGACCACATCTGGAGTACTGTGTACAGTTTTGGTCTCCTTATTTGAAAAAGAATATAATTTCATTAGAGGCAGTTCAAAGAAGGTTCTCTCGACTCATCCCTGAAATGAAGAACTTATTTTGGGAAGAAAATTTGAATAGGTTGGGCCTTTACCTATTGGAGTTTAGATGAATGAGAGGTGATCTTGTTGAAACATATTGTGGGGAGACTAGAACTTGGAGACACAGTTTAAAAATAAGTGGCCTCTCTTTTAAGACTGTGATGAGGAGAATTTTTTTCTCTCAAAGGGTCGTCAATCTGTAGAATTCTCTTTCCCAGAAAACAATGGATGCAGGCTCATTGAATTTATTCAAGGCCGAGTTAATTGATTTTTGATATACAAGGGAGTCAAGGGTTAGGGGGAGCAGACAAGAAAGTGGAGTTGAGACCACAATCGATCAGCCATGAACTTATCGAATGGTGGAGCAGGCTTGAAGGGCCAAATGGCCTACTCCTGCTCCTATATTCTTCCGATGTTCTACAACATGTATAACAAGAAGATAGGGTCATCTTGGCTCAGTGATAGTACTCTCAGAAGGTGGTTCCAGGGGCTGGATTTTAAGATCCCGCCGCCGCCGATTTCGGCAGTGAGCTCAAAAAATGGCGGCCTGCCCGTGCGGGCGGCACACCAAAGAGCCACTGCGATCTTAAGCGCGGCGGCTCATTTAAATAGCCGGGCTGTCCCCCTCCACCCCCCACACAATCTTGTGGAGGGGCTAGATTGTCCGTCCCCAGCAATGTTGTCAGTTGCCTGTGTGCAGGCGCTGGTGCCATTTTTAAAGGGCAGTCAGCCCTGCCGCCTAATTAAAATTTTTAAAGACAGACCCCCTCAAAATTAAATAAATAAATTTCTAACGCCCCTTTCCCACCCACCCCCCCATAACAATTACATTAACTATTTGTTCTTCCCCCCCCCCCCCAAAACACTCACCTTTAACAGCAGCGGGGGCGGGATGAGGGGTTCTGCCACAGAGCCTCGCTGCCGCCGGGAGGATCGGGCTGGGTCCTCATGGTGTTGAGGTCCGTGGCGAGCCTCATCTGGAGCCATCTTCGGGCTTCCCCCGCCACGAAACCCAACGCCTGGGGGAGAACAAGATCCATACTCAGGATTTGAGCACATCACCTAGCATGAGCCTTTAGTGCAGTGCTGAGGGAATGCTGCATTTGCAGAGGTGTTGTTGTTCAGACAGGACTTTAAACTGTGTTGCTTGATGGATTTTAAAGATCCCATGGTACTACTTAAAAAGATTAAGGAATTCTCCTGGTAACGTGGCTAGCATACGGTCTTCATCAAAAATGCTAATTTTTTTTGTTTGCTCTTTGAGGGCCTTTACTGTACACAAATCAGCTATCACATTTGCCTACATAATTAGAGTTACTCCACTTCAAAATTATTCCATTGTCTATGAAATTCTTTTAATGGCCTGAAAATGGGAAGGCAATGGGCTGAATTTTACACCCCCCCCCCCCAAAGAGCAGGAAGGTGGGGGGGTTGGGGTGCATAAAATGGAGTAGGAGGCTCTTCCCGAACCACTCCCGCCTCTGCCGCCACTTTATGCAAGGTGGCAATTGCGAAAAACAGCCTGCCCGCCCAGGCCAAGCAAGGCCCTTAAGTGGCCAGTTAACGGCCATTTAAGGACCTCCGCCCACCGCTAACCCCTGGTCAGGCAGGCCAGGCCCGAAAAAAGCCTTCTTACAAAAGCCATCTTACAAAAACACCCACACGCCCCCTGTCCCCCCAATCGACCATCCTTGCCTTGCCAGGGCCCAACTGATCATCCCTGGCGAGGTCCCAAAACCTTCCCTTCGTTCTGGGCCCGTCCATCATCTTCCTTCCGATGGCTGGGTTGCAGTCCCAGCAGTGACCACCGCTTCCAGTGATGCTGCTGAGACTAAGAGCTGCTAGCCCGCTGATTGGCCGACAGCTCCATTAGGTTGGACGTACTGCCTCAATGAGGTGGAAGCCTCGCCCAAGACCAGTTAAAGGCCGGGATCGTAAAATGCAGGCCGGATCCCCAGGCCAGGCGGAGGCAGGTTTGCCACCGACTTTGCATTCTGTGGATGGCTCCCATCCGCCAAGGGTAAAATTCAGCCCCATGTATAAATGTAACCTCTTTCTTTCTTAGTAATGCACATTCTTTTTTCCCGATGGATAGAAGTGGTTATAACTTTAAATTGCTCTGAATTTTATGTTAACTTACTACTTTACCCATCATGTTTTAGTGTTGCTATGTTCAATTTAGGTGGAGGTAAAAAGAAAAAACTGAAAATATTGCAGACCTGAAATAAAAACAGAATATACATTTGCATCTGAAAAGAGAAAAGACAGGCTAATATTTCAGGTAGAGATCAGTTAGAACAAAAGGGTTCTGTGAAACATTAATCTATCTTTTTGCTTCTCAGATGTTGATGGGATCTGCTTTATATTTCAGCATTTGCTGTTTTAAAATTCAGGTTTTGTACACAATCTTAAACGGAACACTCAAAAATGAAGGAACAGGTCTGGATTGATTGATGTACGATGCAGTACCACTTTAGTTCTTATTTACAGTCTAAATAGAGGTATCTTGCACATATCTGGGTTTGAATTATTGTAACCCCACCCATTACCACAATAAAGCTAGTAGCTGAGTAACAAAACAGTGACTTATTAAAGGGACCTATTTTATATGGATGGTTAGTAGCTTCAAACAGCTGCCAGGAATGTAGATTTACCCCGATGCTATAACTGTTAACAGGAAACCATTTGCTTCATAAAATCAGTGATTTATATGTTTTTTGTAATGGAGTTTTTTCTTTTTCTACGCGTTAAATTTGCAAATCTCCATAGTGCCGTTATGCTGTCAGCTTGAAGAGTGATGAAATCAGTGACATATTCTTATTGATCAGCCTCACTCTGATGCTGCCTGAACCGGCACAGTAACCTCCCCCTGAGCAGGATGTCGATAATCTTCCTGTACCTTTCTTCCCCCTTTCTGTGTTTCGGGAAATATTAGGAGGAATAAGGTAGTTTGTAGTGCCACATGCAGGTAGGGGTTGCTGTTGCCAGTGTGCAGCATTTACTAAAAATCAATGCAGCAAAGGACTTGTGAGCAGACCGACTGAATGAAGCAGGCTTCTGTACCACCAAGCCTGCTAGGATGGGCCATTGCTGTTGCAAGCTGTATTACTGCTTTGGTTGTCTGGACAAGAGGGTAATTTAACTTCCATTGTTTCTTTTTGTTCCACTGACACAGGGTGGCGACTAAAGTCATGGGGCAGCTCGAGTTGAAATAATTTAGGGTTTGGTTTTATTGTCAAAGTGTTTTATGAGGAAAAAAATCCTATTTTGTTCATAATGACCATGTATGTTTACATTATTATATTGTGAATATTGAAGATCGAGGACATGGGTAAAGCTGCAGTTCAATTGACAACTCTATCCACGGTGATAACTTAAACTGACAATTTTCTGTCTTAAAGGGGTGACATTATGATTAGGGGCCAACCCCAAAGAGGTTTTCTTTTGTTCACTATTTTACCCTACATTTTTACAATGTTGCACAATCACGGCTTTTTTTTTATTTGAATGGGATGAGAGAATCACAGTGTGGTAGCTTTTCATTCTCTGTTGAAGTTAGTTTTTCACTCTCAGATTTCTGGCTTTCCAGCATTAACACAAGCTTGTTTTTGTTGGTTTAAGACTTGATTTCGCCATTATTGTGAAGTTTGTAAAACAGAGTTTGTACTTTACTAATCTCCTATAACTACTAAATGTTTCACAGCTCAGAGATAATTCTGGATGTACAGGTAATAGAAAAGGTACCTTCTAAGTTTAGTAGCTATTATGAAGGCCTCAGTGAGCTACTGTGACAAAGAATAAATTGAGACCTTTGTAAAATACATTAAATAAAATCTCCAAGGGAGCATGTTGATAATTAATTGTGTTTGTGAACACTTACCTCAGAACAGTTGTTTGTCAGAAAATACAGAATAGACAGTAATATAGGGGTAGATTTCCACTTTCATTGACTGGGCAATAATTAGGCAGAGCGGCTTGCCCGCTTGTTGTAGAACCCACCTTCTTTTCATTCCATTGATTTCACAGGTTGAGCAGGGTTCAAATCACCCTGTTGTTGCTATTCCCTACTTTTTGTATTCTAAATTCTTCTATCTTTATTTGCAGAATGAAAGTGTCCTTATCAAAGAGAAAGAACTCTCCATTGAGCTTGCTCATATCAGGGAGGAAGTAGGTAAGCTGAATAATGAAATGCACCACAAGTATTGCTGTCTGTGTATTTTGTCTCTGAAGTTCCTACAAAAGCAATGTACTGAAATATTATGGGTCCAGTGGCTGTTTTTGTGTCAGTGGGGAAATACAGAGCAATAATTCATCCTGTTGATATGGTGCTGAGGTCACAACTTGTTTCTGTCCTAGCCTGGGTGTCACCACACTTTTAAATCATGCATACACTCCTTATGCATCTCATAAATAGACTGTCTCATGAATATCTACGATTTTGTTCCAACTTTGCTTCATGTTATTGGATGTTTTCAGGTCTTGGTTATTGGTACAGTAATTGTTTAAATGTAGTAATACACATCACTATGAGTCATTTCCAAATAAGATGTGTCATTCTTTTAGGCTGAGGTACAGACAGGAGTTCAATAAATTGAATAAAATAAACATCCGAAAGTTCATGTGTGTAAATTTACCCTGCACTATAAAGTCAAATTGCTTTCACATTTTTCTATGTGTATTGGTAGCAAACAACAATATAAGTATTTACTGCGGAAAGATTTAAAACTGATCATTGTATGATCAAGTTTAAATCTGGGAACCAAGCAAAGGTTTAAAGTAATATAAAAGAATGGCAACCCACGTAATTTAGCAAATTTTCATCTATTTACCTTTGAACAATCAGGGCCCGATTTTAACTCTGGCTGGGATTTTATCCTGGCGCCGGGGACTCCATGGGCTGGATTTTACGTAAAATTCGGTGGTGAACCCGCTTCCGCCTAGTCTGGGGATCCATCCCTTATTTTACGGGTCCCCAGGCTTTAATTGTTCCGAGCTGCCTGCCAATCATCGGGCCAGCATTTCTTAGTCCCAGCAGCGCCACCAGGAGCGGTGGCCACTTCTGGGACTGCAGCCCAGCCAAGGACATGGAGCCAGGAATGACAAAGGGTCACTGACCTGAAACGTTAACTTTGCTTCTCTCTCCACAGATGCTGCCAGACCTGCTGAGTATTTCCAGCATTTCTTGTTTTTATTTGAGCCAGAACTGCAGGTAAGTTTGTGTTGCCTTGCCAAGGGTAATCAGTTGTGCCCCGGCAAGGCAAGGGTAGTCGTTTGGGGGGAAGGGGAGCGTTTTGGGTCCTGGGGGTGGTTGGGGAAGCGGGCGCGGCCCTCAGTCGGGCATCCTGTGCTTGATTGTCAGGGCCCCCACAGGACGTGGAGAGGTTGACAGCTTTCACTGGGCCGCCTTTCCCAGCTCCAGGACGCCCACTTGCCACGGATAAACTCCCTGTGGAGGCAGGCGAAGGCCCTTAAGTGGCCGTTAATTGGAAAACTAAGGGCATTGACTGGCCTGGGGCAGGTAGCCTGTTTTCCGCCACCCCCGCCCTACATAAAGTAGGGTGGCGGTGGGAGCGGGTCAGGAAGGCCTCCCGGAGCTTTGCGCACCATTTTACGCCACTCTCTCGCCACCATCCAGCTCGCTGGGATGGCATAAAATCCCAGCCTATGTCAGAAAAAAGCAATGCTGAGAACTCCATCTCATCTCTTCTGTGGGTGGCCCGCCAAATCTAGTGCCAATTAGGCACTTAAGTGGACAGCAGTGGGCCTTCCACAGGATCAAGGACCCGGGTGACAGAAGTCCTGCCCTCGGAGAGATGCCAGCCAATCAGAGGACGACAGCTCTTTCACTGAGCAGTACCACCACAGAAGCGGTGGCTACTGCTGGTGGAGGCCCAGGAGCGGTGCTGGACCCAGGCCACAGGTAGGTCAGGGCGGGAGGGGTCTTGTAGAGTGGGGGTCGTGAGGGAGGGGCGTGTAGGGGGGTCGGTAGCAAGGGCGGGAGGGCGGCTGTCAGTGGGCCCCCCCTCCCCTTCCCGATGCCGGGTGTCTTATTCAGGCACTAAGTGCCTTTTAACAAGGGACCCCCACCCTTCACCCCCACCCCCCCACCCCCGGAGCCAGGAAGCAGCCTGCACGTTTTTTTTTTGCTGTGCTTCCTGTGGGGCGACAGGGCCGCCCGCTGCACAGCTAATTGCGGCGGTGGGATGAGGCCCTTAATTGGGCATTAATTGCCCAGTTATAGGCCTCGGTTACCAACAGGGTGGGAAGGCCTTTCACAGGCCTTCCGGACCTGGACTTAATTTTGGTGGAGGCGGGAAGGTGGTGAGGTCCCAGCAGCCACCATCCCACCTGATTTTATGCTCTCCCCGCCTCCGAAAATGCCGTGGGGCAGAGCTTAAAATTTCCCTCTTTGTGTTAGTGGGTGGGTTTTCAATAAGTTAAAATCTCGCCCTCAGTTTCACTTCAGAAAGAGAGGACTTTAACTAAATATCCCAGGATACCGATGCTTCAGGCGGGATAGAGAGGGAGGTAAAAGGGGTGGAGGAGTTGCATTACTGGTCAAAGAGGATATCACAGCTGTACTGAAGGAAGGCACTATGGAGGACTCGAGCTGTGAGGCAATATGGGCAGAACTCAGAAATAGGAAGGGTGCGGTAACAATGTTGGGGCTGTACTACAGGCCTCCCAACAGCGAGCGTGAGATAGAGGTACAAATATGTAAACAGATTATGGAAAGCTGTAGGAGCAACAGGGTGGTGGTGATAGGAGATTTTAATTTTCCCAACATTGACTGGGTTTCCCTTAGTGTTAGAGGTCTAGATGGAGCAGAATTTGTAAGGAGCACCCAGGAGGGTTTTCTAGAGCAGTATGTAAATAGTCCAACTCGGGAAGGGGCCATACTGAACCTGGTGTTGGGGAATGAGCCTGGCCAGGTGGTTGATGTTTCAGTAGGGGACTACTTTGGGAATAGTGATCACAATTCCGTAAGTTTTAGAATACTCATGGAAAAAGACGAGAGTGGTCCTAAAGGAAGAGTGCTAAATTGGGGGAAGGCCAACTATACCAAAATTCGGCAGGAGCTGGGGAATGTAGATTGGGAGCAGCTGTTTGAAGGTAAATCCACATTTGATATGTGGGAGGCTTTTAAAGAGAGGTTGATTAGCGTGCAGGCGAGACATGTTCCTGTGAAAATGAGGGATAGAAATGGCAAGATTAGGGAACCATGGATGACAGGTGAAATTGTGAGACGAGCTAAGAGGAAAAAGGAAGCATACATAAGGTCTAGGCGGCTGAAGAAAGACGAAACTTTGAAAGAATATCGGGATTGTAGGCGCAATCTGAAACGAGGAATTAAGAGGGCTAAAAGGGGTCATGAAATATCTTTAGCAAACAGGGTTAAAGAAAATCCCAAAGCCTTTTATTCATATATAAGGAGCAAGAGGGTAACTAGAGAAAGGATCGGCCCACTCAAGGACAAAGGAGGAAAGTTATGCGTGGAGTCAGAGAAAATGGGTGAGATTCTAAATGAGTACTTTGCATCGGTATTCACCGAGGAGAGGGATATGACGGATGTTGAGGTTAGGGACAGATGTTTGATTACTCTAGGTCAAGTCGGCATAAGGAGGGAGGAAGTGTTGGGTATTCTAAAAGGCATTAAGGTGGACAAGTCCCCAGGTCCGGATGGGATCTATCCCAGGTTACTGTGGGAAGCGAGAGAGGAAATAGTTGGGGCCTTAACAGATATCTTTGCAACATCCTTAAACACGGGTGAGGTCCCGGAGGACTGGAGAATTGCTAATGTTGTCCCCTTGTTTAAGAAGGGTAGCAGGGATAATCCAGGCAATTATAGACCGGTGAGCCTGACGTCAGTGGTAGGGAAGCTGCTGGAGAAGATACTGAGGGATAGGATCTATTCCCATTTGGAAGAAAATGAGCTTATCAGTGATAGGCAACATGGTTTTGTGCAGGGAAGGTCATGTCTTACCAACTTAATAGAATTCTTTGAGGAAGTGACAAAGTTGATTGATGAGGCAAGGGCTGTAGATGTCGTATACATGGACTTCAGTAAGGCGTTTGATAAGGTTCCCCATGGTAGGCTGATGGAGAAAGTGAAGGCGCATGGGGTCCAAGGTGTACTAGCTAGATGGATAAAGAACTGGCTGGGCAACAGGAGACAGTGAGTAGCAGTGGAAGGGAGTTTCTCAAAATGGAGACGTGTGACCAGTGGTGTTCCACAGGGATCCGTGCTGGGACCGCTGTTGTTTGTGATATACATAAATGATTTGGAGGAAAGTATAGGTGGTCTGATTAGCAAGTTTGCAGACGACACTAAGATTGGTGGAGTAGCAGATACTGAAGGGGACTGTCAGAGAATACAGCAGAATATAGATAGACTGGAGAGTTGGGCAGAGAAATGGCAGATGGAGTTCAATCAGGGCAAATGCGAGGTGATGCATTTTGGAAGATCCAATTCAAGAGTGAACTATACAGTAAATGGAAAAGTCCTGGGGAAAATTGATGTACAGAGAGATTTGGGTGTTCAGGTCCATTGTTCCCTGAAGGTGGCAACGCAGGTCAATAGAGTGGTCAAGAAGGCATACGGCATGCTTTCCTTCATCGGACGGGGTATTGAGTACAAGAGTTGGCAGGTCATGTTACAGTTGTATAGGACTTTAGTTCGGCCACATTTGGAATACTGCGTGCAGTTCTGGTCGCCACATTACCAAAAGGATGTGGATGCTTTGGAGAGGGTGCAGAGGAGGTTCACCAGGATGTTGCCTGGTATGGAGGGCGCTAGCTATGAAGAGAGGTTGAGTAGATTAGGATTATTTTCATTAGAAAGACAGAGGTTGAGGGGGGACCTGATTGAGGTGTACAAAATCATGAGAGGTATAGACAGGTTGGATAACAAGAAGCTTTTTCCCAGAGTGGAGGATTCAATTACTAGGGGACACGAGTTCAAAGTGAAAGGGGAAAAGTTTAGGGGGGATATGCGTGGAAAGTTATTTACGCAGAGGGTGGTGGGTGCCTGGAACGCGTTGCCAGCGGAGGTGGTAGACGCAGGCACGATAGCGTCTTTTAAGATGTATCTAGACAGATACATGAATGGGCAGGAAGTAAAGAGATACAGACCCTTAGAAAATAGGCGACAGGTTTAGATAGAGGATTTGGATCGGCGTAGGCTTGGAGGGCCGAAGGGCCTGTTCCTGTGCTGTAATTGTCTTTGTTCTTTGACAACCTGCACTCTGTGAGACAGGCCCAGCCACTATATATTGCATCATATCATGTTTTGAGCTGGGGAGGGAGGGACTGAATAGCACAGTTGTAAAAACGCTTCTAATCAGCTGGCAATGGAACAACATTAAGAGTTTGTAGACTGGACCACAGACAGGATTGCTTTATCCTTTCAGTTGATGGAAACTGCCCAGTAGTAGTAATCATTAGAAACGTGGTTCAGGATTATATACGAGGACAAAATTATCTTCAAATAATCAGGTACTTTCCCTTGCGTAATCTTGAATGCCATTTTATTTCATCTCTATATAAAGCTTGCAGGATGCCGCTTAAAGATCAGTATAAAACCATTATCATAATTCTAGACACTGAACAGACATGAAATAATAGCAAAATACAAGAGCATTACAAAGGAAATACATAATGGTTAAGAAAAGAAGATCTCCATAGCTTCTTTGGGGGAACTTAAAAAGATAATCTCACCAGCCCTTTAAAAAACACCTGTTTCAAGTGAAATTGGTGTAGACAGCAGGGAATTCTTCAGAAGAAAGAAATGGCTGCATAAGCTGCAGATCGAGCCCCCAGTCTTTCCAGTGCTGCTTTGGAGTCCCTGCGGAGGGGTATTCTGTTCCCCTCGGGGCAAAAAGCACTCTAGGGAACCCTGCTGCCTTTGGGAAGAGGTTGCAGAGGAGATTAATGCCAGGAACTTAGCTCCCACGACAAGATTAAGTTAACCGACCTCATCAGAATTATCAAGGTAAGTATATTACTCTCTTCTCATGCCTTCACCACCACCAGCCTCAGTATTCACAACACTCCCCTCCATGCTTCCATTCACTCTTCTGCTATCACTGCACCATGCCACTCGACCTTCTCCCACCCACACACTCTGATCCTCCTATTGTCACTACAATTGCAGCCCTCACTTCCCCACACATTGCCTTTCCGCAGAATATACAAAGTATTTGACCATGACAGGCAAATTCTCTAAACACCTCAGAAAGACATAATCAACACAGCTCCTTCTTTCTTGGAAAAGGTCATGCATAACATGAGCCAGGAGGCAGTGACCAGAGAAGGCTGAGCCTGGCTGCACATCCCTCTGGATTAACACATACTGACCCTCACGGGCAGGTGGGAAGAGTCATGGCTGTGGTGAGAAGCATCACTAGAGGCGATGTCAGGTAGTGTTTCTTCACAAGTATTCACAACTTGTACTCTTTTTTTCCTTTAGCTGTGCACCCTGCAGCATCTGCAAAAACAACTGCAGTTTCTTTCACCAGCCACTCATCTCTCTCTGCTCTCCCTTCACACTAAAACTAACCCTTGTCAATCTCTTTCAATTCAGGTGCTGAAAATGTGGATGTTGTTGTGTCATTTTATAGGAAGAGGCCAGTCTTCCTGAAGATGCACAGTCAGTCAATCTAACCCCAGAGATTGGCGCCATGTATACTTTAGAGGAGGAGCTTTTACTTGGCGAATCATTAGCTACAAGTTGCAGGAGTTAAGGCAAGGCAATAGGGAAGCACAACTGCCAGCTCACCGGAGGGCGAGATCACATACCAGCTCTAGTGCAGAGGACGCAGATGCTGACTTCCAGGGTCCAGGCTACCAAAGAAAGCTATGGGCGTAATCCAGGAAATACTAGATGGTGCTAGTGAGCTTTGACACAATATTGTGGAGCACGGAGGAGTCCACCTCCAACCTGTTTCAGGACTTCACGCAGAACATGGAGACCATCCTGTCCAACATGGAGAGAGTGATCAGCTCCATCAACACCACAGTGGCCCCAACCATGATGAAGCCTGTGCTGACAGCTCTGACATTTGCCAATGGAAGTTCAAATGGCTGCTATCTTGGATTTGGGGGCCAATGTTGACAGGGGCTTTCAGTGTGTCACCTCACTCCTGTACTCTCTTCTTGCACAGACCCATAGGAATGCTAAAGCACAATTCCATGATAGTGGCCTTGGCTCCATGGGATAGGCAATAGCTCTACTCTCTCAGGATGACAGCATTGTCTGCTCCCACACCCATTCCTCCAATGCTCTTGTTAGTGCTGGACAGCTAGTTGGGCCAGACTTCTCCAGCCCATACCCAGGTGCTACAGTCTGCAGCCAGGCCCTCTAGGCCCACAGCTTCTCAGGGTTACCCACCAGGGTCATCTGAAGTGTCCTCAATGGAAGTTTATAAAATAGGCATGGTGCAATCTATTTTTAACCCTCTGTGTTACAAAGAATTCTGAATAAGTCAAACATGCTTTTGTTTTCTTCTGTTAACTTGTTGAATACTTTTTCTTTAAACAATAATTGTTTATGTCATCATTAGAAAGGTTGCTGACCCTAACACTGTAACAGAGTTGAATGAATTTAAACTGTTGATTTCGGGGCACACTTAGATTAGTGACTGCAGTTACTGATGTTCATTCAGCTTCCTCACTCTGCTGCCCCAAATAAATTATTTAGGACAGTTTCACTTCCGTTGTAATCAGCACCACCATTAAATTTTGTTTAAAAAGCACAAAAAAAAAACAATGTTGATGTCAGGCATGGTTCTTTGCATGTGATTTTCAAAATGGATCCTGTTGATAAGCCTTCTTCTGCTTCAGTGCCACATAATTATTCCGATTAAATGTAATATGCTTCATATCTGCTCACCCAGTATGATGTATTCCCAACATAATTTTTTAATAGAGGTGATATTTTAATAAAAATGAGTTAGGTTCATTTTTTCAGTTGCTATGGCTTGTGATGGGCAAGGCTCATTTTATAGTGATATTGCAACATCAAAATTTTATGATCTGGTTCTGGTTATTACTTTATTCTTAATGATGTTTAAGAAACATGAAACACTTAGCTGAGAATGTATCCCAAAGTCCATTCATTTAATATATAGATTTTAATTTGTCGTCAGACTTTTTTCTGAAGGCTTTTCTGAAACTCAAAGCATAATCCCTGAAATACATGATGATTTGTTCAGATTATTCAAATAATTATTTTTGGGTCTGCTTCCATCAAATATGGTGACTAGCAACTTGGCTTTAATTATTTATAACAGTTTTGAATGAAACTGTACCACCTTTTAGCCTAGAAATTATTGGAAGTAATTTTCAACTTCGGCAGAGGTGGAAAATTGCAGTAGCAGCTTTTTAAAAATTCTTTCTTGGGATGTGAGCATCACTGGCTAGGCCAGCATTTGTTGCGCATCCCTAATTGGCTTTGAGAAAGTGGTGGTGAGCTGCCTTCTTGAACCGCTGCAGTCCTTGTGCTGTCGGTACACCCACATTGCTGTTAGGAAGGAAGTTCCAGGATTTTTATCCCGCGACAGTGAAGAAATGGTGCTATAGTTCCAAGTCAGGATGGTGTGTGGCTTGGAGGGGATCTTGCAGATGATGATGTTCCCATGCGTCTGCTGTCCTTGTCCTTCCAGGTGGTAGAGGTCGCAGGTTTGGAAGGTGCTGTCGAAAGAGCCTTGGTGAGTTGCTGCTATGCCTCTTGTACACACTGCTGCCACTGTGTACGGTGATGGAGGGAGAATGTTTAAGGTAGTGGATGGGGTGCCAATCAAGTGGGCTGCTTTGTCCTGGATGGTGTCGAGCTTCTTAAGTGTTGTTGGAGCCGCACTCATCCAGGCAAGTGCAGAGTATTCCTTCACAATCCTCACTTGTGCCTTGTAGATGGTGGACAGACCTAGGGAGGCAGGAGGTGAGTTACTCATCTCAGAATCCCCAGCCTCTAACCTGCTCTTGTTGCCATAGCATTTATATGGCTGGTCCAATTCAGTTTCTGGCCAATGGTAACCTCCAGGATGTTGATAGTTGGGGATTCAGCAATGGTAATGGCATTGAATATTAATGGGAGATGGTTAGATTCTCTCTTGTTGGAGATGGTAATTGCCTGGCACTTGTGTGACACAAATGTTACTTGCCAAGCCTGAATGTTGTCCAGGTCTTGCTGCATATTGGCACAGACTGCTTCAGTATCTGAGGAATTTTGAATGGCACTAAACACTGTTCAATCATTAGCAAACATCCCCACTTCTGACCTACTGAGCCTAGGACATGACCCTGAGAGCGAAGTCCTGGGACAGGGATGATTGGCCTCAAACAACCACAGCCATCTTCCATGGCCTTGCCCTGCTCTATATCTGTGATCTCCTATAACCCTACAATGCTCTGAGATCTCTGCACTTCTCAATTCTGGCCTCTTGCCCTTCTCCGATTTTCTTTGCGCCATCATTAGCAGCTGTGCATTCTGGTCCTTAGGCTTTAATCTCTAGAATTCCCTCCCAAAAGCTCGCCACTTCTGTACCTTGATTTCCTCCTTTAAGATGCTCTTTATAACCTCCATCTTTGATCCATCTTTTGGTCACCCGTCTTAATATCTCCTTATGTGGCTCGGTCAAATTTTGTTTTATAAATTTTGTTTTATATTTGTTAGGGCGGCACAGTAGTGCAGTGGTTAGCACCGCAGCCTCACAGCTCCAGTGACCCGGGTTCAATTCCGGGTACTGCCTGTGTGGAGTTTGCAAGTTCTCCCTGTGTCTGCGTGGGTTTCCTCCAGGTGCTCCGGTTTCCTCCCACATGCCAAAGACTTGCAGGTTGATAGGTAAATTGGCCATTAGCAATTGCCCCTAGTGTAGGTAGGTGGTAGGGAAATATAGGGACAGGTGGGGATGTGGTAGGCATGTGGAATTAGTGTAGGATTAGTGTAAATGGGTGGTTGATGGTCGGCACAGACTCGGTGGGCCGAAGGGCCTGTTTCAGTGCTGTATCTCTAAACTAAACTAAACTAAATAACTGCTCCTTGTGAAGAACTGTGGGAAGTTGAATACATTAAAGGTGCTATATAAATGCAAGTTGTTGCTGTTGTTTTCCACCCCCACTGAAGTTGAAATTTATTCCTTATTATTTCCAATATTGTGTTCGGATGGAACTTCCTGCTCACTGTGTTAATTGGAAGATAACTCATAAAATAAGCAGAAAATAGCATACGATCACAGGAAATAGGGGCAGGAGTAGGCCATTTGGCCCATCGAGCCTGCTCCGCCATTCAAACAGATCATGGCTGATCATCTACCTCTATGCCATTTTGCCCACTATCCCCATATCCCTTGATGTCGTAAGTATTCAGAAATCTATTGATTTCTGTCTTGAACATGCTCAATGATTGAGCTTCCACAACCCTCTGGGGTAGAGAATCCCACAGATTCACCACCCTCTGAGGAAAGAAATTCCTCCCCATCTCAGTTTTAAATGGCCTGTCCCTTATTCTGAGACTGTGTCCCCTTGTTCTAGACTCACAAACCAGAGGAAACATCCTATCCATATCCACCCTGTCACACCCTGTAAGAATTTTGTAAGTTTCAATGAGATCATCTCTCATTCTTCGAAACTGTAGAGAATACAGGCCCAGTTTCGGTAATCTCTCCTCATAAGACAATCTCGCCATCTCAGGAATCAGTCTGGTGAACCCCCATTGCACTCACTCTATGGCAAGTATATCCTTCCTTAGATAAGGAAACCAAAACTGTACACAATACTCCAGGTGCGGTCTCACCAATGCTTTATACAATTGAAGCAATACATCTTTACTCCTGTACTCAAATCCCCCTGCAATGAAGGGCAACATACCATTTGCCTTCCTAATTGCTTGCTGCACCTGCATACTAGCTTTTAATGACTCATGAACAAGGACACCCAGGTCTCTTTGGACATCAACACTTCCCAACTTCTCACCATTTAAGAAATACTCTGCCTTTCTGTGTTTTCTACCAAATTGGATCATTTCACACTTATTCACATTATATTCCATCTTCCATGTTCTTGCCCGTTCACTTAGCCTGTCCAAATCCCCTTGAATCCTCCTTGCATCCTCCTCACAACTTACATTCCCTCCTAGTTTTGTGTCATCCGCAAATTTTTTTAAATTCATTCATGGGATGTGGGTGCCGCTGGCCAGGCCAGCATTTATTGCCCATCCCTAATTGCCCTTGAGAACGTGGTGGTGAGCTGCCTTCTTGAACCGCTGCAGTCTATGTGGGGTAGGTATACCCACAGTGCTGTTAGGAAGGGAGTTCTAGGATTTTGACCCAGCGACAGTGAAGGAACGGCAATATAGTTCCAGGTCAGCATGGTGTGTGACTTGGAGGGGAACTTGAAGGTGATGGTGTTCCCATGTATTTGCTGCCCATGTACTTCTAGTTGGTAGAGGTCGCAGGTTTGGAAGGTGCTGTCGAAGGAGCCTTGGTGCATTGCTGCAGTGCAATGTGCGGCGTGTGTGTGTATGCTTTGTATTTGTCGGTTACTGTTTTGTTGCACGAATAACAAAAAGTTGAACCCGGTGCCAACCTCTCTGTAATGGGGAGGCCATGTGCCCCAGCTTCTCAGACACAGCCCGCCCCCCCTTTCAACCAGTGTCGCGTGAAAATAAAAACAAAGGAGGGTCTTGGTGGCTTTACCCCGAACGTGTTCACGACTTCGTTGTGACCTCCTTGCAAGTGCTGTCGGCTCCGTGTTTTCTTTTGCAGCACTTTGGCACACACAAATATACAAACTGACCAAAGTAAAAGCAACACACTGAAATAATAGTGCAGGGTTAGGTGGAACCCACAAAACCAAGTCTTATCGGAACGGTGAGGCAGAAGTCATATTGCTACACAGTGCGCTTTGGGGAAAGCCAAGGAAGCAACCGAAAGGTGAAGGGGCACACCTTTATCAAATTTTTTTTTAAAATTGGAAATATTAAATTGATCCCCATATGCAAATCATTTATATAGATTGTAAACAGCTGTGGCTCAGGCACTGATCCTTGCGGTATCCCACTACTAACAGTCTGCAATCCTGAGAATGACCCATTTATTCCTACTCTCTGCTTTCTGTCTGTTAACCAATTCTCAATCCATTTCAGTATATTACCCCCAATCTCATGTGCTCTAATTTTGTTTACTAGCCTCCTGTGTGGGGCCTTATCAAAAGCCTTCTGAAAATCCAAATACACCACATCCATTGGTTCTCCTTTATCTAGGCTACAAGTAACATCCACAAAAAACTCCAACAGGTTGGTCAAAAATGATTTCCCTTTCACAAATCCATGTTGACTCTGCCCAATCAAATCATTATTTTCCAAGCGTCCAGTTATCTCGTCCTTTATAATAGATTCCAACATTTTCCCTACTACTGATGTCAAACCAACAGTTCTCCGTTTTCTCTCTCGCTCCCTTCTTAAATAGTGGGGTTACATTTGCTACTTCCCAGTCTGTAGGAACCCTTCCAGAATCTATAGAATTTTGAAAGATAACCAACAATGCATCTACTATCTCTATAGCCATCTCTTTCAATACTCTGGAATGTAGCTCATCTGGTCCAGGGGATTTATCAACTTTCAATCCAATTAATTTTTCAAGTACTACCTCTTTATTGATACTAATTACTTTCAGTTCCTCCTTTTTACAAGTCCCTTGGTGCCCTCGTATTTTTGGGAGATTTTCTGTATCTTCCTCTGTGAAGACAGACACAAAGTAATTGTTTAGTCTTTCTCTACCATTTCCTCATTCGCCACCACAAACTGTCCTGTCTCCACCTGCAATGGACCCACATTCATCCTTGCTAATTGTTTCCTTTCAACATATCTAAAGAAGCTTTCACAGTCCGCCTTTAAGTTTCTAGCTATCTTAGATTCATAATCTCTTTTCCCTTTTTTTTTCAGTTTCTTGGTCCTCCTTTGTTGGACTCTAAATTGCTCCCGATCCTCGGGCTTACCACTTTTTCTGGTGACCTTGTAAGCCACTTCCTTTGACCTATTGCAATCCTTAACTTCTTTTCTCACACAAATGTTAAGTACAGTAATGTACAGTAACAGTACATTAATTTCTACTTTAAAGTTTTGAAAAATACCAGCTATTACATCAAAGGAAAGCTTCAGGCTCCTAATGCTTTTCACTTAATATGTCTCTGAACCTAAATTTGTTTTTAGTTGAATGTGGAAAGTAAAAATACATTTCAAACTGTATCCTTTCCATTTATTATACTTAATATCAGCTACTGGCAGCTTTGGAGGTGTATTTCATCATTTTGATTCATGTTGGTGTTCCTCATTACTAAACAAAAAAAATAATTTTTTTAAATATTGTAATATTATTTAGCATAATCAAAATTAGTTCTTCTGGCCTGAGTCAAAAAAAATTTCGAATATAAAAGCAAAATACTGCAGATGCTGGAAATCTGAAATAAAAACAAGAAATGCCGGAAATACTCAGCAGGTCTGGCAGCATCTGTGCAGAGAGAAGCAGAGTTAACGTTTCAGGTCAGAGACCCTTCTTCAGAACTGATACTTCAGAATTTCTTTCTAAACCTTGTATAGATCATTGTGAAATCACACTTTGAATGTTGTGAGCAATTCTGGGCATCCAACCTTCAAAAGACGGTTAGATACATAGGAGAATGTTCAGACAAAAGCTAACAAGCTGATTCTAGGATTTAGAGATTTAAGTTAAGAGGCGGGACTTGAAGTTGGCTTTGCATGAGAAAAGAAGATTGAGAGCGGAAATGATCCAGATCTTTAAAATGTCATGATGAATTAATCACAAGATACTTACAAAGTCGATAGGGCTATTTTAATACACCCATCCAGAACAACCTTATAGTTCCTCATCTCTGCGTTTAATTCTTTCTTAAATGATTCAGAGGTTTCCCCATCACCACTTTATTCAGCAGCCCATTCAAAGTGTTGATCACTCCCTACATGTTAAAGAACCTCCTGATATCAGCCCTAAAGTTACCTTTCACTTGTGCGGACCACTGTCCATTTATCTTACACCTACTATTTAATTTAAAGAAGTGTTCCTGATTAATATTTTTCATACCATTTAATACCTTGTATATACCTTTATAAGATCACATCTTAGACAGGCTGAAAAACCCAAATTGTCTCCAGTCTTTCCTCATAACTCAGACCTCTGACTCTGGGGAGGGGGTGGAATCATTTGAAACTAACCTGCCTGGTGGGAAACTGCCAGGATCAGATTGGGTGCACATTTTACACTCCACTGGGTGGGTTAGGTTAAAATTGCCCATAAAGATCAACCTTATGGCTCTTCTTTGCACTACTTTCAATCCTTGAAAGTCTCTCTCAGCGACTATAATTGGCAGATATAGGCTCTACTACCAATGGTGGGGCAAAGGGAGAGAGGGATGCACAATGGACAAGAGTGAACAGAGTAAAGGGTAGTAGAGGGGTCATCTGACTGGAGGAGGTTATATAGATAGGGTCGAATGAGTCTGTGGGAAGAGTTGAAGATGATCATTTAAAATTTACTCTGTTGGATGCCAGGGAGCCAGTGATGGGTTAGTGAGGGACAGGATTGGGCAGCTGAGTTTTGCATTAGTTGGGGTTTATGAAGGATGGAAGCCCAGCAAAAAGGACATTGGAGAAATCAAATCTAGTGGTAGCAAGAGAATGCCTGGAAGCTTCTGTGACTGAGGTTGTGGTGGAGACAGGTAGTTTTATGGATGTGAGAGTTTTCTTGGTGATGTAAAGCTTTTTGGATTTGAAGCTCAGCTCTGGATTGAGTAGGACATCAAAGCTTTTCATGGTTTGATTTTACCTAAGTGAGTGGCCAGGGAGGGACGTGGTATCATAGAAACGTAGACATGGAAAAAGGAGCAGGAGTAAGCCATTCGGCCCTTCAGGCCTGGCCGCCATTCAAAAAAGATCATGGCTGATCGTCTAATTTAGTACCCTGTTCCCGCTTTCTCCCCATATCCCTTGATCCCTTTGGCATTAAGAAATATATCTATTTCCTTCTTGAATATATTCAATGACTTGGCCTCCACTGCCTTCTGTGGTAGAGAATACCACAGGTTCACCACCCTCTGAATGAAGAAATTTCTCCTTATCTCGGTTCTAAATGGCATACCCCATATCCTGAGACTGTGACCCCTGGTTCTGGACTCCCCAGCCATCGGGAACGTCCTCCCTGCATCTAGCCTGTCTGGTGCTGTTAGAATGTTATAGGTTTCTATGAGTTCCGTCTCATTCTTCTAAACTCTAGTGAGTCTAGGCCTAGTTGACCCAATCTCTCCTCATACGTCAATCCTGCCATCCCAGGAATCAGCCTAGTAAATCATCTTTGCACTCCGTCCGTGGCAAGAACATCTTTCCTCAAATAGGGAGACCAAAACTGCACACAATACTCCAGATGTGGTCTCACTAAGGCCCTGTATAACTGCAGTAAGACATCTTTGCTCCTGTACTCAAATCCTCTTGCAATGAAGGCCAACATACCATTCACCTTCCTAACTGCTTGCTGCACCTGAATGCTTGCTTTCAGCAACTGGTGTACAAGGACACCCAGGTCTTGTTGCGCCTCCCGCTTTCCCAATCTATCACCATTCAGATAATAATCTGCCTTTCTGTTTTTACAACCAAAGTGGATAACCTCACATTTATCTATGTTATACTGCATCATTTGCCCACTCGCCCAACTTGTCCAAATCACGTTGGAGCCTCTTTGCATCCTCCTCACAGCTCACTTTCCCCCCCCAAAGAGGGGGGGAAGAGGAGGTGACAAATGATGGTGTTAGTCACAGAGGAAGTCATTCATAATTTTAGACAGTCTTGTTGTTGTGACAAGGGTGGAAGGTAGACTGAAGAGATTCAAACAAAGGTTTTGAAATTCCACAGCTGTTCCAGTGTACCCTGCTACAGCTTTTATGAATATCAAATGTAGGGGAGTAGGTAATGCATGGCTTAAACACTGCCCTCTGATTATTAATCTAACCTGGCCTGATGAAATGGGATGAGAGCTTCTTCTATCAGTCGCACAAGTCCTAAGAAAAATAAGTTTAAATAATCCCAAACAGTCTTTGTAGTTTCCATTACCTAAGGTACAAAATTACCTACAATTCAGCAATTGGAATTCAAAATAAATTACAGAGAAGCCCAAGTAAAGCTCCTGCAGGAAATGGAAATGTCACCCTACTGCTTTGGGGATGAGGTACATTGTTGATGCAGAATAGAGGAAGCAGTTATTAACACCTGACCTATGCCTATCTGTCCTAGAGGTGCATAATGCTGACAATGGATACAAGAATACAAGTGTCTTCTTCCCTCACCTTTTTGAGTGAAAAATACAATTCTCAAACTATCTATTTCAACCATAGCAGTTGCATAAAATGTAAATCTTAAAAATCAGATTTTAAAAGCTTGCATATGCATAATATCAGTTTGAAAACATTACTGCAAATGAATGACATTACAGTCTGCTGGGAAAGCATCAGTGCTGCGTCAGCCAGGCTGAAGTAACCTTAAGCAGGATTTCAGACCACTAAAGAAGAACACAAAACTGTCCTAAACAAACATGTATGTACAAAATGAAGGAATATGTGGGAAATTATACTAATATAAAACTAATTTTTTGTTTGATGATTGTTTAAAAATTCAAGTTTATCCTGAGTTTGATAATTTTGCCAAGTTGCTTATTCCTACTGGGATCAAGATATGTAGTCACAACAGCCACTTGAAATAACCTACTTTGAAACCAGTCTCGATTAAGACATTAAGTCTTTAATGCATCGGTGCAGACTCGATGGGCCGAAGGGCCTCTTCTGCACTGTATTATTCTGTGATTACAAAAACACTCTAGATAATTATGTGGAAGCGTGTAGACTGCCTCCCGCGCTCTTTCCCATCCTTCTTAAATGTTCTAATATTATAGAGGACTCAGGATGCCTGAATGTTAATTTCCATTAGTCCTGTCAAATATCAAGAACCATTTGCCATAACTAAGCTGCATATCAGTTTGATCTGAGATGAAGATGCTGTCGGCTGATGGTATTTTATCAAAGAAACCATATGACCCATTCAACGTTTGATCATAGGCCATGAAGGTCAGTTAGTGAGTGAAAATCAAAGTTTTCTAATTTAAAATAATCTACCCTTTGACCTGCTAGAAAATGAAGCTTTGATGGAATAATTTGCATGCACAGCTACTAGTTTGGAGTTAGCCACTGCTGCAGCATTCTCCAGAATTACTGTAAGATATATAATGGACTATATCTTCAAAAGCAGGAGGTGCCCATTCTTCACCTGTTAGCGAAAACTTTGGCTTTGCGATAATGAATTCTACTCAAACAGCTACAGAATCACTTCACTGGTATGTTTAAAAAAAAAGTTTGTTAGTGAAGTTGTGCAGTGCACAATGTTCATAATTAATGGATGAATAAAAACTGACAAAAACCTGATTTAGCAATCAGGCCCCTGATACAATGGTAGCTCCTGTAATGGAATATCCCAATCAGATTTTGGTGGGAGAGGACAGCCCTGCTGGGAGGTTTGGAAGAAGATCCATGACATAAAGAAGAGAACAATGGCAAGATATGAATATTACTGTAAAGCAACAGATTATAGATCTATAGACGTGAGAAACACAGGCTTGTTAAAACTATGTACAAAAACACAAGGAAACTGCAGGGTTATTTAGAACATTCTTCCAGAAGGGAGACCCAATACACCCTTTCTCAGCTCTGGACTCCTCTGCCAGACATTCCGGCCTCTTCAGTGGCAAGACTTCCAAGATATGTCTGCAACTCACTAAAGCCATTTCAATCATGAGACCTCTCCTTGACCAAACAAACCTTGATAGTGTATTTTTTATTAACATCTCTACCATATATCTTCATCCTCCACACTAGTGGATGATATGAAAGGAAATTGTAAAGGTCTTTAGAAGCTCACCACCACCTTCTCAAGGGTAGTTAGGGATGGGCAACATATGCTGGCTTTGCCAGCGATGCTTGCTCACATCTCATAAAAGAATAAAAAAACATATAAAAAGTAAAGAAAATAGTTAGAGAGCATAGAACCACTCAGGCTTATAGGAGGTTATGGAGGATGACAATATGCTAGAGATATTAAATAAATATTTTGCATTGATGTTTACAAATGATGGTGAACCTGAGAATGTTGATGTATTAGAGAAGTATATGGAGTAATTTTTACACATAACTGCCAAACCCAAGGTGGATAAGTTGTGATGACAAGCACCCATGTTGCCAATTGGCCCACCATGAACAACAAGACCCAACAGGGGCCAAAGGTCCTGAAATTCCTCTGTGGTAATAGTGCTGATTTGAGAGCTGAGATTGGCACTCGCCAAGGCCAGATATTGACTACACAGAAGTCAGAGAGAAGAAAGCAGAGGGCCGGATTTTATTCCAGCGACAGGGTCCCGGCAGCAGGCCAAAGACGGGGGAGAACCCGTCTTGGCCCTCCATTGGATCCCCGTTGCTATTTAACAGCCGGCAGCCAATTAACTGCCTGCCGTCGGGGAGGCTGTCCCTTTAAGTGCATATATGGCACGCCCACACTAACACCTTCCCAGCATGGGGCAGTGCGTCAGAAGCACATTGCACACCATTTCCTTACTTCAGGGCCATGATCCACATCCTGATTCCACAGCCCTAATATTTTGAAGAGCTTTTAATGTCAGATATTGTTCCATTCAAATCCAGAGCCCAGGAGATTGAATATTTAGAATCATGGCAGTTTACAGCACTGCAGGAGGCTATTTGGCCCATCATGTCTCTGCAGCTCTTAGAGCAATCCAAAACTAATCCCACTGCCCCATTCTGTCCCAAAAGTCCTGTCTCTTCCTCTGGTTTCAAACATTTAACCAAACAACTTTCCATTACATGGTGCAATGCTCTCTGCTTCAGCCACTCCTTGTGGCCAAACATTCTATCCTTCATTAACCCTCTGCATAAATAAATTTCTCTTAACCTGATCTCACTGAGTGGCAATTTTAACTTGATGAACGACTCACCGACACCCCAACCAGAGAAAATCAGCTTGTCAATATGGAGTAGAAAGTGCTCAATTGGTCATTACACAGCCCATTCCAGGAGACCAAGATAGCCTCAATCTAGCTATGTCCCAAAATAATTAACTAGAACATTCTATAACTAAAGTGCTTAATTAACCTGGTCACATGTGATCTATCAAGATCCAGAGGGTAAAATTGCACTTTGGCAGGGAGAAAAAACAGGCGGTAATGAATCAGCCGCCCATTATACAACCCTTCCATTTTTCTACCCCACCGAAGTTGAATTTCATTCCCCTCCCTCACATAGTCCCCACTTGTTGTTCTATATATCATAATATTCAGCTCATTCCAATATTATTTCAGTAACTGGTGTCAGTTTGAATGTTCTACAGCCTAGCTATGCTAAAGTATATTTGTTAATTTTTTTTTATTCATTCATGGGATGTGGGCATCACTGGCTATGCCAACATTTATTGCCCATCCCTGATTGCCCTTAAGAAGGTGGTGGTGAGCTGCCTTCTTGAACCGCTGCAGTGCATGTGAGGTAGGTACACCCACAGTGCTGGTAAGAAGGGAGCCTTGGTATGTTGCTGCAGTGCATTTTGTAGATGGTACACACTGCTGCCACTGTGCTTCAGTTGTGGAGGGAGTGAATGTTTGTAGATGGTGTGCCAATCAACCGGGCTGCTTTGTCCTGGATGGTGTTGAGCTTCTTGAGTGTTGTTGGAGCTGCACCCATCTAGGCAAGTGGAGAGTATTCCATCACACTCCTGACTTGTGCCTTGTGGATGGTGGACAGGCTTTGGGGGGTCAGGAGGTGAGTTACTCACCACAGGATTCCTAGCCTCTGACCTGCTCTTGTAGCCACGGTATTTATATGGCTACTCCAGTTCAGTTTCTGGTCAATGGTAGCCCCTAGGATGTTGATAGTGGGGGATTCAGCGCCATTGAATGTCAAGGGGAGATGGTTAGATTCTCTCTTGTTGGAGATGGTCATTGCCTGGCACTTGTGTGGTGCGAATGTTACTTGCCACTTATCAGCCCAAGCCTGGATATTGTCCAGGTCTTGCTGCATTTCGACATGGACTGCTTCAGTATTTGAGGAGTCGCGAATGGTGCTGAACATTGAATAGAAATGATGGATAAAATACTGAAAAGAATGTCTGTAGTCTTTACTGCTGAACTAGTTAAACAGCACAGTTTATTATTTTTGATAATCAGGTGTATTTTAAGGCAGCTGGATATATAATTAAATTTTAAAATGGTTTTAAAAATCAATGTGTGTTGACAAAGCCAGTGATGCTTCTTCAATGATGAACAATTTATTTCAGCTGCATTGCAGCACAGTGATGTCTCCCAGATAGGTCAGTGATCTATTCAGAGAATTGTGACTAAGGGCTGGATTTTGTCCTCTGCCAGGTGTCGGGGTCTGTGGCGGGGGCGGGGGCGGGGGCGGGGGCCTGAAGATACCTCTGGGAGAGGGCCGCCACGCACCCTGATGCCACAAGGGCCCGCCCCGATATTAGCGGTGTTGACAAGGCGTCATGGCGGCTCCCCCACTGCTCAGCAACAAGACCTACTATGAATATTGAAATAAATTAAAATTAATGATTTAATGATACATCGCCGCCTGATGCCCCACTGCAATCTTTGGTTTGGTGGCCGGCGCTCCCATGCCTTCGGATCCCCATCCGGGGAAACAAGGCGCCAAACTGGAGGGGAGGGGGAGGAGGTATGTTTCTCAGTGCGGGACGGGGGAGGGGGCTGGGCATCGGGGTCAAAGTAACATCATTGGTGTCGGGGATGGTGGGAAGGGTTTGAGGTTAAAGTTTCTGCAGTTTTTGGGGGGGGAAGGTCAGATGGACAAGGTAAGTGTTTTGGTGAGGGAGAGGGCAAATAATTAAATTGTTATTGAGGGGATGGGAGAGGGGCAGAAGAAACATCTTTATTTTTATTTGTTTGCAGTTTAAATATTTAAATTTACCAGAAGGGCTCAAAGCCCTTTAAAAATGGCATCAGCGCATCATGATGTTCAAAATTAGTCAGTCCTGAAATTGTTCAGATATAGATTTAACCCTTTAAAGTCCAAAGTACTCACATAGTATCTGGTAACATCTTTGACCCTGAAATTAGGCCAGACGTACCTCTGTCCATTCCTTTAGGGCCTTTGATGTAGGAGGTGGGACCAGGAGCGAGGATCCCTAAGTCCAGAGTTACAACTCCTCCGCCCTCAGGAACTGATGTACTGTCAGCACAGGTGCACCTGGGTTCACTTGAATTCTGTAAACTTGGGCGGGGTCAGCAGCCAGGGTCGCACCCCATGGATTTTCTAGGCCCTTGTTTGCTGCAGTGATATTTTACATTACAACATACAATTTGGAAATGTGTCACTCTTGATCATATAACCTGAACAGAAGAGATATTTTGTCAATATATTGAAGTACTATTCACATTTTGATCAGTTTGTACAGTAGTATTAATGGCTGTCATATTCACACTGAATATTCCCTTTGAAATTTAACTTCTGTCCCTGGTGCTTCTGTATAAGGATTCTGTTGGCCTTTCCAGATATAGATTCAGTTTCGAAACTGTTACACGTAGGTATATGGAATTTCATACATATTTGATTTATATTTTCACTTTAGGACAATAGTTAACTTGTTCTTACAGATGTGTGAACAAGTACACCGATCCAATATGAGATCAAACATATTGGGTACATTAACCTCATGCTAAAACGGATGTGTTAATTCCCTCCACTGTTGCAGTATCTATTCTTTCATTATTGCCCAATTCTTACGTTTCTCTATTGTAGATTTATAAAACTGTATCCCACTCCTTCTCATAGTGATTATAGTGGTGGAAAGATCAGTTCCATTGGATTGAGGCCAGAGAACAAGCACAGCTCCAATCATTAAAATCAACAGGGAGTAAAGTCAGCAACAGCTGTATGAACATATTATTAATGGGGTTCTTCGCTTTTATGTATTTAAAACACATGATTCAGGTTAACTTTTACTGTTGCTGCAACCTCATAAGACCACTGGGTAACATTTAGATCTAGCAATCAGTGGCTGTTGCATGGAGTGTTTATTACTACACCTACTGAGCACATGAATGACAATAGTCTGGAGGAAGAAAAACCTTAAACGATATGTTTCAACATTGTGCTGATATGATTCTTCTGTGATACAGTTCATTACCTCAGAATTGCAATGGACACTACAAATAACAGACCTGCAACCATCACTACTTCACCCTAGTTGTTGTGCAGCTTAAAATATGCTCTCCAGACATAACCCATGTTTGGGAATAAATTAAAATTTCCTTTCACCATTGCACTGTATTGAGTGCTGTGATTGTGTCAGCTGTGGCTCAGTTGATAGCACTCTCGCCTCTGAGTCTCTGGGTTCAAGTCCTGCTTATGAGCACGAAACTCAAGGCTGACACTCCAATACAGTACTGAGGGAGTGCTGCACTGTTGGAGGTGCTGTCTTTTGGATGAGACATTAAACTGAGGTCTTCCCCCTCCGGTGGACGTAAATGAACCCATGGCATTATTTTTTTGAAGAGCAGGGGAGTTATCCTCGGTGTCCTGGCCAATATTTATCCCTCAGTCAACATCACAAAAAAGATTATCTGATTATTATCACATTTCTATATGTGGGAGCTTGTTGTGTGCAAATTGGCTGCTGGGTTTCCTACATTACAACAGTGACTACACTTCAAAAGTACTTCATTGGTTATAAAGCACTTTGAAATGTCCAATGGTCATGAAAAGCGCTATATAAATGCAAGTTTTTCTTTTTCTGATCGTTGTGTTCAGATTTTTTTATGTTTTGCAAATATACCACAGTGATAGTCAAAAGCTTAGAGATGTTTTAGTACACACTTCTTGCTATCATTTGTGGTCCCAATCTTATGACAATCTTCAGTAGTTTCATTTTAATGTAATGTTTGTTTCAGCCTTTAATACAACACGATGTGAAAAGCTGCAAAAAGCGAAGGAGGAGCTGGAGAGGAGATTTGAGATCGAAGTACATAGGCTCCATCTGCAACAACAAGACGAGATCCAGGTCCTTGAAGAGAGGCTGAAGGCTCATTATTCTGCAGAAAAAGAGCGTATCATACAGGAACATAGTGAACACCTCAAGAAAATCCAATCTCAGCACAAGGAACAGGTCTATGTCAATAACTTATAATCTATTTAACTTAAAAGATAATGGGACTGAAAATCCACAGCCTTTCCAGTGCACTTCCACCATAAATGTGGTAGGATGCAGCTGAAGAGCCACCTATTAGGCAAGGACCTGAGAATGCTGAGTCTGTCTTTTTTGATGTTTCCCACAGGGCTTTGTTGGCATCTGATATTCCACCCTCCCCAGACAAGAACAGTGGTATAAGAGGAGGCATGACATTGGGAGGGCAATCCAAGGCTGGGAGTATCTTTCTCCTCAGCCTGCTGGAATAGTGATGGGCCAATCTAGGGTTCCATGACTGGGTTCTAGCCTGGGCTTCAAAAGATTGGAAGATTGTCTAATTGTTTTCATTATATTTCAGTCCAAGTACAAACTTCAATTCATTTTTCAAGTAGGAACTCAACAACTGTTTTTCACCCCTCCTTCCCCCAACTCTGCCCACCCCACCCCTCCTTCCCACACCACCAAAATAGACAGCTCACCACCACCTTCTCAAAGTCAATTAGGGATGGGCAATAAATACTGGCCTGGCCAGCAACACCCAAATCCCACAAGCGAATCAAAAAAAAGCATTCCCTGCCTTCCTGCTCTGGGAGATGTTGGTTCCTATCCAGTTTATTTAAATTAGATGACCTACCCCTGACCTCACATACTTTGGCAGTGTCACTGGGGGGGCACATCCTGGCATTTAAACCTGGATGGATGGTTTGGCACATTTTGCAGCCTTTTGCCTTTAGAGGTAGTAATGAGCAAGATGGCTTACAGCACTCTGTTTTCATTGCAATAACCTGGATTTAATTTCAGTCTTTTCCTGATAACTGTTAACTTATATATGTATATGTATAATTACTTTGGATAGCCTGAACAAGGGTCCAAGGAGATATTAAGCTCATGTCTTAGTATTATCCACACTATGACATTAATTGGCCAGCCTCATTGGTGATAACTACTGTAAAAACATCAAACTGGTGCAGTAGGGTGGAACTAAAGCATAGTATTGCAAAGAGTAAAAGGAGATGGTGCATAATATGGAGCAATTTGTAACTTGTTTGAAGAAAACATAATAGCTCCAAGACGTGGATGAATTCTAAAGATATTCCTCACAAGTGAAATAAGTTGGGTCATTCACTATTCTTCTTGGTGTACTTAATTTATACAAAAATGATTTATTTATATTTTTAGTACTTTCCACTATTAAGTGCGGCTGTTTGGAGTGGGAATGGAGGCGTGGGGGGCTGGAGAATTGCGTCGGACGCATCCATCGTGACGGTTCCGGATTTAGTCAGTGGCTGTAAGGAACCATCACAGTGCAGCAGAGGAGAAATACAACACTTGCCACCGCTCCACCAGAGCGACCATCAAGCAGGCCATTGGACTGCTGAAGATGAGATTCCTTTACCTAGATTGATCCAGTGGAGCCCTGCAATATGTCACTGTGAGGGTTTTGCGTATCGTGGTGGTCTGGTGCTCTATATAATCTAGTACTGCAAAGGGGGGAGGCATTGCATGACGAGGACTTGATTGAGTAACACTCCTCCACGACGAGGAGGACAAGGAGGAGGGTGATGAGCAGGCAGCACTGGTTTTTGAAGCTCTTGCACTGAAGGCCAGGCAGATTGAGCGACGGGCCAAGGAGACAAGAGACAATCTCATAGTTACCCACTTCCAGCTACTATGATGGCCTCGCAGAGTAAAAACAGTAAAGACTCATCTTAGTGCATGCAGTCTGCAACCTCCTTTCTATTTGTGGTCCATGTCTAACACCGAGCTGAATCACATGCTATGGCCCATGGGTGACCATATTCAAACGAGGGCTGTGCCTACATTGGCAGCCACTAAGGGGAAGGGTGAAGTCAGCAGCTCACAAATAATGCATGGTAGAATAATAACTTTTCTACGATTAAAGTTAATTTCAAAAACAAAGGAAATGTATTGAGAAAACAAGTGTCACATTTCAAATACTACCCCTGAAACCTCAAATGTCTCTAGGTGGTTTTCTTTATATGTTTACTAGTGCTTCTACAAGGTGTAACCCCTGCGCTAGCAGCTGCTGATCAGGCTGCCCCTTGGCTCTGTGATGACTTCAGCAGCTGTCCTCTGACTGACTGAGGCCTGGAGGGCCCCGGCTGCCTGAGGGTTTCCTGCACTGGTGCAGGACTCTCCTTAGGTGTCGCAGCTGCTGGAGCTGGGCTCACTGGCGGAGGGGCTAGGGAGCCACTGTCCACACTCACAGCGCCCTGAGGGGAGCCTCCAGATGTGGAGGTCAGCCTCCCCTCCTCACTTTCAAGGCTCATTGAACCTCCCTGCTGACCAGAGAAGATGAAGACTTTCTCAAGTCCTTGCCTTGCCTTGCAACTGCTGCATCGAGCTCATGGCCAAGGCGATGGTGTGCAGGTTTGCACGCATCTGTGGGATCTGGTTCTCCATGAGGGTTGCCAACCTCTCGATGGAGGAAGGCATGCGCTCACATGCCTGAGACATGGCAACACTCATGGCATCGATGGACTCCTCTCATGGCTGCGCATGGCCTCTCTCTGCAACTCCAACATGCCCTCTGCTGTCGACACCAGAGACTCGTCATCAGCCTGGGGCTCAGCAAGGGCCTGGCCACCCACAGTCCTCTGACTGTCAGGGGCTTCAGCTGTCACAGCTTCAGCCAGCTGCTCAGGTGCGTGTGTGGTGCTCTCACCAGCTTGTGATCCTTAATCTACAGCCGAACGTAACCCAAGGAAGTGAAAGTCTCTGTCCTGGTGCAAGGTGCAGGAGAGTCATGAGACAGTACATCCTCTGACTGCAGTTCCTCCTCAGAGGTGGAATTATGTCCCCCTTCTGTTGGCATCTCCTGCAGACGCCGACATACATGAGAGAACACAAAATGTGTGGGTTAGGCTGTGCAGATCTCGTCATGCCAACCATGCGTGATGTGGGTCTCCGGAAATGAACTGTATGTTGATGGACGACAATCCTCACTCTCTTGTGCAGAGACTCTCGTCTTGCCAACAGCTATTGAACAGCCACGCTTGGTCCCCACTAATTCAAGTGCTTCCTCCTCCACTGTCAAGAGAGGCTGAAGATCTGGTATTCCTCCACCAGTCCGGGCTGTCTCCCTGCTGTTATGGGCCCTCTCATCCTGCAAGTGGAAAGAGGGAGGTGGTCATACTTCACAGAGACATCAACATGACAGTGGCAGCCCACTTGTCCCCTACTGGGTATCACATATAGCTCATGCTCCCATCCGCTCTGAGGGGAGTTAATGAGGGTGAGCTGTGAAAGAAGGTGGCCTGTGACTGAGATGCAGCCATGTATCTGTCAGGATGAAGTGATACCTAACCCCCTCTTCCATCGCCGTTGCAGTACCTCCCTCCCCATGTCCCACTTCCTCCTGCGTAGCCACTTGCAATCACTAAAAAGGAGAGAGGTGAGGAGCACTCACCTTGGCAGAATGAAGGAGACCGTTGACCCTCTTGTGGCACTGTACTCAGTTTCTGGGGGTGGCTTATGGCTGCTGACCTCCTCAGGCTTGCTTGGCCAGGCCAGAGGACCTCTTCTTGCCATCGCTGGGGTAAAGGATTTCCTGCCTTTCCCTTGCATCCTGGAGGAGAATCTCAAGGGAGACATTGCTAAACTGTGGGGCTACCCTGTGTCTTGCCTCTGTCATCCTGCAGCGTCCATCTCCAGGGCTGGGGGTGATCCAGGAGTCACAACTGCAAAGGCTTCATCAGAGAGCACTGCAAATGAGTCCAAGGCAGCAATGCAAGCAGGGCTGGCAGGGCTTTTAATATGGTGCCAGCACCTACACCGAAGTCATCCAATGCCGTATTTGGAGTCTCGCATCCCGCTCCCACCGTGTGATTGGCCGGGCCCCGTGCCTCCATTATTACAATTAGCCAACCGCCACATGATCACGGGGGGCCAGCTGTCCACGTGACTAGCGGCAATGTACCCATTTCTAAGTCCGCCACCAGGACCCAGAACGGGCTCACTAATGTTCAGTCCAACATCTGAGAGAAAGGTTCCCAAGTTGGTTATAACACAGATGTGGAGTAATTCTCCCTATATTCTGCCCCAACAATGTGCTTTAGCCATAACCTCAGATACATAAGCCCTTTGCATCACTATAAAATTTCAATTTCTCACATTCTTGTGGTCTCCATGACAGACATTACCATCTAGTTCCATTTAGTTTTGTGCAATGGCTTGTCATCTTTTGAAAAAGCCACAGAAGAAATGATACCATTGTTTCATCAGACTGGGCTGTATTGAAGCTCAAATGCTAAAGTTGAAGTGACAGTCTGCTAACCTACTATACCACATAGTCCCACCAACACATTTTTCAATATCTCTGTTGCTAACCTATCAAAACATTTGTGATAGAGTCGCAATCATAATATTTTTGTCACAATTGGTGTACAATTAAATTATCATGTTGGGACATCTCCAATTTTACATTTGCAGCTCAGACATTTAGCACATTATGTAGGAAATGTTGGCACTTTAATGTTCCAATATGAACTGTTATTATACTCATATTACAAATTAATGAAAAGTGTTCTACAGATAAAAGATTGTAAGGGTAGGGGGAACTGTTGTTGAGAAAAAACAGTTGAGATAGTCACAAATTGTGACTTCAGAGGGGAATTGTTCTACAGCTGTTTTATTCTTGTGTTTTATCAGATGGAAGATATGTCAGCTACCCATACCAGTACAATCTCAGAAATGGAGAACAATCACACTGTCACAATAACTATTCTTCAAGATGAGCATGAAAAGAAACTTGAAGGTACTACATAGGATTAATATAGAGAAAATTACTGTGTGACATGTTGCTGAACACACTGACAGAAGATTGTTTACAAGAGTACAGGAAAAAACTATGAGGATTTTACGTAAGCAATTGTTGAAGGAAGCTGTGATGAGACTAGTTGTAAAGAAGTCCAGCATTCAGCATCACTGTTACCTCTACTCTTTTACCTGATCTTTTTATGGTGCACTCCTTGATAATGTGCTGTATAGTTCATTTGATTTTGTTTTTATAATAGGTTTGATGGTTGATTCTGTGGATGACTGAAATATTTGCACTTACTGCTTGTTTATCTTCAAAGTCAATAAAGTGTATAATTTTTACTTCCAAAGATTTGACAGGTACCTTATTCCTAGCAGCCATTCTTGTGCAGACCATTTGGTTGGAGGGCATCACAGCTACACCTGATACTATCTAAGTTGTTTTATCCCTCGTTTGCCCAAGGGAATTAAGGCTAATTATAGGAGCACATCAACTACTGTCTTGACTGAGATCAGCATACTTGGTACAGACCTAGAATCAAACCAAAAATCTTCTAGTCTGAAAAGCTTAGTCCGACACCAGATGGTGTCATTACCCATTATGCTACGAGGAGAAATGAAAATTGTTAAAAGGGAGATATTGAGCAGCACTGTTAAGTATATAATGGGATATTAATGATTTATGTTGGAGAAGCATTAGTCATTCTGGGGTAGATAATGAATAATACACCAATAACTAGACAATTAAGAAATACCAGGCGAATTTGCTTATGTCAGTATCGATCAAAAAGGGATGTTATTTTCATTTATTAGGGACAGATTCTACCTATAGTGCAATTGGTGCAGATAGTGGTCAGTGGGAGTACCCCACCTGCTTGATGTCACCAACAAGAGCCAGTTTCATGATTGGGACTCATCTTAATTTGATTGATGAGATGCCAGCCTGATACAAACATGTTTAAAAGTCTCCCTTTTGTTTGGAGCTGGAGTCCCAAATGCCCATTTAATGGCCCACTTGAAAATGAAGTTGGGCGGGCCTTTCGTGGCTAGTATGTGGCAGGTTTTTTTACCAACCCCCTTTTCAGCATGAATAGTGCAGTAGACTGAAAGCATTCCTTTAGTATCAACAGTGAATTTTCTCCATTTTGATAGAATTTTCCAGCAATAATAATGTTTTGGGCATCATTTGAAATCTGATCTCCCATGGAAATGCACTGATAGAACTAGAAAATGGTATTACTGCCACTTGTAACAGTCCCACTTTACCATTGCAGTAGGGAACTATTTTTGGACAAAGGTATATTAACCCTCAAAAAGGCTTTGATGCATTGGAGAATGTTCAGAAAATAGCAGGAAAGATGATTCTGGAACTTAAACTTATAAGTTACAAGGAAAGTTCACCAACCGAACTTGTTCTCATTGGAGAACAGCAGATTGAGAAGAATCATGACGGTCAACTGTGGAAAGATGATTATGTCTTAATAGGCCTGTTAACTTTATCTCAAGCATGTGCAATTCGGCTTTAAGGGGATTTGACCTTTTCAAAAGCATTTGTTCAGTGAAATTTCACTTACACATTTTTTTCTTTCTTTCAGAGCTAAAAGCCATTCATGAATTTGAGAGGATAACATTAGAAGAAGATTTTGAAAAACTAAGACTTTCTCTTCAGGTTAGTACTATGTATGGACTATATATAGACACTATGGTTTAAGGTGTTACCTACTATTTAGGATCTGATTTTCCTAAAAAGCGTTTTGCAAATCTTTTCTCATGTTTGCAAACACACAACTCTGTGATGAAAATCGTTCTGTTGATTGTGTGTGATATCATGACAAATATGACACATGCTGCTTTTCCTACCTGAAACATTTTTTTCCAGAAGACAGGGACCCTTTGGAAGTATGAGATGAGTAGGGCAGATGGCTGTACTCCATTGTTTTTATTCTTACATGGAATGTGAGCATTGCTGACAGGGCCAGCATTTGTTGCCTATCCCTTATTGCCCTTGAGAGGTTGGTGGTGAGTTGCCTTCTTGACGACCGACAGTGCTGTTAGGGAGTTGCAGGTTTTTGACCTGGTGACAGTGAAGGAACGGCGCTATAGTTCCAAGTCAGGATGGTGTGTGTCTTGGAGGGGAACTTGCAGCAGTGTTCCCATGCGTCTGCTGCCCTTGTCCTAGGTGGTACAGATCGTGGGTTTGGAAGGTGTTGTCCATTGTGCTTTATTGCAGATTTGTAGAATACAGGCTTGTGCTCATGATTTCCCGCACAGTAACTTCCTTATCTTAACACTGCCATCAACAATGATATGTGGTGGGGCGAGTGGGATGAAGAGAGGGATGGGGGAAAGGGAGAAGAACAAAATTTAGAGAACGAGACATCGCAGGTCATACTTACATACGTGCTGGTGGTTGGTTCAAGAATTGCATTGCCAAAAGTGGAAGAGTGAATTATCACAAGCTCAACCAACAAAAACAACAACAACTTGTATTTTTATAGCCCTTTAAGGTAATAAAATGTCCCAAGGCGCTTCACAGGAGCACTATAAAGCACAATTTGAAACTGAGTCATGAAAGGCAATATTACGGCAGATGGCTAAAAGCTTGGTCAAAGAGGTAGGTTTTAAGGACTGTCATAAAGGAGGAAAGAGAGGTAGAGAGTCAGAGAGGTTTGGGGAGGGATTTCCAGAGCTTAGGGCCTGGGCAGCTGAAGGCGTGGCCACCAAAAATGGAACAATTTAAATCGTGGATGCTCAAGAGGCCAAAATTGGGGGAGCACAGATATCTCGGAGGGTTGTTGGGCTGGAGGAGATTACAGAGATGGGGAGGGGTGTGACCATGGAGAGATTTGAAATAAGATGAGAATCTTAAAATTGAGATGTTGCTTGACCGCGAACCAGTATAGGTCAGTGAGCACAGGGGAGATGGGTGAACGGGACTGGGTGCAAGTTAGGACACGGGCAGCAATGTTTTGGATGACCTCAAGTTATGGAGGGTAGAATGTGGGAGTCCAGCCAGCAGTGCATTAGAATAGTAAAGTCTTAGAGATAACAAAGGCATGAATGAGGGTTTTGGCAGCAGATGAGCTGAGGCAGGAGCCGAGGTGGGCAATGTTACAGAGGTGGAAATAGGCAGTCTTAGTGATAGCGTGAATATGCGGTTGGAATCTCATCTCAGGGTCAAATATGACACCAAGGTTACGACCAGTCTGGTTCACCCTCCGACAGTTGCCAAGAAAAAGGTTAGTCAGTAGCTAGGAAACTGAGTTTGTGGCTGGGACCAAAGTCAATGGGCAGAATTTTTGTTCTGGGATCGGGACCCCCAAGTCAAGTGCATTTTTGGGTCCCGACCCCGTGACAAGTTGATGTCAGATGCTTGATGCAAAAGGGATAACCAACTAGTGGCCAGCGAGCGTGCTCACCGTCCAATTAAGGATACAGGTGCCCTCTGAAGACTTTTAGAAAGGTGAGAATAAAACTAGCAACAGCTGCCAAACCGCAACCATGAAGGGGGAGCTCCTCCACAGGGCAGCCTGCAGCCACAGCTGAAGCAATCTCGTGGTCGCGGCCACGGGTGGCAGGGAGGTCAGAAATGTTAGATGGAGCGCTGGCCCCCCCAGTCTGCCACTGAGATGCCACCTTCACCCCTGGGCCGGGCTACGGCCACCACGGGGCGGGGGGGGTGTCTGCTGACCAACTGGAAAATTCCAGTCGGCCTCAGAACATTGGCCTTAATTGGCCCGTTAATTGTCTTAATAGGCTGCCAGCCACTTTTGGGTGGGTAGCCATCACCCCCTCCCGGAATCTGCCTGTACCAAAATGGCCCAGAAGCAGGAACATGCCAGCAAACCAGCATGCCGCTGTCCGATGCCAATTTTCAGGCCTTACTGCCTCAGGTCTCATCTCCAACGGGAATCGAAAATTCTGCCCAATTGCTTCGGTCTTCCCAATATTTAATATTCCCAAACAGATTACAATGCTCAGCAGGGGAAAAACTATCAGAAGGAAATGAAGTAAATAGATGAATTAATTACCTTACATCATGATGGTCTTGATAGCCCACTTTTTGTGAGAATGGCATAGTCACAGTTCAGCCTGCACATGGTCACACATGACAGCAATTCAAAAGGTTGGCCTACCTGAATTTTGCCTCTTTACTTTCTTCCCCACTTGTGAACAAACTCTTTGCACATGAAGAAATACCCAAAAGAGAACAAAATCCAGCAAGGCAGCCCGTCTACAGCACATTATTGAAGGGAAAATTGTGATGGTAAACCTCTCCACCACTCTCTCTCCCTTAAGACACTCCTTAAGACCTAGCTATTTGACTAAGCTTTTGATCACCCATCCTAATATTTCCTTATATGACTTGGTGTCAAATTTTGTTTGGTAATACCTTGGAACTTTTTAATATGTTAAAGGCGCTATATAAATGAGAGTTATTATTGTTGTTGGCAGTATTGACAGAAAAGCTGAGTAATTCTTAAAAATGGGACAAAGGGGAAATATTGACAAAAACATGTCCTCTGATTTTGAAGAGTTGGGGTTCATCCAGAGGTTCAGGCAAATGAGGACAGCCCTATGTGGGGCTGAATGCCACCCTTTAGTAAAAACTCTGGTAAATGGAATTGAAGCCCAAGATCAGCTATGATCGTATTGAATGGTGGAGCAGGCTGGATGGGCCATACGGTCTACTTCTGCTCCTATTTCTTGTGTTCTGGTCTAAAATCTGCATGGAAGGGGTTCTCCAACCAAGTTGATGCAGTCATCCAAGTGTCTGATATATGGCCCTAAATGAGAAAATGATTTTCTAGTATCAAGAGGAAGGTGAAGAAAAAGCATTCACTTCTGCACACACTTTATGAGCTCACTTCTTGCAGCATTTCCACTTTCCATGTTATGCAGTTCACTGAAGAAAAGAAAAAAGATTAGCTACTGGATCTTTTATGGCTAGGCCGTAAACTGATAATAGTCAGAGCCTACTTGGTACACACTCCAGCCAGTTCAGTCCAAAAATAGCAATCGGGGTCCTATACATTACATCATTGGCGACATTTCAAAAGTACTTCATTGGCTGTAAAGGGCCTTGAGACATCCGGTGGTCGTGAAAAGTGCTATATAAATGCAAGTCTTTTTTTATTGGCATCCTGGGGCCCAATTGCCATTTTAAAACAAAATAGCTTCCACAATTTATCAGACCAAATTTGCAAAGATAAAATTTTGATTTTTGTTTCTGCATTCAAGGATCAAGTTGACACGTTAACATTTCAGAATCGTTCACTGAAGGACAAAGCAAAACGATTTGAAGAGGCCTTAAGAAGAAGTACAGATGAGCAAGTTGAGGTAAATAATGCCTGAAATATGCATTCTTCATAACTGAGAAATGGATGAACAGATTAAGATTCTTTATTTAATTTTCCATTTTCCCCCTTTTTTGTCTCCGTTTCACACACCAATTGTAATCACGAGGGTAGATGTGTAATTTACTGTGTAGTGTTCACAGTTGTACTCATTTTACCTCCCTTTCTGCAGGCTAACACCTGGGCAAAAAACAGGCACTGCAGGGCCCAATATGGCACGCGCTCAGTTCATCGCACAACATACTGTTAGGTTGCCCTACAGTTGTTCAGGGTGTTTGCTAGAAATTGGCGTGAGGCTGTTTATTGTACAAATCGGGGCCTGTTGCCTGTTTCAGGCCATGTGAAATTGGATTGCTCAGGTGCATAGCAGCCAAACTAGCTGTCTTTAAAGGGACCGCTGTAAGACTTTTACTTACCTTAACACGGATCCAGAAAAAGCATTCATGCTCCTCATTAAAACTGCAGGCCACTTTTGACCCACACGCAACCCTCCCAAATGCCACTCCTTACTCTTGGATCCACCTTAGGGCCTCGGTTTCTGGCCCGCAACTGGAGAAGTGTGGGACTGTAATTGGCGCATCTCAGCTCACCAGTAACATAGAAATGAGACCGGTGGACCAATTTACCGTGGCTCCGCTGCCGGCCTCTTTAAATGTCTGCAGCATGCGTTGCCAATAAATTGCACCCCACTTTGTGTACGATCCAATTGCTAGGCCCTAGACTGCATACATTGGGCTGAATTTTATGTAAAAGATGGCAGCCCACATACGCAGGTTTTACTGCACGGAACTGCTGCAATATTATACGCGGCAGCTCATTTACATGGCCTCCCCAGACCTCTCCCCCCCACTGCACCCCCCCCCCTCCACCAATGTTCACAAACCTTTAACTTTACCCCTTCCCATCATCGCTTCCACCAATTGGAATAGTTTGACCCCGTTCCCCCCCGCCCCGCACTGAGAAACTTACCCCCTCCCACGTCCCCACGATGGGAATTCGAAGGTGCGGCAGTGCTGGCCGCCGGGAGGCAATGGGAACGCCATTAACTCAGGTAAGTTAATGAATTTGAATATTTAAATTACAGTCCTGTCGCTGAGCTGCGGGGTGGCTGCCACAAGGCCTCGCCGCCACCGGTGAGATGGGACAGGCCTGCCAGCGTCAAGGTCTGTGATGGCCCTCATCCGGGACAATCTTCATGCCCCTCCCCCCCGCCACGGATCCCGACGTCGAGGCGTCTATAAAATCCAACCCATTACTTCACTGCAGACATTGCGGACTCAGCAAATTGGAAAACTGAAGCTGTATCCCACTGCTTAGTGATACAGCACGTTCAAACACATCGCACCAATGCATCCCGCCCAACTGGTTGGGGTTAATATAAATAAACAAGGCTGTCAGTTCCAATCAACAGGAATTGTCCTGCTGGCATAAGCATGCCAGCGAGTACGAGAACATTATTTCTTCATGAAGTCCTCGGGCTGAGTTCAGTCAATATCTTGCGGGTCCCGGCAGCGGATCCACAAGTGGACGCTGTTGCCATTTATTACATGTGCGGCTGGCCACCGTGATCATGTGGTGGGTGGCCAATAGCCATAATGGAAACTTGGGACCCGTCTAATTATGTGACGGGGGCAGGCGGCGAGGTGCCAATGGCTTCGTCAGCAGAGACGACGCAGGTGCTGGTGCCATATTTAAAGCACTGCCAGCCCTGCTTAAACTGTAGCTTCACTTAATGACTTTGCTGCTGCTTTTCCTTTGATGACGTTTTGCTGTTGCTGTGCGGCTGATGCCCTGTCTGGAGTCCCTCTGCTACTGAACTGCTGTGCTGCTGATGCCCTGTCTGGAGTCCCTCTGCTGCTGAACTGATGTGTTGCTGATGCCCTGCCTGGAGTCCCTCTGCTACTGAACTGATGTGTTGCTGATGCCCTGCCTGGAGTCCCTCTGCTACTGAACTGCTGTGCTGCAGATGCCCTGCCTGGAGTCCCTCTGCTACTGAACTGCTGTGCTGCAGATGCCCTGCCTGGAGTCCCTCTGCTACTGAACTGATGTGTTGCTGATGCCCTGCCTGGAGTCCCTCTGCTACTGAACTGATGTGTTGCTGATGCCCTGCCTGGAGTCCCTCTGCTGCTGAACTGATGTGTTGCTGATGCCCTGCCTGGAGTCCCTCTGCTACTGAACTGATGTGTTGCTGATGCCCTGCCTGGAGTCCCTCTGCTACTGAACTGCTGTGCTGCTGATGCCCTGCCTGGAGTCCCTCTGCTACTGAACTGATGTGTTGCTGATGCCCTGCCTGGAGTCCCTCTGCTACTGAACTGCTGTGCTGCTGATGCCCTGCCTGGAGTCCCTCTGCTGCTGAACTGATGTGTTGCTGATGCCCTGCCTGGAGTCCCTCTGCTACTGAACTGATGTGCTGCTGATGCCCTGCCTGGAGTCCCTCTGCTACTGAACTGATGTGCAGCTGCCCAAGGCCTTGAAAGGCCAGAAGCTCTCCAGAAGCCAAGTAGGGTTATGTCAGGTGCAAGTTACCGGGTGGCCCTACGGTTCAATGATGCCTCCCTGCAGGTTCTCCTCCAGGCTACAAGGGAAAGGCAGGAGGTTCAGCGATGGCAAGAAGAGGCCTTCCCACCCAACCAAGCAAGCCTGGGAGATCACTGAGGAGGTCAGCAGCCGTGGGGTCACCCCCCCCAGACATAGGTACAGTGCTACAAGAGGGTCAATGATCTCCTTCGTTCTGCCAAGGTGAGTGCTCGTTACCTCTCTTTTTTAGTGATTGCAAGTGGCGACGCAGGAGGAAGTGGCACAGTTGAAGGGAAGGATGACAACTGCGCTGGCAGAGGGGGGTTAGGTCTCACCTCCTATTGACTGATGCATGGCTGCATCTTGGCCACAGGCCATCTTCTTTCACACCTTAACCCCATTAACTGCCTGAGAACGTGTGGCAGCATGATCTATATGTGATTCCCCAGTAGCAGACGACGGGCTGCCACTATCAGAACTGTCACGTTGTAGGGCCCATAACAGCAGGGAGACAGCCCAGACTGGTGGCAGCATCCCAGATCTTCAGCCTCTCTCCACAGCAGAGGAAGAGACATTAGAATTGACAGGGACTCGGGATAGCTGCTCCATATCAGATGGAGAGACTGGTGTCTCCACACAAGAGAGTGAGGATTGGCTTCCATCAACATACAGTTCACTTCTGAGACCCACATCACAGATGTTGGCATGAAGAAATCTGCACAGCCTGACCCACACGTCTTTGCACTCTCTCATGCATCCGTAAGAGACTCAACCAGAAGTGAGACAGCTGTCCACTTCTGAGGAGGAGGAGCATTCAGAGGATGCACAGTCACATCCTCCTGCACCTTCCACCAGCACAGATACTTTCACCTCGGTGAGTTTCTGCTTGGCTTTAGAATCAGGGTCACAAGCTGGTGAGAGCACCGCACAGGTGCCCGAGCAGCTGGTTGAAGCTAGGACAGCCAAGGCTTCTGTCAGTCGGAGGACTGTTGGTAACCAGGCCCATGCTGAGCCCCAGGCTGATGATGAGCCTCTGGTGTCGACAGCACAGGGCATGCTGAAGTTACAGAGAGAGGTAAGGAAACATATGGCGGAGATGCCAGAGGCCAGGTGCAGCCATGAGTGGACAATGGAGGAGTCCATTCATGCCATAAGTGCTACATTGTCTCAGGCATGTGAGTGCGTGGCTTCTTCTATCGAGAGGCTGGTGACCCTCATGGAGAGTCAGATCCCACAAATGCACGCAGACCTGCCCACCATCACCTTGGCCATGAGCTCGATGCAGCAGTGGCAAGGTGAGAGAAGGTCGAGGCACCTGGAGTCTTCTCCAGCTCCTCGTCCTTCTCTGGTGAGCAGGGAGGTTCAAGTGAACCTTTGAAGGAAGGAGGAGAGGCTGACCTCCACAGCTGGGAGATTCCCTCAGGATGCTCCAAGTGTGGACAGCGGCTCCTCAGCCCCTCCGCCAATGAGCCCTGCTCCAGCAGCCGCGATGCCTGAGGAGAGTCCTGCATCTATGCAGGAAACCCTCAGACAGCTGGGGTCCTCCAGGCCTCAGGCATCCCGAGGACGCCGTCAGTGTTATCATTGGCCAAGGGGCAGCCTGATAAGCAGCCTTCCTCCAGCCCAGCTGCTAGTGATGGGTTCATACCTCATAGAAGCATTTGTAAACATAGAAAGAAAGGCACTGAGAGACACTTGGAGTTTCACGGGTGTTTGAAATTTGACATTTGCTTCATCATATAAAGTTCTTTTGTTCTAGAGCTCCCTGGATGCCAAAAAAGAGTGATTAAGGTAAAGAAGACAAAGTGTGCTTATGACACATGCCAGGTGGAGAATACAATTGAGAACCAGGCTGAATATAGAACGTTCAGAGGGGAAGTGAAAAAGCAAATAAGAGAAGCAAAGAGAGAGTATGAGCAGAGATTGGCAACTAACATAAAAGGGAATCCCAAAGTTTTCTATAGATATATAAATGGTAAAAGGGTGGTAAAAGGAGGAGTGGGGCCAATTAGGGACCATAAAGGGGATTTGCACATGGAGGCAGAGGGCATAGCTGAAGTATTAAATGAATACTTTGCGTTGGTCTTTACTGAGGAAGAAGATGCAACCCAGGCAATGGTGAAAGAGGAGGTAATTCAGACATGAGAAGGGTTTAAAATTGATAAGGAGTAGGTATTTAATAGGCTGTCTGTACTTAAAGTGGATAAGGCACCAGGACCGAATGAGATGCATCCAAGGGTACTGAGGGAAGTGAGAGTGGAAATTACTGAGGCACTGGCCATAATTTTTCAGTCTTCCTTAGACTCAGGGGTGGTGCCAGAGGACTGGAGAATTGCAAACGTTACACCCTTATTCAAAAAAGGCTGTAAAGTTAAGCCCAGCAACTACAGGCCAGAGAGTGGTGGGGAAACTTCTAATAAGATTAATTCAAGACAAAATTAATTGTCACATGGACAAATGTGGGTTAATTAAGGAAAGCCAGCATGGATTTCTTAGGGGAAATCATGTTTAACTAACTTGCTGGAGTTTTTTGAAGAGGTAACAAAGAGGATTGGTGAGGGCAATACTGTTGATGTGGTGTACATGGTCTTTCAAAAGGTGTTTGACACAGTGCCACACAACAGATTTGTGAGCAAACGTGTAGCTCATGGAATAAAAGGGACGGTAGCAACATGGAAAAGAAATTGGCTGAGTGACAGGAAACAAAGAATAGTGCTTAATGGATGTTTTTCGGGCTGGAGGAAGGATTGTAGTGGAGTCCCCCAGGGGTCAGTGTTGGGACCCTTGCTTTTCCTGATATATATTAATGACCTAGACCTTGGTGTACAGGGGACAATTTCAAAGTTTGCAGATGATATGAAACTTGGAAGCATTGTGAACTGTGAGGAGGATAGTGTAGGACTTCAAAAGGACAAAGGCAAGTTGGTGGAATGGACAGACAGGTGACAGATAAAGTTCAATGCAGAGAAATGTGAAGTGATACATTTTGGTAGGAAGAACATGGAGAGACAATATAAAATAAAGGGTACATTTCTAAAGGGAGTGCAGGAGCAGAGGGACCTGGGTGTTTAGGTGCATAAGTCATTGAAGGTGGCAGGACAGGTTGAGCGAGTGGTTAATAAAACATACAGTATCCTGGGTTTTATTAACAGGGGCATAGAGTACAAGAGCAAGGAGGTTATGTTGAACTTGTATAAGACACTAGTTTGGCCTCAACTGGAGTTTTGCATCCAGTTCTGGGCATTGCACTTAGGAAAGACGTGAGGGCATTGGAGAGAGTACAGAAAAGATTCATGAGAATGGTTCCAGGGATGAGGAATTTCAGTTATGAAGATAGATTGGAGAAGTTAGGACTGTTTTCCTTGGAGAAGAGAAGGCTGAGAGGTGATTTGATAGAGGTGTTCAAAATCATGAGGGGTCTGGACAGAGTAGAAAAGGAGAAACTGTTCTCACTCATGAAAGGATCGAGAATGAGAGGGCATAGATTTAAAGTAAATGATAAAAGGAGCAAAATCGACATGAGAAAAATCTTTTTCAGTCAGCGAGTAGTTAAGGTCTGAAATGCGCTGCCTGAGAATGCAGTGGAGGCAGGTTCAATTGAAGCATTCAGAAGGGAATTAGACTGTTCTATGAAAAGGTAGAATGTGCAGGGTTACGGGGAGAAGGCGGGGGAGTGGCACGAGGTGAATTGCTCATTTGGAGAGTCGGTGCAGACATGATGGGCCGAATGGCCTCCTTCTGCACTGTAACAATTAGATTCTGTGAAAGTGAGGGGAGGATCTGAAAAGCTGTGGCACCTGGGACTGTCGAAGTATGTAGGCATCATGTCTGCTTCCTGGGAAACGGGCACACACCCGCAGGATGCGCTTTTCCTGGTCGCAGAGTAGAACATTGATTGAATGAAAGCACTTCCTGTTAATGAAGGCAGCTGGCTAGTCTGTTGGAGCCTTGATGGCCACATGTGTACAATCTCTCACACCTTGCACCTGAGGAAATCCAGCAATGGACCCGAATCCAATGGCCCTCTTGGCCTGACCGAAAGGGTCAGTCCGGTAGCGCTCATAGTCGCCGGCCCTCTTGAACAGGGCATTGGTCACCACCTTGATGCAGCGTTGGGCTGCTGCCTGGGAGACCCCACACATGTCCCCGATGGATCATTATATTGATCCAGAAGTGTAAAAGTTTAGTGTCACGGTGATCTTCAAGACCATTGACATCGGGTGACCCCGAAACGCATAGGTCGCAATTTGTCCTGCAGCGTGGCACATGAATAGGTGACGGCCTCCCTGGAGAGTCGTAGTTTTCGCTGACAATGCAGCAAGGACATTTGGAGGTAGCTGATTCGAATCTGGTACGCTCAGTGGCATAGGTGAGCCATTCTTGGCATGGCTGTTGCTGCTGTTATCGTCGTGGAGCTTCAGGGGCAGGCGTAGCTGCCTGCTGGACCACCATCCATCAGAGGCACTGCATCATGGCACAGGGGTCCAAAAAGACATGGGTCTGTAAGACCCATGCCAAGTAACCAGTGGGCTTCCAGATTGCTGTCAATGCAGAGACAACTCTGCCTTGGCACCTGTCTCTTCGCTACTTCTCATAGTAGAATCCTGATGGCCCTCAGTGCCCACCCTTGCTGATAGCTGGCCCTCTCATTTAACAATATGGGCACCCAACCCTCTGACCCAATAGTTTGGCCATCCAATACAGCCACCCAAACCCAATTAACAACACCACACCCCTTGCTGATCCGAGACCCTGCTCAATCAGTACTCCCACCTGAGACCTGACTCACCCGTGTTCCCACACAAGACCAAGCCCATCCATGCAGTGTGCACAGCACTGCAGGCCAACAATGGCCTCCGCTCCCCCCTCCTTCCTTCTACAGTGTTGGTCGTGGCTGCCTACATGTCCCCACACAGCTTGCCTCAGTGCCACCAGCTTTCAATGACCGGACATATGAAGGCATGTGAAGGCCACCTGTCATTCACATAATTCCAAGCCCCCTCGCCCCTTGAATTACAATGAATTAGATGCTGATGTGTTGAAACTAAGTGTTCAGCAATTTAAATTGCATTGCCATCGTGTCAGGGTGACGATGCTACCTTGGTGCTTTTCTGCCACTGACTAAATCCAGAAACAAAGTCACAACGTTGGATTTCCGGGCGTTTGTGTCAGATGCGATTCTCCGGCCCCCCATACCACCATTTCCATTCCACACGACAGCACTAAATTCAGCCCATTGTTTCCAGGCTCTGACTGTGCTATGCCATTTTCTGGTCTGCATTTTCCACCAGTTTAAATAAATCTTGCAATGGCAAAATGGATGCTAGTGGGTATTACTTTGCAATTGTCCATATTCTGAGTTTCAGGCTGAAGTCCTACCCAGTACTGAGTCATCCCATTCAAGGCGATGTTAAAGGTCAGCAGCAGCATTCCCTATGTTGGGAAAGGAGCTCCACAGATACAAGGCCACTTTTTTACAATGACAATTTTTAAAATATTCATTCATGGGATGTGGGCGTCACTGGTTAGGCTGATGGGGCGGTAATTGACCCGATTGGATTTGTCCTGCTTTTTGTGTACAGGACATACCTGGGCAATTTTCTACATTGGCGGGTAGATGCCAGTGTTGTAGCTGTGCTGGAACAGCTTGGCTAGGGGCATGGCAAGTTACGGAGCACAAGGCTTCAGTACTATTTCCGAAATGTTGTCAGGGCCCATAGCCTTTGCAGTATCCAGTGCATTCAGCCGTTTCTTGATATTACGTGGAATGAATCACATTGGCTGAATGCTGGCATCTATGATACTGGGAGCCTCAGGAGGAGGCTGAGATGGATCATCCACTCAGCACTTCTGGCTGAAGATTGTTGCAAATGTTTCAGCCTTGTCTTTTGCACTGATGTGCTGGTCTCCCCCATCATTCAGGATGGGATATTTGTGGAGCTTCCTCCTCCTCCTGTTAGTTATTTAATTGTCCACCACCATTCATGACTGGATGTGGCAGAACTGCAGAGCTTATATCTGATCCGTTGGTTGTGGGATTGCTGAGCTCCATCACATGCTGCTTCTGCTTTTTGCCATGTATTTAGTCCTGTGTTGTAACTTCAGCAGGTTGACATCTCATTTTATTCAGTATGTAATTTGCTTTAAATGCACTATTACCATTTGTTTCATTGGTTGAAGATAAACAGGATAAAATTAGGTACTTTATGAAGATCTGTTAGAATCAGAGTCATTAATGCTACCAAGCAGATTACAAGCTCTGTGACATGGACTTAGCAGTGATCAAAAGGATGAACTTCCACAATTGCTTAGCTATGTGATGTGCTGGAAGGCCAGCTGCACACAATCTCCTCTGCATACGCCACTGCCAGTAGCATTTAAAGTCACCTCCTCCTTCAACTGTTATGTCTCCACCTCTTCCCAGGCTACCACAGAAATCATCTGTAGTCATCAGTAAATTTCCTTTGCAAATAATGAATATGTATCAAATAGATGAAGCATTTTTTCTTCAAGGTCAAACCCTACAACTCTTTTCCTACTGAATAGCAACAGCAGCATAACACAGCAGCCAAATGTCATCACATTATGGTATGGGTATGCTTGGCTTATTTGGTAACACTTGCACCTCTGTCAGAAGATTGTGGGTTCCATCTCCAGTCCAAGACCTTGGCTGACGCTTCAGTATTGAGGGATTGCTACATTGTAGGAGGTGCTGATTTTTGGGTGAGATGTTAAATTCAGGCCCATCTGCCTATCCAGTGATTTACGTGAATGTTAAAGATTGCTTAGCATCATTTGAAGAAGAACAGGGAGTTCTCTTGTTTCCTTCCTCAAGTGACATCACTAACAATGATTAAAGGCTTATTTGCCTCATTACCATTTGTGGGATTTTACTATATGCAAATGAAAAATAATCTGTCTGATATACTTGCATAACAGTGACAAATACATTATGTATGAAGTGGATTTGAAATGTTTCTGAGAGGCTTGATTGGAAGGTATATTAAATATTGGGATTTAAATATTCTAAATTAAATTAAATATCCCAATTAAATATTGGGAAGACTGAAACAATTGTTTTCAGTCCCTGCTCCAAACTCTGTTCACCAGCTACTGACTCCATCTCTCTCCCTGGCAACTGTCTGAGACTAAACCAATTTGTTGGCAACCTTGGTGCCATATTTGATCTTGAGATGAGCTTCCCACCACATATTCGCACCATCACTGACACCACCTTTTTCCACCTCCATAACATCGCCTGACTTTCCCCTCCCTCAGCTCATCTGCTGAAACTCTCATTCATGCCTTTGTTACCTCTAGACTTGACTATCCCAATGCACTCCTGGACGGTCTCCCATATTCTACCCTCTGTAAACTTGAGGTCATCCAAAACATTGCTGCCCCTGTCCTTAGTTGCAACAGTCCTGTTCCCCTATCACCTCTGTGCTCACTGACTGACATTGACTCCTGGTCAAGCAACATCGTAAATTTAAAATTCTCGTCCATGTTATCAAATTCTTCCATGGCCTCACCCCTTTCTATCTTCGTAATCTCCTCCAGCCCCATAGCCGTTCGAGATATCTGCACTCATCTAATTCTGGCTTCTTGAGCATCTGTGATTTAAGTCGCTAAACCATTGGTGGCTGCATCTTCAGTTGCCTAGGCCAAGGGTCAGCAACCTTAATAACAAGAAGAACCATTTTCAAAATTTAGTCAAAAACACAATATCTCAAGAGCTGCAATGCTATTACTCAGATGCCAAGAATAATGAAAAACGAGAGACACATTGTAACAATATTTTAAAGGTGTTTACAAAAAAGTTATTAATTGAATGATACTTTCTCACAAGTACAATGTGAATAAAAGTTTTTTTTTAAATGAACCAAGCCATTTAATTACCATCAAAATGGGTTTGATCGATCAAGGCCGGGAACCACATATGAGTCCTTAATGAGCTACATCTGGCTCCAGAGCTATGTTGCAGACCCTTGGCCTAGGCCCTAAGCTCTGCAATTCCCTCAAGGCACTTCTCTGCCTCTCTACCTTGCTTTCCTCCTTTAAGACAGTCCTTAAAACCTATCTCTTTGACTAAGGTTTTAGTCATCCAACTTAATATCTCCTTATGTGGCTTGCTGTCTTATTTTGATTTTTAAAGGGACATTTTATTACTTTAAAGGTGTTATATAAATATAAGCTTTGTTGTATATATTTTCTTCTTAGTTAATGAATTTCCCAAAGTCCAGAGGACATTAATGGCACCTTCAGACACAACATCATGATTTACATGAAACAAAAGGAATTCTACTCTGACGTGGTGCAGCAGGACTGATGTCCTGGGGGTGTATTTGCTAGAGTGGTTGGGGAATGTTTAAACTAAAATGGCAGGGGGATGGGAACCTTTGCAAGGAGTCAGAGGAGGGGGGATCAAAGACAAGAACAAAAGACAGTAAGGGGAATAAGAAAAGTGATAGGCAGAGAAATCAAGAGCCAGAATCAAACAGGGCCACAGTGAAAAATAGTGGGAAGGGGCCAAGTAATGTTAAAAAGACAAGCCTTAAGGCTTTGTGGCTTAAAGCATGGAGCATTCGCAATAAAGTGGATGAATTAATCGCGCAAGTAGATGTAAAGGGTATGATATAGTCAGGATTACGGAGACATGGCTGCAAGGTGACTAGGGATGGGAAATGAACATCCGGGGTATTCAGTATTTAGGAAGGACAGACAAAAAGCAAAAGGCGGTGGAGTTGCATTGCCGGTTAAAGAGGAAATTAACGCAAAAGTGAGGAAAGATATTAGTTCTGACGATGTGGAATCTGTATTGGTAGAGCTGAGAAACACTGAGGGGCAAAAAACATTAGTTGGGGTTGTACATAGACTCCCAACTGTAGTGGTGATGTTGGGAATGGCATTAAACAGAAATTACAGACGCATGCGATAAAGGAACACCTGTAATTATGGGTGACTTTAATCTGCATATAGATTGGGCAAATAAAATGAGTCACAATACCATTGAGGAGGAATTCTTGGAGTGTATACGGGATGGTTTTCTGGACCAATACGTTGAGGAACCAACTAGAGAACAGGCCATTCTAGACTGGGTATTGTGTAATGAGAGAGGAATAATTGACAATTCTAGTTGTGCGAGACTCCTTGGGGCTGAGCGGCCATAATATGATAGAATTCTTCATCAAGATGGAGAGTGACATAATTGATTCTGAGACTAAGCTCCTGAATCTTGGTAAAGGAAACTACGAAGGTATGAGGCGCAAGTTGGCTATGATGGATTGGGAAACGTTACTTAAAGGGACGATGGTGGAAAGGCAATGGCAGACATTCAAAGAGTGCATGGATGAACTGCAACAATTGTTTATCCCTGTCTGGCGCAAAAGTAAAACGGGAAAGGTAGCCAAACCATGGCTTACAAGGGAAATTAGAAATAGCATTAGATCCAAGGAAGAGGCATATAAATTCGCCAGAAAAAACTACAGACCTGAGGATTGGGAACAGTTTAGAATTCAGCAAAGGAGGACCAAGGGATTGATTAAGAAGGGGAAAATAGAGTACAAGAGTAAGCTTGCGGGGAACATAAAAACTGACTGTAAAAGTTTCTATAGGTATGTGAAAAGAAAAAGATTAGTGAAGACAAATGTAGGTCCCTTACAGTCAGAAACAGGGGAATTTATTATGGGGAACAAAGAAATGCTTGACCCACTAAATGCATACTTTGGTTCTGTCTTCACAAAGGAGGTCACAAATATCATACCAGAAATATTGGGGAACACAAGGGTTTAGTGAGAGAGAAGAACTGAAGGAAATCAGTATTAGTAGAGAAATGGTGTTGGGGAAATTGATGGGATTGAAGGCTGATAAATCCCCAGGGCCTGATAATCTGCATCCCAGAGTACTTAAGGAAGTGGCCATATTCCAAGATTCTATAGACTCTGGAATAGTTTCTCCAAATTTGCACATGACACAATACTGGGTGGGAGGGTGAGTTGTGAGGAGGATGCAGAGAGGCTTCAGGGTAATTTGGACATGTTGAGTGAGTGGGCAAATGCATGGCAGATGCAGTATAATGTGGATAAATGGGAGGTTATCCACTTTGGTAGCAAAAACAGGAAGGCAGATTATTATCTGAACGGCAATAAACTGAGAGAAGGGAATATGCAACGAGACCTGGGTGTTCTCGTACACCAATCGCTGAAGGTAAGCATGCGGGTGCAACTGGCGGTAAAAAAGACAAATGGTATGTTAGCCTTCATAGCGAGAGGTTTCGAGTACAGGAGCAGGGATGTCTTGCTGCAATTATACAGGGCCTTGGTGAGGCCACACCTGGAATATCGTGTGCAGCTTTGGTCTCCTTATCTGAGGAAGGATGTTCTTGCTATAGAGGGAGTGCAGCGAAGGTTTACCAGACTGATTTCTGGGATGGCGGGACTGACGTATGAGGAGAGATTGAGATGGTTAGGATTATATTCGCTGGAGTTCAGAAGAGTGAAGGGGGATTTCATAAAAACCTATAAAATTCTAACAGGACTTGACAGTGTAGATGCAGGAAGGATGTTCCCGATGGTGGGGAAGTCCAGAATCAGGGGTCATAGTCTAAGGATACGGGGTAAACTATTCAGGACTGAGATGAGGAGAAACTTCTTCACCCAGAGAGCGGTGAACCTGTGGAATTCGCTACCACAGAAAGCAGTTGAGGCCAAAACATTGTATGTTTTCAAGAAGGAGTTAGATAAAGCTCTTGGGTTTAAAGGGATTTTCGGGACAGGATTTACTCCCATTTGGAAACAAACAAACTTATTAGTGAGAGGCAGCATGGTTTTGTGAAGGGGAGGTCGTGTCTCACCAACCTGATTGAGTTTTTTGAGGAAGTGACGAAGATGATTGATGAAGGAAGGGCAGTGGATGTTGTCTCTATGGACTTCAGTAAAGCCTTTGACAAGGCCCCTCATGGTAGACTGGTACAAAAGGTAAAGTCACACGGGATCAGAGGTGAGCTGGCAAGATGGATACAGAACTGGTTCAGTCATAGAAGACAGAGGGTAGCAGTGGAAGGGTGCTTTTCTGAATGGAGGGCTGTGACTAGTGGTGTTCCGCAGGGATCAGTGCTGGGACCTTTGCTCTTTGTAGTATATATAAATGATTTGGAGGAAAATGTAGCTGGTCTGATTAGTACGTTTGTGGACGACACAAAGGTTGGTGGAGTTGCTGATAGTGATGAGGATTGTCAGAGGATACAGCAGGATATAGATCGGTTGGAGACTTGGGCGGAGAAATGGCAGATGGAGTTTAATCCGGACAAATGTGAGGTAATGCATTTTGGAAGGTCTAATGCAGGTGGGAAGTGTACAGTAAATGGCAGAACCCTTAGGAGTATTAACAGGCAGAGAGATCTTGGCGTACAGGTCCACAGGTCACTGAAAGTGGCAACGCAGGTGGATAAGGTAGTCAAGAAGGCATACGGCATGCTTGCCTTCATCGGTCGGGACATAGAGTATAAAAATTGGCAAGTCATGCTGCAGCTGTACAGAACTTTAGTTAGGCCACACTTAGAATATTGTGTGCAATTCTGGTCGCCACACTACCAGAAGGACGTGGAGGCTTTGGAGAGGGTACAGAAGAGGTTTACCAGGATGTTGCCTGGTCTGGAGGGCATTAGCTATGAGGAGAGGTTGGATAAACTCGGATTGTTTTCACTGGAACAACGGAGGTGGAGGGGCGACATGATAGAGGTTTACAAAGTTATGAGTGGCATGGACAGAGTGGATAGTCAGAAGCTTTTTCCCAGGGTGGAAGAGTCAGTTACTAGGGGACATAGGTTTAAGGTGCGAGGGGCAAAGTTTAGAGGGGATGTGCGAGGCAAGTTCTTTACACAGAGGGTGGTGAGTGCCTGGAACTTGCTGCCAGGGGAGGTGGTGGAAGCAGGTACGATAGCGACTTTTGAGGGGCATCTTGACAAATACATGAATAGGATGGGCATAGAGGGATACGGTTCCCGGAAGTGCAGAAGGTTTTAGTTTAGGCAGGCATCAAGATCGGCGCAGGCTTGGAGGGCCGAATGGCCCGTTCCTGTGCTGTACTGTTCTTTGTTCTTCTTTTGTTCAGAGGATATGGGGTGAAAGCGAGAACAGGTTACTGAGTTGGATGATCAGCCATTATTATAATGAATGGCGGAACAGGCTCGAAGGGTCGAATGGCCTACTCCTGCTCCTATTTTCTATGTTTCTATGGTCAGTGATCAAGAGCTCTACATCATGCAGGTCGATAACTTCTTCCCATTCAGCAGTCATGGTGCTTTCATTAAAAGGCAGTTATTGTGACAACCTTATTTAAAGGCAGTGGCAGAATGTAAGGATGGCTCCCTGGAAGCCAAAGCCACTTCAGCTATGGTTAATGACTCCTTAGCACCAGACAAAGATTGATGTGTATTGGTAAAAGAGGGATTGCCTGTCAGGCAGTGTGAACAAGATGCTCGAAGAACCAGTCTAGATGTTTGGGCAAACTGGGATGGATTCTATCAGTCTTTCAGATACTGCAATCTTGCTTATAGCACTATTTGTTTTGCTGCTAAATACCTGGACATTAATGCTGCTATTGATTTTATTGCTTGTATTTTAAAAACCATGGTTATATTGTCCCCTTGCTGCAACAAGTTGTTTTTCAATTAGCACCCAGTTATTTCATTATAATGAGCTTCCACCATATGTGTGTTTGTGTGTGGGAGTGTATGTATATGTTTGAACCTCCCTGTGTACATAATACATCAGATGGGCTGGATTCATAAATAAACCCTCTCTAGATGCCTTGTACTTCTATAATGCGGGAAGCTGCTTCAGATGATGCTGAGGTCCAGATGTAATAGTATAATTCTATATTATCCAAAAGACTGAAATAAAACAGGAAGCTTCACTTTAAAATGAGGAGTTGCTTCATATGACATTAATTTTTATTATATTTTATAGATTGCCTTGGCACCATACCAGCACCTGGAGGAAGATATGAACAGTTTAAAACATGTTCTTGAATTGAAAAATCAACAAATCCATCACCAAGAAAAGAAAATTATGGAACTGGAAAAACTGGTTAGAAGAAAAACTGGGATTCTATTCATGAAACATCTGTGTATCAGATCTGATTTTTCAGCTTGCCAAATCTGTGAAGTTTTGATGGAAGTATCATATTGAGGAACAATACCTTGTGTTCCAGTATCGCATCCTATTGCTCAGATTTTGCTGAATTCTGACATTCTGCTTTAAAATGGAAGCATGCTGTTGAAATTGTACTGAATCTGCAAAATTAGAGCTTGTTGTAACTTTAAATTAGATTAGTTTAAAAAGTAAGGTCCTTTCAGCTTTTTTTCCCCTGATTTTGTTTTCACAAAGAGCTCTCCCATTGGTTTTGAATTAAAGTTATTGGAGTAACTTTTGACACTAATGCAGTTGAGACTTTTTCAGACATGTGCGCCACCCCCCCACTCCCCCTCACAATTTTCTGGCTGTAATGATGGAAAATCATATGGGAGGGAACTCAAATTCTGGCCCTTTTTTGGCATGTAATGCTCCATGCCCAGAGTAAAGCAGATAAAAATTTGCCTCATCAACTCTAAGCTAAACAGACCTAGAAGGCCCAGATTCAATCCCTATTCTGTACCTTGGGTTAGGGAGGAACAAATTGTATTGATTTCAATTGATTGATCTCTGCTAGAAGAGTATGTGTGCAGAAAAAGAGCAAAGACAAGATCAGGCTCAGATGTAGCTTGCCAACATTCAGGGATAATTTTAACCTAACTTGCCTGGCAGGAACCTGATGGGATGGGATTGGATTGGCCACCCCTTTTACAATTTTACTTTCCATTTTAAATGGCTGAGCCAATCCTGCCAGTTTCCCACCTGACAGGTTAGCTGATAAATGCACATTTCTCCCCCATACCTTCCACGATAAACCATATGTAGAATTATGAAGACTATGCAAATTATGGATTTTTTCCATATTCTCCTTACACCCGTAGATTAGATATTTCTCTCCAGTTGTCCCATGAAATGGAAAAATATGCACCACTCTTAATAAAGAGAGAAAAGGCATAATCAGAGAGGAAAGAGCAAGAATAAAGACTGAATGAGAGAAAAGACAAAAGCAAAAATGGAGGTAAAAAGGTGGAAGCTGCATTCCTTTCAACATAGTGCACTAACAGATCAGCATTTACAAGTTACATTTACATGCCCTTAAAGAACACTTACATTATACATTCCATATTTTTTTCTGTAACTTCAATGTATATTTGGACCCCACATGGCTAACTTTCAATTGTGTGCTCCCAGTGCAGAGGCTCACCTACTGCGAGCACATATCAGGATCCTGTAGGCACAATTCCCATGATTTTCCATCCATAATGAATGGAAAACTGTGGGGATCACATGCATGATTTCCAAGGGGAATGTCCATTTGAAAAATCAGCCCTCCAAGTCAGTGTTCTGAATGCCTATTATCATAATATAACATTAAAACTCAGGACTATTGTCTTCTGACTATGTTACCTATCAGTAAGACGTTCATAGTCATTAGATTTATAGAGTTATTAGAGTCATTACAGTACAGAGGGAGACCATTCGGCTCGTCAAGTCCATGCCATTTACATGGTAATATTCAGCATTGTGCATCTTTGGGAAACTAAGTCATTTTTATGTCACCTGTGCAGGCTGAGAAGAATGTGGTATTACAAGAAAAAGTCCAAGTGCTTCAACAACAGAATGAAGATCTAAAAGCCAGGATCGACAACAATGTTGCCTTAACAAGGTAAACAGTCACATGCAAAAAAAAAACAGCTTTACAGATTCTCTACACCAAGCAAACAGAAAAACCCTGACAGAATGTTCACTAACGTGTGACAGCTGATTTCATACTCCCAGTCAGGAGCAGTGCTCAGAGAAGAATACAATATGGGAAATTTCAGGTGCGCAGCCTATGATTTTCCATCTATTCATTTCAATGGGCAGAAAATCACAGGTTTTTTCTCAATAATTTCCCTTGATGAGATTCCCATGAACACTGCTTCCTGCTGCCCGTGTAGTTAATTTTCAAAATTTCTTATATTATTTTTATTTAGAGATACAGCACTGAAACAGGCCCTTCGGCCCACCAAGTCTGTGCCGAAAAACAGTCACCCATTTATACTAATCCTACATTAACCCCATATTCTCTACCACATCCCCACCATTCTCCTACCACCTACCTACACTAGGGGCAATTTACAATGGCCAATTTACCTATCAACCTGCAAGTCTTTGGCTGTGGGAGGAAACCAGAGCACCCGGCAGAAAACCACGCAGACACAGGGAGAACTTGCAAACTCCGCACAGGCAGTACCCAGAACTGAACCTGGGTCGCTGGAGCTGTGAGGCTGCAGTACTAACCACTGCGCCACTGTACTTTTCTTGCATTTATTATTATTTTACACTGAAAAATGGTCCATCAGGCAACTTTACTGACTCAGAGGCCAGTGTGCTAACACTGAGGAAATGCTCTTTAATTTTTAATGAAATTATTTTCAGGTGTTCAATTTTTTGGGCTACCGATGTGTTATGTGTGGAGGAGAGACAGTTAAAAGCATCTTGGCAATAAAAGTGTTCCCAGTTAATGACTATCTTTAATTGTTTTTTCACACATGATTGTCAGATTATTTAGGACAAAATGCTTTTTTATATTTGCTCTTGCAGACAACTGTCTGAGGAAAATGCAACGCTGCATGAATATGTTGAAAAGGAAAGCAAGGAAAAGAAAAGGCTCAGCAGAACAAACGAGGAGCTGGTCTGGAGACTCCAGACTGGAGAGCCTGTTAGCCCAGTCAAAATATCCTCATCATCTTCAAACTTCCAGTCTTCTCAGGGCACACTTGTTCCATCAGCAGTGAGTGCTAACCCAAGATGATGAAAAGGCTTCAGAATGAAGACACGTGGGCCATCTTAATGTTACTCATGTTATCTATGAAACTCAACTCTAACTGCTGAATATTATGCTTGGTTTTGCTCAAAGAAGAGCCACCATTTGTAAATGATACAGATTTACAAAAGTTGCTTTGAGCATGCTTATTAGCATACAGCAATAAGCAAACAGATTTGCTTTTAAATCCCCAGTAGGCCTTGCTATTGAAGTCACTGAGTAATGCATTTTCAGTGCATTATTTCTTACAAATGTGTACCCTGTACAATTTGGTGTCAGGAAACTCTTCCACAGTTGTATCAAGGCTTACTATTACCTATTATTGACCAGGTATGCAAAAATCAAGAAGCAAGATGTTCCTTGACAAGATGGGTTTTTAAAATATTTGAACATATGCCCAAATGTATCTTTTTGGGTTCCCTCCGGTTACAGTTTGAAGATAAGACTTTTAAGTGAGAGTTCAGGATTTTGCTTTTTGCCATTAGTGTTGGATGAAAGTGCAAAAGTATATATTTTTACACATTTGTGGAAATATCTTAGCCTGGTGCCTCTTAAAATATGTCTTGAACAGAGTGTAGTAATCACTCCCTTAAATAAATCTCCCCAGCACAAAATCACTGAATTGAGGGGAATAAAAATGGTCATCATGCAGTCTAATATCACTAGGTGGTGCTGCAGATCACTGGAGTGCACACCAGCCGCTTGAGATGGAACAACGCCACTGCCATTGACACAACAGCAGCTGTAAACTACACTCCAAAGCTGCCTATTCTTTTTGCAATATATTCGTAGTTTATCAGGTCACAAAAAATGTTATTCTGTAGCAGAAGGTCTGTATTAAGTAACCTGAGATCCATTTCTGCTGTCGGTATTTTCCCACTCCACCCAAACTATGGTTAAGGAGGTGAATGCACTGCTAGTTGTATAGCTCCAACTTGTACCTCATGCATTGAATATAAATAATTGCAAACTGTGCAGATATTGCAAGAAAAGACTCATAATAACTTTTCAGTATTTAGAACTATAGAAAAATTACAGCATAGAAGGAGGCCATTCAACCCATTGTGTCCGCGTCGGCCAAAAAAACTAGCCACCCAATCTGATCCCACCTTCCAGCACACAGTCTGCAGTCTTGCAGGTTACAGCGCGTAAGGTACATGTCCAGGCACCTTTTAAAAGAATTGAGGGTTTCTGCCTCCAACACCGACCGTTCCTGGCAGTGAATTCCAGACAACCACCACCCTCTGGGTGAAAAAGTTTTTCCTCATACCTCTACCAATCACCTTAGACCTGTGCCCTCTGGTAATTCACCTCTTCGCTAAGGGAAACAGGTCTTTCCTGTCTACTGTATCTAGGTCCTGCATAATTTTGCACACTTCAATCAAGTCAGCCCTCAGCCTCCTCTGTTCTAAGGAAAACAACCCTAGCCGATCCAATCTTTCCTCATAGCTGCAACTTTCAACCCCTGGCAAGATTCTTGCAAATCTCCTCTGTACTCTCTCCAGAGCAATTATGTCCTTTTTGTAACGTGGTGACCAGAACTGTATGCAATACTCACAAACAGGCACCCTACCTGCAGAACATAATAAATGATAAAACCTTTATAAACAGATTGCCAAGAGACAGTTCTCCCTCAAAGGATTACCAAGGTCAGAAAGTCAAATCCAGGGCTGCACGCTGAAATTTTTTGAGCTTATTTGTTCAGGTTGTACTGCATTCCTGAATCGAGGTAAGACTGCTCCCTGTGTGAACTGAAAGGTTCTAGCTTTTGGTTATGTTTAACAAAATGTCAGAATACTTCTAAAGGTCCAGATAGCATCAGAAACATTCAACACAACAGCTGGGACTGAACTGGAGTAAATTTGGTTAGTGATGTCAACAGATGCAATTATGGATGTGGAAATGATAGTGATAACATCTGAATAGTGGCCACAGGCACTGGAGAACAGCTGGAGTTCAATTTTTATTAAGCCTACATACCAAAATCTTAAAAAGCAGAATATAGTCACATTAGAAATTTGGAAATGATGACATATTAGAATGAAGGGAATACCCTTTTTTTTTACACAAAAGTTACATTTTACAGAATTGATGAAGATTAAGAAATAATATAGGTTTTCAGTGTCTCCTTGCGTTAAGTTTTGGGTAAACTCTGTCCACTTCTTACGAGACAGGAAACTATAGCACAAAAGCTGTCATAATTTGACATAGAAAATAAAGGAAGAAATGCATTTATAAAACACCTCATCACATCTTACAGAAATTTTCCAAAGTGTTTCACAACGAATTATTGTTGAAGTCAGTCACTGTTGTTATGCAGACAAACCAACAGTTTTATCATTATCTTATTTTGCTTTGCACAAGCATAAAATGGTATTGTAATGTTTTGCTAAGTTCAAAAACAAATTAGATTAGATTAGATTAGAACATTACAGCGCAATACAGGCCCTTCAGCCCTCGATGTTGCGCCGACCTGTGAAACCATCTGACCTACACTATTCCATTTTCATCCATATGTCTATCCAATGACCACTTAAATGCCCTTAAAGTTGGCGAGTCTACTACTGTTGCAGGCAGGGCGTTCCACGCCCCTACTACTCTCTGAGTAAAGAAACTACCTCTAACATCTGTCCTATATCTATCACCCCTCAACTTAAAGCTATGTCCCCTCATGTTTGCCATCACCATCCGAGGAAAAAGACTCTCACTATCCACCCTATCTAACCCTCTGATTATCTTATATGTCTCTATTAAGTCACCTCTCCTCCTCCTTCTCTCCAACGAAAACAACCTCAAGTCCCTCAGCCTTTCCTCGTAAGACCTTCCCTCCATACCAGGCAACATCCTAGTAAATCTCCTCTGCACCCTTTCCAAAGCTTCCACATCCTTCCTATAATGCGGTGACCAGAACTGTACGCAATTCTCCAGGTGCGGTCTCACCAGAGTTTTGTACAGCTGCAGCATGACCTCGTGGCTCCGAAACTCGATCCCCCTACTAATAAATGCTAACTCACCATATGCCTTCTTAACAGCCCTATTAACCTGGGTAGCAACTTCCAGGGATTTATGTACCTGGACACCAAGATCTCTCTGTTCATCTACACTACCAAGAATCTTCCCATTAGCCCAGTACTCTGCATTCCTGTTACTCCTTCCAAAGTGAATCACCTCACACTTTTCCGCATTAAACTCCATTTGATCATGGCTGATCTCATCTCGGCCTCAACTCCACTTTCAACAGTAAAGTGACGGAAGGGGTCATCGACAGTGCTTTCAAGCAGCACTTACTCAGCAATAACCTGCTCACTGACACTCAGTTTGGGTTCCGCCAGGGCCACTCAGCTCCTGACATCATTATAGCCTTGGTCCAAACATGGACAAAAGCTGAACTACAGAGGCGAGGTGAGAGTGACTGCCCTTGACATCAAGGCAGAATGTGACCGAGTAGGGTATCAAGGAGCCCAAGCAAAACTGGAGTCAACGGAATCGGGGCAAAACCCTCCGCTGGTTGGAGTCATACCTAGCACAGAGGAAGATGGTTGTGGTTGTTTGAGGCCAACCAACTCAGTCCCAGGACATCACTGCAGGAATTCCTCAGGGTAGTGTCCTAGGTCCAAACATTTTCAGCTGCTTCAATGACCTTCCTTCAATCATAAGGGCAGAAGTGGGGATGTTCACTGATGATTGCACAACGTTTAGCACCATTCGCGACTCCTCAAATACTGAAGCAGTCCGTGCAGAAATGCAGCAAGACCTGGACAATATCCAGGCTTGGGCTGATAAGTGGCAAGTAACATTCGCGCCACACAAGTGCCAGGCAATGACCATCTCCAACAAGAGAGAATCCCGCACCATAAAATCCTGGGGGTTACCATTGACCAGAAACTGAATTGGACCAGCCACATAAATACAGTGGCTACAAGAGACTTGAAATTCTGTGTCGAGTAACTCACCTCCTGACTCTCTAAAGTGTGTCCACCATCTCCAAAACACAATTCAGCAGAGTGATGGAGTACTCTCCACTTACCTGGATGGGTGCAGCCCCAACAACACCCAGGACGCTCAGCACCATCCAGGACAAAGCAGCCCTCCCGATTGGCACCCCATCCACCACCTTCAACATTTACTCCCTTCACCACCGACGCACAGCGGCAGCAGTGTGCACCATCCAAAAGCCGCACCGCAGCAACTCACCAAGGCTCCTTCGACAGAATCCTCCAAACCGGCGACCTCCACCGCATAGAAGGACAAGGGCAGCAAATGCATGGGAACACCATCACCCGCAAGCTCCCCTCCAAGTCACACACCATCCCGACCTGGAACTACATCGCCGCTCCCTCACTGTCGCTGGGTCAAAATCTTGCCTGCTATGTTCACATTCTATGAATGAATAAAACAAAACAATGGGCAGACACTTTAAACTAGTAAATGCAGTGGAATGTTCCTGCATCCTTCTTAATTCCAACCAAATAGATTCCATCTTTGAATCCTCGTCTATATCATCCCTTTCCAATGTTACAACAATTTGTTTGATCAATACAGCCACTACCCCCTTCTATTTTACCATCCCTGACTTTCCTGAATAACATTAAGTTCCCAGTCTTCCCCTTGCTTGAGTGAGGTCACTATTATTTCTGATTCTGATGAAAGGTCACAGACCTGAAACGTTAATTCTTTTCCTCTTCACGGATGTTGCCTGACCTGCTGAATATTTCCAGCATCCACAGTATTTTGCTTTTGCACTATTGCTGCTTTATCACAGTTCCATGAGGAGACTTACACCTACAGCGCAACACCAACTGAGGCTGATACATGGGATGAAGGGTTTGTCTTATGAGGAAAGGTTGAGCAGGTTGGGTCTATATTTATTGAAGATTAGAAAAATGAGAGGTGATCTTATTGAAACATACAAGATTCTGAGGGGCCTCGACAGGGTAGAAGCCAAGAGGATATTTCCTCTTGTGGGGGAATCTCGAACCAGGGGACACAGTTTCAATGCAAGGGGTCTCCCATTTAAGATGGATAGCAGCAGGAAGTTCTTCTCTCAGAGGGTTGTTAATCTTTGGAATTCTCTTCCCCAAACAGCAGTCAAGGCTGGGTCATTGAACACATTCAAGGCTGAGTTTGACAGATTTTTGATCTACGAGGCAGCCAAGGGTTATGGGAGAGGCGGGGATTGGGCAGACAGGAAAGTGGAGTTAAGGCCACAATCAGATCAGCCATTATCTTATTGAATGGCAGAGCAGGCTCGAGGGGCTGAATGGCCTACTTTTTAAAAAAGTATTCTTTCATGGGATGTTGGCATCATTTATTGCCCATCCCTAATTGCCCTTGAACTGAGTCTCTTGCTAGGCCATTTCAGAGGACAGTTAAGAGTCACCCACATTGCTGTGGGTCTGGAGTCACATGTAGGCCAGACCAGGTAAGAACAGCAGATTTCCTTCCCTTACATAAGGTCAGGGAGAGAGCAGTGCGTGAGATGATAGCTGCAATTCTCATGCCAGTTATGGACATTTATTGAAAACCTTAAATTTGTAGTCTCAGGCAACTGCAAGTTCAGGTGCATTGTCATTTATTTTTCCCATAAGATTCACATTTAGTAAATTAACGTGCAATCCATTGTCTTTTTGTAATTCTTAAACCCAGAAATCCTGAAAGAGAAAGTGGCTCCCTTTTCACTCATTTAATATCCATTTACTCTACTGGATGCAACCTTACCTGAATTCACCCAAAGACTTTGCCGGTGTCTTTCTCACTGTCATTACATTAGTGGTGCTGTGCATGGTACTTCACTAGGGTTCATCAGGCGGTCTCCCCATGCACCTGAGGGCCACCCCCCCACTGGTAAAATGCCAACAGCAGTGGGAAGACGCCCTTAACTGGCCACTTAAGTGGAGGGCTGCTCTCCACCTTCATCATTGCTGGTAAAATGGCATAGCGGTGGGAAGACGACGGGCACTCCACCCACCCACCTTCCCTCACCATTTTATGGGGGGCCCCCCACCTCCCAGTCCATCTCCAGAGGGCTGGTAAAAGCCAACCCAGTGTGAGACAATTAGGAGCTGTACATGCAGAATGTGTGATGGGAGGATCATGGTGCAAGACGCAGTTGGAGAAATGTGAAGTTATCCACTTTGGCAGGAAAAACAGAAAAGATGAATAATTTTAACCTTATGAAAGACTGGGAAATGTTAGTATTCATGGGGATCTTGTACATGAATCACAGAAAGTTAACGTGCGGGTACTGCAAGCAATTTGAAAAGAAAATGGTATGTTAGACTTTATTACAAAAGGATTGGAGGATAAGAGTAAAAAAAAAGTCTTACTGCAATTGTATAGGGCCTTGGTGAGACCACACCTGCAGTACGGTGTACAGCTTTGGTTTCCTTACCTAAGGAATGATATATTTACCTGAGAAGGAGTGCGACAAAGGATCACTAGACTGGTTCCTGGGTTTGGGGGCTTGTCCTATGAGGAGAGATTGAGTAGAACAGACTTTTATTCCCTCCAGTTTAGAAGAATGACAGGTAATCTCATTGAAACATAAAATTCTTAAGGGGCTTGGCAGGGTAAATGCTGGGAAGATGTTTCCCCTGACAGGGGAGTCTAGAAGTAAGGGTCACTATCTCAGAATAAGGGGTCGGCCATTTAGGACTGAGATGAGGAGACATTTCTTCACTCAGACTGTTAATCTTTGGAATTCTGTACCTCAGAAAGCTGTGGATAGTCAGTTACTGAATAGGTTGAAGACAGAGATCAATAGATTTTTGGACGCCAAGGGAATCGAGAGATGTGGAGATAGTTGGGGGTCGAAGATAAGCCATGATCTTTTTGAATGGCAGAGCAGCTTTAAAGGATCGAATCGTCTACTCAATCTCCTATTTCTTATGTTCTTATGTTACTATAGTAAGCTATGTACATATAATTTAGGCTTTCTTATGAGCAGTACCTTCCTGACACAAAAGTAGTTTAAATGTACCTCCTGAAAATATTGTTTTCTTTTCCTTACAATTTTCAAATGTTTCCCTTCCATTCCTGAAGGTACTGACTCTTGCTGAGGTACAGCTGTTTGGGTGTTGGTAGTCCTCCAATACCTCATCGAAGTAGCTATTCCAGATGGTGAACATTAACAGCAACTGTGTGAAGGCTATTTTTTCATAAGAGGACATCACAACTGAGTCCAATCCTACCATCACCGATGGCTATGTGTAAACTTCCAGCAGGGTTGACTGAATGGTGATCAGGAGTGGGAATCTGGACTGATTTTTCTCCCTTCCCTAACCCAAAGTTGCTAAGGCCAGTTGGAGGGCTACACCACCTGTTCCAATGGAGATCAGTTAACTCTAACCAGCCTGCTGATTGAACTTAGGAGTGTTTGTTCCTATTGTGTATGAGGCTGTACCACAATGGACAATGCAGTTATCCACCAAGTCATCAGGAGACCATTAAAGTGCTTTTATTACAAATTGTTTCTGTTCTGTAACAGGTTTTTTGGTGCTGCAAAGTGGAAGCAGCAGTGTATTGTGCACTTCTTAACCACTGTAGATCAGAAACTGGGTCATTGTTTATATGCAAATTATAACTGGTATTTCTGGGCGATTTCAGTACTGATTCCTTTGTATTTAACTCAAGCATTGATCTGATAAGTATCTGAAAGAATATGTATAAAGTAACACAAACATCAGATATTTAAAGTCCAGGCTAATTGGATGTGTCCTGTGGACACACAAAATATACATGAGTTTGTTTGATACGTAGAATAACACATGTGTTATTTAGTTCCAGTGTTTGATGAGCTGTGAAGAATTTGTATTTATTTCTGCTGGTTGTGTTGGATTCTGTGAGAGATGAGTATAATACTGCACTGCATTCTGTAAGTATAGCCATGCTCCTGCACAATTAAAGATGGAAGCATGCAAACCCCAGTCCTGAAGTGTTCTGTGTTGTTTATATTTCAAAACTTAGACAGGCAAAAATGGTTCTAATTTGGAATGATGGATAGATTCTTGTAAAAAGACAGGTCAAGGACTTTTGCAGCTTAGCTTACAATTCTGTCTCCTTAAAACAAAATTGGAGACCAAAATGATACCATATGTATCAGTTTAAAAAATGAATTCTTAATCAGTGATACTGATTCTGTGTGTTTGGTGACTTCATCAGAGAATAAGGAGTTACCAAGTCCAGTATGAGTAAGATTAGCTAGCGTCGGAAGAGGCACATGTGTTGAAACCATGCTGTATGTAGCCAGCCCCTTTGCCACCTTTATTCCAACCAGGCAGTCAAGTCATAGGCTGGCTACTTGGCAACAAAGGATATCTCCTCCGTACATGTTCCTGATTCCTGTCAGGAAGCCAGGCACAGTCGTAGAGCACACCTACAATGAAATCTATGCTGCTAACAGAAATATCATTGAGCTTGTTATGCTCAACAACATTTCCATTGAATGGGCCATTCAGGAGGAGCAGTGCTCTCTACTGCAACAGTGTTTCCAGATAGGAACAGGAGTAGGCTATTCAGCTGCTCCAGCCTGTTCTGCCATTCATTTGGTTTATTGCTCATTGGTACCTCAACTCCATTTATATGCGTTTGTTCATCATAAGAAGCATAGGAGCATGAGTAGGCCATACAGCCCCTCGAGCCTGCTCTGCCATTCAATAAGATCATGGCTGATCATCTGTCTCAACTCCACTTTCCCACCTGCTCCCATATCCCTTGATTCCCTGAAAGACCAAAAATCTATCTCAGCCTTGAAAATACTCAATGATGAAACATCCACAACCCTCTGGGGTGGAGAATTCCAAAGATTCACAACTCTCTGAAGCAATCTCTCCTCATCTCAGTCCTAAATGATCGATCCTTTATTCTGAGACTGTGCCCGGTGTTCTAGATCCCCAGCCAGAGGGAACAACCTCTCAGTGTCTACCCTGTCAAGCCCCTTCAGAATCTTGTATGTTTCAATGAGATCACGTCTCATTGTTCTAAACTCCAGAGAGTATAGGTGCAATTTGCTCAGCTTCTCATCATAGGACAACCCGATACCTTTACCTTTCTATCAATCTGTCTTGAAAATTTCAATTAACCTAGCCTTTTGGAAGGAGTGAGGCCCAGATTTCCACTTGCCTTTGCATGAAAAAAGTGCTTCCTGATTTCACTCCTAACTGTCCTAGCTCTAATTTTAAGATTATGCTTTCTTGTTCTGGACTCCTTTACCAGAGGAAATAGTTTCTCTGTATTTACCCTGTCAAATCCTTTTTGTCATTTTAAACATCTCAATTAGATCAACCCTCAACGTTCTAATTTTCTATGAAAATCCTACAAGTTAACTTTTAAAAAACAGCAACCAAGATGGCCACTGCAATTTACATTTGAAACACTAGAAGATTAAACTGGAGATGAAAAGTCTCACTGAGCCCAGCCAGAATAATGGCTTGCTCTGAGTGATTGAATTACTTAGAATGGCTTTATCAACATAGTTGTCAAGGCCATCTATACCCATTGACTTTGAAAGAGCCAACCCCCTCCAAATGCAACTGGACATCTTGAAGTATGTAGCACCTTGAATCTCAGAGAAGATTACAGAAAAAAACCTCATTGAAAACAAACGGGTTTGATACAGCCATGTTACTGTCTGCGCGGCTCTGAAGAAACTGTAAGCTTTGTTACACAGACAGCAGACAGCAGTAACTGAAAATCCATCAACAAAGCAGGCTCTCACTCACACTCTCCCTCCCCAGAAAACATAAAGAAAAGATCCAGCTGTGACTGGAAACCTACCCCCACCCACCCCACCACCCTCCCCAAAGCCCACAGACTGCTACAGCCAGGAACCAGGGAACGAGAATCAACCCCTTCTTCTGCATTCAGGAGCCCTGAGCAAAGCAAGCCAACCCCCAGAGAGGACATCAGGACAACAATCTCAGCTGAGGACTTATTGGACTCAAATGCTGTATTTAAATTCCATTTATTCCAGACAACCAGCAAATCTGCTTCCCTCGGTAATCTATTAGTGTGTGTGTGAGACTCTCGTGTGTATGTGTGCGTGAATGTGTAGCAGATTTTTAACTGGGTTAGAGTGTTAAATATAATAAACTTACCTCTAAACTCAAGCAAACCTGTCTAATTTGTTCTTTTGTAAACACATTAGAGGAACGGGAGCAAACACTCATTGAGGTGGTAAGCTCAATCACTGTGTTAAAAAAGGATAAACCTGTTGCGGTCAAACCAGAGAAGGAGTGAAAGGGGAGCCTGAGATCCCGTCCTCTCCTGGCCGTAACATAATCAATACAATTGAATTCTATGATAGGTTTGACAGTGACATATTTGAGTCCAAAACAAGAATCAAACTTAAAGCCAATTACATAGGTATGAGGGGTGAACTGGCTACGGTTGATTGGGTAAAGAGACTAAAAGGTATGGTGGTAAATTAACAGTGGGAAACATTTAAATACATGATTCCAAATTTTCAATAAAATACGTTCCATTAAAAAACAAAAAGCTGTGGCTTACTAGGGAAATTAAGGATAAGATTAGATTAAAAGAAGAGGATTATAATGTTGCAAAGAATAATAGTAAGCCTAAGGATTGGAAGTGCTTTGGAAACCAGCAAAGGGTGATAAAAAGTTGATAAAAAGGGAAAAAATAGAATGAGAATAAACTAGCCATAAATATAAAAGCAGATTGCGAGAGCTTTTACAAGTATATAAAAAGGAGAATAGTTAGAGTAAACATTGGTTCCTTAGAGGCAGAGACAGGAGAAATTATCATGGAGAATGAGGAAATGGCAGAGACATTGAACAAATAGTTTGTCTCTCTCTCCACAGGAGACAACACAAATTACATACCAGAAATAGAAGGTAACCAAAGGGCTAATAAGAGTGAGGAATTTAAAGTAATTATCCGCAGATAAAAAGTATTAGAGGAACTTCAGGGACTAAAAGCTAACAAATCCCCAAGACCTGATGGCTTACACATAGGATTCTAAAAGAGGTAGCTGCAGAGATAATGGATACACTAGTTAGAATTTTCCAAAATTCCCTAGATTCTAGAATGGTCTCAGAGGTTTGGAATTTTGCAAATGTAACAATGCTAATCAAGAAAGGAGGGAGAGATAAAACATACGAACATGTGAATTAGGAGCAGAAGTAGGACATTCGGCCCCTCGAGCCTGTTCTGCCATTCAATAGGTTCATGGCTGAACTGATTGATCCACATTCCCGCCTACCCCCGATAACCTTTCACCCCCTCGCTTATCAAGAATCTATCTACCTCTGTCTTAAAAATATTTAAGGACTCTGCTTCCATCGTCTTTTGAGGAAGAGAGTTCCAAAGACTCATGACCCTCTGACAGAAAAAAATTCTTTTTTTTATTCATTCATGGAATGTGGGCATCGCTGGCAGGGCCAGTATTTATTGCCCATCCTTAATTGCCCTTGAGAAGGTGGTGGTGAGCCTCCTTCTTGAACCGCTGCAGTCCATGTGGGGTAGGTACATCCACAATGCTGTTAAATGGGGGACCCCTTATTTTTAAACAGTGACCCCTAGTTCTAGATTCTCCCGCAAGAAGAAACATCCTTTCCACATCCACCATGTCAAGACCATCAGGTTCTTGTATGTTTCAATCAAGTCGCCTCTTACTCTTCTAAATTCCAGCAGCTACAAGCCTACCCTGTCCAATCTTTCCTCATAAAACAGCCTGCCCATTCAGTCTAGTAAACCTTCTCTGAACTGTTTCCAACGCATTTACATCCTTCCTTAAATAAAGAGACAGATACTGTAATAAAAGCAAAATACTGCGAATGCTGGAAATACACAGTACTCCAGATGTGGTCTCACCAATGTCCTCTATAGCTGAAGCATAACCTCCCTACTTTTGTATTCAATTCCCCTTGCAATAAACAATAACATTCTATTAGTTACGTGTTAGACCTTTTGTGATTCATGCGCTAGGACAGCCAGATCTCTCTGCCTCTCAGAGCGCTGCAATCTCTCACCATTTAGATAATACTTTTTTTTTATTCTTCCTGCCAAAATGGACAATTTCACATTTTTCCACATTATAGTCCATTTGTCAGATCTTTGCCCACTCACTTAACCTATCTATATCCCTTTGTAGCCTCCTTATGTCCTCTTCACAACTTACTTTCCTACCTCTCTTTGTGTCATCAGCAAATTTAGTAACCATACTTTCAGTCCCTTCATCTAAGTCATTTATATAAATTGTAAAAAGTTGAGGCCCCAGCACAGATCCCTGTGGCACAAGACTCATTACATCTTGCCAACCAGAAAATGAACCATTTATGCCTACTCTCTGTTTCCTGTTAGCGAGCCAATCTTCTATCCATGCCAATATGTTACCCCCATATCATGAGCTTTTATTTTTTGCAATAACCTTTAATGTGACACCTTATCAAATGCCTTCTGGAAATCTAAATAAAATAGATGCACCAGTTCCCCTTCATCCACAGCACCTGTAACTCCCTCAAAAAATCCAATAAATTGGCTAAACATAATTTTCCTTTCACAAAACCATGTTGACTCTGCCTAATTACCTTGAATTTTTTGAAGTGCCCTGCTATAGTGTCTTTAATAATAGCTTCTAACATTTTCCCTAAGACAGATGTTAAGCTAACTGGCCTGTAGTTTCCTGCTTTCTGTCTCCCTCCCATTTTGAATAAAGGAGTTACATTCACTATTTTCCAATCTAACAGAACCTTGCCCGAATCGAGGAAGTTTTGGAAAATTAAAACTAACGTATCAACTGTCTCACTAGCCACTTCTTTTAACACCCTAGGATGAAGTCCATCAGGACCCTGGAACTTGTCAGCCCAAAGCTCCAACAATTTGTTCAGTACCACTTGTCTGGTGATTGTAATTTTCTTGAGTTCCTCCTTCCCTTCCATTTCCTGACTTACAGCTAATTGTGGGATGTTCCTTGCATCCTCTTTAGTGAAGGCCGATGCAAAATATCTGTTCAATTCATCTGCCATCTCCTTAATATCCATAGTTAATTCCCAGACTCACTTTCTATAGGACCGATGCTCACTTTGTTAACTTTTCCTTTTTAAATGACTATAGAAACTCTTACTATCTGTCTTTATATTTCAAGCTAGCTTTCTCTCGTACTCTAATTTTACCTTCCTTATCAATCTTTTAGTCATTCTTTGCTGTTTTTTATATTCTGTCCAATGTTCTGACCTGCCACCCATCTTTGCCTAAATATATGGTTTTTCTTTAAGTTTGATACTATCTAACTTTTTTAATTAACCACAGATGGCGGGTCCCCCCCTTGGAATTTTTCTTTCTTGTTGGAATGTATCTATTCTGTATTCTGAAATATCCCCTTCAACGTCTGCCACTGCATCTCTATTGACCTATCCCTTAACCTAATTTGCCAGTTCACTTTAGCTAGCTCTACATTCATGCCCTCATAATTGCCCTTACTTAAGTTTAAAATACTAGTCTTGGACCCACTCTTCCTCAAACTAAATGTAAAATTCAATCATATTATGATCGCTGCTATCTAGGGACGCCTTCACTATGAGGTCGATAATTAATCCTATCTTGTCGCACAATACCATCTAGTATAGCCTGCTCTCTGATCGGCTGCAGAGCATACAGTTCCAAGAAATTATCCCAAAAACATTCTATGTACTCTTCATCTGGGCTGCCTCTGCCTATCTGATTTTTCTATATGTAGATTAAAATCCCCCATGAATATCGCCGTACCTTTCTGACAAGCTGCCACTATTTCTTCCTTTCTACCCTGTCCTACAGTGTGGTTAATGTTAGGTGGCCTGTACACCACTCCCACAAGTGACTTCTTGCCTTTATGATTTCTCATCTCTACCCAAACTGCCTCTACATCCTGGTTTCCTGAACTTAGGTCATCATTATTGCGCTAATAAAAACAGGGAACTACTGGCCCTTTAGCCTGACATCAGTCATCAGAAAAGTGCTGGAATCTGTTATCAAGGAAATCTTAACAATGCACTTAGAAAATCATTGTACTAATTAGAGTTAACATGGTTTTATCAACGGGAAATAGTGTTTGACAAATTGAGGTTTTTTTTGAGGATTTAACTAGATAACATGGAGTCAGTAGATGTAATGCACTTGGATTTCCAAAAGGCATTCAATAAAGATGCCCATAACAGGTGAATATACAAGGGCACACGGTAAAGGCCGGCTACCCAACACGAAGCCGAGGGGACCCGACAACATGCGTCAGGGTCGGGTCGCACTTCTGGTTCCGGCATTCGGGCTCGTGTTGGGTCAGGCCGGGTCGGACACGCTCTAACACAATCTCCAATAAGTAGCTCCAATGTTCACGTAATTTTTGGACTAGAAAGATGGTTTTGTTAGTTATTTTAAGCTTGTACAGATAAGCTACAAAGAGAAAAACGGAAGGTAGGTTAATCGATGGTCGGGTCGGGTGCGGGGAAAAATGGAAGGACACGGGCCGGGTTGAGGTTGGATGTGGTTCTGTCGGACTTGGGTTGGGTTTCATTTGCAGACCCGAGCCGGCCTTTAGCTCACGGAGTTGGGGGGTAACATATTAGCATGCATAGAGGATTGGTTAACGGGGAGGAAGCAGAGAGTAGGGATAAACCAGGCATTTTCAAGTTGGCAGGCTGTAACTTGTGGAGTGCTGCAAAGATCAGTGCTATATACAATCTATATTAACGACTTAAATAAAGAGACCAAGAATGATGTATCCAAGTTTGCTGACGATACAAAGCTAGGTGGATATGTAAGCTGTGAGGGGGATAGAGAGGCTGCAAAGAGATATAGACAGGTTTAGTGAGGAGGCAACTAGGCAGCAGATGGAGTGTAATGTAGGGAAGTGAGAGGTTATTTACTTTGGTAGTGAGAATAGAAATGAAGAATATTTGTTAAAAGGTGTGAACCTTCTAAATGTCGATATCCAGACACACTTGGGTGTACTCGTGCAATGAACACAAAGTTAGCAGGCACGTACAGCAAGCAATTAGGAAAATAAATGGCATGTTGGCCTATATTGCAAGGGGATTGGAGTACAAGAACAAGGAAGTCTTGCTACAATTCTATAGGACTTTGGTGAGACCACACCTGGGAGTACTCTGTGTAGTTTTAGTTTCTGTATCTAAGGAAGGATATACTTGCCTTGGAGGCGGTACAGCAAAGGTTCATTAAATTGACTACTGGAATGAGAGAGTCATCCTATGATGGGAGGCTGAGTAAATTGGGCATATACTCTGGAGTTTAGAACAATGAGAAGTAATCTAATTGAAACATAAAAGATTCTTAAGGGGCTTAACAGAGTAGAGAGGTCGTTTTCCCTGGCTGGGGAATCTACAACATGGGGGCACAGCCTCAGGATAAGGGGTCTAGACAGAGACGATGAGAAATTCCTTCACTGAGAGGGTTGTGAATCTTTGGAATTCTCTACCCCTGAGGGATGTAGACGCTCCATCGTTGAATATATTCAAGGCTGGGATAGATTTTTACTCGGTCAGGCAATTAATAAGGTGTGGGGAGCGGGCAGAAAGGTAGAGGCAGAGGATCGGCCATGATCATATTGAATGGCAGAGCAGGCTTGATATGGTCTACTCCTGCTATTTCTTATAGAGTTGACTGGCACAGGAGGCCATTCGGCCCATCATATCCATGCTAACTCTCCATGGAACTATCCCACTCCCCCGCTCAATCTCCATGGCCCTGCAAATTTATTTCATTCAAGTGGCCATCCAATTTCCTTTTGAAAAGTCATTGATTGACTCCGCTTCTTCCACCCTCGTAGGCAGAGTGTTCCAGGTCATTACCACCCACTGCGTAAAAAGGCTCTTCCTCATATTCCCCCTGCATCTCTTGCCCAAAACCTTCAATCCAAGAAGCAAACATGGCCATTTTTCATTTATGGGATAGCCTTGCAGTGATTCCAATGATTCTAATAACTTTTGCTCAGTGTCTAATCAAATGAGAAAGTAATCCTGTATCTGAAGCATTGGTCAGCAAGGAACCATGATGTTTGATGCAGATCTTGAAATGAGGTTCAAAAGGCTGGAAAGTGTATGCTGGGGTTGAAGTCTAATCCAGTAACTTCTAAAACCAAAACTGTGTTCAACTTAAAACATACTTTTGTTAAGCATTTTTTGAATGATATTACCAAAGCTGTGTATATATCAGTCTAGAGAAACACCTGCATGTAACAGCCTAGATTGCTGTTAACTAGAGGGGGAAAAAATGCATGCACTTCAGAACAACACCTATACACAGGTGCCCAGGAAAAGTACACCTGACCAAAATGGTATGCATCAAATCAAAGGGATACTATTATTCAGCAACATTTTTGCCTCATCAATGCCAGCAAATCCTAATTGTATGTAGTGGATCTAGAATAAGGGTGCTTTTCCTTTTGAAGATAGAAGATGGATACCAAAACAGTTTTGAAGTTCTTGTCCACTGGGCATTCCTGGGATATCTTTACTAGTTTTATGGGTACAGTATGTGAATAATGTATACATTACTTATGCCCGTCTAAGAGCGAAGTCCAAAGTACGGAAAGTCCTAATCAGGGAACTCCTCTTTGCTGACGATGCTGAAGAGTGTCTGCAGAGTCTCATCGACAGGTTTGCGGCTGCCTGCAACGAATTTGGCCTAACCAACAGCCTCAAGAAACGAACATCATGGGACAGGACGTCAGAAATGCTCCATCCATCAATGTTGGCGACCACGCTCTGGAAGTGGTTCAAGAGTTCACCTACCTAGGTTCAACTATCACCAGTAACCTGTCTCTAGATGCAGAAATCAACAAGCGCATGGGAAAGGCTTCTACTGCTATGTCCAGACTGGCCAAGAGTGTGGGAAAATGGCGCTCTGACACGGAACACAAAGGTCCGAGTGCATCAAGCCTGTGTCCTCAGTACCTTGCTCTATGGCAGCGAGGCCTGGACAACGTATGTCAGCCAAGAGCGACGTCTCAATTCATTCCATCTTCGCTGCCTCCAGAGAATACTTGGCATCAGGTGGCAGGACCATATCTCCAACACAGAAGTCCTCGTGGCGGCCAACATCCCCAGCTTATACACACTACTGAGTCAGCAGCGCTCGAGATGGCTTGGCCATGTGAGCCGCATGGAAGATGGCAGGATCCCCAAAGACACATTGTACAGCGAGCTCGCCACTGATATCAGACCCACCGGCCCTCCATGTCTCCGCTTTAAAGACGTCTGCAAACGCGACATGAAGTCCTGTGACATTGATCACAAGTCGTGGGAGTCAGTTGCCAGCGTTCTCCAGAGCTGGCGGGCAGCCATAAAGGCAGGGCTAAAGTGTGGCGAGTCGAAGAGACTTAGCAGTTGGCAGGAAAAAAGACAGATGCGCAAGGGGAGAGCCAACTGCGAAACAGCCCCGACAAACAAATTTCTCTGCAGCACCTGTGGAAGAGCCTGTCACTCTAGAATTGGCCTTTATAGCCACTCCAGACGCTGCTCCACACACCACTGACCACCTCCAGGCGCTTACCCATTGTCTCTCGAGATAAGGAGGCCAAAGAAGAAGACTTATAAAACAAAAGGGTCAAAGAAATTAAAATGCCATTAGAAAAGCTCTTTATTATTTACAATATGTAAGAACACAAAACTCAGCAACAGCAGGTAAAGGTACCAAAACAATCCATTTGTTATAGATAAGAAAGAGTAGGATACATGTTTTGTAAATGATAAAACAATGTTGTCAAAATCTTTTTTTAAATGATGAAAACATGCAATCAAAAATTAATGTTTTTTTTTTAAACACCCATGAACAAAAGCAAACTGCTCCAGCCAATAACTTACTGTAAGGAAAAACAAAATCACAAATGGATACTTTAGATTAACTTATTTTTACATAAATACAGATCCTCAACCACATGTCTATATACAGTAGATCATCCCATTTCTTTTTGTACTGCCATCACTAGGCTATTTATATGACATCACTAATCGATGTAATTTGAAAATAAAATAGTTCATGTTTATTGCTGAAAATAGAGACATGCTGTCGAAGCTTTTCGTCTTGCACTCATCAGGACAATCTGAAAGAATACCAATGTGAGGGAAAACAATAACTTTATACTGTAGAAGAGGCTGCTGATTGGTTGGCAAGTGAACTCTGGTAGAGGTTGCAACACCTCTACCAGAGTTCACTTGCCAACCAATCAGCACTCTCCTCTCCTACAGTACAAAGTTGTTGTTTTCCCTCACATTGGTATTCTTTCAGATTGTCCGGATGAGTGCAAGACGAAAATCTTCGACATGTCTGTATTTTCAGCAATTTTCAAGTTCATGTTTATTTCACTTTTGTATATGGCAAGCTTTTAAAAAAAGTACTTTTTTTGTCTCTTAGCAAATGCCAAGTTTACATACAAATGAAATATGGCAAACAAATCAATTTTGAAAACTTTATGCCATACTGTGAAAATACATGTAGCAATTTGGCCAGTGACATTTATTATACTGCAACATCCTGTAAATTGAACACATTTCCTTTCCATTGAAATGGTGAAGTATTAGTTTATGTTATGTGAATTATATCCTTGCCCCAGAATTATTATACATCAATGTCTCTTCAACATCCATCACTAATACTCCAACAAACATTTATGCACAGTGATTTCAGGTAAACAGCCTGATACAGCCACACATGGTGTTGAAAATATTCACAAGTCATTTAAAAAGAAATTATATCTTAAAAACACACTGGTCAAACCTTTATGGTCCGTGTAAAATTACTGTATTACTATGTTGTAGCAGCCAAGATAGACTGCTAGGAAGGTTCTATCTGATGTGCCAGCTATGCAATTACCCTGTGCCTTTTATGCTTATAGCACATGAGTGCAGCGCCTGAGACAGCAAAGACTTTTGTAAATAAGGGTGGATTTTAGTTCATCCCCAACTCTGGCTCCAAGTCAGTCGAAGTGTGCTGCACCTAAACTAAACCCAACTGTATCTGTGGGTTCAGGTCATTTTAATGGGCCAGATGTACCACCAGTGGAGGCATGCCACTTAGAAAGGGATCGTTCTTGGAAATGGGGAAGGAGAGTAAGCTGCTGCTTCATGTTTGAGCAGGCTGCGTGTAAGAAATAAGTCCACTGTCAGTGGATTCCACTACGTATCTTTGTGAAGTGGACACCCAGGTAAATGAGGAAGGATGGGTTATGACCTTGCTCCCGCCTCATTTACATGGGATTACCAACATACCTCCTCCCACGCTCCTCCAGAAATATCCCACAGCACTCAAGGAATGAAAAGGGGACAGAAACCCCACAACACAGATCCCCACCCCTTTTCCCTCTGTATATGAGAAATAAACTGAGTACAAAACATGAAAATTGGGCTCTTGAAGTCTTTGCGATAGAAAGAGACCCCATTTTCTCTTTTAAGTAATTGTTTTAATTAAACATCTTAAGGGAGAACCAGCGCCCCAGAGAATCCCTCTTGGGAAATCACAGGTCCACACAATCTGCGACTTCTGCCTATTCATTTTTTAATAGATGGAAAATGAAAGTTGCATGCCCACAATTTTCCAAGAAACACTCCCTATGAACATCACACTAAACTTCTCAAAATATGCTAACCTGGAACCCCTTTCATACATTTTACAGGTATTAAAAAGCCACCACATTTTATCTTAAGAGTAACGTTCTCAGTGGAAAAACAACAGCTACTTTCTTACTGACTCCCATGGTATGCATACAAGAAAACCTGAGACCAAGACTTTCTGTAGGTTATACTAGAGAAGTGTCTCTCTATATTTAATAGTTTCCAATAAATAACCATAAAGGTATGACCAAGTTATATTTTGTGCTACACAAATACTTTTAAGGCTGAAGGCATAGCACAGCAATAGCCAATTACACCTCTTCTAAAAACTGTTCCAGTCTGAATGCAGAGTTAAGCACCAAGCAAAGCACTCTACCAGCAGCTACTCAAATAAAAATGAGGGTGTATTGTTAAATAATATTTTTATATCACATTCAGTTTTCCTTCTCTCCCCTCACTGAAGAGTCAATTTTTTTGGCCCATTTAACTTTTCCCGTGGCAATTCCTGGAATCCTAACAGGGACACAAATGAAAAGCTGCTGCCCCTAATCATTACCATTATTGCAATATTTACTAATGTGACAAATTGATCTGTTTCTTAAAACAGGAAAACCAAATAAAAAGAAATGTAACTAACGGGTGTGGGTAAGGTCGTTTTTATCATGGTTCAAGCTCTCCTGAATCCAATGGCTCTTGGACTGGGATGAGGGAAGCATCTATCATATTATCTGCATTTTGTAACAACTGTTTTATAAGGCAAGTTGACTATACAATTATTGATTCAAGATTGTAATTCTCTGAAAAATCCATTACTAAATTTGCTTCTCAGAAAATGACAGAACTGCACATAAACACCAAATATATGCTATCCAATATGTGCTTTTTCATTTTTGAATGAGAAACCATCATTTTCCCAGTGAAAAATCAAGGGTAAATTCAGCGATCCTGGGCTTCCAATAGGGGCCAAGCACTCCGGGGATTCTATGTCAGAGAATCTGTGTTAAAACTGTAGGCATATCTCCAACCCACACTCCCTTTGAGTGCAGGGCCTGCTGCGAACACAGGATTGGTGAATTTACCTTCAAGCGTAAACCTGTATTCCACTCTTAAACCTCTATGATTACTTTGTTAGCAGTCCAACGACTACCTATCCTGTAAACTACCATATCCCACAGCGATCAATGTCTCAGTACCACTTCCTCACCCAATAAGCATCTACATAAAATTTCCACAAATTATAAAATGTAGTAACTAGATCAATTCTTATATAATTTACTGCTAGTTGTCAGCATTTTTATAGCATAAATCATATAGAACCCATATCTACCATCTGGTATATATTTATTACGACAGGAGAAAAACACTAGGGTCAATTTTGTGTGCGCACTACTGACTGGGAGTCATGCCTGCTGGAAGCACATATTGGAAGATCCCAGGACTGCTTCCCTGGATTTTCCAATACGCGTCCCCAATCGGCAAGACTCAGTCAGTAGCAAGCAATCATGAAGTTAGCCCTCCTTACTCACCTTTTTCCCCCAGATGCAATTGGACCTACTGCAGCGTTCCTACATTTTACATTTTTAGGGCAGATGCATAATTTTTCCATCAAAGGTGTGTTATCTGGTTAGATCAACTTGATAGCCATGGGTATCCTTTATATTTGATTTATTTCTCTTTCAAGAGTTAATCATACAGTATAGTCATTACTAGTTGGTTGAACATTGACAATAAATTCAGCTTTATACTAAAAGCAGACAAGCGGAACACTCATATTTGAGTGTATTTTCATCTTACTCGGGATTCACTCACTAATTTTTTTTTTATGAGCCCCTGACATCATGCACCATTTCCTGTCAGAAAGCCAAAGATTTGCAAGAGCAGTTGGGCAAATGTGTCCCTGATTGATTTGCCCTTGATCCTGTCAAAGTGCTTAGAGACTCTACTTATTGGTAGGAGAATTACAGTCCAGGGGCTGTAGTGCACCAAGCACTGGTCCACTGATGTGCGGCACCACTTATGCAGCCACATACAGCTTTAGGTTCTAATTTTTATATAAGTATTTCAAAAAGTACCATGACTTGAATAAATGAGTAATTAATACTATACTTCCTGATGATACTAAAGCAATATAAAATACAAGTGGATCACCACAAAACTTAATTTAATGAAGCACTGAACTATGACTACAAAGGAAGCTAGGGGTAGCCAAGCAATTTTTCAGATTTACATGATGTATCATTGCCAGCTCTTTCCAAAACAATCCAAAACTATTCCCACTGACCTCCTGTCTTCAGATGGCTGAGTATCTTCCTTTGCTTTAACTATGTATCCGTTATCCATTGGAAGTTGCAATAATATCTGCATCAAGTACTCCCTAATAGCAAAGCATTCCATGCTCCAATAACCCCCTCAATAAAGAAATTTCTCAACCATTCAGATCACCATGATTTTAAAGCCCCCTTGTCATTGACTCAGAGGAAATGCTCTTTATTTATTCATTCCATCAAAGCTCTTCATGTTTTTAAAAACCTCAAATAAATTTCCTCTTAGCCTTCTCTGCTGTAGTGGAAATAGTCCTAATATCTCAATTCTCGCAATTATAATTTCCTATTCTTTGGGTAATCCTAGTGAATCCACACCACTGTTTCAACAGTTTTAATGTCCTTTCTATAATATAGCACACCAACTTGCACACTGCTAGAACCAAGGCCTCAACATTGCCTTGTTTAAATTTATAATTTCTTATGTACTATATATACACCTCTATTTATAAAAGCCAAAATGATCTCACTTAGTCCCTACTGCTGTAACCCTTCTTCCAGCTCTACAAACACCCCCACCCCAAACTATCCATTCCTCTGACTAGTCTTGTGCTTCCTCCCTTTTCTTTGTCCCACTTTCAGCCGCCTGGTGCCAGTCTCTGAAATTAACTCCTTCAATCCCTCAGCCTCTCTGCCACTTTCTCTTCCTTTAGGGCCTTTAAAAACCACCTCTGACCAGACTGATCATTCTGATAATATCTCCTGTGAAGCACTGTGGGACTGTTTTTTTTTAAAAAAGAGATACAGCACTGAAACAGGCCCTTCGGCCCACCGAGTCTGTGCCGACCATCAACCATCCATTTATACTAATCCTACGTTAATCCCATTACCCTCTCACACCCCACCACCACCTACCTATACTAGGGGCAATTTATAATGGCCAATTTGCCTATCAATCTGCAAGTCTTTGGCTGTGGGAGGAAACCGGAGCACCCGATGAAAATCCACGCGGTCACAGGGAGAACTTGCAAACTCCGCACAGGCAGTACCCAGAATCGAATCCGGGTCGCTGGAGCTGTGAGGCTGCGGTGCTAACCACTGTGCCACTCCTAATGTTTTCTGCATTAAAATGCTATACAAATGCAATTATCATCTATCTACACTCAAGACTAGCTTTCTTGCCTATTTGGCAACAGTAAAAATCAATGACCTTGTAAAGCTTAGTTTGTTCTTCAGGCATTTTACAATAAAGGAAAATTGTTCAAAGGTCCAGCAATTTCATTCTTTACAAATGAGCTCCACATGCCTTAAGTTTTATTTTCACAATTGGTGAGGCCATGGCAGTGGGAAAAATGCACATCTGTAGCTATAAATTCACACTCGCAATCATCCCCATTTAAGAACTGTAGCTTAGTGGTCATTGTATTTGTAGCCAGCAAGCCAGAGACCACAAGTTCAAATCCCACAAGTGGGAAGTTAAATTCAATAAATCTCGTCATTTGCAGTCTGGCACCAGATACAATAACCATGAAAACAGATATAACCTAACTGGTTCACTAATGTCCTTCAGAGAAGGGAACCTGCCATCCCTACATGTCACTCCAGTCCCATACTATGGGGATGGTTTTTAATGTACTTAATAAATACTTGATAGTGCTGTCCATTTTCCAAGAATATGATACATCACCCATAGCTGCAGACATGATACCAGCTGTAGTTAAAGTCGGGTATTGCTCAAGGTGATTTATTATGAGTAATAGGCATTTTATCATGATCACAGTGTTCATCCCAACACAAAGAAAATTGCTCTTTTTGCAATTCCTGATAGCATAAGGCATGCAAAATCTCTCAGGATTTTGCTACCAAAAACTCCCTCTTTCTAAATTTGTTTCGGAGTACAGCTTGACCCCTCAAAGTCAGCTGACCGAGCGGAGTGATCAACAGTCTTTGATGAGAGTTTTGCAGAAGGCTAAACAATGTTGTCGTTAATACTTCTTTGGGCATTTATGTTAAAAGTCCGAGTGCCAAATTTTGTTGCTTTTGCTATAGAGCAATTGAGACAGTGACACTACTTGCTCTGCTAAAGTCTCAACAAAAAATGCTGCAATTCAAATAGATATAATACAGCATATAGTGTAACTGCTCCTCAGTACTTTCAGTGCTGGTTCTTTCTAGAGCCCAAATCTCTGCTACTGAGCAAATTAATATCAATGCGCATTACAGTCCAGTAACAGACTGAGATTCTACCACAAAGGATGTTGGAAATAAAGTTTTTTTTTAAGAAAAAATGAGGGGCTTCTATTTTTTTCTATCCTTAGAACTCTACACTACTCTAATTATAGATAAAAACTACGCCTCCTAGAATATCTATTTATTCATTAAAATACAGTGGCCTAGATTTTCCAACTGAATTGCTAAAAGTAGCCCCTTCATTGTAAAACCTCGGCTGACATCTCTTGAAATCATGGATTGCTGATTAATATTGATAACGTAGCTCCTTACAAAAGATGCCTAAGCCGCTACAGAGCTGTCTTGACAAGGAAAGTATGCCTCTGCTTTTCCAGATACTTTATTTTCATTTCAGCAGTGTATACAATTCCATTCCGCATTGCTTGTATCGAAGCAGTGCAAGCTGATTTAGAGTCATAGTCTTGGGGTGCTAAGTGCTTAAGAAAGCATGGAACACAAAAAGGCCATTCAACTGAATGTAAAGCATGTTCTTTCGCCAGCTTGCGTACAATCAATAGCCCTATCACAGACTCCATTTTAACTCCTGTGGAAAGCTCCAAGTTTTTACTGCCTTCCAAATGAAAATCAAGCAGAACTCCAGAATCCCATCTAATTTGAGATTATAAATAACTGGCCTTTCGTGGTTGGACCCAATATTTATCTAATAGTTTTTAAAGGAGTTAATTACTACAGCATAACTGCCTTCGCCAAAATCTATTTGACAGATCCACTGTCCTATGGAGGGGAATTGTACTTATGGCAGATTCGAGGCTCGGATTCCTTCCTCATTTTAGCCAATGGCAAAGCACTGTTTCCCTTTTAAAGCTATTAAGATTTACTACCACAAGTAATTGGTACAATTACACATTGAAGAACAGTGATGTGACCAATATAACAATGTAAATTTTGTTCCTGAAGAAGAATATTTAAAAAGGCAATATAGGTGAATAGGGACAATAGGAATCAGACCAACCATAAGGGAGATAAATTAACTTAGTAAAAGCCACTTAAAATCAACAAAAATAACTTCATCCAAAATATTATTTTTATTATAGTCTGCATGACAGAGATTCTTTTCTTGCTTTGATAATAAAATGTAAAGATTGTAACAATGTTTCATAAATCATCTCCAACTTTAAAAAAAGTCAAAGGAAATAACCTGCAATTAAAGCCAAAGGGCAGGAAGGTTAAAGTGTTCACTTTCAGACATTTAGTGTCCGGCACCGTAAGAACTGCAGCTAAGGAAGACAGTGCAATATACTGAGATTCCAGAGCCCAAATAACAATAGATACTATTGTACTAGCTAACAAAATTATTTCACAAGTGCTCACTGGACCAGGAAAATATTTTTGGAAAAATATATATCCAACTACATTTTCTGTGCGCATGATCACAAGCTGAGTATTTCTAGCATTTCAGCAGTTCTCATGTTTAAAACCCAATAAATACCTTAAACCCAACCAGCTCAACGCATTTTAAACATTTTATTTGAACTATTATTGAATATGGTGTAATCAATGCTACCATTATTTTAGAGGGTGTGTAAAAAAAAAGAGAAAATGAAATAACACAGCTGCAGTGTTGACCTTCAGGCACACAAATGCTCAGCAAAACAATTTAATTAAAACCCTCACCAGCATGTGTGGGGAGAAATGTTACTCCCTGTCCGATGTAACTAACATTCATTCAGCTGTGCTCCTTTTACAAATGTTCAAGATACATATTTGGAAGAAACTGGTTTAAACATCATCCTCTCCATTCCTACTATCTGCAACACATTCCTCAGCATCCTGCAGGAAAGCCTCCTTCTCAGGAGGTATTGTTTCACCATTTGATGTACCCGTGTCCTTAAAAACTCTTGCAGTTCTGTCAGCTAGACACCTAGGATTAGACTCTGAGCTGTTCCATATTCCATAGGCAAAGTAAATAATGCACCCTGTTAGAAAAAACAAACAAAAGGTGTTTATTTAAAAACCAGAATCACTTTGAAAACTGAAGAAACACATCATAAATATCTCTCCCAATGTGATAAATTTAAATAAAAGCAAAATACTGCGGATGCTGGAAATCTGAAACAAAAACAAGAAATGCTGGATTCACTCAGCAGGTCTGGCAGCATCTGTGGAAAGGGAAGCAGAGTTAACGTTTCGGGTCAGTGACCCTTCTTCGGAACCAGTTCCGAAGAAGGGTCACTGACCCGAAACGTTAACTCTGCTTCCCTTTCCACAGATGCTGCCAGACCTGCTGAGTGAATCCAGCATTTCTTGTGATAAATTTAAAAACTGTTGAGACAATAGCTTCCTTATCCAAGTAATTTTCTTCCTTAGTGGAGCACAATTATAAAAAGTACCATCAAAATTACCGTTTTTGATTAATTGGTTCTAATTGGTTGCTGAGAGTGACTGCCCTTGACATCAAGGCAGCATTTGACCGAGTATGGCATCAAGGAGCCTGAGCAAAACTGAGGTCAATGGGAATCGGGGGGAAAACCCTCCGCTGGCTGGAGTCATACCTAGCGCAAACATTGTTGTGGTTGTTGGAGGTCAATCATCTCAATCTCAGGACATTACTGCAGGAATTGCTCAGGGTAGTGTCCAAGGCCCAACTATCTTCAGCTGCTTCATCAATGACCTTCCTTCAATCATAAGGTCAGAAGTGGGGATGTTCGCTGATGATTGCACAATGTTCAGCACCATTCGTGACTCCTCAGATACTGAAGCAATCCGTGTAGAAATGCAGCAAGACTTGGACAATATCCAGGCTTGGGCTGATAAGTGGCAAGTAACATTTGCGCCACACAAGTGCCAGACAATGACCATCTCCAACAAGAGAGAATCTAATCATCTCCCCTTGACGTTCAATGGCATTACCATCGCTGAATCCCCCACTATCAACATCCTAGGGGCTACCATTGACCAGAAACTGAACTGGAGTAGCCATATAAATATCGTGGCTACAAGAGCAGGTCAGAGGCTAGGAATCCTGCGGCGAGTAACTCACCTCCTGACTCCCCAAAGCCTGTCCACCATCTACAAGGCACAAGTCAGGAGTGTGATGGAATACTCTCCGCTTGCCTGGATGTGTGCAGCTCCAACAACACTCAAGAAGCTCCACATCATCCAGGACAAAGCCACCCGCTTGATTGGCACCCCATCTACAAACATTCACTCCCTCCATCACCGACGCACAGTGGCAGCGGTGTGTACCATCTACAAGATGCACTGCAGCAACGCACCAAGGCTCCTTAGACAGCACCTTCCAAACCCACGACTTCTACCAACTCGAAGGACATGGGCAGCAAATGCATGGGAACACCACCACCTGCAAGTTCCCCTCCAAGTCACACACCATCCTGACTTGGAACTATATCGCCGTTCCTTCATTGTCGCTGGGTCAAAATCCTGGAACTCCCTTCCTAACAGCAGTGTGGGTGTACCTACTCCACATAGACTGCAGTGGTTCAAGGCAGCAGCTCATCACCACCTTCTCAAGGGAAATTAGGGATGGGCAATAAATGTTGGCCTGGCCAGCGATGCCCACATCCCATGAATGAATTAAAAAAAAGATCTATTTCCCTTATTGGGTGGAATAGTGCCTCATGCTGCAGTCTGAGACAATGAATGAATTCCACTGAAGGTATCATTACTCACATTCATTTTGGTTTCTATACATCTGAAATTAATTTTCCCCAATACAGGATAACTAGCAAATCTCCAATGCTTGCAAGAACTTAGAGATTAGGAATTTCTCTTGGAATTGCTAAGTACATATTTCTGCCTTGTGCCAACTGGATTCAATTTTATCTGGCAATGTTCTGTTGCATGTTTTTTCAATTTTATAGCTAGCTTTTAAGGTGAATTTAGAACACAATAAATAAAGCAATTTATATTTTCTACTGATGTTTGACAGTTTTAATTCTACTGAATGAGGAACTTGCTACCACATGGAATGGTTGAGGTGAACAGCATTGATGCTTTTAAAGGGAGCAAGGAATAGAAGGATATGTTGATAAGGCTAGATGAAGTAGGGTGGGAGCATAAACACCAGCATGGCCTGTTTCTGTGCTGTAAATTCGATGTAAATCTATGAATATAGTACCATAAAATTTTTTCTACACATCATTGTAATTCATAATTTTTACACATTGAAACCATAACCCTTGGTGTAATTACACTTCAAAGACAGAGGCTCGAAAATCCATAGGGCCATTATAGGTAATATATTCATAGAATTACCTAGAATATAGCGTTATGCCCTGTAGCTGGGACTTCTGCCTGCCAATCGTCTTCAGTGTTAACCTGGCTATAGATTGTGGGAGTACTGTACCAGTGGAGGGGGCCACTTGGAAATTAGGACTGCAGCCTTTAAAAAGCCAAGAATGGCTGGATTATTACAGAACCAGCTAAGTATGAAGTGTTTGGAACACACACAGTTGATTGTCAGGTAGCTGCAATGGATGGCTCATATGAGGCTTTGTGGCACCTTTAAAGCATGTATTCAAATGCAAGGCCTGGCAGAGGCTTCCTAAAGCAATGACCAAGTCTTTGTAAGGACTCAAAAAAAGCACAAAATGAGAATGACCTTCTGACACTTCTGGATGAAATGCAGCAAAGAGAGAAAAACTGTTGTGTAGCCATTTCCAGTACAGTACTCCCACAAATCTATAGCCAGCTCAACACTGAAAATGACTGGCAGGCAGAAGTCCCATCTCCAGGGCATAACGCTATATTCTAGGTATTCTCTGTGCAGCCATGAGAGGAAACCTCAAATGACTCATGTAGCACATGGAGGGAGATGGCAGTGGCAGAAGGTGACTTTTCTCAACCAGAGAAATATAGATTAGTGCTAAAAAAAAAATCATTCAATGACCTGATAAGGGCAGGTGAGGAAACACACTGACCATTTTCTCTCTTGGGCACCACGGGCACTAACATACTGTTCATCCCTCAAACTAATTGCACAAGTAATCCTTCACTACACTGTGGTCAAGGGGGTCACTAACACGGCATCTGACAAAACCCCTTTCTTACAATGTAACAGGAGATCTATTACATCAGTTACCTGATACCACCTGGGAGATATCCCTCAAATTCCCTTAATCTGGTTGCTCAAGAAATCATTGCATAATGTCTGTGAAAGATAAGTTACCAGAGGCAGGACCGTGAGCATCGGAGAAAAGAGAAGGCCCTGGAACTGCTGGGGAACAACTCCAATCAAGCCCTGGCCGATGGCAAAATTGGTGGTAAGGTGCAGGTGTCAGGTTAATGGGTACATACCTAGTCAGTTGCTATAGCTTTTTCACAAAGCAGCAGACAGCCAAGAATTTTAAACCCCATCGCTGTCTCCTTAGTCCCAAGGGGTTTATGCTCATCCATTTTTAGCTAACGTTCTCCTTTTCTGCAGATGTATCACAGGATGAGGAGTAGCATCAGAGGGAAGAAAATGTTCTCAGGGCACTATGAGGATTTGGATAAGTATGTCGAGGACAAGGTCACTTAAGACTCCCAAGTTTCTTTTTTTTATTTTAGAGATACAGCACTGAAACAGGCCCTTCAGCCCACTGAGTCTGTGCCAACCAACAACCACCCATTTATACTAATCCTACATTAATCCCATATTCCCTACCACATCCCCACCATTCTCCTACCACCTACCTACACTAGGGGCAATTTACAATGGCCAATTTACCTATCAACCTTGGCTGTGGGAGGAAACTGGAGCACCCGGCGAAAACCCACGCAGTCACAGGGAGAACTTGCAAACTCCACACAGGCAGTACCCAGAACTGAACCCAGGTTGCTGGAGCTGTGAGGCTGCGGTGCTAACCACTACACCACTGTGCCACCCTGTTCCAACATCTTCCATATTAACCCATGTCACCTGCTTTCTTATGCCCACTCCAACTCAAGCATGCAAATAATGAACAATTAATTGGACTGAAATATGAGCAATGTCAGTCTGACTCAAAGATAGCACCCTCCACTGAGTCAGCAGGTTACATGTTCAAGCCTCACTCTAGGATTTAACGATATAATCTCAAGTTTTGGAAACTTTCACTGGACACGAACAAGATTGTACGATCCCTAGCGGTGTGCAGCTTTTCAGATGCTATGCTAACTCAGGTTAGGTGGACATAAACAATTCAATTGCACTATTCATTTGCATTTATCCCTGAAACAATGCCATTAAAACAGCTTAACCAGTTATTTAGCTCACTGCCATTTATGGGACATACTGTGCACTATTTAGTTGCAAAGCAACAATGACAAAACTTCAAACAAAATAACTGGCTGTGAAGTGCTTTTAGATGGTCTGGGGATCTATAAATGCAAATAGTTTCTTTCTTACCTATCACCATCCAGATAGCAAAGCGGATCCAAGTACCTCTATCCAACTGCATCATTAGGTACATATTCACAAGGATGCTGATGATAGGTAAACAGGGCAAGAGAGGTACCTGAAAATCAGGACAAGAAATACACATACAATGAATAAGGGTAAAGTTTAAATCAAAAGAGTCGAGCAAACCTGAGCAAAAAAAAAAAAAAAACTTACCTTAAATGACAATTTTGTTTTGCTTTCTGGCTGTCTCCAGATTATAGCAGTGAAGAACACACACACAAGAATCACTAGAATAAGTAAGCATATGCACCATGCTTTCCCCTCCAACAAAGGATCTTTTGCATAGACAGCCAGCAGACAAAAAATTACGATAAAAATCCCTGCAACAGAAAACTGCATATTACTACTTTATAACTGGGAAGTTGGCCGAGCGAAACCTGCTTAAACATTCTTTGTTGGTTCTGCACTTTACTTACAGGAACATAAAGACATTAGGAGGTCATTTCACCAGTTGAGCTTGCTGGTTTGATATCCATGGCCACAGTTTTTAAAAATCCTATTTCCCTATCCATTATTCGTTATATTGTATGTTAATATCTTTAATTTCCAAGTATCGATCTTTTAAAAATATTTTGACTGATTTTGCATTTATTGCCATCTGAAGCAGTGCATTCCACGTTCTCACAATCTTTTGTTTGTAAACAATTTCCTGCAATCACATTTAGTTCCAATGTTATGATTATATCCCCTTGTCCCAGATTTCGCTATGATGAGAGTTGGGCCCCATCATCCTTCAATTCTTTATTGTTTTAAACGCTTTGATCTCGTCATTTCTAGCAAATATAAACCCAACCTTCACCACTCTCTGATCACAGCCTTTCATCTCAAATGGGATCCTGGTGAATTCTTGCTCGATTTCCTACAAAGCCAAAAATCCTTTTCAAGGTGGGGACCCATGCCCAGCACTCCAAATGAGGTGAGACCAGCTCTTTTATAGCTGAAGTTGTACTTCCTTACTGTTATATTCTGTACCTCATATGAAGTCCAGCAATGTATCAACTAGTTTGATAACTTTTTGTATCTGTGAGCTAATGACTTACATATTCAAAACCTCAAACCCATTTAACTAGTCCATCCACCTTTACCACCACCACCCAATTTGGACTGTATTCCCATATGCAGCTCGCATAGCTGGAACTTTAAAGTCATGATTTTACCAATCAATTTACACTATAAATTCCAGGGCTTTTCCAGATTCCTCCCCACCACCTGCCTCTATTTCAGGTGACACTTTCCACCTCCTGCAAAATAAAAATTAAAGGGTACAATTTTAAAGGGGTTGCAAGAGTAGAGGAACCTGGGGTATAAGTGCACGAATCATTGAAGGTTGCAGGGCAGGTTGAGAAAGCAGTTAATAAAGCATATGGGATCCTGGGCTTTACAAATAGAGGCATACAGTGCAAATACAAGGAACTTGTGATAAACCTGTATAAAACATTGGTTCAGCATCAACTGGTGTATTGTGTCCAGTTCTGGGTACCACATTTTAGGAAGGACGTTAAGGAATTAGAGAGGATGCAGAAAAGATTCACAAAAATGGTTCCAGGGATGAGGGATTTCCTGTTAGGTGGATAGGCTGGAGAAGCTGGGGCTGTTCTCCTTGGAGAAGAGAAGATTGGATTGAGGTGTTCAAAATCATGAGGGGTCTGGACAGAGTAGATAAGGAGAAACTGCTCCCACTGATGCGCAGAAGGGTCACGAACCCAATGAAACCGATTTAAGATGACTGGCAAAAGAAGCAACGGCTACATGAAGAAAAGCTTTTATTTTTAAACACAGCGGGTGTTTAGGATCTGGAAATGCACTGCCGAGAGTGTGGTGGAGGCAGATTCAATCAAGGTCTTCAAAAGAGAACTGGATAATTATCTGAAGAGAAAAAATTTGCAGGGCTATGGGTAAAGGTGGGGGGTGTGGGGTTTGGTGAGTTGCTCTCACAGAGAGCTAGCACAGACTCAATGGGCAGAATGGCCTCCTTCTATGTTGTAACCATTCCATGATAAAGATCTATTCTTGTCCTTTTGTTTTTAAATAAATACCATGAACTCACTCTGGTTCTTTCACTAAAAAATCATATCATATCATCATATACATTATGTGATGTTTGATATTCATGCAATTCATGCAAATTTAAAAAAAACATTTGCATGAATCTCAAGAACCAATTTCCAATGGCAAATTAAAGCAAATTAACTAATAGCATAAGTAACAATAGCAGGACAGGTGTTATGATGCAGCTGTGGTATTTGGGAGCTCCTGGATGCCAAGGCGATCTGGAGAAAGGTCTGCAGAAAGTGTAAGCAGCTAGAGGAATTCCGGATCAGGATCATTGATCTGGAAGACAAACTGCAAACACTGCGCAACATAAGGGAGGACGAGGAATACCTAAACACTTTGTTCCGGAAGACGGTCACATCGCTTCGAACAAGGTCTGTTTTGGTCTGCAGTGAGGGACAGGAGGATATGACCGTGAGTGAGGAAGATAAAGGAGACAGTAGTGGAGGAGCCTCAGACTTTGCAGACATGTCAATTGGCAGAGGGCACATAAGATTAGTGAATGAATACATGGCTCAAAGACTGGTGTGGGAGAAATGGGTTTCGGTTTTTCGGGCACTGGCACCAGTACTGGGGAAAGTGGGGGCTGTACCGTTGGGATGGTCTGCACTTGAACCGTGCCGAGACCAGTGTTCTAGCAAACCATATAACTAGGGAAGTAGAGAGGGCTTTAAAGTAAACGGGGGGGGGGGGGGGGGGGGGGAGGGGGGGAAAGAGGGATCAAGCTGCAGCAAATCAAGGGGTACAGTCAAGGCAGACGAGCAAAATGGTAATATGGGTAATGAAGGTCAGAGAATGGCAGGAAGGGACAGGGAGAAAAAACCTAAGACCATAGCAACAGTCAAAACTAGATGTTACAAAGATAACAAAAAGACAAAACTAAAGGCTCTGTATCTGAATGCATGTAGCATTTGTAACAAAGTAGACAAACTGATGGCACACATTGAAGTAAACAAATATGATGTGACAGCCATTATGGAGATGTGGCTGCAGGATGACAAGGATTGGGTCCTGAATATTGAGGGGTATATAACATTCAAGAATAGGAAGCAAGCTAGAGATGTAAAAACAGATAGCAAGAGTTTCTACAGGTATTTAAAAAGGAAAAGAGTAAGTAAAGAGAGCGTTAGTCCTCTAGAGAGTGAGAATGGTGAGTTAATAATAGATAATAAGGAAATGGCAGATGAAAGGAACAAATATTTTGCATGTCTTCACTATAGAGGATATAAAAAACATTCCAGTAATAGCTGTAAATCAGAAGGTGGAAGGAAGAGAGGAACTTGGTGAAATTGCAATCACCAGGGAAGCAGGACTGAGCAAACTGATGGAGCTGTGAGCTGACAAGTCCCCGGGTCCTGATGGGCTTCATCTTAAGGTCTTAAAAGAGGTGGCCAATGAGGTAGTATATGCGTTGGTGCTAGTTTTTCAAAATTCGCTAGTTTCTGGAAAGGTTCCATCAGAATGGAAAGTAGCAAGTATAACCCCTCTATTCAAGAAGGTTGGGGGGGGGTGGGGGCGGGGGGGTGGAAAGAGGCAGGAAACAGGTCACAATAGGCCAGTTAACTTGACGTCTGTTGTGGGGAAGGTGTCAGAATCGATTATTAAGGAGGCTATAGCTGGGCACTTAGAAAAACTCACAGTAAATCGGGAATAATTAGCATGGTTTTATGAAATCATGTTTAACCAATTTACTGGAGTTCTGTGAAGGAATAACATAGGCTGTGGATAAAGCGGAGCCTGCTGACGTATTGTACTTGGATTTCCAGAAGGCATTTGACAAGGTGCCACATAAATGGTTATTTTTTTTAATTCATTAATGGGATGTGACTAGGCCAGCATTTATTGCCCACACCTAATTGCCCTTGAGAAGGTGGTGGTGAACTGCCTTCTTGAACCGCTGCAGTCCATGTGAGGTAGGTACATCAACAGTGCTGTTGAGAAGGGAGTTCCAGGATTTTGACCCAGCGACAGTGAAGGAACGGCGATACAATTCCAAGTCAGGATGGTGTGTGACTTGGAGGGGAACTTGCAGGTGGTGGTGTTCTCATGCATTTGCTGCCCTTGTCCTTCTAGTTGGTAGAGGTCGCAGGTTTGGAAGGTGCTGTCTAAGGAGCCTTGATGCGTTGCCACAGTGCATCTTGCAGAAGGTACACACTGCTGCCACTGTGCATCAGTGGTGGAGGGAGTGAATGTTTGTGGATGGGGTGCCAATCAAGCGGGCTGCTTTGTCCTGGATGGTGTCGAGCTTCTTGAGTGTTGCAGGAGCTGCACCCATCCAGGCAAGTGGAGAGTATTCCATCACACTCCTGACTTGTGCCTTGTAGATGGAGGACAGGCTTTGGGGAGTCAGGAGGTGAGTTACGCGCCACAGAATTCCCAGCCTCTGACCTGCTCTTGTAGCCACAGTATTTATGTGGCGACTCCAGTTCAGTTTCTGGTCAATGGTAGCCCCTAGGATGTTGATAGTGGGGGATTCAGCGATGGTAATGCTGTTGAATGTCAAGGGGAGATGGTTAGATTCTGTCTTGTTGGAGATGGTCATTGTCTGGCACTTGTGTGGCGCAAATGTTACTTGCCACTTATCAGCCCAAGCCTGGATATTGTCCAGGTCTTGCTGCATTTCTACACGGACTGCTTCAGTATCTGAGGAGTCACGAATGGTGCTGAACATTGTGTAATCATCAGCGAACATCCCCACTTCTGACCTTATGATTGAAGGAAGGTCATTGATGAAGCAGCTGAAGATAGTTGAGCCTAGGACACTACCCGGAGGAACTCTAGCAGTGATGCCCTGGAGCTCAGATGATTGACCTCCAACAACCACAACCATCTTCCTTTGTGCTAGGTATGACTCCAGCCAGCGGAGGTTTTTCCCCGATTCCCATTGACTCCAGTTTTACAAGGGCTCCTTGATGCCATACTCAGTCAAATGCTGCCTTGATGTCAAGGGCAGTCACTCTCACCTCACCTCGAGTTCAGCTCTTTTGTCCAAATTTGAAACAAGGCTGTAATGAGGTCAGGAGCTGAGTGGCTGTGGCGGAACCCAAACTGAGCGCCACTGAGCAGGTTATTGCTAAACAAATGCCGCTTGATGTCACTGTTGATGACGCCTTCCATTACTTAACTGATGATTGAGAGTAGGCTGATGGGGCGGTAATTGGCTGGCTTGGACCTGTCCTGCTTTTTGTGTACAGGACATACCTGGGCAATTTTCCACATTGCAGGGTAGATGAGAATGTTGTAGTTGTACTGGAACAGCTTGGCTAGGGGCGCGCCAAGTTCTGGAGCACAGGTCTTCAGTACTATTGCCAGAATATTGTCAGGGCCCATAGCTTTTGCAGTATCCAGTGCCTTCAGTCGTTTCTTGATATCACGCGGAGTGAATCGAATTGGCTGAAGTCTGGCATCTGTGATGCTGCGGACATCAGGAGGAAGCCGAGATGGATCATCAACTCGGCACTTCTGGCTGAAGATTGTTGCAAATGCTTCAGCCTCATCTTTCGCACTGATGAGCTGGGCTCCTCCATCATTGAGGATGGGGATATTTGTGGAGCCACGTCCTCCAGTTAGTTGTTTAATTGTCCACCACCATTCACGGCTGGATGTGGCAGGACTGCAGAGCTTAAATCTGATCCGTTCGTTATGGGATCGCTTAGCTCTGTCTATCGCATGCTGCTTACGCAGTTTGGCACGCAAATAGTCCTGTGTTGTAGCTTCACCAGGTTGACACCTCATTTTGAGATATGCCTGGTGCTGCTCCTGGCATGTCCTCCTGCACTCTTCATTGAACCAGGGTTGGTCTCCTGGCTTGATGGTAATGGTAGAGTGAGGGATATGCCGGGCCATGAGGTTACAGATTGTGGTCGAGTACAATTCTGCTGCTGCTGATGACCCACAGTGCCTCATGGATGCCCAGTTTTGCATTGCTAGATCTGTTCGAAATCTATCCCATTTAGCACGGTGATAGTGTGACACAACACGATGGACGGCATCCTCAATGTGAAGGCGGGACTTCGTCTCCACAAGGACTGTGCGGTGGTCACTCCTACCAATACAGCCATGGACAGAAGCATCTGCAGCAGGCAGATTGGTGAGGACGAGGTCAAGTATGTTTCTCCCTCGTGTTGGTTCCCCCACCACCTGCCGCCGACCCAGTCTAGCAGCTAAGTCCTTTAGGAGTTGGCCAGCTCAGTCAGTAGTGGTACTACCAAGCCACTCTTGGTGATGGACATTGAAGTACCCCACCCAGAGTACATTTTGCGCCCTTGCCACCCTCAGTGCTTCCTCCAAGTGGTGTTCAACATGGTGGAGTACTGAGTCATCAGCTGAGGGAGGGCGGTAGGTGGTAATCAGTAGGAGGTTACCTTGCCCATGTTTGACCTGATGCCATGAGACTTCATGGCTCCGTTGTCGATGTTAAGAACTCCCAGGGCAACTCCCTCCCGAATGTATACCACTGTACCGCCACCTCTGGCGGGTCTGTCCTGCCGTTGGGCCAGGACATACCCGGGGATGGTGATGGCAGTGTCTGGGACATTGTCTGTAAGGTATGATTCCGTGAGTATGATTCCGTCAGGCTGTTGCTTGATTAGTCTGTGGGACAGCTCTCCCAACTTTGGCACAAACCCCCAGATGTTAGTAAGGAGGACTTTGCAGGGTTGACAAGGCTGGGTTTGCCGTTGTCATTTCCGCTGCCTAGGTCGATGCTGGGTGGTCCGTCCAGTTTCATTCCTTTTTATTGACTTCGTAGCGGTTAGGTACAACTGAGTGGCTTGCTAGGCCATTTCAGAGGGCATGTAAGAGTTAACCACATTGCTGTGGGTCTGGAGTCACATGTAGGCCAGACCAGGTAAGGACAGCAGATTTCCTTCCCTAAAGGACATTAGTGAACCAGATGGGTTTTTACAACAATCGACAATGGTTTCATGACCATCATTAGACTAGCTTTTTAATTCCAGATTTTTATTAAATTCAAATTCCACCTTCTGCTGTGGTGGGATTCGAACCCATGTCCCCAGAGAAATACCCTGGGTCTCTGGGTTACTAGTCCAGTGATAATACCACTACACCACCGCCTACCCTCAAGTGCCGCTTGATTGCACTGTCGATGACAGGTTCCATCACTTTACTGATGATTGAGAGTAGACTGATGTGGCGGTAATTGGCCAGGTTGGACTTGTCCTGCTTTTTGTGTTTTGTGCAGAGTATGAGCTCGTGGTGTATGGGGTAATACATTACCATGCACAGAAGATTGGCTGGCTAGCAGAAAACAGGGAGTATGCACAATTGGGGCCTTTTCTGATTGGCAAGATGCGACGAGTAGAGGCTTGCAAGGGTCTGTGCTGGGGCCTCAACTTTTTACAATTTATATCAATGACTTAGATGAGGGGAGCAATAGCATGGTAGCTAAATTTGCAGATAACACAAAGATAGGTAGGAAAATATGTTGTGACGAGAACATAAGGAGGTTGCAGAGCGATATAGATAGGTTGAGTGAGTGGGCAGAAATCTGGCAGAAGGAGTATAATGTGGGAAAATGTGAAGTTGTTCATTTTGGCAGAAAGAATAAAAAAGCAGAGTATTACTTAAACGGAGAACGACTGCAGAATTCCGAGGCACAGAGGGATCTCAGTGTTCTAGTGCATGGGTCACAAAAGCTTAGTATGCAGGTACAGCAAGTAATAAAGAAGGCTAATGGAATGCTATCCTTTATTACGAGAGGAATTGAAAATAAAATGTTTTGCTTCAGTTATACAGGGCACTGGGGAGACCATATCTCGAATACTGTATACAGTTTTGGTCTCCTTTAAGGAAGGATGGAGGTTTACTAGATTGATACCTGGTATGAGCGGGTTGTCTTATGAGGAAAGGTTGGACAGACTGGGCTTGTTTTCACTGGAGTTTAGAAGAGTGAGGAGAGATTTGATTGAAGTTTATAAGATCCTGAACGGTCTTGACAGGGTGAATGTGGAGAGGATGTTTCCTCCTGTGGGCGAGTCCAGAACTAGGGGGCACTGTTTTAAAATTAGGAGTTACCCTTTAAGGACAGAGATGAGGAGAAATTTTTTCTCTGAGGGTTGAGAGACTTTGGAACTCTCTGCCTCAGATGGTGGTGGAGGCGGGGTCATTGAATATTTTTAAGGTGGAGGTTGATAGATTCTTGTTAGGCAAGGGAATCTAAGGTATCGGGGTAGATGGGTATGTGGCATTTGAGACACAAACAGATCAGCCATTATCTTATTGAATGGGGGAGCAGGCTGGAGGGGCCAAATGTCCTACTTCTGTTCCTAATTCGTATGTTTGTATGTATGTTTGTAAATTCTTCCAATGGATACCTTGAAGAGAGTTCAGATTTCAGAGTTATACAGTCAGTTAGATAATGGGAAATAAGGAAATGGCAGAGGCATTAAATGAACACTTTGAATCGGTCTTCACAGTAGAAGACACATTCCGGAAGTAACGGGGAACCAAGGTAATAGTGAAAATGAGGAACTCAAGGAAATTAGTATTAGTAATGGGAAATTAACGGAACTAAAAGCTACCCTCGACCTGATGGCCTACACTCTAGGATTTTAAAGAGGTGACCACAGAGACAGTGGATGCATTGATTTTGATCTTCCAGAATTCCCTAGATTTTAGAATATTCCCTGTGGATTGGATGGTAGCAAACATAACCCTGCAATTCAATAAGAGGAAAAGAGAAAATGGAGCGCTACAGGTCAAATAGCCGGATATCAGCAATAGGGAAATGCTAGAATCTATTATTAGGGATGTGATAACAGGGCATTTAGAAAATCATCATATGATTAAGCAGTGTTAACACAGATTTATCAAAGCGAAATTGTGTGTGACAAACTTGTTTGAATTTTTTTTTTTGAGGTTGTAACTGATGGAATGGATAAAGGAAAACCAATGGATGTAGTATATTTGGATTTTCAAAAAGCATTTGTTAAGGTGCTGCACAAGACGTTATTACACAAAATTAGGGCTCATGGGATTGGGGTAATGTATTAGTATGGATGGAGGATTGGTTAACAGACCGAAAACAGAGTAGGGACAAATGGGTCATTTTCAGCTTGGCAGGCTGTAGCTAGTGGAGTACGCAAGGACCAATGCTTAGACCTCAGGTACTTACAATCTATATAAATGGATTAGATGAGGGGACAGAGTGTAATGCATCCATGTTTGCTGCTGATATAATGTTAGGTGAGAAAGTAAGCTGTTCGGAGGATGCAAAGACAGACTAAGCGAGTGGGCAAAGTGGCAGATGGAATATAATGTGGAGAAATGTGAAGTTATCCTCTTTAGTAGGAAAAATAGAAAAGCAGGATACGTATTAAAATAATAAAAGACCGGGAAATGTTAGTATTCAGGGGGCCTGAATCACCTTGTACATGGATCACAAAGTTAACATGCAGGTAGAGCAAGCTATTATATAGGGCCTTGGTGAGTCCCACCTGGAGTACAGTGTACCTAGGGCAGGATATACTTGCCTTAGAGGGAATGCAATAAAGGTTCGCTGGTGATTCCTGGGACACAGGGATTGTCTAATGAGATTGAGTAGACTAGGCCTATATTTCCTCGAGTTTAGAAGAATGAGAGGTAATCTCATTTGAACATAAAACTGTTAAGAGGTTTGACAGGGAGAATGTTTCCCCCGACTGGCGAGTCGGGAACATGGGGACAGAGTCTCAGAATAAGGGGTCTGCCATTTCGGATTGATGAGAAGCAATTTCATCAACCTTTGGAATTCTCTACTCCAGAGGGCTGCGGATGCTCAGTTGTTGAGTATATTCAAGTCAGAGATCGATAGATTTTGGGCTCCTAAAGAAATCACAGGATATGGGGATAGTGCAGGAAGGTGCAGCAGAGATAGAAGATCAGTCACGATCTTGTTGAATGGTACAGCAAGCTTGAAGAACCAAATGGCCTACTTGATTTCTTCCATTCAGCCTGGAATTCTTTCCCTTGCTTCACTGTTAATTGTGTGCACTAAAATGAATTAAAAGTTTTGAATGAAAAAAAAACTTACTGTCCATTAGATCATTTTCTACTTCTTTTATTGGTGCTTTTCCCCTACACATGGTGAAATTATTTGAACATTTTGTTTCACTCCAATGCAAGCCGCAACGTCATTTAAATAACTGTGGAGATGTTCTTACATGTTACAAATCTTTTTTTTTTTACTGATTTCTCCTGAAATTACCAATTTTATCCCCCAATTTTCAATGCTAAAAATGGAATGTGAAAAACATGACTTTTTAAAGATCTGCAATAAAAGTCAACATTAGTGACCCTTAATGGCATTGTATGACCCTGTGCAATTTTCCTGTTCTCTTCCTAATGCATAAGGCTGATCTTCCTCTGTATCTGAACCAATTCATTGGGAGCATTCAGCATTTTTGAAGGGTTAGCTTACATGATTCTGTAAGGTCAGCTCAGTTAAATATGAACATGTAGTGAAATTATTTAAACATTATGATCTCCCTGCGTGGATTGGGATTTCCTGCACAACAACTTTTAAAGTTCTGATGAAAGGTCACAGACCTGAAACGTTAACTTCGCTTCTCTCTCCACAGATGCTGCCAGACCTGCTGAGTATTTCCAGCCCTTTGTGTTTTTATTTCAGATTTTCAGCATCTGCAGCATTTTGCTTTTATTTTATTAACTATTAAACAGTTGTCGCTGTTTAAAAGGAAGGCTGCATGTGATTTTACATAGCATCAACTGTTATCAGTGACTGCTTTTGTTCGCTTATTGATCATGAAATAAATGAAACAGCAAAACAAAGCAGTCACACTGCCCCGCTTCCGAGGTTGCACTACAAGTGTTTGCAGAAAATGCAACAAAGCAGGGTTGCCTTCTTTAGGGCAGAGGGCACCCTCTCACCAAACAGCTGTCCATATGGTGCAAGGAGCAGGGAGGTGAAAGATTAGATGCCAGTTCTGAAATGTAAAGGTCATGGAGCAAAGGTGCTGAAGTTGGCAGGTGAAGAAGATTGGCAGAGTACCCAGTATTTACCTGCCTGAAGTATATGGACAGAATATGCAGGCCACAAAGAAGTTATTCTCATTGGTCAACGGCCAATGCTGCATTAAAAAGCCCCAAGGTAACCTTTCACCTGTTTCAAAGATATTTTACAGGTCACGTAGAAAATCATCATGAAGTAAGCTTCCAACAAAAAACAAGCATATGATGTATATTCATTATCTGACTCAGAAGTTGCAATGCAGGGTGGGCACTTGGGTGCAATCTATAATGCCCTGCACTTCAAGTGGAACTAGCACCTGGAAAAAGTGTTATGTGCTCTGTTTCTGATGGCGTTCTGTGATGGAAGGGTTTACGAACATACGAATTCGGAGCAGAATTAAGCCAGTCGGCCCCTCTAGCCTGCTCCGCCATTCAATAAAATCATGGCTGATCTGTGTGTCTCGAATTCCACACTCCCAACTACCCCCAATAACCTTTGATTCCCTCTGGAACAAGAATCTATCAACCTCTGCCTTAAAAATATTCAATGACCCCACCTCCACCACCTTCTGAGGCAGAGAGTTCCAAAGTCGCACAACCCTCAGAAAAAATTTACTCTGAGAAACAATGCATGTGCCACTTGCTGGAAGCATTGATGCATGGCAGACTAACAAATTTGGCAAATAGCATCCAGTGACATAGAAGCTGATGACTGCCAGCACCTTTGCAGTTACTGGCAGTACATCCCTATTGTAGGTATTGTCTGGAGGAAAAGGTATAACTCTGTCATTGCCTCCTTGGAAAAGTATATGCAGCAAGGGCAGATCTCCTCCAAAATACCCAGAATAGCTATGCCCTGTTTCTACAGACAGAGTTCTTTGGGTAAGGGAAAATAAAGGCAGTCTGCTTGGACTAAGCCGGTCTGCCCATAATTGCTGCACAGCTACATTTTTTTTTATCAAAAGCAACGCTGCTGCTAATTAAAATCAAGAAAATAAGTGAACTTTGATTCTAAAAAAAGTATGATGTTTAAGTCAATGAGAGAAATTCACAACTTGGTAACTTACCAATAAAACACACACACGTTTTAACGATAAAGCCTGATTGCTCAGAAGGGAGACTATTTTCAGGGAATAACATGGCATTCAATGAGAATTCTTCTTCGCTCTCTGGTAAAACTGCTGCTTGGGATTCACTAGTACTGACCGACTCAGTCACATCTGCATCATCAGATGTGTTTGCCATTTGATAGGTTGCTTTACAAAACTGGTCAGGCTGATATCTGCAAAGAGACATATTAGTTATCCAGATGTCTTACCAGGACAATGTGTTAACCATATACAAAAAGATTTCATTTTTAAAATCAACTGACTGAACTCAAATTGAAAAGCTATACAAGTGGCTCCTTCAGCAACATGCACTGTGTACCACTGAGTCATTCATATCAGGAAGGTGCCAAGTTTGGTTCCTGGTCTGTGCTGGGTCAGATTCTCTTGGTCAGGGTAGTAGCGAGAGCAGTGCAATGATCCTAATATCTCCATGCTAAGGAGGAGAAAAAAGGTTGGGGTTCTTCTCCTATTTGCTATCTGGTGATGCCAGCTAGAAAGTGCGCAATCCTGGGCATCAGGTGAGATCAGAATCAAACTCAGCTGCAACATTTCCTCCCCATCCCAAAAGCCGAATATCTTGCCAAAACTCACCATCTGCTCTTGCATATGAAGAACAAAGTGTCAGAGGGTTTTGCCAGCCATGGATCCATACCCCAATATGAACCAGTCTCCAGGACAGCACAGAGGCATGAAAATTGAAGGGGTGGTGGGGGAAATGAAAGCTCATATGAAGGACAACAAATTACTGATTTCTGAAGAAACATACACAAAGTTACCTGAGCACCAAAACACACGCAGCCACCAATGAGTAGGCAAGAAGGGTCCCAATTGACATCAGATCCACAAGGTCCTTGAGGTCGAACAAGAAGGCCATGATAGCTGCAATGAGACAGTAATGTGATTCCAAGTTTCTACTTAAAGATCAACAGTTTAAACAAAATATAAACACTGTTGTACTGCACTAATTTTCTTCAAAGTCGTGGTTTTCCCACTGTCTGCCAGCTAATTTTACCCTTTGAATGGAAGTAGAACAGCAGCAATAGTACTACTACAAGCTGACTTTATCTTAGACACATCGCTATGCCCAGCTCTTTGGGAATAAGGATTCGGGTAATCAACAGTCAGAGTCATTGGCTTTCGTCAGTGCCATATTCAGCCCATCAAGTCCATGCTGGCTTTCTGTAGCAATCTAGTCAGTCCCATTCCCCTGCTCTAGCGTTTAGCTCTGCAAGTTTATTTCCCTCAAGTGCCCAACCAATTTCCTTCTGAATCATTCATCGTCTTCCACCACCCTCATAGGCAGCGAGTTCCAGGTCATTGTCACTTGCTGCATAAAAAAGTTCTCTCTCACATTGCCCCTGCATCTCTTGCCCAAAACCTTAAATATCTGAGTCCCCTAGTCCTTGTAGCATCAGCTAAAGGAAACAGTTTTTCTTTGTCTACCTTATCCAAACCTGCCATAATCATGTACACCTCTATGAAATCGCCCTCAATCTCCTTTGCTCCAAGGAGAACAACCCCAGCTTCTCTAACCTAACCTTGTACCTAAAAACCCTCATCTCTGGAACCATTCTGGTAAATATCCTCTGCACCCTGTCAAGGACCCTCACATCCTTCCTTAAGTGTGGTGACCAGGGCCCAACCAGTCCTTTATACAGGTTCAGCAAGTTACATTATACACTAGCAAAATAAAAAAGTCTGAATTACCATAATGAATAAAATTTACAGAGTATGTTATTAAACGCAAGTAATAAATCTGCTTTACCAACATAAAACAATCAACCAAGTTCAACAATATCTGCAGCAAGAACTCCTCTGTTATCCACCATTAGGAAATCTGTGCTCAACAATTCTATTTTCCTTTTAATTACATCACAGCAATTACTGTAGCAGAAATTCAACAGCACCAAACATAGCAACAATAAATATATACTTGTGTTTATATAGAACCTTACATCACTGGAACATCTCAAAGCTTCACACAATTACTTTTTTGGAGTGCAGTGATGTGTTAAGTTGCAAACCAAAGCAGCCATTCTGCATTAGCGACATCCCATAAACAGCAATGAGAAAAATAATCAGGTAATTTTTTTTCAGCGGAGTTGGTTGAAGGAGCAATGCTGGTCAGACAGCCAGAACAGTTCTCTGCTCTTCACTGAACAGTGCCCTTAGATACTTAACATCCACCTGAAGAGGCAGCTGCGACCTTCATTTAACTCTCACCTGAAGAATGCAGTCCAATTCTCAATAAAAACATGTAAGTATTGATTTTAAAACAAAAATATCAATTAGTACTACATTTGAAAAACTGCAGCATATTCAGATGTGCATCAAAAAACTTGTGTCTTAAAGACACAAGCACATCCCGATTGGTTGAGCATTTTAGAACATTACAGCGCAGTACAGGCCCTTCGGCCCTCGATGTTGCGCCGACCTGTGAAACCATCTGACCTACACTATTCCATTTTCATCCATATGTCTATCCAATGACCACTTAAATGCCCTTAAAGTTGGCGAGTCTACTACTGTTGCAGGCAGGGCGTTCCACGCCCCTACTACTCTCTGAGTAAAGAAACTACCTCTAACATCTGTCCTATATCTATCACCCCTCAACTTAAAGCTATGTCCCCTCGTGTTTGCCATAACCATCCGAGGAAAAAGACTCTCACTATCCACCCTATCTAACCCTCTGATTATCTTATATGTCTCTATTAAGTCACCTCTCCTCCTCCTTCTCTCCAACGAAAACAACCTCAAGTCCCTCAGCCTTTCCTCGCAAGACCTTCCCTCCATACCAGGCAACATCGTAGTAAATCTCCTCTGCACCCTTTCCAAAGCTTCCACATCCTTCCTATAATGCGGTGACCAGAACTGCACGCAATACTCCAGGTGCGGTCTCACCAGAGTTTTGTACAGCTGCAGCATGACCTCGTGGCTCCGAAACTCGATCCCCCTACTAATAAAAGCTAACACACCATATGCCTTCTTAACAATCCTATCAACCTGGGTAGCAACTTTCAGGGATTTATGTACCTGGACACCAAGATCTCTCTGTTCATCTACACTACCAAGAATCTTCCCATTAGCCCAGTACTCTGCATTCCTGTTACTCCTTCCAAAGTGAATCACCTCACACTTTTCCACATTAAACTCCATTTGCCATCTCTCAGCCCAGCTCTGCAACCTATCTATGTCCCTCTGTACCCTACAACATCCTTCGGCACTATCCACAACTCCACCGACCTTCGTGTCATCCGCAAATTTACTAACCCACCCTTCTACACCCTCTTCCAGGTCATTTATAAAAATGACAAACAGCAGTGGCCCCAAAACAGATCCTTGCGGTACAACGCTAGTAACTAAACTCCAGGATGAACATTTGCCATCAACCACCACCCTCTGTCTTCTTTCAGCTAGCCAATTTCTGATCCAAAGCTCTAAATCACCTTCAACCCCATACTTCCGTATTTTCTGCAATAGCCTACCGTGGGGAACCTTATCAAACGCCTTACTGAAATCCATATACACCACATCCACTGCTTTACCCTCATCCACCTGTTTGGTCACCTTCTCGAAAAACTCAATCAGGTTTGTGAGGCACGACCTACCCTTCACAAAACCGTGCTGACTATCGCTAATGAACTTATTCTTTTCAAGATGATTATAAATCCTGTCTCTTATAACCTTTTCCAACATTTTACCCACAGCCGAAGTAAGGCTCACAGGTCTATAATTACCAGGGCTGTCTCTACTCCCCTTCTTGAACAAGGGGACAACATTTGCTATCCTCCAGTCTTCCGGCACTATTCCTGTCAACAATGACGACATAAAGATCAAGGACAAAGGCTCTGCAATCTCCTCCCTGGCTTCCCAGAGAATCCTAGGATAAATCCCATCTGGCCCAGGGGACTTATCGATTTTCACACTTTCCAAAATTGCTAACACCTCCTCCTTGTGAACCTCAATCCCATCTAGCCTAGTAGTCTGAATCTCAGTATTCTCATCACACAAACTGAGCCACAAAGGTTTTGATATGCAAACTGTACAAAGGAAAGAGAATGCTCATTATTAATATGCATGAAAGATCACTGTATTTTTAAAGTTAAATCTGTTGTTAGATGGGCCAGAGGCATAGCCAGTTCAGCACTTGCCTCCCAAACAAATGACTTGTAACTAATCCCAGTCCCTTGGGCCTATCACAGTTTGGGAGCAAATTTCAGCTGGTCAGACTGGTTCCCGTAACCAGCTCAGCAATTCTAATTGTTCCTATTGATTATTAGAAAAACAGATATATCAACCATAATTGCGGGATCATCCATAGTGCACACTGTGCTGCCTTCCCTACTAAAGGATGCTGCCTGGTAGCGAGCAGTTCATGTGCAAAGATGGAACTGGGAAAATGCAAATATTAATGCAATGGAACAAACATACATCATTAGAAAATACCTGTTTATAAATTTTATTTAGTTGGTACTCACACAGGTTAGATATGCAGTATGCAGTCAGAGTGCAAGGTTATTAGCTCAAGAGGTAGGTAGCACACTGCAGCCCACGACTTAAAGCTTGCAATAAGAGCTTACCAGCAAGAACCCCAGCTGTAATAGTTGAAACTATTGGGGCTTTTCTCTCACTCACTCCGGAAAGAAATCTGAATAGCAGACCATCCCGTGCCATTGCAAACAGGATTCTTGGCAATGGAAACATTGAACCCAATAGGCTGCAAGGGAGAAATCAATTATATAACTCAAGTGATTATGATCAGTCAGGGAAAGTAAACGTATTGATGCCAAAAGGTGACCATCAGGCCTATAACATAACAGAACCATGACTGAAGTTGGAAAAAAAACTAATAGCATTTCCTCTACCCGATGCAATAATTCCAATATTAGACTTCTTTTTTAAATTTATATTTTAGCTCATCCAAAAGATAATCCAAATTAGGAAGAGCTTTTGTGACTGGCACAATGAGTTGGGCGAGTGCTGTAATGTGAGCTCACGCATACAGTTAGCCACTTTGCAACACTGCTGAGCTCAGATGTGCTGCTGTGGAAAGATGCCAAATAGCATAAGGCATTTCTTCAGAGTGGGCAGAGGGAGGAATGTGGAAGGCAAATGGCCAACGGTGGCTTCATGCAACACTAATAATGTGCTCCATAGCTGCGTTGGAGGACGTCAGTTTAGAACAGTCTCCTCGCTCCAGCTAAAGGCTTGCTACTCGATCTGAACCCGATGGGACCCGACGACATGTGTCGAGTTTGGGTCGGGTCGGATCGCTCTTCCGGGTCCGGCTTTCGGGCTCAGGTCGGGTCGGGCCAGGCACACACAGTAAGTATTACATTTTGCTCTGCTGGGAAGTTGAGTTTAACAAGTGTCAAGAGTTGAAAAGCCTATCTTAGCTAGGAGTCCGGGATGTCAAGGAGGGAAACTCTGAGTCTGCACAGTGAGCGACTCTATGACGTCATCACGCGCATGCTGCGGCTTCCTGCAGATTCAGAATGGGAAGGTAGGTAAAGTGAACATTCCGGTGGTCGGGTCGGGTCAGGTTGGGCATGAGAAAAAAAATGGAGGGACTCGGACTCAGGTCCGATGTGGTTCTGTCAGGTTTTTTTTCCTGACCTGAGCAGGCCTTTAGCTCAAGCTGACAATGAAAGGAAAGGAGATAAACGTGTATATAATTATGAGGGGTCTAGATAGAGTGGATAGGAAGGCCCTATTCCCCTTGGTTCAGGGGTCCATAGCTGGAGGCATAGATTTAGGGCAAGAGTTAGGAAGTTTATAGGGGATTCAAGGGGACATTTTTCTCCCACAGGGTGATGGGGATCTGGAATTCACTGCCTGAAAGGATGCTAGTGGCAGAAACCCTCATATCATTTAAAAAGTACTTGAATGTGCACTTGAAGTGCCCTAAACTACAAGGCTACAGACCAAGAGCTGGAAAGTGAGATTAGGCTAGATGACTACTTGTCAGTTAGCACAGACATGATGGGCCAAGTGACCTCCTTCCACCCTGCAAATTACCATGATTCTAAATGACCAGGCAACACATATTAAACAACCAAGTTGGAACTTTGCATTAAAAATATTTTGAAAAGTTATCAGACAGTTTCAGCATGTGACAATACTGAGAAACTGCATTTTCAGTACTCAGAGAACTGAAGGAAAGAAAAAAATTGCAAATAGAAATGTAAAACTTTGGGGGAAAAAGCTCCAAGATCTTAGTGTAAATCAGAGGCTACAAGACCACACATTTGGCAGAATACATTTACCTTCCCTGCTGTTTCTTTTTGTGACAGTCCCTTACCTGCTACAACCCCCGAGACTACTGTAGCAATAAGTGGCGTTTTAGTCTTTTCGTTGATTCTGGCCAACACTCTAAATAGCAGTCCGTCCTCTGCCATAGCATAAATTACTCTCGGCATTGGAAACATGGAACCAAGAAGACTAATAGAAAAAGACAGTCCATCCTAGGTTAGTATTATACAATCAGACCCACAGTTAATTGTAAAAACAAATCCTTGAAACAACCAACTTCTTTATCAAAGGCAATCAGAAATGTTACAATGTATGTTTCTTTAAATTTTCATATTGTCAAACATGCTGAGAAATACCATCTTGCTGGACAGAAACCATGGAGAAGTGTGGTCATTTTTAAAAGGATCATGCAGCGATGCAAGATTGTTGCAAATTATAAAACTGTTAGAATTAAACGAGCACTATCCTTTATGCAAACAAAATGTGATGTTTAGAGGCTGGAAACTACGTACCCTCTATTTTTTTTTTTGGAGTGCATAAGCGATTTGTTTAAATGCATAGCCCCTTTCAGATTTCCTGCATGCGCGGTCACTTAAAGGGGCCGACTTGTGTGTGGAAACTGTCGGGCTGCTGTGCAGCTTAGAGGGAACAATGGCTGGAAATACTGGAGATTCCTTCACTTTTCTAAAAATCAATAACCATTCACAAGCCAAACAGTGGTCTGAAACTTGTGTCAGGAAAACCCCACCTGCCAAGACTGAGGCACACATTATTTCGCCACATGAACATTAAAACTTAAAAAAGACATTTCCATAGTAACAGTCACTGCTGAAACAATGGGGATCCAGCATTTGCTTCTCCAATACACAGATGTGGTCAGACCATTTTTAGTCACATGGCGAACTGGCTGTGGCAGAGAAATTTGAACCTCCAACAAAGGATGTGAAAAGACTGCTCCATATAAGGAACTAGTCACATGACTAACCTGGGAGTCTTTTTTGAATTTGAACTCCCATCAAAGGAATTTGAATGGAGACAAAGCCATGTACTCATGGAGTAAACACTTCTCCGGGAACTGAAGCAAGAATTACAGCCTCTCCTGTCTACCTTCATCTCTTCCCACAGAACTGAATCTTGTGAAAACACGTGAAACTAAAAGAGAGAAAGATTTCCTACATGAACAAGGTTTAAGACTGATACTGGGCCCCAACGCAACGCCAGACCATACCTTCAATCAAGGAATACAGCGAGCTTCAGATACCAGTAACAAGTGATTGCCTCAAACTGTTCTCCTTATCTTTTCTTCTGCTCTTTTCTGTCCATATCTTTGCATGTTTATATCGTGTGTACATGCTAGTGTGAGCGCGTCGTATATGCATAGGCGTGAATCGTACTGTAGTTAAGTTTAAGGTTTAATAAATTTAATCTTTCTGCTTTAAACCAAAGAAAGCCTGTTTGTGCTCAGTTCTTTGCCTTATAATTGGAAACTGTGAACAAGGATTCACGAAAAGGGGAGCTCAAAACAGTGTTTAAAAAATAAAAACATGTTACAATAACATGAGGTAAAGATAGAAAAAGACCCCTAGACATTGCTCACTTGGTCGAAACACTTGAATCAAGTCTTTTGGTGATCTCCAATCCAGTATGTGGGATCAGAAGACTGGTTCCCAATTTTAATATTGTTGGTGAAGCTACTTGGGGGTATCTCGGGTGCCCACCTGCCTTATGCTGCAGCCTTGCTGATTGGGTGGGGGAACTAAAGTGTGCCCCCTTTTTAAGAGGGCTTCATGTAACAATTTTAAAAAAAAATCTTGTCCCATTTCTGGGGAGGGGGGAAAGTGGTGATGTGGCCACTGTCCTTGACTTGATCCTCCTCATGTGCACCACAACCATCACAGACATGGAACAGGCAGAGAGGTTCAGCCTGAAAGGCTACAAGATCCCCAGTATAAGGGTGGCATCTGGCATAGCTGGGTCCCAGCCTAGTTTCTGGTCCTTCTCCCACTCTCACTGGACTATTGGCAAAACTGAAGGGTCAAGGATTTACGGTCCCAGTGAAAAGCATATATTATCAGTCATCAAAATATCACAAACATCTCGTCAACTGGCAGGATGTGGTAATGTTGTGAATCCAATTCCCTACAATAATGACTGCAATGAAGTCTGCTGGAAAGATCTCATTCTTGATTTTCAAGAGGTGAATAATTTGTGAAAACTGTAGTGAATGGAATAGCCTTTGAAAATTAATTGTAATAACTGAACTTATTTGCAATATTTCTAAATATTATGACTGACTATTTGTTTTTTTAGATGGGATAACCTGAAGAAAGACTTCAAAAAGATTAGTAGACTGGGCAGACTGGTGGCAGATACAATTTAATAAGTGTTAAATAATAGATTTTCAGAGATAAAAAAAAACAAGGGTCAGGAATTTCCTTAGAGCTGCTTCTGGCCAAGCTATAGAAAGCAGAGAAATCAGAGAAAATTTACAACACAGGTCATTCGTCCCGTGCTGGTTAATGAAGAGATACCCAGCCTAATCCCACCTTCCTGCAGGAAATTCATGACTGAAGAGTAGAAGCATGGATTTCATGGCAAGATACTGAAGGATTATGGATGAAGAGGAAGGCCGAGGTGTTCAAATACATAATTCTCTCAAGCTGCAAGTGCAGGCAGATTAAGCCATAAAAATGTTCTATAATAAGGATATCCAGTACAAAAGTAAAGAAGGAATGATGAATTTATACACAACATTAGTTAGACCAGTTAGAATACTGTGTGCAGTATTGGGCACCCTATTATAGAAAGGACATTACAGCCAGAGTACAACATGGATTGACCAGAATGAAGCCAGGGAAGACAAACTATTGTTATAAGCAAAGACTTGAGATACTGGGACTATTTTCACAGAAGCAGAAAAGCCAAGGAGATTTAATATAGTTTTTTTTTTAAATGATGGAAAGTTTTGCTAAAGTGAATAGGGAAAACTATTTCCACTGGGATGGGAGAGCGAGGAGAGGGAAGGAAAGAAAGAAGAGTGAAAGGATTTCTTCCTTGTTCCCAGGAAAGAAAACAGCATCAAAGAGGGAAAGAACTATGGCTCCATGCAGGACGTTTCTGACAAGTGATTTCTAACTGGAGGGAAGGTGGAAAGTTTGGCTGGTGTCCAACTTTCATCTGGACAGCCTCAGGCTTATTAATACATGAGACATCTTTTTTTGTTCGGTTCATAAAGAGTGAAAGCTTTTGGCTGTTTTTCTGACAACTTTCATGTCTCAGCAATGTGTGATTTTACTGCTTTCAGGTATGGTTGTGCATTATCTCCTTAGAATTCTTTTCAAATCTGACACGTGCTCATTTTCCCTGAATATTTTGCTCATTAGTTCATGTCTCCATCTTTTCAAATGCTATGTTTGCACCTGGGTGCCTTCAGCTCGTTTGCTTTTCACGTCAAAGATCCTGAAGACTTTTCTTTGTGCTCCTCACCTGGCTTTCATACACTTTATATAAAAAAAATTCTTGTGTGGTTCCAAAGGTGGGTTTCTATCTTTTGCTTCAAAGAGTCCTCACATAACGTTAGGTCACAAAACACACTCACAAAGCCACTTACGGGTATACTGAACACAGCAATTAGTGAAGAAATTCAGGCCTTCAACAGAATAGCAGAGCTGCACTTAGAATTTATATGCCAAGAGAAGATTTGAGATAGTAAAACACATTTTTGTTCCTTACACCTTCTGAATTTATATCTACATTTCTCGATCATTAACAGCTGATCCGCTGAACAACAATTAAACTATTAGAAATCTGAAGGGCTCAATTTAATTGTTTGCGTTGCAATTCAGTGAACCACTACAAATTCTTTCCATGTGAATCTTTCCAAAGCAGTTTAAAAGGCAACTATTTTATGATATATGGTGCATAGCATAGCACAACCTTAACAGTTGGAGGTATATAGTGGTCTGAGCACAGGAACTTCATAAGCATCACTCTTCACCTGTGCTCCACTGAATTGACTGTGCAACATAATGCATTACAGTGAAAGGTCAGCTCAAACAAATAAAATATTTGATGGTTCCAACGCACAATGCCTGGCACAGAGTGTACTGGGGTCAGAGGAAGGTTAAATACCAAAGCATATCTTCAAGTGTTGCTACCCATACTTAAAAGGGGAATTATCTACAAATGTAACAAAATGGGAGAAGCAAGACACAGAGGCAGGAGAAAAGAGTGAGGTTTTTTTGGAGGAAGAGGGCACTCTGCAATAAAGAATACTATCGAAGTAGAACAGTAAGGATGAGAGAGAGAATTATTGCTCACTCAGCTGTGGCCCATTGCCAGGAACAGTTGGGCGAGGAATTTACAGTGCAATGCAAGAGTGTTAAGGTGTTTTTACTATGTATAATGTAGCAGCATTGACTTACAAGGCATTTTAATGGAACTCTAATGTAACCAAAGCAACATCCTGAATATTGTTCTCCTGCCTCTATGTCTTGCTTCTCCCATTTTGTTACTCTAATGTAACCATGAAACAGAGTGTCCAGCTCTCTAGCACAACTGGACTGCTCACAGAAAGATCTTTGGAGCAAGTGACCAGCAGAAAGGCAATTGCTGGAGTTGGCATGGATGATCAAGATGTCTCTCAGGGTGCCACCAAACATGGTAACATCCAGCCATTCCATTCAAATGAGCACAGACAAGTCACACTCTGTATAGGAGCAGACAACTACCACATCTACACCTATGACAACATTGCAGGGCCATTTCCAGACCCAGCACAAGGAGATGCTGGATAATCTCCATCTAGGAGGCAGCCAGTGACATGCAGCAACTGGCCACCTCATTTGGGGAAACAATTAAAAGGAGCGCTCCCTACACAGAGACGAGTGCTTTTAATCTGCCACTTGCGTGGCATTCCATCCATTAAAACGAACGTTGAAAATCATACCAGCCGCATGTCAAACAAGCCGACCTCCTTGCTGAAATTCCTGATATTCACTCTAGTCGTGCAAAGACGCACACCAGAAACTCTAGATAAATCTGTAAAATTTACCTTAAATGATTATTCCTAATGTTTCGTGCTGGAATGTGGAGCTGGGGGCGCAAGGAGAGGGAGGCTCAATCCAATTAAGATCTTTACTGTGCTTTGTGCATTTATCACCTTTTTTTAATTCATTCCTGGGTTGTGGGCATCACGCTAGGTATGACTCCAACCAGCAGAGGACAGGGCTTCAGTACTATTGCCGGAGTATTGTCAGCGCCCATAGCCTTTAGTCATTTCTTGATATCACGCGGAGTGAATCGAATTGGCTGAAATCTGGCGTCAGTGATGCTGGGGACTTCAGGAGGAGGCAGAGATGGATCATCAACTCGGCACTTCTGGCTGAAGATTGTTGCAAATAATTCAGCCTTATCTTTCGCACTGATGTGCTTGACTCCCCCTTCATTGAGGATGGGGATATTTGTGGAGCCACCTCCTTCAGTTAGTTGTTTAATTGTCCATCATTTACGGCTGGATGTGGCAGGACTGCAGAGCTTAGATCTGATCCGTTAGTTATGAGATTGCTTCGCTCTTTCGCATGCTGCTTACGCAGTTTGGCACACAAGTGGTCCTGTGTTGTAGCTTCACCAGGTTGACACCTCAATTTGAAGTATACCTGGTGCTGTTCCTGGCATGTCCTCCTGCACTCTTCATTGAACCAGGGTTGGTCTCCTGGCTTGATGGTAATGGTAGAGTGGGGGATATGCCAGGCCGTGAGGTTACAGATTGTGGCCGAGTAAAATTCTGCTGCTGATGGCCCAAAGCGCCTCATGGATGCCCAGTATTTCTGTTCGAAATCTATCCCATTTAGCACAGTGGTAGTGCCACACAACATGATGGAGGGTATCCTCAATGTAAAGCCGGGACTTTGTCTCCACAAGGACTGTGCGGTGCTCACTCCTACCAATACTGTCATAGACAGATGCATCTGCGGCAGGCAGATTGGTGAGGACGAGGTCAAGTAGGTTTTTCTCTCTTGTTGGTTCCCTCACCACCTGCCGCCGACTCAGTCTAGCAGCTATGTCCTTTAGGAGTCGGCCAGCTCGGTCAGTAGTGGTGCTACCAAGCCACTCTTGGTGATGGACACTGAAGTCCCCCACCCAGAGTACATTCTGCGTCCTTGCCACCCTCAGTGCTTCCTCCAAGTGGTGTTCAACATGGAGGAGTACTGACTTATCAGCTGAGGGAGGGCGGTAGGTGGCAATCAGCAGGAGGTTTCCTTGCCCATGTTTGACCTGATGCCATGAGACTTCATAGGACTCCCAGGACAACACCCACCCGACTGTATACCATTGAGCTGCCACCTTTGCGGGATCTGTCCTGTCGGTGGGACTGGACATACCGGGCATGGTGATCGCAGTGTCTGGGACATTATCTGTCAGGTATGATTCCGTGAGTATGACCATATCAGGCTGTTGCTTGACTAGTCTGTGGGACAGCTCTCCCAACTTTGGCACAATCCCCCAGATGTTAGTAAGGAGGACTTTGCAGGGTCGACAGGGCTGGGTTTGCCGTTGTCATTTCCGCTGCCTAGGTCAATGCTGGCTGGTCCGTCCGGTTTCATTCCTTTTTATTGACTTCGTATCGGTTAGATACGACTGAATGGCTTGCTAGGCCATTTCAGAGGGCATTTAAGAGTCAACCACATTGCTGAGAGTCTGGAGTCATATGTCGGCCAGACCAGGTAAGGATGGCAGATTTCCTTCCCTAAAAGGACATTAGTGAACTCGATGGGTTTTTACAACAATCAACAACGGTTTCATGGCCTTCATTTGACTAACTTTTAATTCCAGATTTTTATTAGTTGAATTCAAATTCAACCTTCTGTTGTGGTGGGAATCGAACCCATGTCCCCAGAGCAATACCCTGGGTTACAAGGTTACTAGTCCAGTGACAACACCACTACGCCACTACTACCTCTGCATCCTTTATTCCAGCATTAAACACACTGGAGCATTTATTAACCATACAATTGTATTGCATATCCTAAATTCCAAGAAAATTATTTTTAACACAACAGATACTGAAGGCATTCCAAACAGTTTGCCGGATTTCAGAGTTTATCCGCCACAAAATTAATCCATCTAAATAAGGCTATAGAATCTATAATGGATAACAAAAGAGTGGCAGTGAAAGTATGAGATTTCTTATACTTCTCATACATAAATTTACTATTCTGCTGCTCCCTTTTGCAAACCACCCACATATATAATGTTTGGTTATTCTTTCATGTTCAACTTAAGGATGTTACATGCATTCTCAATAAAATTACTTTTGCAGCCATGCAAGTTAATGACTGCGTTGAAAGAACAGAGTTGCATAATACCTGGTGGAAAGGGCACAAAGTGATCCAACTGCCACAGCATATTTTGCCCCATCCCATCCAACATACTTGAAGGCAACTGGCAATGGGCTGTTCCTGTCCAGTAAATAATATGGCATCATCAACGTAAGGGCAGCAGACACTCCAAAATAGGCAACAAAACAGATCAAAAGGGAAGCAACAATTCCAAATGGAATGGCTCGCTGGGGATTTTTCACTTCCTCTCCTGAAAAAAAATGAACAGTAAAGAGTGGAAGACCATTAGAATTCAAAACGTAATGATACATTACTCATTTTTGATGCAGTGCGCCTTAAAGGCCCGCTTCCTGACCCGAACCCGACAGGACCCGACAACATGTGTCGGGTCCTTTCGGGCAGAGTCCAAGTCGGGCCAGGTCAGGTCAGGCCGGACACACACGGTAAGTGCTCTGCTGGAAAGTATCAAAAATTAAAAAAAAAAAAAAAAAACTTACCTGAGCCGGGGGTCCGAGACAAAACTGAGTCTGCGCAGTCAGCAAGTGACGTCACTATGACGTCATCACACATGCGCTGCAGCATCCTGGAGGTTCCAAGTTGGAAGGTAAGAAAAGGGATGGTCGGGTCGGATCGAGTCGAGTCAGGGTTGGGGCAAAATTGGAGGGACTCGGGCCGGGTCGGGCTCGGGGCTGCAGTGGATTGGTCGGGTTTGGGTCGGGTTCTTTTTCCCAACCTGCGTAGGCCTTTAGTGTGCCTTACTAAAAACTCTGTATTCCAATGAAAAAGTAGTCCAGCTTAATGGCATAAATACTTTTGAGATACTACCTTGTTTCCCCTTCCTTCCAGATTTAGCTTACTCTGGGGTAAATTCAGCTGCATCAGGTGCTGACAACATCTTATACGCTATCCAAATAGTTATTCTTCATGTGTGGCCTCGGTTTGCAAATGTTGACAGGCTAGTCGATAATGGTGGGTGGGAGGGGAACATTGTAGCAAATCCTGATTCTATTCTGACTTGACATCCATAAATGTGCACTTTCCAACAGGCATTACTTGACAGTCAAATCAAAAGCAAGATCTTATCTAACATGATATCTGAAAGTATCCTACGGGATATCAACATTCATCTAGAGAGCGTCGAGTCTGCAAGGAGTAGCCAGCATAGTTGTAAAAGAAAAGGACATGCTTCGTGAACTGATTTCTATAAAGGAGACTGCTAAATTACAGAACTGGGCTATTCATCCGATAGAACTCTATTTTTGATATGGTGCAAATATGCTACTGAAGAACATAAGAAACCACTGATTAAAAAATAGCTTAATAAACTTTTCTCAAACAAGTGTGTGCAATCTACCCAATCATGAATTCTGCCCAGCCAATGAGAAAAGCTTCTACAAAGTTTCTCTCGTCCTCCAAGAAATATGGGCTAAATACGTATGAATTTTCAAATAATTTCACCTCATCTTTTTGAACGTTCACCATTCTTGTAAGCATCACTGTCATTAGGCAGTCACAAAGCTAATTAGGTTCAATTTGCTATTGCAAACATGCTAGGTGGCCAATACTCTTTAAATATGGCTCCCTTTTGGGCTTTTGCTTGTAGCACATTACCTCCGGGAAGTACTCAGATTGCTGGATATTTCACTGGTTAGTTTTGAAACAGCAGCATGCTCATTGGCTCAGTCAGCTACTTAATACAGTTGCAGAGCCTCTATTGAAATGGAGCTTGTATTGCCAGCCCACTCAAAAAGAGAGGTTCTCCCAGATGCAACTTGTTTCTTCACCAGACAACATCCACCCAAGGGATGAGGAAACCCATCATTGTACCTTACTGACAACAATGCTCATAAGCATCATACATAATTAGATGCTTCTATAACAAAACAGCTGCACAGAATACACAAGAACAGCTTTTGTTCCCATGGTAACCAGATTTGCAGCTAGTTAAAATAATACGCAGCATATTGACTTGGATTCCAACATGTGGAGCCTGCAGACAAACCTTTCCCTCACCTGTGGTGGCAATGCAGTCAAATCCGACAAAGGCATAGAAGCACGTGGCTGCACCTGAAAGCACTCCTGTGAAACCATAGGGCATGAATCCCCCAGAGCCATAATTCCAGCTACTGTGTTGTTCAGTGTAACTGCAAAAAGACAAGAAATTTATTTTAAATGTGAATGAACAATCTGGAATCCTAGTTAACACAACTGCTGTGTCTGGCATTTTAAAGCTGAATGTAAACAAATTAAGCTGGCACCATTCAATCCAAAATACCTGACTTTTGTCATCAATTTAACAAAAAGTAGAGTGCCACACAACACACACATATTATATAAAAAGCATACAAAATTTGTGTAGGTTTCATATTTGCCTGAAATACAACACTAATCAATTATAAAATCACTCAAATTATCAAATTAGATGACTGAACACTTACGAACATACAAATCAGGAGCAGGAGTAGGCCACTCTGTCCCTCGAATCTACTTCGCCATTCAATAAGTTAATGGCTGAACTGACTACTCCACATTTCCACTTATCCCCGATAACCTTTTACCCCCTTGCTCATCAAGAATCTATCTAACTCTGTCTTAAAAATATTCAAAGAATCTGCTTCCACCGCCTTATGAGGAAGAGAATCCCTAAGAGTCACGACCCTCTGAGAAAAGATTTCTCCTCACCTCTGTCTCAAATGGACGACCCCTTATTTTTAAGCAGTGACCCTAGTTCTAGATTCTCCCACAAGGGGAAACATCCTTTTCACATCCACCCCGTCAAGACCCTTAGGATCTTATACGTTTCAATCAAGTCGCCTCTTACTCTTCTAAACTCCAGCGGATGCAAGTCTAGCCTGTCCAATCTTTCCTGGTCAGACAGGCCACCCATTCCAGCTACTAGTCTAGTAAAGCCTCCAACTTTACAGTACATGTTACACATTTTCAAGACAAGTGATCGCATAAACTTGGTTAACTACAAACCCAATTGTCTTATGCCACTAACTGTTAACATAAGTGAACCAAGTTGAAGAGTATTTATGAAAATAACTGACTAACTGGCAGCCAAAACTGTTATAGAGGGGAAGAATAAAAGCAAAATACTGCATATGCTGGAAACCTGAAATAAAAACAAGAAATGCTGGTAATACTCAACAGGTCTGGCAGCATCTGTGGAGAGAGAAGCAGAGGTAATGTTTCAGGTCACTGCAGTATTTTGCTTTTATTCTTCCCCTCGATAACAGTTTTGGCTGCCAGTTAGTCAGTTATTTTCAGGTCAGTGACGTGAAACGTTAACTCTGCTTCTCTCTCCATAGAGGGGAAGAACCTGCCTGACCAACTGCCTTGACCGTTCTCGAGGAGATCATATCCCAATTGCAAACCATTAGGATACAGTGGCCCTGAAAATCTGTGATGGGAATCTTGGCCAGTGATCCCAGTGAGTTTTCCAGGGCTAGGAAGAAATTCTCAATTCTGCCTGCCAATAATGCACCAGCACAGATAAAGCGCAGAGCCAGGGGAGGAGGCAGTCGCTTTTTATCTTTAATCTCAGCCACACTTTTCCCTTTGGTGGGTAGGTACTCCTGGTCTGATCAGGTCCATCTCCGTTGACCTTACACCAGGTCTTCAGAGAACATCCGATGTGTAGTGTCCCATGCCCTGCTCTTGTAAAGGGCAGGCGGAAGATCTACCCCCAACAAGGCTAATAGTAATCTGATTACAGGTCAGAATGCAGCATATTCAGGTGCTAGCCTAGTGCCTGCCACTTCTGGCACACTCCCTTTGAGGTTAGGGGTAGTATGTTCACTTGGCTGATTCATGGGATGAAGGGGTTATCTTATGAGGAAAGGTTGGACAGGTTGGGCCTGTATCCATTAGAGTTTAGGAGAATGAGAGATGGTCTTATTGGAACATATAAAGATCCTGAGGGAACTTGTCAGGGCAGATGCCGAGAGGATGCTTCCTCTTGTGGGAGAGACTGGAACTAGGGGACCCTGTTTAAAAATATGGGGTCTTCCATTTAAGACGGCAATAAGAAGAAATTTTCACTCAGAGGGTCATTAGTCTGTGGAATTCTCTTCCCCAGAGAGCAGTGGAGGCTGGGTCATTGACTATTTTTAAGGCTGAGTTAGACAGGTTCTTGATTGCCAGGGGAGTCAAAAGGTATGAAGGTAGACAGGAAATTTGACTTGAGGCCACAATCTGATCAACTATGATCTTATCAAATGGCAGAGCAGGCGAGGGCCCAAATGGCCTACTTCTGCTCCTAATATGTATGTTCGTATACTGAAAAATCAGCAGATGTTTGAGGCCAGTTTAAGACTGTTCATATCATGTGCAAAAACTGGAGGTGAAGAATGGATTGATTAAAAGAGTGGGAGCACTAGGTACTAGTTATGGGAGGGAAATCAACCTTAGAAGGGAATGGTAAGTACTAAGCCAACTGCTGGAGGGGTAAGTGCCTCAATGCTGACTGTTTTTGATCTACATTAATGACCAGAATTAAAAACACAGGTGACACCGAACCGGGGAATCAAATCTCATGAAGAAATCAATGAGTTAAAAAGGGCCTGATGTGCAGAACAAAAGTGGATGAAATTTAAGGTCTTACATATTCCAAGAAATATGAGGGTCATGCTCAATGAATGATTTTAGGGGCAGGTTGAATGAGATTTGGCAGTGATGGACTCATGTCGAGCCACTGCAGAGCAACAAAGCAAACAAAATACTGAACTCTACTGCCAGATCAGTTGAGTGCAAGTCTGAGGTCATCTTGTTGAAATTTTTACAGTGCTCCGGTCAAGTTACATCTTGAGGGCTGCACTCCATTCAGGTCACGAAGGAAAACAAATTCAAAAGTTGAAGTACAATGAAAACATGCAAACCCTGGAAACAGTGCAGAGAAGGGCCATATGGTTGATTCCATTTTGGTTGATTGAGTTGTGAGCAAAGGTTAGGAATCTGGGATTCTGCACTCTTGAAAGGAGGCAAAAGAAGTGGCAACTGAGATCTATAAAATACTGAGTGGAATAGAAAAAAATAATCCTGAACACTATAGAAAATTAAATTGTGGACAAATATATTAGTAAAAGCAGAATCGTCTTCCGCATAAGGTGGAGGAGGAAAAAACTGCAGTCAGTCATGAGGCAGGTAGATGCTATGAACGGCGGGGTTGCTGGGGAGGCCAGTTTAGTGCTATATGGAAGGATGAACTAGGTAGGCTTAATAACTCTTTGAGCTCCAACAGAGATGTACTTGATAATTTTCAATAATAGTGGCACACTTCTCATTTTATTAACATAAATTATATTGAACAATTTTACTGCTTGCAAAATCAAGCATAACAAGCCCTAAACATGAACAGAGTTGAAAAATTATCTAAGCTCTTATTTATTGATATCCCACTTAAATTCCCATTGTATTTCAACTACAGCACAGTCACTGGTCAGGGAACTAATGAAGTATGACTCGGCTAAACTGTACTAGCCATTTTTACCCAATGAGTTGCAAGAACAGCAATCTGCATGTTCAAATAAGTGCACACACTAAAGAAAGAATTTTAGCTATGTTATTTTTCTGTTGGACTGTACAGATCTATCTTGTACATTTACAAAGCTATAGCCAGTAAACAGACTGTTCTGGTATTCTCATGGTAAACTGAATAATACACCGTTTTAGAAGGTGGGCCCAGTAAGTCTCCGCAACTGTCCCATGCAACAGGATCACACTCTCTCTTTCAGTTCCCAAGAGGATCTCTCATTCTCTCTATCCCTCAACAGATTCTGTTTCCCCACGCTCCCCAATCGTCAGCTGCCAATTTTCAGGATGTTTGAACCCAAAATGGTCATCCCAAATGTAGCCAACATTTTCATTTAAGCCAGCCCATGAGTTGGCCAAAAAGTCTGAATTGTATTAATGCTTGCCATTTTATGCAACACAACATTAGCATCTACTGTTCTGTTCAAACAGCAGCAAATTATTTATGTAGTTTCTCTCAGTTTACTCTAGAGGTGTCTCTCTCTAGTTTTTTGTAATATCCTCACTTGTATTTCTGTATTCTACAAAATACTGAGTGGAATACAAAAGAACATACCTGAACACTTTGGAAAGTTAAATTACAACTGTGGACAAATATATAAGCTAGTAAAAGCAAAATGGTCTTCTGCATAAGGTGGTGGAGGAAAAAACTGCAGTCATGAGGCAGGTGGATGCTATGAATGGCAGGGTTGCTGAGGAGGGCAATTTAGTGCTATATGGAAGGATGAACTAGGTAGGCTTAATGACCTCAGTCATTTATACATTATACGATTTATACATTTTTTTCTTTTTTTCCACATTCTACAGTTTGTCGTTTCCGTAATATTTTCTCTTCCCCTCTGCAGTTTTGTAATGTTTTCTCCCTCTTTGTCTCTCTTGGAAGTTTCTACATTACTTTCTCTCTCTTACTTGCAAGACAGACAAGAAGTCAGAATTTCTGCACTCACTTCTCTGAGGCAGTACGGTTTGTCCCATTAATCAAGACATCCTCACTCAGCTGCCAGTTCTTGAGCGACCCTTTCACAAAGCCGGAGACCATGACAAAACACAGCACGAGGATATTGATGCAAGTGAAGACTTTGTTCACCATTGCCGACTCCTTCACACCGAAAGATAATAACCCTGAACAAATGAGAAGAGACTTATCAGAAACAGGTCTCCCATTTTTAAACAAATCTATGGTTACATTGTCACAAAGAATATTGAGTTCATAAAGATTTTTAAGTAGCACGATCCAGCCAGATAAAGAACTCAAACAGGGATGGGGAATAACATATTAGCATGGATAAAGGAAAGGTTAGCTAACAGGAAGCAGACAGTAGGGGTAAATGGATCTTTTTCAGGCTGGCAAGTTGTAACTAGTGGAGCACCACAGGGAATCAGTGCTGGGGCTTCAACTATTTACAATCTATATCGATGACTTGGATGAAAGAACTGCTAAATTATGGTAGCTAAATTTGCTGATGACACCAAGATAGGAAGGAAAGTAAGTTGTCAAGAGGAGGTAAAAAGTCTACAAAGGGATATCGATAGGTTAAGTGAGTGGGCAAGAAATTGGCAGATGGAGTAAAATGTGGGAAAATGTGAACTTGTCCACTTTGGAAGGTAGAATAGCAAAGTGGTATATTATTTAAATGGTGAGAGATTGCAGAACCCCATGGTACAGAGGAATCTGGGTGTCCTGGTACATGAATCACAAAAGGTTAGTATGCAGGCACATCAAGTGATTAGGAAGGTGAATGGAATATTGGCATTTATTGCAAGGAGAATCGACGATAAAAGTAAGGAAGTTTTACTGCAGCTGTACAGGACCTTGGTGAGACCACATCTGGAGCACTGTGCAGAGTTTTGGTCTCCTTATTAGAAAAAGCATATAATTGCATTAGCAGTTCAGAGAAGGTTCACTTGACCAATTCCAGGGACGAAGGGCTTATCTTACGAAGAAATGTGGAACAGGTTGGGCCTTTACCAATTGAAGTTTAGAAGAACGAGAGGTGATCTCATTCTTCTAAACTTCAATTGGTAAAAGCCCAACCTGTTCAATCTTTAGTTTAGTTTAGAGATACAGCACTGAAACAGGTCCTTCGGCCCACCGAGTCTGTGCCGACCATCAACCACCCATTTATACCAATCCTACATTCCTACCATATCCCCACCTGTCCCTATATATTTCCCTACCACCTACCTATACTAGGGGCAATTTATAATGGCCAATTAACCTATCAACTTGCAAGTCTTTGGCATGTGGGAGGAAACCGGAGCACCCGGAGGAAACCCACGCAGACACAGGGAGAACTTGCAAACTCCGCACAGGCAGTACCCAGAATCGAACCCGGGTCCCTGGAGCTGTGAGGCTGCGGTACTAACCACTGCGCCACTGTGCCGTAAGATAAGTAGGACCTCAGAGGTAGTAATCTCAGGATTGCTACCAGTGCCACGTGCTAGTCAGAGTAGAAATGAAAGAATAGTCAGGATGAATGCGTGGCTTGAGAGATGGTGCAGGAGGGAGGGGTTCAGATTTTTGGGACACTGGGACCGGTTCTGGGGGAGGTGGGACTATTACAAATTGGATGGTCAACACCTGGGCCGGACTGGAACCAATGTCCTTGGGGGTGCTTTTGCTAACGCTGTTGGGGAGGGTTTAAACTAATGTGGTCAGTGGACAGTAAGGAGGTAGTAACTAAAGCCTGTAAGGAACCAGATAATGAAGTCAGCGTGACTAAGGGAAAGAGTAGGCAGCGAGCAGATGATGAACGCAAAGGGACTGGTGGGCTGAGGTGCATTTGTTTTAATGCAAGAAATGTAGTAGGTAAGGCAGATGAACTCAGGGCTTGGATTAGTACATGGGAGTATGATGTTATTGCTATTACTGAGACTTGGTTGAGGGAAGGGCATGATTGGCAACTAAATATCCCAGGATATCGATGTTTCAGGCGGGATAGAGAGGGAGGTAAAAGAGGTGGAGGAGTTGCATTACTGGACAAAGAGGATATCACAGCTGTGCTGAAGGAGGGCACTATGGACGACTCGAGCAGTGAGGCAATATGGGCAGAACTCAAATAGGAAGGGTGCGATAACAATGTTGGGGCTGTACTACAGGCCTCCCAACAGCGAGCGTGAGATAGAGGTACAAATGTGTAAACAGATTCTGGAAAGATGTAGGAGCAACAGAGTGGTGGTGATGGGAGATTTTAATTTTCCCAACATTGACTGGGATTCACTTAGTGTTAGAGGTCGAGATGGAGCAGAATTTGTAAGGAGCATCCAGGAGGGTTTTCTAGAGCAGTATGTAAATAGTCCAACTCGGGAAGGAGCCATACTGACCTGGTGTTGGGGAATGAGCCCGGCCAGGTGGTTGAAGTTTCAGTAGGGGACTACTTTGGGAATAGTGATCACAATTCCGTAAGTTTTAGAATACTCATGGAAAAAGACGAGAGTGGTCCTAAAGGAAGAGTGCTAAATTGGGGGAAGGCCAACTATACCAAAATTCGGCAGGAGCTGGGGAATGTAGATTGGGAGCAGCAGTTTGAAGGTAAATCCACATTTGATATGTGGGAGGCTTTTAAAGAGAGGTTGATTAGCGTGCAGGAGAGACATGTTCCTGTGAAAATGAGGGATAGAAATGGCAAGATTAGGGAAGCATGGATGACAGGTGAAATTGTGAGACTAGCTAAGAGGAAAAAGGAAGCATACATAAGGTCTAGGAGGCTGAAGAAAGACGAAGCTTTGGAAGAATATCGGGAATGTAGGACCAATCTGAAACGAGGAATTAAGAGGGCTAAAAGGGGTCATGAAATATCTTTAGCAAACAGGGTTAAGGAAAATCCCAAAGCCTTTTATTCATATATAAGGAGCAAGAGGGTAACTAGAGAAAGGATTGGCCCACTCAAGGACAAAGGAGGAAAGTTATGCGTGGAGTCAGAGAAAATGGGCGAGATTCTAAACGAGTACTTTGCATTGGTATTCACCGAGGAGAGGGACATGACGGATGTTGAGGTTAAGGATAGATGTCTGATTACTCCAGGTCAAGTCGGCATAAGGAGGGAGGAAGTGTTGGGTGTTCTAAAAGGTATTAAGGTGGACAAGTCCCCAGGTCCGGATGGGATCTATCCCAGGTTACTGAGGGAAGCGAGAGGGGAAATAGCTGGGGCCTTAACAGATATCTTTGCAGCATCCTTAAACACGGGTGAGGTCCCGGAGGACTGGAGAATTGCTAATGTTGTCCCCTTGTTTAAGAAGGGTAGCAGGGATAATCCAGGTAATTATAGACCGGTGAGCCTGACAACAGTGGTAGGGAAGCTGCTGGAGAAGATACTGAGGGATAGGATCTATTCCCATTTGGAAGAAAATGGGCTTATCAGTGATAGGCAACATGGTTTTGTGCAGGGAAGGTCATGTCTTACCAATTTAATAAAATTCTTTGAGGAAGTGACGAAGTTGATTGATGAGGGAAGGGCTGTAGATGTCATATACATGGACTTCAGTAAGGCGTTTGATAAGGTTCCCCATGGTAGGCTGATGGAGAAAGTGAATGCGCATGGGGTCCAGGGTGCACTAGCTAGATGGATAAAGAACTGGCTGGGCAACAGGAGACAGAGAGTAGCAGTGGAAGGGAGTTTCTCAAAATGGAGACGTGTGACCAGTGGTGTTCCACAGGGATCCGTGCTGGGACCACTGTTATTTGTGATATACATAAATGATTTGGAGGAAAATATAGGTGGTCTGATTAGCAATTTTGCAGACGACACTAAGATTGGTGGAGTAGCAGATAGTGAAGGGGACTGTCAGAGAATACAGCAGAATAGAGAGAGATTGGAGAGTTGGGCAGAGAAATGGCAGATGGAGTTCAATCAGGGTAAATGCGAGGTGATGCATTTTGGAAGATCCAATTCAAGAGTGAACTACACAGTAAATGGAAAAGTTCTGGGGAAATTTGATGTACAGAGAGATTTGGGTGTTCAGGTCCATTGTTCCCTGAAGGTGGCAACGCAGGTCAATAGAGTGGTCAAGAAGGCATACGGCATGCTTTCCTTCATCGGACGGGATATTGAGTACAAGAGTTGGCAGGTCATGTTACAGTTGTATAAGACTTTGGTTCGGCCACATTTGGAATACTGCGTGCAGTTCTGGTCGCCACATTACCAAAAGGATGTAGATGCTTTGGAGAGGGTGCAGAGGAGGTTCACCAGGATGTTGCCTGGTATGGAGGGCGCTAGCTATGAAGAGAGGTTGAGTAGATTAGGATTATTTTCATTAGAAAGACGGAGGTTGAGGGGGGATCTGATTGAGGTGTATAAAATCATGAGAGGTATAGACAGGGTGGATAGCAAGAAGCTTTTTCCCCAGAGTGGGGGATTCAATTACTAGGGGTCACGAGTTCAAAGTGAGAGGGGAAAAATTTAGGGGGGATATGCGTGGCAAGTTCTTTACGCAGAGGGTGGTGGGTGCCTGGAATGCATTGCCAGCGGAGGTGGTAGACGCAGGCACGATAACGTCTTTTAAGATGTATCTAGACAGATACATGAATGGGCATGAAGCAAAGAGATACAGACCCTTAGAAAATAGGCGACAGGTTTAGATTTAGGATCTGGATCGGCGCAGGCTTGGAGGGCCGAAGGGCCTGTTCCTGTGCTGTAATTTTCTTTGTTCTTTGTTCTTATTAAAACATATGAGATCCTGAGGGGAATTGAGTGAGTGGATACCAGGAGGATATTTCCTATGGCAGGGGAGACTAGAACTAGGGGACACCGTTTAAAAATAAAAGGTCTCCCTTTTAAGACGGAGATGGGGATAAATTTTTTCTCTTGAGGCTCGTTAGTCTGTGGAATTCTCTTCCCCAGAAATCGGCGAAAGCACTAGAGGCTGGGTCATTAAATTTATTCAAGGCTGAGTTAGTTAGATTTTGATAGACAAGCGAGTCGAGGGTTACTGGGGGTGGGGGGGGGGGGGGGGTGGGGGTGGGTGCGCAGACAGGAAAGTGGATTTGAGACCACAGCCAGATCAGCCATGACCTTATCAATTGGTGGAGCAAGCTCGAAGGGCCAAATGGCCTACTCCTGCGCCCAAGTCCGATGTTCAAACAATCTAATAGCAAGCAGTTTTGGCACAGAATGGATGCAAGTATGATATATCTTCAAATAGTGTAACTTGAACATGGTCTGCAGAAGTTGCTCTGAGCTTTCCTATAAAAAGAACACTACCTCATCCAGTAACATGCCTTCAGTTCTCAAATCCTACACAGTCCCTCCACACATAAAATCTAGCAAATGTATCTAAAAAAAATGTACACAAAATACTGCAATCTCTAAAAGACTGATCCATAATAATCTGGAATCTAGGGAAATTGTCAGATACACAAAGCACTGTAAATAAGAGCCATTCCTCATCTTGGCTCCAGTCTAACAGCTGGTCAGAGGGGAAGTAAACGTGTAATATGCAGAGGGAAAATAACATGGCAGTGACAGTGCAACAGCACCTTATTCCTGATGCTTCTTGGCAGATTTCAATTTATGTAATTGGAGGAAGGAGGTTGATGCCCAAGAGGAAACATTTCAAAGACTAAAGTTTGACAAAGATTGCTGCTTGAAGCATCTTTTCTTTAATCACCGTCCTAAGTTTTTGAGTCATTTCCCCCCTCAATCTGCTTGAAAATGTGTTGCAAAACTTTCAGCTACAAAGCTGTAAAAACGTGAGAAAGTAAATGTTCAAACAGAGACTCGGCATGAGTCAGAAGTCAAAACTTGGCTTGGTCTCAAGCCGATGCTTAGAATTTGAAAGCAGACTCAACACCATCATCACTGTTAAGTAATAGCAACAGAATACACAACCAAGGTTGATACAAGCAGAAAAAGAACTGAGAAACAGCTGACAAGATGCTATATATAGCAGAAGGGAGAAATCATTAGATGGGATGATAGAAAAGCAGTGATAGACACCAATGGTGTGCAAACAAAAATGAACATAAATAGTCATCTGTTACATTTACAAACTTTATCTGCCTCCTAGTTATCTCCCAATTATATTGCTGGCACTACGCATAAAACAATCTATCCTTCAACAATGTGTACATAAAAATAAATGCAACCATATCAATATAGAAAAATTTCACACACACATACATATATACACCTACACACAGACAGACACACACTCGGAGCCAGTTTGAAGCAGAGCCAATTTTCCCAAAGTTATACCCATCTCCAGGAGCACAGAATAAAAACATATTGACAAGCTAGAATAGCTAATAGTTAATGTAACAAAAATATTCAAATGGAAAAGAGCGAAAGGCAGAAGAGGAGAATATAGAGGAAAAGGACAAGCAGAAATGTTTACATTATTTTAATTAAAATGTTATTCCCATTATTCCTGTTATATGTAGGATACAGGTATAAGCTTATTCCTGATGATTAGTTCCTTTAATATCAGCGTTTTAGTGGCATGCATGAACTAAATTTAGAAAAATCCCAAGCCTAAGATGCCAAGAATTTTCTTGCCAGCAGTCTAAGGATTAAAACCTTCCCAAACTAATAGAAAGCACTAGCATTTCTATAGCATTTTATCACCTCTCTCAGTTCAATGAATTGCTCAGACGTCACTGTCCTGGAAGCTCAAGTCTGCCTTGGCTCCTAATCTGCACATCTCTATTTAGTGTATAACCCACCAGTTAAATCTATGACTCTTGCAGTATTGTGTACTGCACCAATTATGCGGTTTTCTTCTTGCAGCTTTTAGGATTGATGTGGCATCTTCTCACATACAGACGCAAGACCAGAAGTGAAGTATAAAACAGGCAAATATAGATCAGTGCACTTTGAATGACGTCACCTGGAAGGCATCATCTCACTGGAGGCCAAAAGCAGCTACAGTACAAAAGCAATTAATGCAAAGCGCCATCAAAAAAAAAATTCTTAAAAACCAACTTCAGATGCTCAGTATTCAATGATTCACCAATTAATGTGCTTCCATGACGAGTCGGTGAGCAGCCTCCTTGCATGTGCTCCAATAAGTATATTAAATGTCTGCTTCTCTCAGCACAATTATGTGAGCAACAATTAAAACATTATTTTCACAGCAACGTATTAAAGGAAGCAAAGAAAATATTCCATCTTTCAGTGTAGTCTAAATTAAGTTCATTTTCCTCTGGTTTGTCTGTCTGTCTAGCTGTCTACACATCTATTCATTCCCCTCCCCCTCCTTGCTTTCAAAATCCTTCTATATTCATGCCTTCCACCCCGTTCATTCCCTTTTTTCTCTCTCCTTTTCCTTGTAAAGCATATACAAATCAGTACTGAGAAAGGGTGCAGTTCCAGGCTGGTTGGCAATTGCCTTTTTAAAAATCTTTTCATGAGCTGTGAGCATCACTGGCAAGGCAAGCATTTATTGCCCATCTCTATTGCCCTTGAGAAGCTTGTAGTGAGCCGCCTTCCTGAACCGCTGCAGTCCATCTGGTATGCGTATTCCCCTAGTGTTGTCAGGAAGGGAGTTCCAGGATTTTGCATCTTTCATACGGTACACCCTGGTGCCACTGTGCATCGGTGGTGCAGGGAGTGAATGTTGAAGGTGATGGATGGGGTGCCAAACAAGCAGACTGCTTTGTCCTGGATGGTGTCGAGCTTCTTTGGTGTTGTTGGGAGCTGCACTCATCCAGGCAAGTGCAGAGTATTCCTTCACACTCCTGATTTGTGCCCTTATAGATGGGGAGTCAGGACGCGAGTTACTCGCTGCAGAATTCCCAGCCTCTGACCTGCTCTTGTAGCCACAGTATTCATATGGCTGGTCCAGTTCAGTTTCTGATCAATGATAACCCCCAGGATGCTGATTGTGGGGGGAATCAGCAATGATTTTGCCATTGAATGTCAAGGGGAGATGGTTAGCTTCTCTATTGTTGGACATGGTCATTGCCTGGCACTTGTGTGGCAAGTAACATTTGTGCCACACATCAGCCCAAGCCAGAATGTTGTCTGGGTCTGGCTGCACATGGACACGGACTGCTTCAGTATCTGAAGAGTTACGAATGGTACTGAACATAGTACAACTATCAGCGAACATCCCCACTTCTGATCTTCTGATGTGGGGATGTTTGCTGATTGCAGAGTGTTTAGTACCATTTGTGCAGGAGTTTCTGGGAACTATTATTGTCGTCATAATATTCAGAAGCCTTCTTGGTTTTTCCTAGACTTGAAAATTAGGAATTCTGAATGCAGTCTGTCTCTACTGCAAAGTGACTTATCTGTTGCTGCAAGTTGTGTGTTTTTGGACACCTATGTGGAGAAGTTTGATGTGTGTGTCAAGGAGCAGTCATGCTTTAGAATAAGACAAATGTAACAGTATGTGTTGATATATAATATATACAGGAAAACAGCTTATTTTACACTTAAAAGATTCTTGAACAAGTTGTTGGTTTGGTTCTCTACCTCTAGCAATTTGGGATATAATCGAAATAGATCAAAGATGAATGCAACATGCTAAGCTAGCATGGTCACATACACAGTGAAGCGGTGTTCTGGCTCACCAATGTGAAAACAACCCACAACATTAGTTGAAGTCTTTTAAAGGCACCATAATCCCTATTCTAAATCCAAAATTAAACAAGGAAGGCATATAATACCCTATAGTAACTGAGCAAATGATTCTAAATTCCCACATGCCACAGTAGACTCCACTAGATTATCATTGCTGTAGGCTATGATCAAACCCAAGGGGCCAAATTTACTTGACCATCCAGCAGGCTCCCAATGTAATTCCACCAGACCGTTCCAAGGCCAGTGACACCAACTCCCTAGGCTGAGATTTATTGCTTCCACATAGTGAGGCTCAGTATGAGGTTGGAGGTTGAGGACACTCAGTGAGATGACACAGACCAACGTCCAGGATGGGCCGGGCCATGGAAATGGCCCAGATCACTGAAAGTGAGGCAAGTTTTTTTGTTTTTAGTATTGTCCTTTATAAAAGAGTCAAATGAGAGCAGAAATCTTTTCTCTGGGGGCCAGTAGGACTGGGCATTCTCTTCATCCCCAACTCATCAGCCCAAGCAGCAGGAGTTACCAGCAACATGGGGTTGGTGAGAACTCAAGATGCACCTGTGATGACACAGGCGCCTATGCTGTTGAGGGACTCTGCTATTGATCCCACATACTCCAGCAGGATCAACACTGAAGGACACTAGCAGGTACAAACCTGGCTTACCTGCTGATATTGCAGCTTGAGAATTTTTAGGAACTGTTGATGCAACAGATAAACAGTTAGATTCCAATTTAAGATTAAATCGCCAAACCCCTGGAGCAGATTATTGAGGCCATGCTTATTTCAATAATACCAAACACTGAAAATAAGGAAAATAGGTTAAAAACAGTTGTATATTGCCTGTTATGTTTGTGTCTTGAGTGTTAAGTTTGTAGAAATTATTTCTCAAATAAAGATGCTGGCCTCAAGACCAATACAAAGGAAGAGATCAATTGTCAAATAGCAGAACGGAGAAAGCAATAATGAAAAATAGTATTCTAGATTGGGATCTTTTCCTGCCAAACAGAAAGTGCCAATAAAGCTTGAATTTAGTGAAACAGAACACCGATCGTACTTGTACTGACTGAAGTCCATACTACGCTTCCATGGTACCGAAGCTCCGTTAAGCCGCAATTAACTCAACTAAATCCATATAATAGGTTTGTAAAAGAATACGTGCCTGTTAGCAGCAAGATTATAAATACAGCAAATATATCTGGATATTCTGCTAATACTCCAGCAGCCTTCATTGCCATATGTTGACGACAGAACACTTCGATGTGTTTACCGATGAGTTCATCAAACGTCGCACTCCATGCTCTTGCAACACTTGAAGTTCCTGTTGAGAGACAGAAAATATCTATCTAAATAGCACCAAACATCACTGTAGAAATTTGAATTAACACCCTCTTATGATGGAAATGGGCAATTAAACAAAAGGACTAAGTGTTCGTAGGTTCAGATATCCAAGCTGCACATTCTGTGTAGTATTAGTGTTCAACAAATCCACTTGTATTCTTCGATCTGGAGCCAAGTTTTAACCAACATTTCAGAAAACAGTATTTTGCACTGCAAACAAGTTGACTTACAAAAAATATTATTTCCTCTTCAGGTGGTCTTTTTCTAACTGCACTGCTAGTTGCAACATTTACGAATAGAAAAATTTTCTAACATTAGATTAGTACCAACAACACTGAGAATGAATTTGCTCTGAAATCATATGGTATTTGAATAGGACAAACCACACCATTGTAATGGAGCACTAACTGTATTACACAGCAGACAGATGTAGACTCTGAACAAGTCATATCCGACTCGAAATGTTAACTTTGTTTCCCTCTCCACAGATGCTGCTAGACCTGCTGAGTATTTCCAGCACTTTGTTTATATTTCAGATTTCCAGCATCCGCAGCATTTTGCTTCTGTTTTACAAGCAAATAGCTTTAGTTTCCTGTTATATTGAGTTATGCAAATGTGCTAAAACGTTCATGTACTGATAAAAGCCTCAATTTTGAAAACCAAAATTGGCAGAAGTAAAACCTGATTTTATACAGTTGACAAAATGAGACTGAAAACAGGAATCATTAATGCTTGGAAAAACTTCTCTCGAGAACGTTCCGATCTAAACAATGCTGACTAGGCTATAACAGATCAGTGTGTGTAATTCAGAATACAAGAGTTATATTAACCTCAATAAACAATTTCCTAATCTATTATATATTACAAACTGTGGGTGGTCCCACATTCTAATGGTATTGCACCAGTAGGCAACACTGTCATAATAATGTTATGTGACTCATTAACTTGAGTGGCACCCTACCTGCTGTTACAAGGTCAATCAACTGATCTCAAGCCTCTCTTGTGAAATCTGGTTGTGATTCCTAACTTTTCACATGCAGATGCACTGCAGCAATCCACTCATTCAAGAGCAGCGGGCATCTTGCTAAAGACTAAAGGTAAGTTCTCCAAGATTCCACAAAACAGAAATAGGGCAATATGATTAATGAATGCTGAAGCAGCCGATTGTTGGCCTGATAGGTCAGTAAGCACGAAAAAAAAAAATTCCAAACTTATAAAGAAACTAACTGTCCACTATCATAGGGGTCAGTCTGCTACTTCGTATGAAACACATCCTCGATGCTCCAATCCGATAATTCAACTGCACCAGCAGCTGAACATCTGATGTATTTGATGTTTCCCTCTCACACAATGCTTGGATTTTCTGAGATTACATTTGGATAAAGTCCTACAATACACCCAACCCACCCAATTAAGCAGGTATTCAGGCACAGAATCACAAACCCACACATAACTTTAATCCCCCTCACCCCAAGAAATATTGGGATCAGACCAAAACTCTCAAGGTTTTTTTTCTTAAACAGATAAGCAAATACATAGAATTCAACCATTTTAACAGATTCCTTTCTTTAAACTATTTGATTTCCTGTGGTACTGCACATTTGTAGAGAAGATCAAATGCTGCTTTCAGCAGGTCAAGTCAGGTTAAAGGATGGGGAAAACCACTGAAACGAAAGAAGGGTGAGGAAGGAGATGAAATGGGGAAGAAAAGAAGGGAGATTGTAAGACAGGGGGAGAGGAATCGCAAGTGAGAAAAGGATGGGGCGGAGACGGGCGAGCAAAGGAAGGGGAGAAAAGTAGAGGAGAAAGGAAAGACAGAAGGTGAGATGATAACTTATATATTTATATAGCGTCTTTAACATAATGAAACGTCCCAAGGCATTTCACAGCAGCAATATAAAACAAAGTATGACACCAAGCCATAAAAGGAGATATTAGGTCAAATGATCAAAAGCTTGGTCAAAGAGGTAGGCTTTAAGGAGTATCTTAAAAGGAGGAAAGCGAGGTGGAGGGGCGGAGGAGAGGTTTAGGGAGGAAATTCCAGAGTTTGGGTCCTAGGCAACTGAATGGTGGAGCAATTAAAATCAGGGATGCACAAGAGGCCAGAATTAGAGGAGCACAGCTATCGCGGAGGGTTGTGGAGCTGGAGGAGACTACAGAGATAGGGAGGGGAGAGACCATGGAGTGATTTTAAAACAAGGATGAGGATTTTAAAATCAAGACATTGCTTCACCAGGAGCTAGTGCAGATCAGCAAGTGCAGGGTTGGGGGAAAACGGGACTTGGCGCGAGTTAAGACACAGGCAGCAGAGTTTTGGAAGACCTCAAGTTTACAGAGAGTAGAATGTGGGAGACCAGCTAAGAGTGCATTGGAATAGTCAAGTCTAGAGGGAACAAAGGCATGAATGAGGGTTCCAGCAGCTGATGAGCTGAGACAGGGGTGAAGATGGGTGATGTTACGGGGGTGAAAACAGGCAGTTTTAGTGATGGCACGAATAGGCTGTGAACAGACTGGCTTAATCTCAGACTGTTGCCAGGGAGAGAAATGGAGTCAGTCGCTACGGAATGGAGTTTGGAGCAGGGACTGAAAACAATGATGGAGGAAAAGGGTCTAGGGAATGCAGAAGGGGCAATTACTCTTGTGTGTACCTTAACAGTTAGTGTTGGCCTACAGGCCCTCCTTGCCTACTTGGGTATGGGTGCAGCCAAAGGCTGCTGTAGACGGATTTCCCCCGCCCCAAAGTGATACCAATCTTTTTTTTTTAAATCAAATTTTTAAAAAAGTCCGAGAGGTCACCTTCATGTTCAAGCGGCCCCTCAGTTACTTACCCTTTACTACAGCTGGCTGCTCCTCTGACAGTGGGAGGCCTGCAATTGGCCCTCCAGCGGCCCTTAATTGGACTGGGAACCTGTCTCCATGCCAATTAAGTGGGTGCCCCAGTTAAAATGCCGAATGACTGTTTCCCACCCCCGGGGGCGGGTTCGGGACCCGGAAGCTGTCCCGGCTCCTATTGCCTGCCCCCATAGCGAAAATTCAGCCCCAACTCCCTAATCCTCACAATGCTCAATATAACACCAACACCAGTTAAATGCTCAGTGTGTAAATTTCTATCGCAATGCTGCACTTACCAATTATGTAAGAAAGTATTAGATTCCAGCCAGTGATGAAGGCCCACAGTTCCCCAACTGTAACATAGCTGTAGAGATAAGCAGAACCTGTCTTAGGGACTCTAGCACCAAACTCTGCATAACAGAGGCCTGCAAGCACAGAGGCCAAAGCAGCAATCAAGAATGAGATAACGATGGCAGGCCCAGCATTCTCCCTGGCCACTGCTCCCGCCAGCACATAGACACCTGCTCCAAGGGTGCTGCCGACACCAAGGGCAACCAAGTCCACTGTAGTCAAACATCTAGCAAGTCTGGTTTCATCATTACTGCAGTCCACATATTTACGGCGAACCAGCTGTCGTCCAAAATAAATAAGCGGTTTACAATCCATCTCGTTAGACCGAATTTGCTGAACGACAGAAACCTAAAATAAAAAGAAATATATTGATGAGAAGAAGGAAACATACTTTGCAAAGTATGTTTTGTTTTGATAGATTTTGTTTAGAAAAATAAACTAAGTTACACTTGTTATCTATAAACAAGATGTAAGGCAGCACTTAAGGCAACAAAATAAGGCCATACAATGAGCTGCAATAATGTTATCTGTATTTTTAGGAACAGTCATAATGCATCACAATGTTGTTAAGTTGTCACAAGTCCCCGCTCCACAGATCTTATTATAAATCATTTTACTACCAGCTCACAGGACAACAGTCTTGCTTGTACTGTGTCTTTATTGAACTGCCTGCAGTGAGTGCCTCATGGTAGAGGTCACATGACTACAGCAAGCCAGGAGGCACATTAGTACAGTATTCAATTTCTATCCCAAACTTACCCCTTTTCATACATAAATCACCAAAAAAAATTTGCATGCATTATCATTTACACTGCGAGTTGCCCAAGTTACGCACTATGCACACAACTGTTCTCATGTATTAGCAGTTCGTTATTCTTGTCCGTCTCTGCACATGCAGTGCACACATAGGGCTGAATTTTACGAGTGTGGCGCAGATGGCGAGATGCATCCCGCGCGGATGCACCGTCCCTGGGACCCCGCGACATTATGCGCAGGGGTTCATTTAAATAGAGGGGGCAGAGCAGCCACCCCCAATGATGTAGAGGGGGCGGCCATCGCATCCCCGAAAACAGCGCCCGGCACCACGCGCAGGCGTCATCTTTAAAGGGCTTTAAGCCCTTAGAAATAAGTTTAATTTTGAAAGGAAAAGTATTAGGATTTTTAAATTCTCAAATAATAAAGATATGGAGGCCCTTCCCCAACCCCCCCCACAATGGTCATTTCAATGCCCGAAATGACCAACGTTTGTTTTGCCTACCTGAACTTTACCCACCCCCCCTCAACCTTCAAACTTTTGCCCTTCAACCCCTTCCGACCAACCCCATATCCAACCAAAAGTGGTTTCCCCGCTCCCCAACCCCTCCCGCCCTGAAAATTTTATTCCTCCCCCCTCCCCACCAGGTTCCCAGCTCGGAACACCCTCAATGTTGCAGGTCAAGGCGGGCCTCTCCCCGCAGAATTTTACAAGCTGCCCCGCCGTGACCCACGCATCGAGGGGCTGACAAAATTCAGCCCATAGTGTTTAAATTGAGCCGGTCTCTTAATGGTGCGCGTGCACGCTGTCGTTAGCTGTTCATCTGGGTGATTTTCCTTCTCCGGGGAGTGTCATTTCCGTGTCACTTGTTGCCGCGGTTAACTGTTGTTGTTCCAATTCCGTTGTTGGGGTGCTGTGAACCTCTGGGACTGCTCTATGCAAATGGTGAGTTCACACCTTCCTGATTGACCGCCTGCAGTGCAGTAACAGCTTCTCCACCACATACTATTGAGGTGAGAACTGCTCTACACAGGTCCCAAGTTGCCACTTGGGCAAACTCTTGTTGACAGCATTGAAGGTCTGTACCCTGACTGGCTCTTCAATGCTCAATTCTGGCAATGGTTTGGCAGTTTTGTCAAAATGAAATTTGGCTTTCTGCCGTTTCACCTTGATTCATCACTCACACCTGCTACTAATTCTGGCTTAAGTAGCTTTGTTGCTATTGGAAGAATAGTTTGGGTGCGGCGTGACATTAGTCTTTGTACTGGACTACTGTCCATGCCTTCAATAGGTGTGCTCTCTCCACTCTGACACCATGTTACAAGCTGACAGGACAACAATCTTGCTTGCACAGTGTCTTTATTTAGCTGAACTTGTTTTGGCTGCCTGCAGTGAGGGCTGAATGGTGAGGTCACATGACTACAGCAAGCCAGGAGGCACATTAGTGCAGTATTGCATTTCAATCCCAAACACATTTCTGCCCAAAATATCTTTGTAATTGTTTTTCTAACATTATCTGCAACATAATTCAGAAAGCATTTCTAACAATTCAGTTAACACTTTAACCTTGTTACCTTCATTAGTAGAGACCTTATCATTCAAACGTATGCATATATTTTAAATAGCAGAATGAAAATGTTTATTCTCGATTTTAAAACAGATGGACATTTGAAATTCAATATGTAGCTTTTTGATCATCAATGGATCTCTACAATATGTACTTAACTAAATAACTCAGCTTCAAATTGATTGAACAGCAAGAAAACAATTGATCAGTGATACAACATCAGCCAAAGTGACAACATTCATCTTTCAACTTCCTATCTCACAGAGACCTGCATATCTTCAAACAGAAATGTTGCCAGTATTACTACAAAATAACTGTTTGGCCAGCCTAAAATGTTCTACATACTAACATGATATGGCGTGGAACGATAGGATGTGAGCTCACACATGCGATACTCCTCCAAACAGCAAGATCTACATCTCCATCAAAACAGAGGAGAAATGGCCAGCATATCAGTGCTGACACTTTTCTGCTCGCAGGATGGGTAAATCAAAATGGTGAACCTGCATAAGCAGAAACTTAAAGGCAGGTCATCTCTCCACTTGAACAGCTATGAAAAAGAGGGAAGTAGAGCAGAGAAGGAGACCACAAGAAGAGATGGGTATATTTGTGGAGAACATGTAGCAGTAAATAATAATCCAGACCCATTCTTTCTCACTGGGACAAATGCCTCATCTGGATAGTCAGGCAGAGAGCAGAAAAGCATAAATCTGAATCTAACCATTCCATTGTGAGGCATAGCTCACTGATTGGTGATTGACCAGACACCATGGGCTGGGTTTTACTGGTCATTTAAATGAGCCGCTTCGCTAAATATCGCGGTGGCCCCACAGAGCACTTCTCCTGCATGCACCACGCTGTTTTTTGAAGCTCGCCACTGGAAAGATTCAGCCCCATGTGCGGATTTAAAAGGAGCTGTGCCATGTCAATTAAGGTTGAAGCGAGAAAACAGTGAGAACTAGTGCTTTGGTCTCAATAAAATTGATGTCAACAACAACTTGCAATTATTTAGCACCTTTATCATACAAAAATGTTCAAAGAGTCTTCACAGAGATGTGAGGGAAAGAGGTAGGATTAGAGAAGGGATGGTGTACGCTTTCAAGAGAATTCAAAAGGAAAGAAGGTGAAAAGGCATAGGGATTTATGGAGGAATTCCAGAGACTGGAACCTGGGCAGCTGAAAGCACAGCAGCCAAATGTTGGGGTGAAGACAGCACACTGATGTTAGGTTAGAAAAGAGTTTTACTCTTCATCTCTTAAGCTCTAAGTGATTGGCAGTGCTTAACCATCCAATCCTGAAAGGAAAAATGCACAGATATACATAAAGACTGACAAGTTACAATGGAGAAACAGGCCATTTGGAACAATCAGCCCATTTCAGCCTTGAGCCTTCACATTGGTAAATAGTCTTAATCACATAGTCTCATCTCACTATTGCCTTTTCCATCATCCTTTATCCAATCTAATTTTAACTGCTGACTTTGTTTCTACCTCAACCACTAACACTGGAAGGGAATGCCATAGGCACACTATTTTTTTTATAAAAAGGCCCCCAGTTTGTTACAAATATCTCGGCCTGGAGTTTCTGCTTGGTCGCGCTGACCTTTTGAACACAATGGACCCACAAAAAATGTATTTCTTTTTAAATCGGTGAAGCCAGCGCAAAATATCGCACAATTTTAAACACAAATTACATTCACTGCAACATGAGTTTTCTGTGATCTCTTCTGCGTGTTTAAATATCACTAGAAGCAGGCTCCAACCACAAAACTGGTCACACCCCCAGGGTGAATTAATTACTGTTAGGAATTTCTGGTAATTGCATTCATTTGCAGGCCTTTGTGGAGACTCCAAAAATTAAGCTGGAACTTCTGGGTGCAAGGACACTAATAGGTATGTTTTGAAAAAAATTAAATGGTTCTGAACCGATCTTAAAAAGTCATTTTCAGTTATTTAAAATTGGATTACTCACAGATGGTGAATTATCATACTGATTAAAAATGAGTATTGTGTGATAAATCCATTTTCATCTGTGTTTATCAAACTGCACTTTATCACTCTTAAGTATATCCAGAACTTATTTTTATAAAGCAAAATTTTTAAAATAATGTTTTGAAATACTGTCCAATTGCGCTGAATCATGGCAGATTTCACATTCAGCCATATGCGAACGAGTGAGTGGAAATTTGAGGAAAAAGGAACTTCTCAAAATGAGCACAATTTTAGGCGATGTTTGCACCCAAAGCAGAAACTCTACCCCCTTATGATATTTAATCTTGTATCCATGGATGTTCATTCTAGATTCCTCAATTACATATAAGAACATAAAAAACAGGAGCAGGAATAGACCATTCAGCCTCTCCAGCCTGCTCTGCCATTCAATATTATTGTGGCGGATCTTCTACCTCAGTTCCACTTCCCCGGCCACTCCCCATTTCCCTTGATTCCTTGAGAGATCAATAATCTACCTATTCCAGACTTAAATACATTCAATGATGGAGCATCCACAACCCTCTGGGGTTCACTCCGAGTGAAGAAATTTCTCCTCATCTCAGTCCTAAATGATGGGCCCATTATCCTGAGACTGTGCCCTTGTGTCTTAGATCTCTCAGCCAGGGGAAACAACATCTCAGTATCTACCCTGTCAAGCCCCTTCAGAATTTTGTATGTTTCAGTGAGATCACTTCTCATTCTTCTAAATTCCAGAGAGTATAGGCCCAATTTACTCAGCCTCCCATCATAGGACAACCCTCTCATTCCAGTAACCAATCTAGTGAATCTTCACTGTACAGCCTCCAAGGCAAGTATATCCTTCCTTTGAGATGGAAACTTAAGCTGCGCACAGTACTCCAGGTGAGGTCGTACCAAAGCTCTGTGCAGAAAGACTTCCTTGTTCTTGTACTCCAGTGTCCTTGCAATAAAAGCCAACATGCCATTTGTCTTGCTAATTGCTTGCTGTACTTGCATGCCAACTTTGTGTTCCGTGCACGAGTGCACCCAAGTCCCTCTGATCATCAACATTTAGAAGTTCTATGCCTGTTAAAAAATATTCGGCCTTGCTAACATGAGAACAGGCAGCTTTGATCTACCCTGCACCATTCTGTCACAATGTCATGTACCCCTAATCTGCATTGTTCTAATGCAAAAAGCTCACCTTGCTCAGCTCAGTATAAACATTTGCCAAAAAATTAAATTAGCATAATTTTTAAAAAAGAGTTCAAACCAAACTATAGGCCATTAAACCCCAAACTTGGCAATACCCAATCATTACTACTTAAAATACAATAGGCCCAATGCTAGAAAGAACCAGCATGTGTCAGCAGTTGCAAGAGAAAAGGGCTGCATTTCTTTCTATCTCAATTTCTTGATTCACCACGTCTTCTTCTCAATTCTGGTACACTGTACACCCCTTCCATTCATTTTCAAAAAAACCAACTGCATGTCAGTCACATTAAAAGCAAGTTCCTGTTAGAAGATCATCCAAAAGTTCCCGAATGCGAGCTGCAGTTTCAGCCAACTGGATGTGTCGTGGAATTAGAAACAGAGGTGTGGAATTACTCGGGAAGGAGTGAAAAAAAAATCAGGAGAATCATCCCAAACACCTCCAAGTAGCAAGTAAATAATAAAAAGTTATATGGCTGAAGAAGTGAGGTTATCATTTAGAAAGATTAAAACATTGAGAGTTATGCTGAACTGTTCTCAGACACCATTTAGAAGGTCTTATCTGCATAGCCTTGAGGCAAACTGTGAGAAACCTACACCCACCAGTGTATACGATGCGCTTTCAGAATGGATAAGGACAAGGGCAACAAACTTGAGAAACAGATGTTACTTCTACACATTATCCTCATGATTCGAATAGCTCTTTCCCAGAAGGAACAATCGGGGGTACGCATCACAGGTACTGTATTTACCCAGAGATCTTCCACTGTTGGAAAATAATTTTGGAAGATTTTGTTTTCTGTAACTTTTATTTACCGGGTTCCTCCATGTCAGGGAGTTTGCTTGTAGTAAATGTGGATCCCGTTCAGCACATACTCCACTGAGCAGGATTTGTTTTGCCAGTTTTGGCATAATTGTCCAATCAGATTCAGCTACTGTCGAAAATGAACTTGGCCAACCACAGCAAGATAACTAACATAGAAACATAGAAAATAGGAGCAGGAGTAGGCCATTTTGCCCTTCGGGCTTGCTCCGCCATTCAAAAAAGATCATGGCTGATCATCTAATTTAGTACCCTGTTCCCGCTTTCTCCCATATCCCTTGATCCCTTTGGCATTAAGAAATATATCTATCTCCTTCTTGAATTTATTTAATGACTTGGCCTCCACTGCCTTCTGCAGTAGAGAATTCCACAGGTTTACCACCTCATCTCGGTTCTGAATGGCATACCCCGTGTCCTGAGACTGTGAGCCCTGGTTCTGGACTCCCCAGCCATGGGGCACATCCTCCCTGCATCTAGCCTGTCTAGTCCTGTTAGAATTTTGTAGATTTCTAGGAGATCCCCTCTCATTCTTCTAAACTCTAGTGAATATAAGCCTAGTCGACCCAACCCCTCCTTATGTGTCAATCCTGCCATCCCAGGAATCAGCCTAGTAAATCTTCTTTGCAATCCCTCCATGGCAAGAACATCCTTCCTCAGATAAGGAGACCAAAACTGCACACAATACTCCAGATGTGGTCTCACCAAGGCCCTGTATAACTGCAGAAAGACATCCTTGCTCCTGTACTAAAATCCTCTTGCAATGAAGGCCAACATACCATTCGCCTTCCTAACTGCTTGCTGCACCTGATTGCTTGCTTTCAGCGACTGGTGTACAAGGACACCCAGGTCTCATTGCACCTCCCCCTTTCCCAATCGATTACCATTCAGATAATAATCTGCCTTTCTGTTTTTACAACCAAAGTGGATAACCTCACATTTATCCGCATTATGCTGCATCTGCCATGCATTTGCCCACTCACCCAACTTGTCCAAATCACATTGGAGCCTCTTCGCATCCTCCTCACAGCTCACATTCTCTTCCCCGCCCCCCCACCGCTAACGCTGAGCAGTACATGCTTTGTACTACTGTGTTCAATGGGATGCACACATACCATCAAGAACTTGCACTTATTTAGCAGCTTTAACACTGAAGGAGTTCTTAAAGTGGGGCTAAGGACTCAGCAAGGCTCATCTAGGAACCGACCTATCAGTCCTGTGGTCAGAGAAGAGATCAGTCTAACAACACAGGCACTGCCTGGATGTTCTGAACATGGTGATGGCAAGCTTGTGCCCCACAATAATGACAGATCAGTTATGTAAACCTTTAGCTTAATTTAAAATCTGTTTGCCTAGTCAGCAATGTACTAACCTCGGCAAGTAGTGAACCTCCACTACAACCAAATCCACCCAATTTGCAATGCATTCGTACTCTTTTTCTTTATTTTGTTTTCTTTTTGCCCTTTCTCCTTCGTCTTTCCTCTTCCCCCACCCCTCTTCAATGCTTCTGAATTCAGACTTTTCAACTGGAATGTAGTATGATAGGATGCTAAACCTAGACCATTCCCTCAGATGAGATCAGCGAGTCCCATATGTTTGTTCCAGTGGCTTATTTAAGGTGCGGGGAGTTTACCATGTCCTGTCCAACAAGCTTTCCTCAAATCAGTATCGCCCAAAAACAGACTAATTGACAGTATTTCCATGTTGTTTGGGGAAAACTGCTAGTGGAGAATAGGCAGTCACATTTACCTGCATAATACTCCCCACATTAAAAGTAATAGCAACACACTGTATGAATCAGAAACATTTCAATGTGACAAGTGCTAATTAAATTCAAATACTGATATAGGTGCATTAGATTCTATATTGCACATTAGAAACTGTACTCCTCTGAAAACAGGAGAAACAAAAACATTTCTTTAAAAAAGTTAACTTTCTTTTGAGGATAGGACACACATTTATTTTTAAAGATATTTTGACCATTTCCCCCATTTTGCATCTTGGTGCATCTCATCCCTGGCTGCGCATGAGGTCACCTACTTCCACCCACACACACTTCTTCTGAAGCCAGTCACTGTGAAATGCAAAAGAGCAAATCAGCACATAAGTTTACACAGTTTTTTTACCTCCCGCTGTCAGGAAATGGTTGTCTTCATCTACTCAGTGACTTGCTACTATAGAACACCCTGGCCCTGATTTTGAAGCAGGAACTGGGTGAGCAGGTGCCAAGGCATGCATTAAACAGGCCTGAACTTGGCCACGTGAGATTTTAAATCCTGCGTCTCATCTGCACGTCCCCAGCCAGTTTCCTCCCTGAAACTGGTTGGATGCAGCAGTTGGGTGGCAGGCTGGGAAACATCGCTGGGAATCGAAGGAGCAGTTACTGGCTGATCACCAACATTGCTGCCATTCATTGCAATGGTGAATGTTAGAAGTGGAAGGCCAGTTAATTGGTAGAACTGCAGAACTGGCATATGCGTTTGTGTTCCATCGCGTTACCCAAGGCAGAGTCTTGTGAAAGAAGGGGTGTGACAAAAAGAGACAGAAACTTTGGAGGTGGAGGGTAGGAGGGACACAGTGGTGTTTGAAGACCCTGAACACCACACCAGCTGAAACAAAAACAAGAAATGCTGGAATCAGTCAGCAGGTCTGGCAGCATCTGTGGAAAAATAAGCAGAGTTAACGTTTCGGGTCAGTGACCCTTCTTCGGAACTGACAAATATTAGAAAAGTCACAGGTTATAAACAAGTGAGGTGGGGGTGGGGCAAGAGATAACAAAGGAGAAGGTGCAGATTGGACCAGGCCACATAGCTGACCAAAAGGTCACGGAGAAAAGGCAAAGAATATGTTAATGGTGTGTTGAAAGACAAAGCATTAGTACAGATTAGGTATGAATGCACTGAATATTGAACAGCAGCAAGTGCAAACCTGAAGAAAAACAACCTGAAAAAAAACAGTGGGTAAGCAAACTGAACAAACTAAGATGAAATGAAATAAATGCAAAAAAAAGATTGTAAAAAATGTAAAAAGGAATGTAAAAAAAAGGAAGAAAAAATAACTAAAAATGAAAGTAAAATGGGGGGCTGTCATGCTCTGAAATTATTGAACTCAATGTTCAGTCCGGCAGGCTGTAGTGTGCCTAATCGGTAGATGAGATGCTGTTCCTCGAGCTTGCGTTGATGTTCACTGGAACACTGCAGCAATCCCAGGACAGAGATGTGAGCATGAGAGCAGGCGGGAGTGTTGAAATGGCAAGGAACCGGAAGCTCAGGGTCCTGCTTGCGGACTGAGCGGAGATGTTCCGCAAAGCGGTCATCCAGTCACCACACCAGCTGCCCCGCCCATGAGGGACACTTGTGTGTTATGGACCTATAACCATTAGGAACAGAGTTGGAACTTCCCAAACTTATTCCACATGGGATTTCTGGGATAAACTCAAACTCAATTCCTGTAGTTAAAGGGACAGAATGCAGACTCACAGCACCACTGCAAGTGGGCAACCGCATGTATTTTATTTTTAAACCACTGAATTTTGGAATTAACTAGCTCTAGTTGAGAACCAATAAAAAGAATACCCAACTGCATTGCTTGCCATTCCAGTGTTAGAAATGATAACATTACAGGGTAAACTTTACGAGCTCCTGCACTAACATTGGGATCTCATACAGCTATCGCATTTTAAAATGAGACATCGCTGGCACGACTCGTAGTTATTCCCCATCTCTACTTTCCCTGTGGCGGTGAGCCACCATCTTGAACCACAGCAGTTTGCGTGGTGAAGGTGCACCCATAATGCTGTTAGGTAGGGAGTTCCAGGATTTTGACCTAATAACAATTAAGGAATGGTGTGCAACATGAAGGAGAACTCAGGTGATGGTATTCCCATACATCTGCCGCCCATCTCTCTCTGGGCAGTGGGAGATGCTGCCAAAAAGGCTTTGATAGGTTGCTGCAATGCATACAGGAGACAGTACACACTGCAGCCACAGTATGTTGCTGGTGACAAGGGAGAGGTTTTAGACTAAATCATATGAAGCTATTGTATATTGGAAAATGGCAACCGGTATGTGTCGAGGTCTCGCAAAATTTACTCTTCGATTTTCAAAAGTGGAAAAATAAAGGATGGGGAATTAAAGGTGCAACTTTGAAAACGTATTTTTAAGATGAATTCTTCTGAGTGTATTGGTGTAGATGAAGAGATAAATAGCTTTTCAATGTACTAGTTCTGGCAGCAATCAAGGTAGATGATGGATACTTAGATTCTATTTATTCGGCTTGCATTACAGCGAGAAAAGGAAAACGCCAATCTGTGTTTGTCTTACACCTGTACACACACACACAAACAATTTAAATATCATGGGACTATAACCAGAATTAGCCAGTCCCTACCGGTTAAGCAAGTGTCATACTTTAATCCCATTAACTGAACAATACATCACAGAATTAAACCGCATGAAAAAAAATACTGCAGCTATTGGAATTTTAAAATAAAAGCAGGAAACAATGGAAGGACCAGGCCAGGCAGCATCTGCTCAGAAAATATGTCAACATTACTGATGTTGAAATTGTCAGGCAAGCTCCCACCTGCCAAGAATGAGGTAAGTTAATTTTGCCACATGAACATTGATTTTAAACTGCTGATGGTGAAGAAAGAACTTGCTTTAAAAAACAACTGGAGACTTTGGCTAGAGAGACATTAGCATATCAACAGACAAGTACTTCGAAGGACAGAGGAGCTATTCCCTGCTCCAATTTAATCCACAATTGACTTTTGATTACCAGACATTGAAGCATTCCAGGTTAACTACTAAAATGGCTGAAGACACAAACAGACGTAGTCGGGCCAGTTTGGTCACATGACTGACTGTTGGAGCTTTTTGAATTTGAGCTTCCAACAGAATTTTAAACTCAGAAGGCTGTTAGCTCCTGGACTGAGAACACCTCTCTCCTGACTGCTCTCATCTCGCTCTCACCAGCTTCGGAAAACCATTGAAGGTATATGAACCCCAAGAGAGAAAAGTCTCCTACAGTGAACAAGGTTTAAGAAGAATACTGGCCTCAACGAAACACAAGACCATATCTTCAATCAAAGACTACAGCGAGCTCGAAACACAGTAACAAGATATTGCCTCAAACTGTTCTATTCATCTTTTCCTCTGCTCTTTTCTGTCTCTATTTACATAAGCGTATCACATTTGCATGCTAGCGTGGGTGCCGCGTGTATCTGTAGGCATTAACCAAATTAGAGGTTTTAGTTTAAGTTTTAATAAATTAAACATTTCTTCACAGTGGCGCAGTGGTTAGCACTGCAGCCTCACAGCTCCAGCGACCCGGGTTCAATTCTGGGTACTGCCTGTGTGGAGTTTGCAAGTTCTCCCTGTGTCTGCGTGGGTTTCCTCCGGGTGCTCCGGTTTCCTCCCACAAGCCAAAAGACTTGCAGGTTGGTCGGTAAATTGGCCATTGTAAATTGCCCCTAGTATAGGTAGGTGGTAGGGAAATATAGGGACAGGTGGGGATGTGGTAGGAATATGGGATTAGTGTAGGATTAGTATAAATGGGTGGTTGATGGTCGGCACAGACTCGGTGGGCCGAAGGGCCTGTTTCAGTGCTGTATCTCTAAACTAAACAAAATTCTTTAAACCTAAGAAAGCCTGTTTGTGATCATTTCTTTGCCTTATAATTGGAAAGTAGTGAACAAGGCTTCACCAACGGGGAGCTCAAAACACTGTTTAAAATTAAATCCTGTTACAATAAGACCAGATGAAGGCAGCAAAAGACCCCAGACACCTTTCTCACCTGGTTGCAACAAAATAAAAACAAAGTACTGGAAGTACTCTGTAGGTCAGGCAGCTTCTGTGGAGAGAGAAACAGTTACCGTTTCAGGGCTGTGACCTTTCATCAGAACTGGGAAAAGTTAGAAAAGTAATAGGTTTTAAGCAGGTGCAAGTGGGTATGATGGAAAAAGAACGATAGGGTGGAAGATAGGAGAGATTAAATGACAAAAGAGTTGGTGGTGCAAGGCCAAAGGGAGTGGTAATGGGACAAGTAAAGAAACAAAAGATTGTCCTGAGGTGTGAATGGCAGAATGAAGAACAGCTGCTGTCTGAAAGCAAAAACAAGGGAGAAACAAGACTAAAACAGAAACCTACAAAGAAACAAAATGCAGCCAGAGGTTACGGTCTGAAATTGTTGAGTTCAAAAGGCTGAAGGGTACCTGATCAAAAGATGAAGTCTTGTTCCTCGAACTTATGTCTAAAAAGCCAGGCAGTGAACGACTGAACTGGAGCCAAACACACTATAAGCTATTATTTGCAGAGATACATAATACAAGCATGCACCTCCAAGCCCAACAATTACAGTCATAATCTGTTCCTATTTATAGAAGCACAAATGAATCCCTAGTTAATGTCCACCACCTGCATATAGTTTAGTTTAGTTTAGTTTAGAGATACAGCACTGAAACAGGCCCTTCAGCCCACCAAGTCTGTGCCGACCATCAACCACCCATTTATACTAATCCTACATTCCTACCACATCCCCACCTGTCCCTATATTGCCCTACCACCGACCTATACTAGGGGCAATTTATAATGGCCAATTTACGTACCAACCTGCAAGTCTTTTGGCTTGTGGGAGGAAACCGGATCACCCGGAGAAAACCCACACAGACACAGGGAGAACTTGCAAACTCCACACAGGCAGTACCCAGAATTGAACCCGGGTCGCTGGAGCTGTGAGGCTGCGGTGCTAACCACTGCGCCGCCCAATAAAGATAATTAATGGAGCTTCCAGCAAGGATTGGCATTTCACAAGTGGTAAGGAGAGGGGGACTTGCAGATAAAAAGACATTAGGATTATGATCCATTGGAAGCTGCAATCTGTAGTACAATATAAACAGGAGTTAACATTTGTCTGAAAGAGGAGAAATGTGTCGTTCAGATAATTGGAAGATTACCATGTTCTCATATTTTATAGTTTACCTGCAGAATTTCCATCAGCATGACTTGGAAATGGCAGGCAGTCATTAAATCTGCTGAGCAGTCAGTCACTCTACAGCACTCAGATGGTGGGTCACTAGTTACTAAAGTCAGAAATGCTGAGATTTAGTAAATTATCAAACCCACCACCAGTTCTCACTGCTCTGGGCTATTTTGGGAACCTGCTGTATGGGAAAGATAAACTGAGGTGTTTTTTTTAAAAAAAAAACAATCACAAAAACATCACCGCAGAAAAGAGGCCATACTGTTGAATTAACTGGCACTGAAAGAATAAATACACTGCCAATTTTGCTTTCATGTTGTCCTCAGGTAGGGTTTCATGGGTGCTAGTAATAACTTTGGTACCAGGCCCAACTATCTATTATTCATACCAACAGTGAATGCAAAATACCACAGATGCTGGAAATCTGAAATAAAAATAGCAAATGCTAGAAATACTCAGAAGGTCAGGCAGCATCTGTGTTCAAGTGCCGGCTGCCACCACCTCATCTTAAGGAGACCCAAAAGGAAGAAAAAAAAGTCACTACGGTTTCTAGGATGGAACAGCTTTTATGAGGCAAGATGTCAATACATTACGTGCCATGTTCCAGTTGTGCAAAGTACACCACTATGCTACTGAGCCTTAGTAAAAGTAACAAGCAAAAGAAACCGGGAAAAAGGATACCTGCTGAGTGGCGGCAGCAAGCCTCTGGATTCTGCCTCAACAGGCTACCGGACATTGATGCGTAGATCCAGCCTCTCAAATCCATACTGCTCCCTCAGGCTGGGAGATCCCCTTGCAATGCATATCAGTTCAGTGCTTCTGAGCTGCCTTCTCCATGAAGCTCACACAAGGCAGCCAAATGTCACAGACGCTGCCAGAGTACACTTTATTGCCAGTCCACATTCTTCCATGCGTGAGTGAATTCCAATGCAGCTTGCATGTAGGTTCTTACAGCAGTACTGGTTCTCAGCACATCTTTCAACATTTATGTATCACTGAGAAAACTCATTGCGTGGCCCCAAAAAAAATGCCGTACAGCTTAACTGCAATAAAAGTAGATTGAAAGACTGTCTCCATGCCTCAGTGGGTGTAGCTCTTAAATGACACTAATTATAACACAGTATAACGTATTCAAGGATGAATACTCTTATCTTGGGATTCTTCCAGATCCAACAAAGCTTCTTTCTCATTCAATCCAAGATTCTAAGGAACTGGAATCTCCATTTATTCTCTCTGCCGACTCCATCCAGACAGCTTGGATGTTTACTCTAAAAGGAGAGTATCCTTTTCCAAAATGGCCACCTCCCACAACAGGAACATCCGCAATAAACTCAGGAAAGCTTTCCCACATTTGCACATGCTTGCTGCACACAATTCTCAACTTCAATAACAAATAGCTGCCTTTAAGAGCTGCTCCTGTACCAGATTATCAGTCATTCAAGCAGCTGCTGAGGTTCCTGAAGCACATTTCACACGTGCAGAGAACCTGTTCAGCGGAGAAGGATGGACTAACCTAACAACGTGAAAGCCAGCTTTCCTAACCCATGCCATGGCCAGCTGCAGTCCTTCGTGCATGTGAGGGATAAGAGGGCATGGGCTTTGAGTTTCTCTGTTCTATGGGCTGTCTTCACTTTGAATAAGGATGCACAGGGTGAGAATTCCCTATGATTAGTATGAAATGGGATACAATGGACATGATGAGAAGCGCAACTGGTTTCTTCATTAGGGTTTTAGTTGAGTTACTGAAAGTCAGGGTATTCGAGAGAGAGTTGGAGCGGGTGTAAAAGACATTATGCTGCCTCCTGAGTTTTGGTGCTAAACAATTCACGTACTCCAACAAGGTAATGTAACAGGGTGATTGTTAAGTCCAAGACTTGCTTAGGACGAAAGGAATGAAAGAACAAACTTGTACCTTTCATAACCCAAGGACATCTCAGGGCACTTCACAGCCAATTAAAGTACTTACCTTTGGAACTGTAGTCACCGTTGTAATGTCAGGAACATGGCAGCCAATTTGCACACACCAAAGTCCCACAAACAGCACTGAGAAATTGACCAGGACACTGGGAAAACTCCTCTGCTCTTCTTTGAAAAGTGCCATGGGATCTTTTATGTCCACCTGAGGCGCAAGACGGGCCTCAGTTGATGTCTCATCAGACAGAAGACACCTTCAACAGTGTAGCAATCCCTCTGCACTGCAGTGAGGTGTCAGCCTGGATTGGGTACTCAGGTCTCTGGAGTGGAGGTTAAACCCATGTCCCTCTGATTCAGAGGTGAAAGGGCTGCCACTGAGCCAAGCTGCATCTTCATTCTTGGAAAGTTTGACTTATTATTATTACCTAGTGCTGAGTTCCCTCGTATGGGGTATTCTTGTTGACACTGATCTCATTTCCTTCTCTCCTTGGGGGAGGCAAGGACCCAAAGAAGCAAGAATCCATCATACTACAGTCGGAATTTCAAATATAAAAAGGTGAAAACAGGAACTATTCAACAGAAAATCAGAAACAGTGGCCCTTATATAAAGCATTTCAATATTCAATTACAAAGATACAGGCCATATAATCAAACAACATCTGCTCTTACTGAGTGCTAATCTAGACAGCTGGCAATTCAGATGGAGTAAATTTAAAAATCAGTCAAAAACAAAAACTCAATTAGTTGACAGGGTTCCCTCTTGTCCTCACTTTCCAGCCCACCAGCCCCCGCATCCAAAGGATCATCCTCTGCCATTTCCGCCACATCCAGCGTGATTCCATTACCAAAGGCATCTTCCACTCTCTTCCCGTCAGCATTCCGAAGGGATCATTCCCTTCGCAACACCCTGGTCCACTCCACCATGACCCCCAACACATCATCCCCTTCCCATGGCACCTTCCAATGCAATCACAGGAGGTATAATACCTGCCCTTTTACCTCCTCTCTCCTCACTATCCAAACCCCAAACACCCCTTTCAGGTGAAGCAGCGATTTAGCTGTACTTCTTTCAATTTAGTACATTGTATTCACTGCTCACAATGTGGTCTCCTCTACAATGGGGAGACCAAACACAGATTGGGTGACCGCTTTGTGGAACACCTTCGCTCCGTCTGAAAGCATGACCTTGAGCTTCCGGTTGCTTGCCATTTCAACACCCCCACCCCTGCTCTCATGCCCACATATCTGTCCTGGTCTTGCTGCAGTGTTCCAGTAAATATCAACACAAGCTCGAGGAACAGCATCTCATTTACCAATTAGGCACACTACAGCGTGCCGGACTGAACATGGATTTCAATACTATCAGAGCATGACAGGCCCCTTTTTTTGTTTTTAGTTATTTTTTCTTTTTTATTTGTGTATTTTATTTTGGTTTGTTTCATAGTTCATTTTTTTAACCAGTTTTTTTTCATGCTTGTGCTTTGGACCAGGGCTGTTCATTTTTCTGTCAATTAACACCCTCGCTGCACTAGTGCTTTGTCTTTCAGCACACCATTAACATACCATTTGCCTTTGCTCCATGATCTTCTGGTCAGTTTTTCTCTGTGACCTTGTCCTTTCAAGACCTTCCCTTTTGTTATCTCTTGCTCCACCCCTGCTTTATTTGCTTAAAACCTTTTACATTTCTAACCTTTGCCAGTTCTGATGAAAGGTCACTGACCTGAAATGTTAACTCTGCTTCTCTCTCCATCGATGCTGCCAGACCTGCTGAGTATATCCAGCATTTCTTGTTTTTAACTCAATTAGTTGGTTGTTCTTCACTGTCAGATTAAAATATCAAAAGCTACCAACATTTCACAATTATGCAGCTTCATTGCTGGGAGTTTTCTCAGTGGATCTCCCAATCAATCAGCCACCATAACTTTGATGGAAACCCCAGATATCCCATGTAACCAGCTTTATACCAAAGTCACAGTGCCCAATCAAAAGAACTCCTGAGGAAAGTCAAAATGAGATTTCACAATCTTGTTAAAAGCCAAATGCTGCAACTATAGGTATAATTCAGTATAATTTATAAGACTGAGTTCACTAACCCTCATGGAAGAGAGTTCAAATTAAGTCTTTATGCGTGTTTCAAGAATAGAAAGTTCCCTCAAGTCCAAAGTGCTGGTTCATGATTCATTCACTACTGCAGTAGTGCCTTTACAAACTTTAGTAGCAAGGGATATGCCCACATAACACAACAACTTATGAAAGTTGCTGGAATCAAATGTGGAAAATCTATAAATAACACTGCATTTCAAACAGATTTACTACTGACATTACAACAACCTTTGAAGCTCAAGGGATTTAAAATAGCCAGGAATTTCATCCGATCTTGCCTAACCAGCACTGCGTACCTAGAGGATTCCAGAATACAGCTGCTTGATTTATTTGTTCACTTGTGACACAGAATCAACCAGATTTAAAAAGTGGGTACGGTAGGGGTGTAGCAAGTTTAAACCAATCAGAACAGAGTTTATTATAGACACTGCCACGAGACTACAAAATAAGAGCACGTCGAGTGATCATTACAAATAGCAGCACTGAGATAGAAGCATGGAAAAAAGAATGATTCAAATTCTCCCATCATGTGGTCATAAAAGCTCTTACATAATTTATTTGGACAATGAAATTAACTTGCAATGCTGTGTCAAATCTTACCACCCATTGATACCAGAGAAAACAGGGAGTCTTTCTAAATGGATTTTACTTCCATGGATGGATCAAGTCTGTGAGGGTCCAAGACAGGTGGTGCACCTGAAAGATGAATTTAGAGTGAGGCGTGCCAATTTTAACAGCTGGATCTCCTATGATTGGTAAACTAGCTGGGTAATCCCATTGGTAGCAGGTCACCCGCTCACCTCTTCTGAGCAATTCCTGGCAGCAGCCCCAAGGAAACACAACTAAAGGGTCAGTGCAATCCTTAAAAGGGAGACTGGATTTCCTGAAGTTCAACACCCTGATTTCTTATCGTGCTGGGCATTGGACGTAGCTGGAAGGAGAGGAAAGGTATTCCCCCATGTTCCTGGCCGTCTCACTGGAGATGTGGCTAGCAACCACGAGGGAAGTGCTTTTCCCACAAAATGAGAAGATGACACCCAGTTTATTGATGGAAGTGTGGTTAGAGTTGGTACAAGGAGGGAGTAGCTGAAGCATTCCCCTTCCACCCACCCCACACACAGATCCGGTCCAGTGCAAGAGAGATTCAATTACCTCACCGAGTGACTACAGCTCCTCTTTTCCCCATCCCTTAAACTGAACCTGATCACTGTCCCTCCCCTCCATCCTTTAGCATTAAGAGCAATGATTAGCCGTACATCATGAGGATACAATGTATTACCTCTCATACACACTTCATGACACAATATTCATGTCGATAAGAGTAAAACCCCTTAAGTCGATTAAACCTCCTGGCTGGTCCTGAGCTACCCTCACGGCAACACAAATGCAGTTAATAGCACAACAGAAGGCAAGCATTGCTGCAAACCCCAAGGCTCATTCATTTGGACAGCTGTCATTAATACTTGTCTACTGGCTCAGCCTGCCTAATACAGCATTGGTCACCTGCTGGATGCACGTCTGGACCGCCACCGACTGTGATCTGTCCCCAGGGTGGTTGTCACCTTTTCCAGTCAGTATCAATGGCATGGTCCCTGGTGCAGCAGGCAACAAGTCTTCATGCAGGAGGCTGCAACGGTCAGAAACAACTTGCCTCAAGTGCAACCACCTCAGACATATATAGAAAGGTCACCCTTGGCTTATAGGCCTCGTTAGGTCCTGGAAGCCAGTCCTCGCCTGCTATATTCTCAGAGATCGACCAGCAGCTCCTTCTGCATCTTGATAACTCTGCTGCTGCTGCTGTTGCTCTTTTTCTTCCTCCTCCATCTAGTAAGATGCAGCAAGGAAACCATTCATCATAAAGCTTTCACTATTTATTCAGGTAGACTAATCAAAGAGAGCATCAGAAATAAGCAACTCCATCAACAACATGCATAGTAACACACAGATGGCACTGATTTGGGTGCCTACAGCTCCTCGCCTCTAAATCCTGCTTCTGGAACCAATTTCTCAAGGTTTTACTTAGTGGGCTAGGCGATGAGTGAGATGTCTGTTTTTTTAACAGTTAAAATTGTATTGGGGTTCGAATTGCAACCGATGTCCAGATTTTTATGAGATTCCCACCTACGACCAACTGAGAAGTCTCCAAGATGAAAATGACATGAAAAGGGAAGTAAACTGCTTAAGCCTGCTAAGTACACTCATCAGATTTCAACCCTCTCACACCCAGTTCCTGCCTGGCGTGGAAGGGCCAGCTTTCACATGCCTACTGGAAAACGTTAACCTTCTAACGCACATGTTGTCCAATTGCTTGTCCGACATTCTGAGCTGAATGACCCACAATTTCCTCCAGTTAAACATCAGGAAGATCCCCATCCACAAACTCTACACCTCTCTCCAGTCAGTGTCTTAGCTTAAATCAGGCGGTTCACAATCTTGGTATCATATTTGACCCCGGACTTAGCTTCCGACCTAATGTCCGCTGCATCACTAAGACTGTCAACTTCCACATCCGTAACATCACCCACAGCCCTCATCCATGCCTCGGTCACTTCCACACTCAACATTCCATCCGGCCTCTGCTCAATAAACTTCACCTCATCCAAAAATCTGCCCATCGCCTATCCTGCACCACTTACCCTACACTCGCTGATGTAAACTGGCTCCCGGTCCCTCAATGTCCCAAATTTCAAATCCCCTTCAGTGTTTACATTCACTTATAGCCTCATTAATTTCTGTACCTTTTTCAGCCCTACAAACCACCATGAAGGCTGCGTTCCTCAGACTCTGGTGTTTTGTCCATCCCCACTTAACTCGTCATATCACTGATGATCATGTCTCCAGCTGTCTAGGCCTAGCAAATGGGAATTCTGCCCTAAACCTCTCTACCACCCACTGCTCCTGTTCCTTTAAAACTCCCCTTAAAAACCACTTCTGAACAGTTTTTGCTCACCCCCTATATTAGTCATAAAGCACCGAAACAGGCCCTTTGGCCCACTGAGTCTGTGCCAACCATCAACCAACCCTTTATACTAATCCTACATTAATCCCATATTACCTACCACATCCCCACCTTCCCTCAATTCTCCTACCACCTACCTACACGAGGGGCAATTTTATAATGGCCAATTTATCTATCAACCGGCAAGTTTTTGGCTGTGGGAGGAAACCGGAGCACCCACGCGGTCACAGGGAGAACTTGCAAACTCCGCACAGGCAGTACTCAGAACCGGACACGGGGTTGCTGGAGCTGTGAGGCTGTGGCGCTAACCACTGCGCCGGTCTTGGACTCTGTGTCAATTTACGTCTGATAATGTTTCTGTTCAGCACATCAGAACATTTTTTAAAACATTAAAGACAACATATAAATGTAATCTGTAGTTCCTGAATGCAGTAACTTGATATTATTCCTAGAAAGACTTCTCTGTTAATGTGCCCCAACAACTTAGCCAATTACTCACAAATTCATAGAAACTGCATGTGAACAGATTAATCTGCAGTTTAATGTACTTAGTTGCTGATTGTATTTGTATCGGTTGTAACTGACAACATACTTGCTTATAACCTGTGACATTTTTAATATTTGTCAGTTCCGAAGAAGGGTCACTGACCCGAAACGTTAACTCTGCTTCTCTTTCCACAGATGCTGCCAGACCTGCTGAGTGGTTCCAGCATTTCTTGTTTTTATTTCAGATTTCCAGCATCCGCAGTATTTTGCGTTCATACTTGAAAGTAAAACTCCTTGCATCATACTTTGAATTTAAATCTAATGGTAGCAAACTGAATTTGAGAGAGATAGTCAACAGCAAGGAAGACTGCAACAAATAACAAGACAGCATCAATAAACTTGCAGAATGGGCACATAATTGGCAAATGAATTTCAACACATAAGTTCGAGGTATTATCTTTTAGTAAGAGAAACAGAAGTCAATTATTGCTTGCAAAGTAAGAATCTAAATAGAGTAGAGGAACAAAGGGATCAGGAGTAAAAACATGTAAATTACAAGTAGCCACATAGATTAACAAGGCCATAAGAAAGCAAACCAAGCACTTGGGTTCTGGGGGTGGGGGATGGTGGGGAGTGTGGAAAGAATTGAAAAGTACAGAAGCTATGCTAAGCTTCTCTTGAACCATGATTACACCACATTTGGAACACTGTGAATAATTCTGGTCAGGCACTGGAGTGTGTGCAAAAAATACTTACAATGATGGTACCAGAAATGCAAGGCTACATACCCATCAGGAAAGGATGAGCATTTGAACTATTTTGTATTGTATTTTTGCAAATTTTTATGAATAAAGTATATTTTTGGGAAAAACAATGATGAGCAGGCTGGAAGGACCATCAACTCGGTGAAAGATGCTCTTGTCCACGACCAAGTGTTGCAGACTGGCACAGTCCAAGGTCCAAGACTACATGCTGAGAGACACACTAAAGCTTGGGGCAGCTGCAGCAAAGGCTGAATGGGGAAAGGCCACTGTGTAAGGTCATCCCCCATAGTATACAGAGGGGCTGGAACCAGTGTAAAACCCCTCACGCTGTATGCACCAAAAATGTTTTTGCTATGTAATACAAATGTGCATTATACAAAATGGAATGGCAAGAGTTGTGAGGCACCTCATGTTCTGTACGGAAGGAATCTGATCTCCATTGCACTTTCCAAAATGCCAAATTTGAACTGCTTTGTAATTTTTTCTTTACAAATTTTTAGGAATAAAGTATATTTTGGAGGGAAAAAATGAGCAGGCTGGGTCTCTTTTCTCCAAGAGAGAAGAGTGAGCTAACCGAGGTTTTTAAAATGCTGTGGCTACGTTATCAAAGCTTTACAGTGATGGGATTTCCACTTGTGGGAATGAGCAAAACTCGAGGCCATCCATATAAGATAGCCAGCAAGAAATCAGACAGGGAATTGAGAAGAAACTTCATTACCCAGAGAGCCAAGAGAATGTGGAACTCACTACAACAGAGAATGGTTGAGGTGAATAGTACAGATGCATTTAAGGGGAGGAGAGACAGGCATAGAAGAGAATAGAGGGTTATGCTGGTAGAGTTAGATGAGGAAGAATGGAAGGTGGCTCGAGTGGAGCATGAATGCAGCATGGACTGGTTGGGCCAAATGACCTGTTTCTGTGCTGTATATCCTATGTAATTTCTATGATTAGCTGATTCAATTTCTGTCCTCATATTCAATCCTTTGCTTTAAATCTAGAAATTACTACTTTCACTCCTTATATAGGAGCAAACAATATTTTTAGCATTCTTTCTCCCTTTAGGGATAATTCTTACGTCACCCAGCGGGGAGCCTCACCCGCCAGAAATTCATGTGTGTGCCTGAATTTCCAGGCTCCCTGTTAAAAGTACAAAGCCAGAAAATTCCTCATCATCTCAACCTTCGACCATCCTTTCTACACAAGGAGAGAAATTACAGCTGCAGTGAATAATTTTCAATTAAAGGCACAGAATGCCATAGTTTTCAATCAAAATAATAATACTGTAGATTTTTAGAGAACCAACAATCTTATTTTCCCAATGAAAGTTCATTTCTGAAGCTTTCTTCATTGAGGTGTCAGCTTTGGCTCAGTGGTAGCTTTCACTCCTGAGACTTGAGCACGTGATCAGACACCTCAGTGCAGAACTGAAGGAGTGAAGCACTGCAAAAGGTGCCATCCTTTGCAAGAGATGTTAAACTGAGTTCCATCTGCCCTCTGAACCAAGCACAAAAGATCTGGTAGCTCTAACCTTCAACAACCATCACTAAAACAGATTATCTGTTCATGTATTTCACTGTTCGTGGGACTTTGCTGTGAGCAAATTGGCTGCCATATTTCTCTACTTTTTTTTTATTCATTCGAGGAATATGGGCATCGCTGGCTATGCCAGCATTTATTGCCCATCCCTAATTGCCTTTGAGTTGAGGTGTTGAGTTGACTTCTTGAACTACTGCAGTCCTTGTGGTGTAGATACACTCAGAGTGCAGTTAGGAAGGGAGTTCCAGGAATTTGACCCAGCAACAGTGAAGGAACAGCGATATAGTTCCAAGTCAGGATGGTGTGCATCTTGGAGGGGAACTTGCAGGTGGTGGTGTTCCCATGCATTTGCTGCCCTTGTCCTTCTAGTTGGTAGAGGTCACGGGTTTGAAACGTGCTGTCGAAGGAGCCTTGGTGAGGTGCTGCAGTGCATCTTGTAGATGGTACACACTACTGCCACTGTACATCAGTGATGGAGGGAGTGAATGTTGAAGGTGGTGGATGGGGTGCCAATCTAGCAGGGTGCTTTGTCCTCGATGGTATCGAGCTTCTTAAGTGTTGTTGAGTTGCACCCATTCAGGCAAGTGGAGAGTATTCCATCACACTCCTGACTTGTGCCTTGTAGATGGTGGACAGGCTTTGGGGAGTCAGGAGGTGAGTTACTCGCCACAGAATTCCCAGCCTCTGACCTGCTCTTGTAGCCACAGCATTTATGTGGCTAATCCAGTTCAGATTCTGGTCAATGGTGACCCCCAGAATGTTGATAGTGGGGGATTCAGTGATGGTAATGCCATTGAACGTTAAAGGGGAGATGGTTAGATTCTCTCTTGTTTGAGATGGTCATTGCTTGGCACTTGTGTGGCGGAGGTATTACTTGCCACTTATCAGTCCAAGCCTGGATGTTGTCCAGGTCTTGTGCATCTGGACACTGACTGCTTCAGTATCTGAGGAGTCGCGAATGGTGCTGAACATTGTGTAATCAGCAGCAAACATCCCCACTTCTGACCTTATGATGGAGGGAAGGTCATTGATGAAGCAACTGAAGATGGTTGGGCCTAGGTCACTAGGGCCGATTCCCATTGACTCCAGTTTTGCTAGGGCTCCTTGATGCCATACTTGGTCAAATGCTGCCTTGATGTCAAGCCATTTTTGGACCACGGGTATAATGAGGTGAGGAGCTAAGTGGCCCTGGCGGAACCCAAACTGAGCATCAGTGAGTGGGTTATTGCTGAGCAAGTGCCACCTCCTAGCACTGTCGACGACCCCTTCTATCACAGCAGTGACTACACCTCTAAAGTCAGTCATCGGCTGTAAAGCATTTGGGACATCCTAAGATCATGAAAGATACTATTATGGAGATGATGCCCCGGAATAAATATTCCTCAACTACCCACTTCCTGATTCTCAAATGTTTGGGTATCACAGGGCGGCACAGTGGCGCAGTGGTTAGCACCACAGCCTCACAGCTCCAGCGACCCGGGTTCAATTCTGGGTACTGCCTGTGTGGAGTTTGCAAGTTCTCCCTGTGTCTGCGTGGGTTTTCTCCGGGTGCTCCGGTTTCCTCCCACATGCCAAAGACTTGCAGGTTGATAGGTAAATTGGCCATTAGCAATTGCCCCTAGTATAGGTAGGTGGTAGGGTAATAAAGGGGGACAGGTGGGGATGTGGTAGGAATATGGAATTAGTGTAGGATTAGTATAAATGGGTGGTTGATGGTCGGCACAGACTCGGTGGGCCGAAGGGCCTGTTTCAGTGCTGTATCTCTAAATAAACTAAATAGATCACCTGTCTCTTCTCTCAGCCACTCCCTGTTTCCGTCCTCTCTTAGGAGATGCATTAGTCACTCTTTAGGTATGAACAGAAAAAAGCCCAGAATAAAAATATGCAAAATTATCCTCATCACTATACAGAATTTTTATTTTTCCATCATGTTGTCAAGCCTATTTTACAAGCGCATTTAAGTTTTCATGTACCGCTCATACAACGGGTGTTCTGAAGGTGGTTTCCAGAAGATGCCAACATACATTATAATGCTTTATCAAGATTTCTAATGTCAATCCTAATCATAACCCAACTTCAAAGCTGTGGAATATCCTTGTTTCACCTCTCTGTACCTGCTCTGAGCCACTAATGTACTTTTGATGGTAGAATGTGAAGAACTGCATATAATACTCAAAGTATACTTTTATCAGTGAGTAATTCCAGGTTAACAACTTGTTTTGACAGGTAAACCCTCAAGGTACATTCTAGGTACTTGCTTTATTGCTGATGAACTCAATTTGCCTGAATATTTTCACTACCTGATTATCAAGTTGTGAAAGCAATTACAACCAATAATGTTATTTTAAACTAACCTGCCAATGGGAAACTTGATAGAAGCTGATTAGTGTGAAATATGCAACCACTGACAATTTTACTTCCCACAGAAAATGATCTTCTGCATTTAGCAGTCAACAGCTGTCCAAATGTTTCATGGTCCCCATTCCAATGTACAAAGTTTTGCAATTCCTGTCATTAAAATTCTTTAGCCGAATTTTCTTTATTTATTCAGAACCCCATCAATATCATTAATCTCCACTGACCGTACAGTTTGCTGCCATAGCAAATCTGATATCAAAAGTACATATTCTCCATTTGGTTGAAGACAATAAGCAACAGAAGAATCAGAACAACCCTTGTAGAGCATGAGTCAATAACCCCAGAGAGAATTTTTAAAATTCTCATTGCTTCCTATTTCCAAGCATCTTTTCAATCCAGCAAGCTGATATATTAATTCCACGCAACTTAATATTCTTCAAAAATGCAAGCATTAAACTTTAATATGGGGACTTCTGGGAAAAAAAACAAGGTAAATCAAATTACTAGATCAAGCTTCATTTCCCACCTCTCAGAATTCCAGAAGATTCATGAGACATGATCTAATGCTTCCAAGCTAATCGACAAACCATTATGACCTCTATAGTCTTCAGATAAACACGGACAAATTTCCCTTAAATTGTTTGAATGTTTTCCCCATTACTAAAGCTAGATGGTTTATATCTTCCAGATTCATGTCTTGCTTTTCCTTCTAATTTACTATGAAGCTGTTGTGCAGTAACAAGATAATGTCCAGAACTGTCTATGAAAGGCACATTCTGGGATTTGATTAAGGATAGAACTCAGCCTCTCAAAGGACACTCAAAACTTGAGAGCTTTTTTTTAAATAACCCATCCACTAAGGACAGGGATGAAAGTGCTGCAGTCAGGTTATACTGCCCTGACTGGCAAGTGTCATTTGTGACACTCTAGAAACTGAATCTGAATGGTGGAACTTTATAATGATAGATTACTCCCTCTAAACTGATTTTCAAGTTTGTTTTGTGAAAATATCTTAACCCCATGTGAAAGAGTACCGTATTGAAGTCTATCCTAGTCAATCTTTTGATCACCTAAACAATGGGCAGTAACATTACCACCTTCAGCTTAATATTCACCACAACACTGTATTCAGTGCTGCTCTGGCAGTGCATTAGCCAAAAACAAATGATGAGGTCCCACTGAAGGACTGCCAATCTCAGCACCTGTGATGCAGCAGTTGGTTCTCCACATCATGAGCTATCATGAATGTCTTAGTGTAAGAGCTAAAGCAGCTCATGTGAGTCACAAAGAACCCTTTTGGCTTCTCCCTGGTCTACAGTCAAAATCAGAACATAACTCAACCAAGGAACTTAATGAAGAGCAGTCCTTAGATAGGTTCAGTTGTTCCATGGTTAATCCTCTGTCAGATCTGGAGTGAAAGCTCTTACATTTAATAATCAAACTAGACTTCAAAGTCATTAGTGTGCAAGTGATCAAAAATACCATCTTTCTCTCAAGATCACTCTTTAGCAATTGAGGCTCTCACAATTAGCCGTTTTTGACGATTTGAAACATGTTTTGCATTGCAGGAAGCAACATAGGCAGATCTTGTATTCTCTCCCTATGAATATCTGTCACCAAAAATGACCCATGACAAAATTGTAAATAGTGTATTGTGCTACAGCCAGTGACCAGCAGAAAAGACAGCGATTGGAAAAGCTTTTAAATCAAAGAATTTACCTGAAAAATAACAATTCCAAATCTGGAAACTGACAAAGATAACTGCACAGATTGCAAACATTTTTTTCAAATGCTTTGCACAGATTCTTTTAACATTTGTATAATTTCGAGGAACTAAACAAGAATGTTGGTGAATGTTTTTACTGTGTCATATGAACAGGATGAACTACTCCAATGATGAGAAGGAATGTGGTCGGTCCACCAGGAGAACTTGACATAACAGATAGCAGTAACTGAAGAAGAAAATACATGCTCCCAAGACCACATGTTACAAGTTTCAGTTCTGCCTTAGATACTCAATCTACGGTCGAGCAGTATTGGTCATTTCTGTGAACAGCATGAGCGCCTTACATTCAGAGCTATGCACATGATGTCCAATAATAAAGTGTAATCCAGGGATGTAACAATAGGACTCCCTTGTGATTGAAAGCAAACATTGTGGGTCAGATTTTATTCTGAAGCTGCAGGTGCAAACACTGGGATCGGAAACGGGTGCAGCTTCTGTCAGGTCCATGAGTGGCCGGCCGAATGCAGTCACTCGGCAGCTGGTCAATTAAGCTTCATGAGGCATTGGGGCTGTTCAAAAATGTGGACTGTGGTGGGGGAGGGTGGAGGCACCAGCATCAGATGGCACCACAATAGGTGCTGGCGCCATAATTAAAAGGCAGCCAGCATTCAATGTTTGCTGGCCAAGTGGGAAGAATTCTTCAGGGGAGAGAAGCAGCAGAACAACGTCAGAAGGAAGTCTCCAGCTGGCCCCATACTTCAGTGATGCCTCCCTGCACGTTCGCCTTCAGGTTGCCAAAGAAAGGCGGGAGGTCCTCTTCCCCCAGGATGGGAGAAGCATGGCTGGGCACATGACAAATCAAGCCTGACGTCAGATATCAGGAGGTCAACAGACGTGGGGTCACCCCAATGACCAAGATCCAGTGCCGCAAGCAGCTCAATGGATGTCAAAGCAAGTACCTCATAAATCCTTGACCTTTTGTGCCTTGCATGTGTTAGAGGAGGAGGGTGTGCCCACACAGTCATGGGCAAAGGCTCAGAGAGGGAAAACATTGCCTGAAGCATGACTAAATGGCGTTGAAAGGCACACATCTGTCACTGAAAACCCCCACAAAGTCCCCCACATGCAGGAGGCTATCTGCAGTAGATGATAGCACACAATCACAGAGAACGGGCCATGTCCTAATGGAGAAAGTGGCCATGGAGCTGGCTGGACTGCAAGATGGAAGAAGTGTTGCAGACGGAGAGACAGGGCACCTTCCCAAGACAGTAAGGTTGTCATGGGGCACAAGGGTGCATTTGCAGTGATGGAGCTATGCTGTTCATCAGGCACCCGGTGCCTATAGGGATCTCCAACATAGGGGTGTGTGCTATGTTGGGAGGGGAGGCCCCTGACTCTTCAATGTCTCTGTTCTCTCATGCAGAACATCAGCACAGGGCCTCCAGGACTGTGGGAGCCTGAGGAGGAAATGATGGAGCTTCAGAGGGTCCATCGTCACCTCCTACCCCTGTACCCTCCACTAGCGCAGATACGCGCACATTGGTGGGTATGTGTTCGCAGTTAGATTTGGAAACACACCCTTGTGAGCACATCACACACGCACCTGACAAAGGCTGTGACAGTCCAGGCCTCTGAACTGAGCCCCTGGTTTCACCAGCATCATGGGAAATGATGCAGCTGCAGCAAGAGGCCAGGCAACATCTGGCAGAGAGATGACAGAGGCTATGAGTGCCCAACTGTGGACAATGGAGGAGTCCATCCAGGCCTCGAGGGCTGCACTGTCTCTGACTGATGCACTTGTGTCCTCCATTGGAGAGACTGGCGGTGCTTCTGGAGAGCCACATCCAGCAGAGCACTGTGTCTGCAGGATATTCGTGCAGACCTACATACCCTCGTCTTGACCATGAGCTCATGGCAGCAGTGGCAAAGCGAGTGAAAGACAAGGCACCAGGCATCACTACCAGGTCCTCTACCTTCTCTGGTCAGCAGGGAGGCACAAGTGTGCCTTGCAAAGGAGGAGAAACAACTGGCAGCTGCTCTCCGGGTGCTCATGCGGGCAGCAGTTCAGCCCCTCTGCCAATGACGCCAGATCCTCCTTTATCCCTGACGCCAGAGGGTGGTACTTCTCCCATGCAGGTGGCCCTCAGCACACCAGGGCCCTCCAGGTCAAATGCATCCAGAGCATTACCACCAAGGTTATCCTTAGCCTAGGGACAACAAAGTCAGCAGCCTGCCTCCACTTCAGCTGACAGCACAGGGGGAGCACCACGTAGGAACAGACGCAAAAGAATAAAGAGCACCTAGAAGCACACAGGGTTTACAGCTGAAGGTGTAATGTGAAAGGAAAGCATTTTTTGTAACAGTGAAAAAAAGGTGAGCTTCCATCTCACAAGATCCCTTTCCTCTTACTTATGGCCTTTGGTGCTTCATTTCAACCCTGGCTCTGTCAGGTGACTAGAGCCTTGCCAGCTGAGCGCTGTGCACCTGGGCGCTGGCTTGCTAAAGGAAGGAAGGCAACAACAGGGCTGCCTGAAGTCAGGCTTTATTGTCCAACCTACAACTGGTAGTTATGATCAAAGGTAACACGATTTTATAAGATCATCGCAAGCCTCACTTGCATACATCTCATGGCATTTCTCCTGCAGTCCCTGGGGTCCTTCATCTGGTGATGCTCGGCCACCTTCGTCCTCCACATCCTCATCGTCCACGGAGGCATCGTACTCCTCAAAATCCTCATTGTTCACTGCTTCCCTCTCTGGGAGTGATAGGCTAGCAGTGCACAGCAGACCACCACTATACACGAGACCCTCGCAGGGGCATACTAAAGGGACCTTTGCCCCCACCTCCTCAGACTATTTCTGATGCCCTCCCTTCTCCACCCTGCCTCACAATCAATACTGCCTCTCCCAATGGCCTCCCTTTGCAGCCAGCAATGAGCTCCTGCCTCCATGTCGCCTCCCTCAATCAGGGAAGGCTCTGAAGCCCCATGATTCCCAAGTGTAGTGAATAACATTTAAAAATGAGAATAAAATCTCTGTCAATAGGCCTCTTAATTGTATTAATTGCCTACCCGCCATGTCGATGTCAGATCTCCACCCTCCACATTTGACGCCATCAACAAAAATCGAGAAGGGGCATCACGACACTAGGCTGCCTTTCCAACGTCTCCTGTCCCAATTGAATGCACCCCCCCCCACCTCAGTTCCCATCTCCAATTGCCACATAAAATTCAGTCTTAGGTCTTTCGCATGTACCCCCGCTTTTGCTATCAATCTTTTTGAAGGCAGACTAAAACAATTGGTGAACCAAGGCCAGATAATTATTTAAAACTATTTTATTTCACAGACATCAAGTAATCAGGATATCAATCAAAGCATACTGCACTTACTTAACTCAATTTCACCCCAAAAAACGGGTGGGAATAAAAAACAAATCATGGATTCTGTCCCTTCCGTGGGCTGACTTACCTGTTTGTAATATATGTTTCTTTCCAGAGAATTTTTAAACTGCAAAAAAAGCTGGCCTCTTGCATTTTAACTCCAGCTCTGGGCCAAGGACTGTAACTCAAAATTTCTTGTTTTAAGAAGTTAAATGTCTGTCCATATATCCTCTAAGACTCTGTCCCATAGCCAGGGGAGGGTGCTGATGCTGACTTTCTGCCTGTTTAGTGATTCACCAGTATGCCTGTTAATAAACCCAGCTAATTCTCTTACCCCATTAGCATGTTGGTTTAAAAGGAAAAATCTACTCTTGTTGTCAAAGTGAATGGGAATGATCCTGACCAATAGGCATCACTGTGTCTGTTTAAAACTTAACTACCCCATCTGGCTTTAATACTCATCTTCAAAGCCTGCACCCTATTGCTTTTATGAAAAAAAAAGCATATGATATAAAATAAAATGCATTCATACAATATTTATACACAACTCAGCCCAGAGATCCTCTCTGTGAAGAAAAATAAAAATAGCAAAAAATCTCAATGTGAAAGCGCTGGACTGTTAAAAGGACAGTTCCCCTGATGTTCTCCTGGACGAAAGCATCATTCATTTACATGCAGAGGCCAGAATAATGAGGAAAAATGTCCACTAATGAAAAACATTGACTAAATGATCGTAAAGTTTCCTTTTTTATTTAATAAGCTGCATTTGCATCAGAAGAAGAGCATATGGTAAATGAAATAATGACTAAAATTTCAAAACATATTTCAGACTATTTGACCGCCATTAAAACCAACTTATTGCACTTAACCTTTCAGATCCAGTGTGTGTTCGCTGTCAGGACTTACTACAACTTTTATACATGGAGTTTTTACTTCTGACAATGGTAAATAAAACAATTGTAGCTAGCGGAAAGTCCCCATTAATACTCTTAAACTATCCTCAAGTGTGCTGCAGTGTGATTGCGAATCGCTGGCGAGTACAACAGAGGGAGGGAATAAACAGAAAAAACATACGTAATGAGAAAGCTATGATTTACAGACGATAAAATATCCTAAAAAATTATTGCTGAGGAGGACACTTGCACAAAGGAAAAAAGGCTGGAAACAAAATACAGCAACTTGCAGTAACATAGCACCTTTTAATATAGAAAAACTGCCCTTGACATCAAGGCAGCATTTGACCGAGTATGGCATCAAGGAGCCCTAGCAAAACTGAGGTCAATGGGAATCAGGGGGAAAAACCTCCGCTGTTTGGAGTCATACCTAGCACAAAGGAAGATGGTTGTGGTTGTTGGAGGTCAATCATCTGAGCTCCAGGACATCACTGCAGGAGTTCCTCAGGGTAGTGCCCTGTGTCCAACCATCTTCAGCTGCTTCATCAATGACCTTCCTTCAATCATAAACTCAGAAGTGGGGATGTTCGCTGATGATTGCACAATGTTCAGCACCATTCATGACTCCTCATGTAGAAATGCAGCAATACCTGGACAATATCCAGGCTTGGGCTGATAAGTGGCAAGTAACATTCGTGCCACACAAGTGCCAGGCAATGACCATCTCCAACAAGAGAGAATCTAACTATCGCCCCTTGACATTCAACGGCATTACCATCACTGAATGCCCCACAATCAACATCCTAGGGGCTACCATTGACCAGAACTGAACTGGAGTAGCCATATAAGTTCCGTGGCTACAAGAGCAGGCCAGAGGCTAGGAATCCTGAGTCGAGTAACTCACCTCCTGACTCCCCAAAGTCTGTCCACCATCTACAAGGCACAAGTCAGGAGTGTGATGGAATACTCTCCACTTGCCTGGATAGGTGCAGCTCCAACAACACTCAAGAAGCTCGACACCATCGAGGACAAAGCAGCCCGCTTGATTGGCACCCCGTCTACAAACAGTCACTCCCTCCACCACTGACGCACCGCAGCCTCACAGCTCCAGCGACCTGGGTTCAATTTTGGGTACTGCCTGTGTGCAGTTTGAAAGTTCTCCCTGTGTCTGCGTGGGTTTTCGCCGCGTGCTCCGGTTTCCTCCCACCACCAAAGACTTGCAGGTTGATAGGTAAATTGGCCATTATAAATTGCCCCTAGGATAGGTAGGTAGTAGGGGAATATAGGGACAGGTGGGAATATGGGATAAATGGGTGGTTGATGGTCGGCACAGACTCGGTGGGCCGAAGGGCCTGTTTCAGTGCTGTATCTCTAAATAAAATAAAAAATTAAAAGATGCATTGCAGCAATGCACCAACAAGGCTCCTTAGACAGCACCTTCCAAACCCGCGACCTCTACCAACTAGAAGGACAAGGACAGCAAATGCATGGGAACACCACCACCTGCAAGTTCCCCTCCAAGTCACACACCATCCTGACTTGGAACTATATTGCCGTTCCTTCACTGTCGCTGGGTCAAAATCCTGGAACTCCCTTCCTAACAGCACTGTGGGTGTACCTAACCCACATGGACTGCAGCGGTTCAAGAAGGCAGCTCACCACCACCTTCGCAAGGGCAGTTAGAGATGGGTAATAAATGCCGGCCTGGCCAGCCACGCCCTCAACCCATGAATGAATATTTTTTTTTAAATCCCAAAGAGCTTCAGAGGAGCAATTAGAAAAGAAATGGGTTTAAGGATGGTCCCCAGAGGAAGAGGGGAAAAGCCACAGCATAGGGCTCAGGCTACTGCAGGCAATGCCACCATAGGTAGACCAAACCTATGTACAATTTGACCCCAAGGTGAGCTTCTAACTACATATCTGCTCCATCACCAAGACTACCGACTTCCACCTGTGTAAACTCACCTGTCTTCACCCATACCCAGCTCATCTGCTGCTAAAACCCTCACCCATGACTATCACAGAATTGTTACAGTGCAGAAGGAGGCCATTCGGCCCACTGTGTTTGCACCAGCTCTCCGAATGAGCAATTCACTTTGTGCCGCTCCCCTACCTTCTCCCTAGAACCCTGCACATTCTTCCTTTTCATATAACAGTGAACCATTTTGAATGCTTCAATTGAACCTGCCTCCACCACACTCTCAGGCAGTGTATCCGAGACCTTAACCACTCGCTGCGTGAAAGATTTTCCTCATGTCGCTTTTGCTTCTTTACCAATTAATTTAAATCTGTGCCCTCTCATTCTCGATCTTTTCATGGGTGGGAACAATTTCTCTCTATCAACTCTGTCCAGACCCCTCATGATTTTGAATACCTCTATCAAATCTCCTCTCAGCCTTCTCTTCTCCAAGGAAAACAGTCCCAACTTCTTCAATCTATCTTCATAACTGAAATTCCTCATCCCTGGATCCATCCTCATGAATCTTTTCTGTACTCTCTCCAATGCCCTCACATTTTTCCTAAGTGCAGCGCCCAGAACTGGATGCAATACTCCAGCTGAGGCCAAACTAGTATCTTACACAAATTCAACGTAACCTCCCTGCTCTTGTACTCTATGCTCCTGTTAATAAAGCCCAGGATAGGGTCTGCTTTATTAATTGCACTCCCAACCTGTCCTGACACCTTCAATGACTTCTGCACATATACACCTGGGTTCCTCTACCCCTGCACCCACTTTAGAATTGTACCCTTTATTTTATATTGTCTCTCCATGTTCTTGTCACCAAAATGTATCACTTCACATTTCTCTGCATTGAACTTTATCTGTCACCTGTCCATTCCACCAACTTGTCTATGTCCTTTTGGAGTTCTACACTATCTTCCTCACAGTTCACAAGGCTTCCAAGTTTCATATCATCTACAAACTTTGAAATTGTGCCCTGTACACCAAGGTCTAGGTCATTAATATATATCAGGAAAAGCAAGAGTCCCAACACTAATCCCTGGGGAACTCCACTACAAACCTTCCTCCAGCCTGAAAAACATCCATTAAGCACTATTCTTTGTTTTCTGTCATTCAGCCATTCCGTTTCCATGTTGCTACTGCCCTGTTTATTCCACGAGCTATAACACTGCTCATAAGTCTGTTGTGTGGCACTGTATCAAACGCCTTTTGGAAGTCCATGTCCACATCAACAGCATTGCCCTCATCAACCCTCGCTGTTACCTCTTTAAAAAACTCCAGCAAGTTAGTGAAACGTGATTTTCCCTTAAGAAATCCATGTTGGCTTTAATTAACCCGCATTTGTCCATGTGACTTAATTTTTTCCCAAATTAATCTTTCTAGAAGTTTCTGCATCACCGAAGTTAAACTGAATGGCCTGTAGTTGCTGGGCTTATATTTACACCCATTTTTGAATCATTTGACTACGTTAGCTCTAAACTCTCCTGCCCAGCCTGTTACATTTCATAAATTAAACTCATCCAAAACCCTGCTACCCATATCCTAACTCACACCATGTCCCATTCACCCGTCACCCCTATGCTCAATGACCTGCATTAGCTCCCTCAATTTTAAAACTCTCCACTGCTTTCAAATTTCTCCATGGCCTTGCCCCCTCCCTACCTCTGTAACCTCCTCCAGCTGTACAACCCTCCAAGATCTCTGCACTCCTCTAATTCTGGCCTCTCGAACACCCTCAATTTCATCTCTCCAACATTGGCAGCCGTGCCTTCACCTGCCTAGGCCCTAAGCTCTGGAATTCTCTGCACAAGCCTCTCACCCCTCCTTAAAGAGACAGCTCAAAACATATCTCTTTACCAAGCTTTTCTGTCCTAATATTTTCTTATGTGGCTTGATGTCAGCTTGATAACACTCCTGTGAAGTGCCTGGGGATGTGTTACTATGTTAACGGTAGTTGCACAGCCGTATGGGGATGTAGAGATAGGAACAGGCAAGTCCATGAAGGAAATTAAATACAAGGAAGATTTTAAATTGGAAGCTGGAGTCAACGTAGGGCAGCAAGGCCAGGGGGGATGGAGGAGTGGGAGGTGGTGCAGGATAGGTCATGGGCAACCTGTGTTTTTGATGAGCCAACCAGGAGAGGGTTGGAATAATCAAGGCTGAAAGTGAGGAAGGCATGGATGAGGACTTCCAAAGATAACAAAGAAAGACAGAACAACCTCCAACAAACAAATCCTTCAACTTATAAAAGATAATGGAAGAAATGAAGCATAGAAACAAAGGAAGAATGAAGAGGAAAAAAAAGACTGCTTTATACGTTACATGCAAAATCCACTAGTGATTTTATCAAATGGCAGCAATTCTTTTTAGTCTAATCAGTTACTCAAACACGTACATGTGCTTGTACAGTGCATAAATATCGGCAGAGACTTGTTGAGCTAAATGGCCTTTTTTCCCCTGTAAGTTCTACATTTTGTTTTTGAAGATATGAGTACTGAAATAGATCAGATTGATAAGCTAACTGTGGGTAAATACCTTACAGCAGTGACCACATTAGGATATGGTTTAAGACACTCGAAAAAGTCAGTACAAAGATTATACCACCACATTGGATTAAGGCAGAACTCAAAGATATGGAGTAAGCTAACTCAGGAAGTGGATGGAGATGTAGAGCAACAGCAAAAAAAAATTGCAAAGGTTCAGTTTAAGCATATTCTATTTAAAAAAAAAGGAAATTTACTACTAGTATCAGAACACCATGGATAAATAAAGTTAGAAAGGAATTAAAGTTGAAATGGAGGGACTGTAAGAACTGTAGACTCAAAAAAACTAGAATATGAAATACGACAAAGCTAAGAAGGAAAGAGGAAATAGTTATCATTCCTTCTAATTTTTTGAAAAATATTTTTACAAGTGTATCTGTAAAAACAGAATTGCTGAAAGTATTGTGGAAAATAATCAAAAAATAGACAACATATTTATTAAGTATTTTGCATTGATCGTTACCAAAGAGCAGGATATCGGAGAGATCCTGTAGTGGTTGAAAGCGAGATGAGCAATTACGATGAATGCAATGAATATTTTAGACAAATTATTTAGATAAATAATGCTTTGCTACGTTAAAAGCACTATGCGTGCAAGTCGATGTTGAAAACTGTGTGCAGTTTTGGGCTTCTCAACATTGGAAAGCTGCTGAGGTAATAGAGAGGGTACAACAGATTCCAACTAATGCTGCCAAGTGTGAGGAAATATAAATTCAAAGACAGACTTGAAAAATTGGGTTTATTTACATTAAAGGAGATTCAAGGGTGGTTTAAAAAAAAATGAAGGGATGAGATTCAGTAGGTTGAAACTGTTTCTAGCAGTTGAGGGGTCTAGAACAAGGGAGATGGATATAAAATTAAACGCAAGAGATTCAGAACAAGGAGGCTCTGAAATGCAATATCAGAGTTAGCGATTGAAACAGAGACCATGTCTAAAATGTCCACATTTAAGACTAGGTTAGATGTGTGGTTGAAATAAAGGAATATGGGAACAGAGCGAGCTCATGGGATTAGGATTACTCCTCACGTGGAGGATAAACACCAACATGGACTGTCTGGGCTGAACAGTGTTTCTGCGCTGTAATTTTTATATCATTTCATATTGGAAAATACTAACTGCTATTTCTGATAAACAGATCATAGCATATAAAGTCCTGTATGGCTTTCCATTCTCTCCGATTTAGTTGAAATGATGATGAGAGACTTAAAAGTCAATGATTCTAAGGTAGGTTTACTTCTATGGGTGTCCAATGGGCATGATGCACTCGAGATGCAGGGCAGAATCACAGAAATGTTAGTGCAGAAGGAGGCCATTTGGTCCATCGTGTCTGCACCGGCTCTCCGAAAGAGCAATTCTTCACCTAGTGCCATTCCCCCCACCTTCTCCCCATAACCCTGCACATTCTTCTTCTTCGTATATTAGTCTAATTCCCTATTGAATGCTTCAATTGAACCTGCCTCCACCACACTCTCAGGCAGCGCATTCTTGGCTGGGCCACACTGTGGAAAGGAAAAGAATAGAACAGAAGGCCACAATTGCTTCTAATTATCCTGACAGAAGGAAGTTCAAAATAACATTTTACATTTGCCTTAAAATCATCAGCTACAGGAGTCCTGAAGTAAATCATCATGCCAGGCACCCAATAAGCGCCGAGAGGAAGCTTGAGGGAGAAGGCCAGGAACACCCCCTCTCATCTCATCGAAATAGGCACACGAGTCCTGCCCTTATTAAAGACACAGGCACAGATCCCAGTTCTGGGAAGCCCAAAGAAAGCACTATAGCGATGGAGATCTGATCTACTCCATTCCCCAGAAACAGGGACGAGGAAAATCTATCCTTACATGACCACCAGATAGATGAGGAATCAAGAGACTTCTGAACTTTAGAAGTGGGAAGCTCAGAGATACTTAGTAACTAGAAGGGAAGATTCATTTCTGTTTGGAAACACTACGTACACAAATGGAAAGCTGTAGAGATACATGGGTGAGGTTTTGTATCCCTATCGTAGTTGGTGCCCATTTATTATCAAAATAGCACATATAATTGAAACACCAACTTAGTACCAAGGTCCAGCCCATTTGTGTTTTTGAACAAAGCTCGATTCCGACGGCCAGACTTCACGCTTGTATCTGCTTCACAAATAAATGTTAAATCTGGGTCAAATAATGTACTTACAGCTCCCGAAACTATTTTCGTCTCTGATGCAGGATTGCCGCCAGTGTCTTCTTCCCTCCCATCAAATATGGGAACTCTGGAGGCGGCCATTTTGAGTGTATGTTAACTGTAACCAGGGAAAGCTAAAAGAAAGTTTGGCACACATTCTTACTGTATTTGTGTGTACGTTTTGAGTCTTAAAGGCTTCTATATTTAATCTCCTTGCTACTATAGACGCAGCAAAAATTTTTTGCTTGCTGTTCGTAACAACTGTCTTTCACTCGCTGACGTTTCCACCCTTCCCCTTTAAGATGCTGCTTCAGGCTCCTCACAGTTGATAAGCCCAACAGATTCCCACCTCCAGATCAGCGTGCCAGCTCACTGAATTAATATTAATGAGTCCCAACCATGAAAATGGCTCAGATCATACACCTATTCCTTTGGGTGGGGACAACACTTGCTCCACCATCCCACTCACCCGAATTACACTGGAAACAAAAGTCATCTCCACAGTAAATTGTGCAGAAAAGAACCTATTTCTATACTTTTTGGAACTGGCAAGTGATTACAACATGGTTTGATCAGTCTTGCCAAATGCACCAACTAAATGTCACAGCCACATGAGCAGGATTGGCCCAAGGAGCACATGTAAAAAGCATCAAATTCATTCTACAAATATTAAGACGACGAGACTTGTTGGAAGCGCTGACGCAGACACTTGGCACACAGGTTATCCTAAGAAATTAGTTATCTCCACAAAGTGAAATAGCACTTCTTTCTGGTTGCCTCTTTTGATCGCCCTCTCTGCACGTGAATGTTAGAGCCATATGCGGGCTCAACATTCAATACCCGGCTTACAATTTCTCCAGCTTTGCTCACTCTGTACCTCTCACTGAGCTGTTTAAATACAGTATCCCCCACCATAAGCATTTAGTATGAAAACACAAATGGCAGCAATTACACTTGCTAGCTGCTCCCCACTTTTGCTTACTTCACGGAAACCATGCCACCACGTTCAAACTACATTTGAAGGTCAACAGCAAATGATGCAGAGTATTGAGCTCTCACTTCCCTTGTGACATCCTTCACATTGACGTTTTTCAGAGTTCCTGTTGCAAAATCCCAAATAGGAAAACACAGCACTGTATTGATGAAACCTGCACACATTGCTTCAAGCATTTTTATTTGGAATTTGCTGTCTTGCTAAAACTGTATGGAAGCTGTCAGTACACCTAATCAGATTGAATTCCAATCCAAGAAAACAGAGTGCATAAGAGTTTAGATACTTGATTTTCACAAGATAATTACAACTTAAGGGAGACCACTTGGTCCATCCTAATTCATCCATTCAGAAATCAACTTTCTCTACTCTTTCTGTTAATTCTTCAAAGAAATCACGAAGGTTGATCAAGCATGACCTCTTTTGAAATCCATGCTGATTATTCTTCATTATATCTTCAGTTTCTAGATGTTTTTCTATTACATCTTTGAGTAAGATTCCATTACCTTTCCCACTACTGGCATTAAGCCTGCATTTATTTCCCTGGAATAAAAACAGAAAGTGCTGGAAATACAAAGCAGGTCTGGCAGCATCTGTGGAGAGAGAAACAGGGTTAACATTTCAGGTCTGTGACCTTTCATCAGAAACTGATTTCCAGCATCCGCAGTATTTTGCTTTATTTCCCTGCACTTTTTAAATACAGGAACAATATTAGCTGTCCAGCAGTCTATTCCCTTTTCTAATGAATTGTTATATACATATAAAAGTACCTCAGTTATCTTTTCCCTAACTTCCTTTAATGTGTATGCAATTCAACTGGACCTTCTAATCCTCTTTAAAAACAAAAAAAGACAGACTTGTATATACAGAGCAGCAGACCTATGGGCAACAAAGTATTTTTGAAGTATAGTCACTGTTGTAGGAAACGCGGCAGCCAATTTGCACGCAGCAAACTGCCACAAACAGCCATGTGATAATGACCAAGTAATGTTTTTTGATGTTTATTAAGGGATAAATATTGGCCAGGACACCAGGAATAACTCACCTGCTCTGCTTTGAAAAAGTGCCACGGGTACCACACACCGTCCTGACTTGGAACTATATCACCATTCCTTCACCATCGCTAGGTCAAAATCCTGGAACTCCCTTCCTCATAGTACTGTTAGTGTACCTACATCCCAAGGACTGCAGCGATTCAAGAAGGCAGCTCACCACCACCTTCTCAAGGGCAATTAGGAATGGGCAATAAATGCTAGCCTAGCCAGCGACGCGCACATCCCATGAACGAATAGAAAAAGGGATCTTTTACATTCACCCAAGCAAGCTGATGGGGCCTCGGTTTAATGTCTCACCAAAAAGACAGCACCCCCGAGAGTGCAGCACTGGAATGTCAGCCTTGATTATTATGCTTAAGTTTGATTAGTTTATCAATTATCTCCACCCTTTCCCTCTTAAATGTCTTTATAACATTTTTGATTTCCTGCTCCAATGTCATTTCCACATTGTTAGTTTCCCTGGTAAATACTGAGGCAAAGTAGCTATTCAATATTTCTGCCATTTCACTGTCATCACCTGAGAGTTTATCTTAAGCATCCTTTAGCGGTCCTATCCCTATCCTGATTTTTCTTGCCATTTATGTGTCTGTAAAATATGTATTTCTTTTTATGAATCCTCAATAATTTAACTTCATAGTTCCTTTTTGCTTTCATAATTGTATGGTTTCAAACTTCTTTCCTAACCTCTTCATATTCCCTTTTGTCATTATCTCCTTTATTGTCTATAGACTTAGCGTATGCCTTTTTCCTTGGTTTCAATTTTAGCCTTATCTCTATTCATCCATGGTGTTTTGTTATTGGCTAGTTTCTCTAAAAAAAGACAAACATATGTCTCCTGAACTCTACTGATAACTATTTTAATTATTTTCTACAGCTGTTTTATCTTTTGTCTATATTGTCAATTTTTTCCCCAGTTTACCATCCCATTTCCATTTTCATCCCTTCAAACTAGCATTTTTCCAATTTATTACCTTAGTCTTTGTCTTATTTATGTCTTTCTCAATCATTATTTTAAACCTTAAGTTATGATCGCTATTGCCTAGAATGATCCCCATGCTTCCTCATCTTATCTGCTCTGCTTCAGTTCCCATTACCTGATCAGTAGCGATGGTAGGCTTCTTACATACTGGGTCATACTGTAAAAACTTCATTCCTTTTCTCCCCCCATCCCTTCTTACCAGTTTATTTAGGGGTAGATGAAATCTCCCATGGTTATTTTTCATGTCTTTTACTCATATTGATTTGCCTACTTATTTCTTCCTCCAGTTCTCTTCCACTAATAGGCGGCCTGAAGATTATCTCCATTTAAATGATCGGTCCCTTATGCGTTGTCTTGATCCATATCTGGATTCTGTTTCAATATTATGTCCTTTTCTCTACTGTCATTATGTTGTCTCTAATTAGTACAGCCACCCAACACTCCATTCTTCCTTAATAAAAAGAAATGCTAGAAATACTCAGCAGGTCTGGCAGCATCTGTGGAGACAGAAGCAGAGTTAACGTTTCAGGTCAGTGACCCTTCTTCCTTCCCTATCCTTTCTAAATATATTTTGCAATATTTAACGGCCAGTCTTGTTCCTAATGTAGCCACATTTCAGTTATCCCCATCACATCTGGTTCCTCACTATGAAATATTGCCTCCAAATTCCCCATTTTGTTTTGAATTCTGTATACATTGCTGTACAAGCAATTTGATTTCTTTATATTAACTGTTCCCCTCATTATTTTTAAACCGATGTTCTGTAACTGTACCTGTTCCTTGACAGTTTATTATTTTTTTAAAATCTTTATCTGACTTTTACTCTCATTTCCTATTGCTTTTATCTTCAGGTTTATGTTATTTCCACTACAGCCCTTGCTCCGTCTTACTAGTTTAAAGTCCTACGCACAGCTCTACTTTTCCTTTCCGCGAGGGCACTGGGCCCATTCCAGTTCAGGTCTCAGTGCTACAGCTCCTTCCTGTCCCAATACTAGTGCCAGTGGCCCATGAAATGGAACCCCTCCTTCCCACACTAGTTTTTCAGCCACGCATTCATCTTCCTGATCTGCCTCTTCCTATGTCACTCAGCAAATGGCACAGGTAGTAATCCCGAGATTAGCACCGGTGAGATCCCTTTCTTTTTAAATTTAAATTCCTAACTTCTGCTTGTCCCTTAACAGGATCTCCTCCCTTTTCTTCCCTATGCCATTGGCCCCAACATGATCTATGACAACTCAACCTTCACCCTCCATTTCCAAGTTCCTCTCTAGCTGCTTCGAGATAGCCTTTACCCTTGCACCAGGTAGACAGCACACCCTCCTGGATTCAGTTATGACCAGACGACTATCTAGCCCCCTAATTATCGAATCCCCTAACTACAACCTTTCTATTCTGCTCCTCCCCTCACCATCTTGTACTGCCTCCTGCTCCATGGCCATCCTCCCTACAGCCTTCATCCTCATCCGGTGGCAAGTATAATGTACTTGTTGGATAGGACTAGATTCTGCGGAACCTCCTTCTCAATCGCCCCTTGGTTCCCCATACCCTGCTGATTGACAGTCAAAGTCTCCCCTTCCTATACTGTTCCCTGGAGGTGTGACCGCGTTCTGGGTGGAACCATCCAGAAATTCCTCCCCCTTCCCGAATATGATCATAGAATTATAGATTAGCACAGCACAGGAGGCCATTCAGCCTATCGAATCTGCACCGATTCTTTCAAAGAGCAATCCAGTTAGTCCCACTCCCCTGCTCTTTCCCCATACCCCTGCATTTTTTCTTCTTCCAAGTATTTACCCAATTCCCTTTTCAAAATAACTATTAAACCTGTTTCCACCACCCTAACCACTGGTTACATAAAAGGGTTTTCCCATGTTACCTGTTTCTTTTTGCAATCGCCTTAAATCTATACCTTCTAGTTATCAACCAGTGGAAGCAGTTTCTCTTTATTTACTCTATCTAAACCCTTCATTTTAAACACCTCTATGAAATCCCCTCTGTTCTTCTCTGCTCTAAGGAGAACAAACTCCAGATTCTCCAGTCTATCCACATAGCTGTAATCTCTCATCCCTGGAATGTGCCGGAATGACTCAAGGCAGAGACATTTCCTGCAAGTGTAGAAATTCGTGACAGTTTGCTGTTCAGAAACTCCTACATATCACAGTCCCAATACATTGCTTGCACAACTATCTCCAGCCATTATTTATTTAATTTATTTATTAATCAGTATTTATATCTAGAGCTAATAGAATCAATCAAGGTCTAGTATTTAATGGGCTGATAGATTGGTTTGATTTGAAGTTAATTGATAATTACTCTTGATTTATTATGTATAGCAGATACCTGTTTAATGCAAATTGTTTATGTTTAATGTTGGCGTCCTCCACTTAGTTTATTTTGACCCCACACCCCTCAAGATCAATTTATGTTATTTAGCTTCATTGGTCTATTTGTTTAACTTGAGGACATTATACGCTTAATACTTAAGATAAATTATAAATTAAACACTTAATTCTAATTCCTCAGCGCCACCACTCTTCACTCTGATGTCACTTTTTTTTTTTGAGTTTTTCCCTCTGTCTGGTGGTATGAGCTGCTGTTCCTTTTAAACTGTTAATGCTCAGGGATGCCACTCTTTTTAAATCAGCTGCTCATTGCCTAGGTTTCTTTTTAACTGTTTATCTAGTCTTTCCTCATAACGCAAACCTTTGACACTCGGGATTAATCTTGTGACTCTTCTTCGCTATTGCTCCATCACTCGAATGCTTCCTTTACATCTTGGCAACCAGAATGTCATTGCATTCTGGGTGGTCTAATCAGAGTACTGCATAGTTTGATCGCTACTTTCCCTGACTTGTATTCTATTCTTTTGGCTAGATAATACAGCATCACATTTGATTTGTTGATTATTGCTTTGCATTTGTTAGTACGACTTGATACTCAACATGTCTAAGAGTCAGAGGTCTCTAACTTCATAAGCTATTTCAACACTGTATATGGATAGCATTCGTCACCCATTTTTCCTTTACATGTAGTTCTTTACACTTGTCTGCATTAAATTTCATCTATCACTGTTTTGCCCCCCACACATATATTTCATAATTTGTCGGCTGCATCCTAGTTTGGCATTTCCTCCAAGTTTAACAAACTGTATTGATTTCTTTTAATCTAAGGCATTGCTTGTAAATTAGAAACAGTTGTCGTCCCAGGGCCAAATCTGGAGTCATTGAGTTATACAGCACAGAACAGGCCCTTCGGCCCATCATGTCCATGCCGGCCATCGAGCACCTGCCTACTCTAATCCCATTTTACAGCACTTGGCCAGTAGCCTTGTAAACTATGGCATTTCAAGTGCTCATCTAAATACTTCTTAAATGTTGTGAGGGTACCTGCCTCTACCACCATTCAGGTAGTGTGTTCCAGATTAAAGGCCTGCTACCCGACCCGAACCCGATGGAACCCGACGACATGTGTCGAATTCAGATCGGGCCGGGCCGGACAGACACAGTAAGTATTACTTTGCTCTGCTGGGAAATTGAGTTTAGTAAGTGTCAAAAGTTGAAAAGCTTACCTGAGCTGGGAGTCCGGGACGTCAAGGAGGGAAACTGAGTCTGTGCAGTGAGCGTCTCTATGACGTCATCGCGCTCGTGCTGCAGCTTCCTGCAGATTTGGAATCGGAAAGTAGGTAAAGTGAACATTCCAGTGGTCGGGTCGGGCTCGGGTAAAAATGGAGGGACTCAGGCCGGGTCGGGCTCGGGTCCGATGTGCTTCTGTCGGGTTTGGGTCAGGTTTTGTTTTCCTGACCTGAGCAGATCCCAGATTCCAACCACATGCTGGGTGAAATGTTTTTTTTCCTCAAATCCCCTCTAAACTGGCCTGTAATTACCTGGTTTATCCCTGATACCCTTCTTGAATAATAGTACCACATTCGCTGTCCTCCGGCACCTCTCCTGTGGCCAGAGAGGCATTGAAAATTTGTGTCAGAGTTCCTGCTATCTCCTCTCTTGCCTCACATAACAGCCTGGGATACATCTCATCTGGGTCTGGGGATTTATCCACTTTTAAACCTGCTAATACAGCTAATACTTCCTCCCTTCTAATTTGTTCAAGTATATCACAATCCCCCTCCCTAATCTCTACACCTACATCGTCCTTCTCCATAGTGAACACAGATGAAAAGTAATCATTTAAAACTTCACCGATGTCCTCCGGCTCCACACACAGATTACTGCTTTGGGCCCTAATGGGCCCTACTCTTTCCCTGGTTATCCTTTTGCCCTTAATGTACTTGGAAACTGCCTTGGGATTTTCCTTTATCTTGCCCGCCAGTGTTTTTTCATGCCCCTTCTTTGCTCTCCTAATTACTTTTTTTAAGTACCCCCTACACTTTCTACACTACTCTAGGGCCTCCGCTGTTTTCAGCCCGCTGAATCTGCCATAAAGCCTCTTTTTTTTCCCCTTATCCAATCCTCTATACCCCTTGAGATCCAGGGTTCCCTGGACTTGTTGGTCCTACCCTTCAACTTTACGGGAACATGATGGCCCTGAACTCTCACTGAGGCACCCATTCAGGACTTCCTCCGACCCCAACATAATTCCTTTAGCACCTATAAGTTGTTTTCTACCCATCAGCCATTTTTTTTCTCCATGCCTTATACCCACACAGCTTTGAACTCAGCAAATCACCTTTTGTGTGTAATTTTACTAACTTCTGTGACCCAAGCTCAAAACCAGCCTGGATCAACAGGATGAAAATGTCCTCTAATTACTGCCTGTGAGGGTCATATGTGAAATTGGTTTTGACAGTTTCCATCGAGTTCCGAAAGAGCATGGATCTACAACACAAAATTGTCCCGAATTCAGTACTCTCACTAGTGGAAGTTTGTGAAGGAAATGGAAAAATTGCCAGTTTGGTATAATACAGGGGTGATGAACGGAGTAGAGGAAGCAATACTTTGCATCTGATTGTACCTGACCTTGGAGTACTGGGTACTGGCACTGTGTGCCTGAAATGGGAAGATTTCCATTGCCGAGAACTATCAGCCCTCATGTTGGTAAGCACAAAAAATGCAAAGAATAAAAAACTCCCAGATGGCATTTTTTGTGATGCAATATGAGGTAGATTTTCAAATTAGAAGATTCCCTGGATGGGGTATCCCTAAAGTAACCATAATTCTGATTTTTTTTTGTCGTCATTGCCTTTCTGGTGTTATTTTTGCAATATGCTAGGTTTTCTGCAATTAGACCACTATTTCATTTGGGCAGCTGGCACTATCTTTCAGAAGTTCGGACAGGGCTCTCCTGGGACTGCTTCCATTTGTGAGTAGTTTGCCATACCAGAGATTTTGCTTTCTGGTTATCAATATTAGATAAGGCAACATGCAGACGAAGCCGCATCTATCTGCTGCCAAATGACCCTCAACTTGCTGTTTTAGGGTGGTTAGTTTATCATTAGCAGAAAATTGCTGCTGCAGTTTGATATACACTTAGACTAAGAAAGAAATGTCATGATACATAATACACACACAGACACAAACCCTGCTGGAAAGGAAAAGTGAAATCTGATCTGTATCCAACAATGAATCTAGTTCCATGTTTAAAATATAATATATAATAAATGTAAACCACTGGCAATGTGAGATTATCATACAATCCATTTGTTACTTGCTTTGCAGGCCTTAAGTTACACTTGGATAACTGGTATTTGGAATCGAACGGAAAGAATTAAATTACATTTAACAGTAACAGAGCGAACCTCGATTGCAACAATTAAGTTTGTTGATTTTTTTTTAAAGTAACTACATAAAAGGTGATACCAAGTATTTTAGTTCATTTTCCAGCGTTAGCACATGAAAGTTCTGCATCCAACAATTAGATTTCTGTGCTGAGACCCTGATTTTCAGCACAGGCCAATATTCAGAATACATTCGTTGAAAAGTTCCAGAATACATTCGTTGAAAAGTTCCTTCATTGTCATACGTCCAAACAGAAACACCCCAAAGGCATCTCGCACATAGTATGTATGTCCCACTCCATCTGGAATGTGAGTCATCATAGCAAGGCTGTCGTGCCAAAAAAGAAACAGCGAGGGTCCAAATGACTTTTTAAAAATAAATCCCATTATAACTCGATCAAAAAGGGAGGTTGGGTACATGAAAGAACAACATCGCGCGTTTACCTGAAATGTTGGCGAAGTTTCCATGTCTGTTTACATTTAGTCATTCTTGCATCATCCTTCTCACTGGAGCACATTATCAGCCATGTGGCCATTGCAACTTCTCGACTGAAACGTCCCCAAAACATCCATTCGCAGGCAAACGCGGCTCAATAAAACCGAATCGGGAAATAAGAGTTTACTAAATAAACCCCAAATGCCCCGTTTAACGCCGATTATTAAACGACCCTGACCCGCCTGCAGGTTACAACAAAACACATATAAAAAGGTCGAATTAAAACGTGGCGCTTACCTTGGGAGGAAAGGCGTCTGGGCACCAATGAGCAGCAGCTTCCCCCGGCTCAGGGAAAGAAGCGGCTGCAGCGCAATGGCGAGCAGGGCTCACACTGCTGAAGGAGAGACTCACACAGGGTTAGACATTATATTAAACGTTGCATTGCCGATTTCTTCCTGCCTATACTGGAGAGAGGCGGTTCCCAAGGGCTCTGCATGACATGAATGGCAGCGTGACCTCGCCTTGCGTGCAGCGCTTAACGTATAGTATCAGCATTCCGTCAATGTTACCATTTCATACTTGCCTGTGTCTGGACACCTGACCTTTCTTGCTGCTGTCTGCATTGCGAACCCAGGCAGGATGAGGAGAGCCAGATGCATAATCAGGTTTTCAGTTCTGATAGAGAAGAATAAATGACTGGAACCTATGCATTTTAGATCCGCAGGACGTTACGTGGGCTTCACAGAATATTTTAGCGTAGTGCAGGGCGACAGGGATAGAGCGGGGTAATGGGACTGATTGCCTGCTCTCCAGAGAGTCATGAACTCAATGGGCCGAATAGCTGCCTTCATTGCAGTAATGAATCTAAGACTGTAGTTCCTATTCTGAGCAAACAACAGCCAGTTGACACACACAAAGCTCCCACAAACAACAATGAGATGGATAACTAGGTAATCCAGATATTCAGCCACCAGGTAATCTAGTGATGTTAGTTGAGGGACTAATGGTCAAATAGTGCCATGGCATCTTTTACCTGTGAGGCCTCAGTTTAACATCTCACCTGAAAGGCGGCACCTCTGACAATGCATTTCCCCACTCAGTACTGCACAGAATTATGAACCACAACAACATGTACTAATATAGTGTTTTTAAGATAGTAAAATGTCTCAAGCCACATCACGAGTATTATCATCACAAAATTTGACACTGAGCCACTTAAGGAGACATTAGCGCAGATGACCAAAAGCTTGATTAAAGACATAGGTCTTTACAGAGCATTTTAATGGAGGAGAGAGAGAGGAAGCGAGGTGAACAAGTTTCAGGATAGAATTCCAGATCTTAGGGCTTCAACAGCTGAAGGCACGGCTACTGATGGTGGACTGATTAAGAGGTCAGAATTAGAGGGGCGCAGATATCTCAGAGGGTTGTAGGACTGGTTGAGATAACAGAGATAAGGAGGGGCGAGGCCATGGAGGTGTTGCTTAAATGGGAACTAGTGTCGGTCAGCGAACACGGGGTGATGGGTGAACAGGACCTGGTACAAATTAGGACACAGGCAGCAGAATTTTGGATGACCTCAAGTTTACGGAGGGTAGAATTTGGGAGGCTGGCCAGGAGTACATTGGAATAGTCAAGTCTGAAGGTTAACAAAGGCATGAATGAAGGTTTCAGCTGCAGATGAGCTGAGGCACAGGTGACATCGGGTGACGTTACCAAGATGGAAATAGGCAATCTTAGTAATGCTTTAATGGTTTAAAATTCATCTCAGGGTCGAATATGACACCAAGGTTGCAAACAGTATGAGACAGTTGCCAAAAAGAGGAATAGAGTAGGTGGCCAGGGAATAGAGTTTGTGGTGAGGGCTGAAGACAATGGCTTCAGTCTTCCAATATTCACTTGGAGAAAATTTCTGCTCGTCCAGGACTGGATGATGGAAAAGCAGTCTGACAATTTTGTCACACTCACGCAAGGAGAAATTATGAACTATAAAATGAACTGATGAATTGAACTCAAAACAGACACATTTTTGCTGCAAAACAAGATGGAGTAAGAGGTCAGGTGACCTCTCCTGTACTGCAAATACATATGGAAACTGCTGGAACCCTCAACCAATCACTATGTTTGGTTAAGTGTTGAAGAAAGCATTAGAAATGTAAATGGCCTATTCAATGTTAATGACTGTCCCTCTTCAACAAGTTGGGCCAGCAATGACTTTGCAGAGATGGAGACTGCAGATTCAACCTCAGGATAAAGGGTGTAACCTTCCAAAGCCTGATTTCAGTGAACCAGGAAAAAGGAAAAACAGGCCTGCACCGCTTTTAAATCTTCCTCCTGGGGAAACAAGCATGGTTTCACAACAAACTGTTTAAAACCATCAGACCTAAATGCATGCTATCTTTTAATCTCTGTCTTTCTTGTGTGTGTGTTTATGTGTGTGTGAAGTTGCAAATATTTTTTGGGTATTGTTTCATAAACATTTAGCTTCCTTTAAATATATGAGAAAACCTGTCATTTGTCTGTTTATTGATCATTAAAATGCTCAAAAACTTAAAACACATTTCGAATGAAAACACACTGTCTTCGGTCATTTGAGGGGTGAAAAGTAGAAATCATCCCTATCATTTCCCACCTGTCCATAACAGTTTAGAGACAGTGAAGGGGTCGAGAGAGGTGGTGGTGGTGAGGTACAGCAGGGTGTCATCAGTGTACATGTGGAAATTGACACTGTGTTCTCAGATAATGTTGCTGAGGGGTAGCATGTAGATGAGAAACGGTTGGTGAGGGGGGCAAGGATAGATCCTTGGGGAACACCAAATGTAATGGTGTGTGAATAGGAAGAGAAGCCATTGCAGATGATTCTCTTGCTACGACTGGATAGATAAGAGTAGAACCAGGTAAGTGCCGTCCCACCCAGCTGAACAACAGTATTGGAGGAGGATGGTGTCAACAACTGCATCAAAGGCTGTAGACAGGTGAAGAAGGACAAAGAAGGGCAGTGTACACCTTAGTTCCTGTAAGATTATGGACTCAAGTCTCTAGAGTGGGCCTTAAATTGCTGAACTGCTGACTCAGCATTATCATATCTCTTATATTCATGCCAAGGGATGCTGGGTGGTGTCATGCATTAGACACTGCCTTTTCATCGCTGAGTCTTGGATTCAAATTCCCTGCTGATGGAATGAAAATTTATAAACCTGTCAAAACAAATTTCATATTGACCATCACCATTTTAACTTTAAATTTCAGCCTAGGTGTTGTCATTGTTTCGTTGCAAAATCAACTATTTTCTCTAGGATTGTTCCTAGTATCAATCAATCAAATCAGTTGGACTGATGGTGGTTGGAACTCATCAATCAGGTCTTACCTATCCCATTGGGGTAACACATGAGCTTGAGATAGAAAATTAAGATGAACTGATGGTTCCTGAGAATTGGACTTACAGGCATGCTTATCCATTATGTTGTTTGAGGGATACCTCCATTGCTGTTCTTTGAAATAGTGCCATGGGTTTTTTTTATATCCAACCAAGAGGGTAGACAGGGCTTGGTTTAACATCTCATCTGAAAGATAGCACCCCTTCAGGACTGTACTGGAATGTCAGTCTTGATTTTCAGCTCAATTCCTGGAGTGGAACTTGAACCTACAACCTTCTAACTTAGAGGCAAGTGTGCTACCAACTGAGCCTTGGTTACCACCGTAGACTAGCAATTATGGATTTCAATAATATTGACTTGACATTATCTCTAGTTAAAAAATGTTTATCATAATTACATCAGTATATTCTTAATACAAGTAATCCCCACCAATTTCTGAGCTCCTGTAAAAACCAGGGCAGAAATAGATGCAACAGTAAGCCAGCTTTGTTTTGTGAATGTGGAATCTTAACACTGGTTGACATCCATTGTAGGTGTGCCCTGTAAAAAGTTTCAGCTCACAAACTAACTAAAATGTATCTGGAAGTAAAATACTGCGGATGCTGGAAATCTGAAATAAAAATAGAAAATACTGGAAGTACTCAGCAGGTCTGGCAACACCTGTGGAAAGAGAAACAGAGTTAATGTTTCAGGTCGATGACCTATTGTCAGTTCATGTATCCCACAAAAAAGCAGACATAACTCGGACCCAAACAGGTTTCCATAGCAACACCTTAAACTTGGAGGAAGTGAGAGGAGTCAAAGGAATGTCGAACATTCCTTGTTCCAGTCCTACTCTGGCCCCCTCCCCCAACTCTTTTTCTGGTACATTGATCACTGTATCGGTGCCGTTTCCTGCTCTTGCTCTGAACTGGAAAACGTTATCAACTTTGCTTCTAATTTCCACCCTTCTCTCACCTTTACATGGTCCATCTCCGACACTTCCCTTCCCTTCCTCGAATTCTCTGTCTCCATCTCTGGGGATAGGCTGTCTACTAATATCCATTATAAACCCACCGACTCCCACAGCTACCTCGACTACACTTCCTCACACCCTGCCTCCTGTAAGGACTCCATCCCATTCTCCCAGTTTCTCCATCTCTGACGCATCTGCTCTGATGATGCTACCTTCCATGACAGCGCTTCTGATATGTCTTCCTTTTTCCTCAACCGAGGATTCCCGCCCACTATGGTTGACAGGGCCCTCAACCATGTCCGGCCCATTTCCCGCACCTCTACCCTCACCCCCTTCCCCTCCCTCTTAGAACCGCGACAGGGTTCCCCTTGTCCTCACTTTCCACCCCATCAGCCTCCATATCCAAAGGATCATCCTCCGCCATTTCCACCACCTCCAGCGTGATGCCACTACCAAACGCATCTTCCCCTCCCTTCCCCTGTCAGGGTTCCAAAGGGATCGTTCCCTCTGTGACACCCTGGTCCACTCCTCCATTATCCCCACCACCTCATCCCCTTCCCACGGCACCTTCCCCTGCAATCGCAGGAGGTGTAATGCCTGCCCATTTACCTCGTCTCTCCCCACTATCCCAGGCCCCAAATACTCCTTTCAGGTGAAGCAGCGATTTACTTGTACTTCTTTCAATTTAGTATACTATATTCGCTGCTCACAATGTGGTCTCCTCTACATTGGGGAGACCAAACGCAGACTGGGTGACCGCTTTGCGGAACACCTCCGCTCAGTCTGCAAGCAGGACCCCGAGCTTCCGGTTGCTTGCCATTTCAACACTCCCCCCTGCTCTCATGCTCACATCTCTGTCCTTGTCTCGCTGCAGTGTTCCAGTGAACATCAACGCAAGCTCGAGGAACAGCATCTCATTTACCAATTAGGCACACTACAGCCTGCCGGACTGAACATTGAGTTCAATAATTTCAGAGCATGACGGGCCCCCCATTTTATTTTTATTTTTAGTTATTTTTTTCTTTTTCCTTTTTTAAAATTTTTTTTGAGTTTATTTTATTTTATTTCATCTTAGTTTGTTCAGTTTGCTTACCCACTGTTTTTTCATGTTTGTACTTGCGGCTGTTCGATTTTCAGTCCTTTAACACCCTTTCTGTACTCATGCTTTGTCTTTCAACACACCATTGACATATCTTTGCTCCATGACCTTCTGGTCACCTATTCTGTGACCTTGTCCTATCTACACCTTCTCTTTTGTTATCTCTTGCCCCACCCCCTACTTTACTTGCTTATAACCTTTTACATTTCTAATATTTGCCTGTTCTGAAGAAGGGTCACTGACCTGAAATGTTAACACTGCTTCTCTCTCCACAGATGCTGCCAGACCAGCTGAGTGTTTCCAGCATTTCTTGTTTTTATTTCAGATTTCCAGCATCCTCAGTATTTTTCTTTTAATTGAGTCAAAGGAAAAGTTGTTCAAAGTAAGAACAGGCTCAGAAGGATGATTGTGGTGGTGGATGGGGAATTGCATTCAAGGAAGAAGTGGAGGGTCCTCAAGATGTCCTGGTGGGGGGGTGGGACTGGACATCCATGGTGAAAAGGAGCCAGTTAGGGCCAAGAAACTGGAAACTGTTAAGGTGCCGGAGGGCGTTGTAAGAGGTCGCATATGCAGGTGGGAAGTGACTGGAAGAGGGGAGAAAAGATAGTCAAGATAGGAAGAAATAAGTACCACGGGACAAGAACAAGCTGGAATGATGGGACTAAAAGGGCAGTCATTGTTTGTGGATCTTGGGAAGGAGGTAGAAGTGGGCTGTGAGGTTCCTCATAATTTAATGCTTTAAGCCTTGGTATCATGCTGATGAACCTATGCTGCACACCTCCAAGGCCAATATATCTTCTGAGCTTCAGTGATCAAAACTGAATGCAGTACTCCAGATGAGGTCTGTGCAACTGAAGCATCACTTCCTCATTGTTTTGTTCCAGTCCCCTTGTGATAAAGGTCTGTTAACCTTTTTGATTTTTTTGTACCTGTGCACTTGTATTTAGTGATTTTTCTACAAGGACACCTAAATCCTTTTGCTCCTCCAAAGCTTCTCACTATTAAGAAAATACTCTGTTTTGCTTTTCTCAGTTCCAAAGTGATGACCACACATGTTCCCATGTAGAACTTCATCTTTATAGTGAAACATTGTGAATCCAGCACAGATCATCTTCTGCCAATCAGAGAATCTTCCCTCTATCCTTACTCTTTATCTCCTATCTCCCAACCAAATACCAACCCATGTGACAAGGTTACTTCCATTTCTGTGTAATCCAATTTTTGCCAATAATCTCTTCTTAAGAACCTTATTAACTACCTTCTGGAAGTCCACATAGACAACATGAGATATTCCCATATCCACTGGGCTAGTGATCTCCTCAAAAAATTCAACTCGATTAGTCAGATATAATCTACCCTCGACAAATGCATGCTGACTTTATTTGATGAGGTCATACTTGCCCCAGTGCTCAGTCACTCTGTCTCTGATGATAGATTCTGGTGAATTCTATACAGCTACTGTTAAATGAACAGTTATTAGGTTTCTGCCTCCCTCTCTTATTAAATAATGGAGCGACACTTGCAGTTTTTCAATTCATGGGCACAATTCTGGAATCTAGAGAGCTTTGGAAAATTATGTCTAACACATCTGCCATTTCCTCATTTATTTATTTTAATAGCTAGAGATGGAAACCATCACGTCATGTAGATTTGTCTATCTTAAGTCCCATCATTTTCTCCATTATCATTTTCCTTTATATTAAATCCATCAAAGTTGCTCCCCTTAATTCATTTCTAGATTCCCTTGCATAGTGGGTATTTTGCCCCCTTTCTCTGATGAGACAACAGAGATAAAGTACTCATTTAACAAGTTTGCCAGTTCCTTATTTCCCAGAATAGTCTTGACTGCATTTATCTTTAATGGGCTACTTTCCCCATACCATTCTCTTTCTCAATATATGTTTAAGAAGGCTTGCAGTCAGCTTTAATATTCATTGTTTAAATTGCACTTCCAGTCTAATTCCCTCATAGATGCCTTTGCTACCTCCAGACTTACTTACTCAATACTCTCCTTGGGGGCTTCTCATCTGTCAACACATCAAAAACTATTTTGATTGTATCCTACTCCACAGCAGGTCCTTGCTGACTTATATTGGCTCCAGGTGTCCTTGTCATTAAATCTTTCTAGGGCTTTGCTCTTTCCTTTCACTGAATCTCCTCCAGACCTTCAAAAAAAGAGTGCAAGGATAAATCCAGCAATTACAAGCCAGTCAGTTTAACCTCTGTGGTGGAAAAGCTTTGAGGGATAATGATCCAGGACAAAATTAACTCACTTGGACAAATGCAGATTAATTAGAGAAAGTTAGCATAGATTTGTTGAAGGCAAATCATGTTTAACTAACTTGATTGAGTTTTTTGATGAGGTAACAGAGAGAGTTGATGAAGGTGTTTATGGACTTCCAAAAGGTGTTTGATAAAGTGCCACGTAATAGACTTGCCAGTAAAGTTGGAGCCAATGGAATAAAAGGGACAGTAGCAGCGTTGATACAAAGTTGGCTGAGTGACAGGAAACAAAGAGTGGTGAACAGTTGTTTTTTGGACTGGAGGAAGGTATGTATACAGTGGGGTTCCCCAGGGGGGTCGGTACCAAGACCATTGTTTTTCTTGATCTATGTTAATGACCTAGACATAGATGTACAAGGCACAATTCCAAAATTTGATGACACAAAATTTGGAAGTATTGTGAACTGTGAGAAGGATAGTGATAGACTTCAAGAGAATTTAGACAGGCTGGTGGAATGGGCGGACATGTGGAAATTTAATGCATGGAAGTGTGGAATGGTACATTTTGGTAGAAAGAAGGAAGCGAGGCATTATAAAATAAAAGGCACAATTCTAAAAGGGGTGCAGGAACTGAGAGACCTGGGAGTTTATGTGAGCAAATCGTTGAAGGTGACAGGGTAGGTTGCGAATGTGGTTAAAAAGGCATATGGGATCCTGGGCTTTATAAATAGAGACATGGAGTACAAAAGCAAGGAAATTATGATTAACTTTTATCAAATACTGCTTTTGCCTCAACTGGAGTATTGTGTCCAATTCTGGGCACCACACCTGAGGAAGGATGTGAAGGCTTTAGAGAGGATGCAGAAAAGATTTACACAAATGGTTCCAGGTATGAGGGACTTCAGTTACATGTATAGATTGGAGAAGGTAGTGTTGTTCTTCTTAGGGAAGAGAAAGTTGAGATGAGATTTGATAGAAGTGTTAAAAATCATGAGGGATCTAGAGAGAGTAGATAGAGAGAAACCATTCCCATTGGCGGAAGGGTTGAGAACCAGAGGACACCGATTTAAGATGATTGGCAAAAGAAGCAACGGCAAAATCAGGAAATTGTTTTTTACACAGTGAGTGGTTAGGATCTGGAATGTATTACCTGAGAGTGTGGTGGAAGCAGATACAACCGGTGCTTTCAAAATGGAATTGGATAAGCATCTGAAGAGAAATAAATTGTTGGGCCACAGGGAAAGGGTGGCGGGGTGGAACTAGTAGAGAGCTGACATGAACAAGATGGGCTGAGTGGCCTCCTGTCACCATTTTATGTCCCCCTCTCTCCCAAACTCTCCAAGCCTCTGACTTTAGCATCTTGTGCAATTCCCTCCTTCACCTTACTATTAGCAGCCATGACTACTCTCTGGATTTCCCTCCCTAAATAAGAAATTCAGAAGAAACTGCTCTACACTGAAAGTGGTTAGAATGTGGAACGTATTCCCACATGGAGTAATTGAAGTGAGTAGCATTTATACATTTAAGAGGAAGCACATGAGGAAGAATGTAATAGAAAGATACATTGATAGCGTTAGGTGAAGCAGGTGGGAAGAGGTTTGTGTGGTGCGTTCAGGCTGGCATAGACCAGTTGGGCCGAATGGCCTATTTCTGTGCTGTAAATTCTAAGTAATTCTACATGTAAAGCCATCTGCCTCGCCATCCCTTTTTCTTCCCATAGGACTTAGTTTAAAACCCACCGAGTTTTTGGTAATCGTCTTCTTTATATAATGCAATCTTTACAACAAATATGTGGATATTTCCCATTAGATGTGGGAATCATTTTTCTTCAGGTATAGTATTAAACCCAGTTTCAAATGGTTATCTTGGGCTAGAAAAATATTCGTCAAAAATCTTTCTCACGGATGTTATAAATCGGGTATGTGTAGCAACAAGGGTTTGTGAAAATAGATGCAATGTCATGATAACTGTAAGTCATATAGTAAACTATCTCCACTTGGCAGGCAATTATGGTTCATTTTGAAGTTATAGAGTCATAGAGTGATACAGCACTGAAACAGGCCCTTCGGCCCACCCCGACCATCAACCACCCATTTATACTAATCCTACATTAATCCCATTTCCCTTTCCCATCTGCACCTTCCCTCAATTCTCCTACCACCTACCTGCACTAGGGACAATTTACAATGGCCAATTTACCTCTCAACCCGCAAGTCTTTGGCATGCGGGAGGAAACCGGAGCACCCGGAGGCGCCACTGTGCCGCCCAAAACTATTCTAAATCATTTACTAGTTTAATTGGTACACACGAGCCAGTTATTAATTACATTTAAATTCCACCAGCTGGCTCAGTTGGATTTGAACCCATGTCCCCAGACAATTTGAGTGGGCTGCTGGTTTGCTATGCTAGTGATAATACCACTACACCGCTACTTCCCTATTCTGGTCAATTTGTTTTATATCATGTGTCGAATGGCGACATATGTTCTCATTTTGCAATAATAGTGTTTTGTTATCTCACACAATTTAAAATTAGGATTGTGCTACAATATCCAAATAGTGACAAATCATTCCTAGTGGGTCTAATATTCAAATGACCTAATGTAATCTGCCTATATCTATAGGAACAATACTTCTCACCTTCTACCTATTTTAAAATGCTTTTATAATAATATATTTTGATATTTATCTCCGTATAGATGGTCTCCTCAAGACTTGTGTTTCTACACTCATTGTAAATATTTTGTAAACCATTCATAAAGCTTTTCTATTATATAATCTGAGATATCTGAAAGTATTTTAAAATTAAATCAGTACGTAATTGGTGATACAATCATTTGATTCAAAATGATTGCATTTATCCTAGTTCCCCGGCTAATTGTAGAATTGAGATACAACAAGGGCTATATTGGATAGCTGCCAAAAATGGGCGCAGGGGTCATGATATGCGATTAACCTGTGCCTGTTGACCGCAACGCAGGCAGTCGGCCAACTTTGTGCTACCTGCTCATTTGAATGATTGATCTCAGCATCCAGCCAGCATTAACCACGCTGTTCATTGGCCAGACACATCAGCAGCGGGCCAATATAATGAATGGCTAGCACCACAAAGCTAGCCTGAACCTCTTAAATGGGAGGTGCATTGTAGCTGGAGCAGGTGCTGGAGGTCGTGGTTGAAGAAAATCTGAGCAGGGAAAGAGTGAGGAATGGAACATCAGGGAGGGAGCAGGCTCCAAGGTTTTCTGACGTAGCAGTGGAGGTCCTGGTGGAGGAGATGGAAAGGAGGAAAAATCTGCAGAAGGAAAGGGGATCCTCCATACACATGGTCAAAAGGCAGAGGGAGCAGATAGCCATGGAATGCAAGGCCAGGAGGCCAGCCTCAAGGTCATAGATGCAGTACCGCAAGAAATTACTTGCATCGCTGGTGGCTTCTCTTACTCAATAATCAAAAGGCTGCTGCCTTGGTGGGGGTTGGTTTATGGACTTCATGAAATAATCTTTCCATATAACCAGCCATAGTAATCTGGTTATCTTTACACTAGATTTAATTTTTGTTTTAATATAACCAGGTTGAAATCTGGGTGTCAAATTATGTAGTACAATAATAAGCAGTGCAAACTGTCATTAGTATAGAGGTGCAGCACTTAGCACACCTGCAAGATGTGCTACAACTTATTAAACAGAAGTTTTTTTTATTATTCATTCATGGGATGTATTGCTTATCCATAATTGCCGTTGAGAAAATGGTGGTGAGTTATCCCATTGGACTGCTGCAGTCTGTGTGGTGTTGGCTTACCCACAGGGTTAGGTAGGGAGTTCCATGGTTTTGCCACACTAATGATGAAGAAACAGCAATATACTTCCAAATCAGGATGGTATGTGATTTGGAGGGGAAATTGCAGGTGATGGTGTGTGATGGAATATAGATATAATAGGCTTAATTGAGTAGAATTTGGAAATAGTTAGTGTATTACGCCTTTTAGAATTAGAGATTGAATAAATTGTCAGTTTTTAGAACTCACTGAAATTCCCCTTTAAGAAGGTAGAGTTAAAGGCTTTCAAAGTCCCTGTTATGAACCAGAAACAAGCTGGGAAATCCATTTGTGTCTCTGTTGTCAAGGGCTTGGAAGATAAACACAAATATTGAAATATCCTGTCAGTAAGAGGTTGCAATAAACGTCATTGGTTTGTGCAGACAGGTCGGCTCTGGAGGTTGCTTTGGGGTGCCATGGAAAGGGCAATTAACAATAAATGGAATGGACTAACAGGAACAAAAAAGGTTAAGTAAACATAATTATAAACATTTTGACCAGATAAATGCTCATAACTTCAACAGCAAAGGAATTTCAGTAAAACATGAAGTGGAAATGGTAATTAAAGATATGGATTTTAAAAGGAACTCAGGAAGGTCATATCTAAATGCTGGAAGTCAGATGACACTTCAGAAACAGTATAAACAGGAGAGTTTTGAAGCAATGCTTAGAAGAGTTGAATCCTCAAACAATGCTTTTCAACTAAGGGAAATTTAAGATAAAAAGTTTACTTTAAATTTTGATGGATATTCTGGATATTCTAAGATATTTTTGCTGTAACATTAGCAAGGTTAAACGTTTGGATTCTATGTGAGATATAAGAATATGTGTTACATCTTTTAATTTTCTTTCTTTCTTTTGGGCCTCCTTATCTCGAGAGACAATGGATACGCGCCTGGAGGTGGTCAGTGGTTTGTGAAGCAGCGCCTGGAGTGGCTATAAAGGCCAATTCTGGAGTGACAGGCTCTTCCACAGGTGCTGCAGAGAAATTTGTTTGTCGGGGCTGTTGCACAGTTGGCTCTCCCCTTGCGCCTCTGTCTTTTTTCCTGCCAACTACTAAGTCTCTTCGACTCGCCACAATTTAGCCCTGTCTTTATGGCTGCCCGCCAGCTCTGGCGAATGCTGGCAACTGACTCCCACGACTTGTGATCAATGTCACACGATTTCATGTCGCGTTTGCAGACGTCTTTGTAGCGGAAACATGGACGGCCAGTGGGTCTGATACCAGTGGCGAGCTCGCTGTACAATGTGTCTTTGGGGATCCTGCCATCTTCCATGCGGCTCACATGGCCAAGCCATCTCAAGCGCCGCTGACTCAGTAGTGTGTATAAGCTGGGGGTGTTGGCCACTTCAAGGACTTCTGTGTTGGAGATATAGTCCTGCCACCTGATGCCAAGTATTCTCCGAAGGCAGCGAAGATGGAATGAATTGAGACGTCGCTCTTGGCTGGCATACGTTGTCCAGGCCTCGCTGCCGTAGAGCAAGGTACTGAGGACACAGGCCTGATACACTCGGACTTTTGTGTTCCGTGTCAGTGCGCCATTTTCCCACACTCTCTTGGCCAGTCTGGACATAGCAGTGGAAGCCTTATCCATGTGCTTGTTGATTTCTGCACCTAGAGACAGGTTACTGGTGATAGTTGAGCCTAGGTAGGTGAACTCTTGAACCACTTCCAGAGCGTGGTCGCCAATATTGATGGATGGAGCATTTCTGACTTCCTGCCCCATGATGTTCGTTTTCTTGAGGCTGATGGTTAGACCAAATTCATTGCAGGCAGACGCAAACCTATCGATGAGACTCTGCAGGCACTCTTCAGTGTGAGATGTTAAAGCAGCATCGTCAGCAAAGAGGAGTTCTCTGATGAGGACTTTCCATACTTTGGACTTCGCTCTTAGACGGGCAAGGTTGAACAACCTGCCCCCTGATCTTGTGTGGAGGAAAATTCCATCTTCAGAGGATTTGAACGCATGTGAAAGCAGCAGGGAGAAGAAAATCCCAAAAAGTGTGGGTGCGAGAACACAGCCCTGTTTCACACCACTCAGGATAGGAAAGGGATAGGATAGGAAACATCTTTTAATAATATTTTATATTGTGATATACTTATCCACTTAGAAGTGTATTGCATGTTAAATTCTTTAACAAATCTATAAAAGTTAATAAATTGTCTCATGTAGCATTCTGTATACAACTACAAAGAACCCCTTCTTTGTGTCTCTTTAAGTGGAGAGATATATATTGAAGAGAGTTCCCAGACCTATATAATATCTGGGATATTTATGACTTAGCCATAATTATAAAAATAGGCTATCCGAAAGATGGTAATATTCTCTGTTGGTTTTCTTTCTTTGAGGGAAAACTAGTCAATTCTTTGGACCCAATTAAGTGTCTATGAGAATTTGTCTGGTTTGAACTTAATTAAAGGAAATTCATAGGGATGTACTCCTGATTTGGTTAAGTCCCTATAAGGAGTTAAAGTCAATAATCACTTCAGTTGACGCCCAAACACGTGGTCTTGTTGTTAACAAAATCCTGTACTTATATGTTTGTCTTTAATGTATATTTTGGATTTGTAAGTACGGAAGAAATGTTTTCTGTCCGTGGTATTAAGACCCTGATTTAAGAATTGAGAGACAGAAAACTCTTGGTCATGATTTGTGGATCTTAAATCAGAATTCCCTCATTCTACTTTTGAGGTTTGGAAATTTCCTTTAAAGTTCCCTTTAAATCCTAATTGAGATTAGGTATTTTAATTCCTATTTCAAGTTCTGTTCAGATATAATGGCTAATGAAGAAGGGATTGGCTTAATTTTGCTGTTGGGTGATCCAACAACTTGTTTTAGTAGATTCCAGAATCCCAATCCACTGCCTCAGGCAGATCAGGTGGTAGTCTTTGAGATAGATAATTTGATGCCGATGGTTCAGTTAGAGCTCATGGTATTATTGTGGCTGACCCCCAGGAGGAAGGGTTACAACGTATCCAGTGGGATAATCAGACTGATACCCCAGACCCACAACATTCTTTAATGATAAAGTGCACACCTGCACAATTGGGTGGCCTGACAAGGTGGGGGTATCCATGGTAGAATTGTAGCTCCTGGGTCTCCCTACGTATGTGGTGGCCAGGGGTCTCAGATTAGATGGCTTCCTCACAATGAGGTTCATGATCAGAATTTGGGGGAGGATTATTAGCAGCTACTGGTACATCACCTTCAAATGAAACAGGCACTTCCCCAGGCTTTTGCTAATGCTGGTGCTTCAGGCATTCCTCTGTCTATGGGACAGCCAGTGCAGTCTCAAATTACACCCTTAGGCAATGTGAATCTTAACTCTATATATGCCATGTGTGGCAAGCCCGGTCCAAGCAACCAAGATAAAACAAGACGGATTTTAAACAACCTTGATAGACTTGACACTTGTTGTCAAGGCTGGAGTGCTGCATATTTACATCAGCTCCTCTCCATGATGCTAAACTCTGATCCCGTCCCCCTAATTAATAAGTGCAACAGCTGGATACAAATATATTCCAACCTCCTGACCACAACTCAGGGAGGGCATGTAATGGGCTCAATTAAAGAAATCCTTCAAAGTACTGTTAGGCCGAATGGTTTGATAACCATCTATCGATTAAGTAAAGACCTTACACATGGCAACTGGGAAATTGTCCACAGTTATCTGGCTAACCAGTATCAGAATTCTGCCTGTGAAGGGGCTTTGTCTGCTGATCCTGATGACAGCAGAGGTGGGATCATGTTGAACCCATTATCTGCTCGAACCATGCCTTGCTGGGTCTGCCCTATACTTAGCCAGTGGTCCAACCAGATCCTAATGTTAAAAATAATACAGATAATATCTCTGCTTTATACAGACAGGGACAGAATAGAACATGGGCTCATTTTCATTCCAGTTGCTTGCAGACTGGTTCCTTTGTGCCCCCGGACGGGCGCTCTGGTCAGTCTATACCGCCATCTCGCCAGGAGCGCGAGTGGTATGTTTCCCCGTAAGGGTGGGACCGGTCTAGCACCACACCTCGTAGAGATAGCAGGGTCAGCTGGGATCGCTATTGGGATTAATTTTACACTTGCTGTTCCTATCACAGAGTAATGGGAGGTTCCAGGACTGACAAAGGCAGAGATCAGAAAGACTCCCAACAGGATCAGCATGCACCCCAAGGGGGCAATAGTCATGACTGTAAGCCTTCTGATAGACCACCTAAGGGAGCAGGAAAGCATGAAACTCTTAAGAGGGAGGGGCAGACTTAAGTTAAAGTCATCAGAAATCAGGGCAAGGCTGATAGTTAGGACTCAGAAGTATCTGATGCTCCACAGTGAAGGACTGGCACCCAGCCAGGGTCTCTCAAATTCCCCTATGCCCTGGCAACACTGCCCACTGCTGAACAGGTACAGTCACTCTTTGATACAGGAGCTGATTACTCAGTCATGGATCCTGTACTTATAAAACCTCAGTGGTCAGATTTGGGAAGCCCGCTTTATCAATTATCATTAGGGGGATTTATACAGTGTAAGACACAATAGATATACTTTCATACCATTCCTGTTTCATTTATGGTATTACAGCCACCCTGGGGGTTGGTTTCGTACCTGATTTGGTTTACCCTCTTCTTATAGGACAGCCTGATATTAAATACTGCCTCAGGATCATGTCCAGGCCTGTGGAGGCGTCCATGGACTAGGATGACCGACAGAGATATATTCAGCCACAGCTAGACCACACCTGTCTAGAGTGGGGTGATGAGGGTTTTTTGGAACAGCTCCTAAATAAGTTCTACCCTTATTTATAGCATCATCCGGCTCAATGTGGCAAGGTAGATATAGAACCCCATTCTCTTGATGCAGGCTGACACAAGCTCAGGAAACAGTAGCCTATTAAGAATCATAAAGGGAAATTAGATTTACTTGAAACTATTAAGGATTTAGAGGAACAAGGTGTCCTAATAAAAATGTCCTCTAGAACTAATTCACCATTGTTTGGCGTCCCTAAACCTGATGGCAGGTGGTCATTAGTGGTTGATTACATGTCCCTTAATAAAGTTTCAGTACCAAACACTGCTCAACAGCAGAATTCCACTGTCCTTCTTTCTGGAATAAAAAAAGAAAAATGTAAATCTTGTATTGATTTGGCTAACAGTTTTTGGTCACATCCACTTAAACAATCCGATTGGCAAAAAACTGCAATGACTGCCCCTGACGGTTTTCAATACTGTTGGACTAGATTATCCCAGGGATTTCGAAACAGTCCCTTTCTTTTTTCTGTACATGTTATCAATCTTTTAAAAGACCTGCCCAATGTTAACTCTTACGTAGATGACATTTATGTTTTACATAATGATCCCCTGGAACATTTGCAAGCTGTTGTCACAGTTTTATCCCGGCTCACTGCTGTTGGATACCTGATCGACATTAGAGTCATAGTCATAGAGAGATACGTCACCGAAACAGGCCCTTCGGCCCACCGAGTCCGCGCCGACCATCTACTACCCATTTATGCTAATCCTACATTAATCCCATTTTCCCTCTCACATCCCCACCTTCCCTCAATTCTCCTCCCATCTACCTACACTAGGGGCAATTAAAAAGAGTCAGTTCATTTGAGAGCAATAAGATTTCTTAGGTCTCCGTATAACTGGGAATGGTAGGCTGTATAACTCTATGACTCTATTAACTCAGTCCTATAAAGAGAAATTAGACACAATTCAATATCCCTGAACTTTGAAAAATCTGCAGGCAAGTTTAGGACTCTTGAACTTTGCTAGATCATGTACACCGACCTTTGTTGAGCTCGCAGCACCTCTGTATGCTAGAGTAGGCGAGACAGTAAACGGCCCATTCATTTTTTCCCCAGATGATTACTTGAAATTGCAACAACTGTGCCGTGATGTACAGAAGGCTATAGATTTGGAGCAAAGGGACATCGATTTAGAACACCTCCCTGTTATGGAAGTTGATGATACTGAGGAGGAACTTAAACAAGTACCTCTGAAACCACTTACAGATTATCATCAAGTTATTTACTATGATGGGTCATCAATGATGATTAAAAAAGGGTTATCCCAACAAGCCTCAGCTGGGATGGGGATAGTAATAGGTAACGTTCGGGATTCTTATTCTTTCTATCCAGAAGAATTACTGTCTATAGCCCTTGGCCAACAGACAGCACAGTATGCTGAAGTTGCAACATTACGGTATGCTTTAGAAAAGGCAGACCCTATTAAGCCCACATTAATTTGTACATATAGTGATTATTGTAAACGGGCTTACAATCAAGACCTTGTGTTCTGGGAGCAAACAGGCTTTACCAATCATAAAGGTAAACCCATAAAACACAAGTCATTGTGGGAAGATATTCTCCATTTGCGAAAGGAGAAATGTAAAAATTGTCAGGTAATTCATGTACCCGGGCATACCTCTGGTTCAGTACATTCAAAGGGCAACAGTCTTGCAGATAGACAAGCAAAGCATTCAGTCTGTATGACAGCCCCTCGAGAGGGGCCTGCCATAGTTAATGTAATCACTAGGGCAGAACAGGCAGCTAATCAAGATGAGGAATTGATTCAGCTATTAGACCCGACGAAAGAGAATCCAAAACAATATTCATCAAAGTACTTCTATTCGGAGACCCCGTACTGGTTAAGTTACCCAAGGATGTCTGGGAGGTACCCCCGAATCACAAACGAGAACAGCTTGTAAAGAAAGCTCACGAGGATATAGGTCAGGCACATAGAGGTGCCCAAACAACATTCTGAAAATTGACTCCTTTATTCTGGTGGCCAGGCATGCTTAAAGCCTGTAAAACATACGTGGCAAATTGAGAGCCATGTAATTTGAGCAACATATCATCACTTATTAAACCGCCACCATTGATTCCTGTGAAGCCTAATAAATCAATGGAGAAATTTTTTGTTGATTTCATTGGACCACTTCCCCCATCAATGAGGTATAAATATGTTCTCATTTGTGCTGGTGGTTGCACTTCTTTCTGCTGGCTGGTCCCCACAAAAACTGTTTCAGAAACCGCATTCGTCAATGCTATTACTGACATTATTACTATAGCTGGTGCACCCAAAATCCTACGCTCTGATCAAGGCGAAACCTTTGTTTCCAAGGTTTTCAAAGACTATTATGTGCAAAGGGGGATTGGGTTAGAGCACAGCACACCACGTCATCCGTAGTCAGCGGGACTGGCGGAACGTAAAAACCAGGAAGTAAAAAAGCTATTGACCAAACTGTTGAGAATCAGAGGGAATACGTGGGCCACCATCATTGCAGAAGTACAGTTATCACTAAATAATGTGTCCATGTGTGCATCAGGGACAGTGTGCCCTAGAACACCGTATTATTTAATGTATGGTGTTGAAATGCATACACCACTTACTCATGGTTCTTTTATTGCCTCTACGCTTTCTGACTCCTTGATCCGACAACAGCAATTAGATTTGAAACAAGAAATGACAGATAAAATTCATAAAATTAATCAGAAGATCAGAGCGAAGAATAGACAAAAACGGGTAAATGACAAAGCTTGCAACCTGTAACCGGGGAGTGGGTTCAAGCGAGAACGTTTGAACAGAAACCTGGTTTGAGACCTAAGTGGAAGAAACCTGTTCAAATACATTCTGTTATTAATGAAAGAACTGTCAAAATATTTGCTAACCAGCCGAATGGCAAGCACTCTTTTAAAATTGTCTCTGTAGACATTCTGAAGAGGTGTTCTGAAGGGTCCAGGAATGGAGGAACAGTACAAGGTGCAGTCGTACACTATCTTTCAGGACCCAGCCTGGAGGATGGCATCGGAAACGGTACTAATCAAAATGAAACCAACTGCATCAATAAATGCTCCTCACCCATGCAGGACCTCGCAGTGCCTCAGAAGTAAGTTTCACAGGGAACCAAACTTGACGCAATGAGCGATAGTCAAGTCACAATGACAGAAGAAGGAAACACTGTGGGTAAGGAATGAAGTACTGCAGACTCTCAGTGATGGGACGTGCTCTTGCATAAAGTAAGGATTAAGGTACTGCTAGATTATTTTGTTAAAGATCTTCTGGATGCAAGCAGTGCATGTAACATGCCAGGGATGGCTTACTGCTTGAACACCTTACCCGATACGATTTCTTGCAGAGAAGCAGAAATAGAACATTTTACTGCATTTGCCCTGAGTGTCTTTGGAAGAGAGGTAATGCAAGTGATGTTCTTATTCATCATAACATTGGAAGAGTTCGATGGTACTAAGGACAACATGGCGGAATGGTTTTTCTTTGTATCGCCATGTTAGCTTCTGATTGACTGTACACCTTTTACAAAGATAATCAGGTTCTGCATAGCACTTTTATCCAGTTGATCTCAGATTTCCCTGATGTTCAGCTCTATTCATTTTATTCCTGGTATGAGAGCGTTGGCTGGAATGTGACTGAAAATAGACTAAAACACATTTTAGTTTATCTCAACAGGACTTTATTGGTTTAAGAGCAAGTGGCAGCTATGGAATCTTACTTCACTACCTCATCACATGGTTTTATCGATTTATCATTGATATAAAAGTTAATAAATCATCTCATGTAGCATTCTGCAAAGAACTCCCTCTCTGTGTCTCTTTAAGTGGAGAGATACATATTGAAGAGAGTTCCCAAACCCTTATAATATCTGGGATATTTATGACATAGCCATAATTATAAAAATAGGCTATCCGAAAGATGGTAATATTTTCTGTTGGTTTTCTTTCTTTGAGGGAATGCTAGTACAATTCTTTGTCTGGTTTGTACTTAATTAAAGGAGATTCATCGGGATGTACTCCTGATTTGGTTTAATCCCTACAAGGGACTAAAGTCATAAATCACTTCAGATGTTCCCCATGCGTCTGTTGCTCTTGACCTTTTAGGTGGTAGAGGTCGTGGGTATGGCAGATGCTGTTGAAGGAGCCTTGGTGAGTTACTGCATTGTAACTTGTTGATGGTACACACAAGAGCCACAGTGCAGCAGTGTTGGATGGAGTGAATGTTTAAGGTGGTAGACGGCGTGCCAATCAAGCAGGCTGCTTTGTCTTGGATGGCATCAAGCTTCTTGAGTGTTCTTGGAGCTGCACTCATCCAATGAAGTGGAAAGTATTCCATCACATTCCTGACTTGCCGATGGTAGAATGGCTTTGGTGATTCAGGAGATGAGTCTTCCACATTCTGACTTGAACCAGGGTTGGTCTCCTGGCTTGATAGCATAAAGTTCTTAGACCTGGCACCATTTTCTGGTTAGAAATCATCTTTAGCAAGTGCAACCAAAGCTTGACAGAATCAATGTTTTAAGCAATAGGTATATGGAGAAATAAAGAATATAACCCATTTTTGCTCTGGACATTGATGCAACTTTCATCAATTCTTTCATTCTCTCTCTCGCTCTACAAATTGTGGAGGAAAGATTACGACCTTTAAAAAGCTCTGGTTAGGCCATAACTAAAGTATTCCATTCAGTTCAGGGCACTACACTTTAGGAAGGATATGAAGGTCTTTGAGAGCGTACAGAGAAGATTTAACAGAATGGTTCCAGGGATGAGGGATTTTAGTTACAAGACTAGGTTGGAAAAGCTGGGGTTGTTCTCCTCGGAATAAAGGAGATTGAGGGGAGATTTGACCGAAGTGTACAAGATTATGACAGGCGTAGAAAAGGTAGACAAGAAAAGTTGTTCCCATTGCCTGATGATACAAGGACTAGAGGACACAGGTTTAAGGTTTTGAGCATGACACACTGTTGTCGACAGTGCAATCAAGTGACACTTGCTCAGCAATAAGCTGCTCAGTTTGGGTTCCGCCAGGGCCACTCAGCTCCTGACCTCATTACAACCTTAGTCCAAACATGGAGAAAAGAGCTGAACTCCAGAGGTGAGGTATAGGTCACTGTCCTTGACATCAAGGCAGCATTTGACCAAGTATGACATCAAGGAGCCCTAGCAAAATTGGAGTCAATGGGAATCAGGGGGAAATTTCTCTGCTGGTTGCAGTCATGCCTAGCACAAATTAAGATGGTTGTGGTTGTTGAAGATCAATCATCTCAGTCCCAGGACATCACTGCAGGAGTTCCTCAAGATAGTGACCTAGGCCCAACCATCTCTTCAAATGCTTCATCAATGTCCTTCCCTCCATCATAAGGTCAGAAGCGGGGATGTTTGCTGATGATTGCACAATGTTCAGCACCAGTCGTGACTTCTCAGATGCTGAAGCAGTCCGTGTCCAGATGCAGCAAGACCTGGATAACATCCAGGCTTGGACTGATGAGTGGCGAGTAACATTCACACCACATATGTGTCAGGCAATGACCATTTAAAACAAGAGAGAATCTAACCAAATAAAAGCAAAATACTGTAGATGCTGGAAATTTGAAATAATAAAAGAAAGTGCTGGAAATACTCAGCAGGTCAAGCAGTAGCTGTGGAGTGAGAAGCAGAGTTAATGTTTCAGGTCTGTGACCTTTCCTCAGAATCTAACCATCTCCGCTTGATGTTCAATGGCGTTACTTTCGCTGAATCCCCCACCTTTAACATCCTGGGGGTTACCATTGACCAAAAACTGAACTGGACTAGCCACATAAATACTGTGGCTGCAACAGTAGTTCAGAGGCTGGGAATTCTGCAGAGAGTAACTCACTTCCTGACTCGCCAATGCCTGCCCACCATTTACAAGGTACAAGTCAGGAGTGTGATGGATGGGCCTGGATGGGTACAACTCCAACAACAACACTCAAGAAGCTCGACACCATCCATGACAAAGAGCCCGCTTGATTGGCACCCCATCCACCACCTTCAACATTTATTCCTATCACTACTGATGCACAGTGGCAGCAGTGTGTACAATATACAAGATGCACTGCAGCAACTCATCAAAGTTCCTTTGACAGGCACCTCTACCGCCTGCAAGTTCCCCTCCAAACCAGACACCAACCTAACTTGGAATTATATCATTGTTCCTTCACTGCTGCTGGGTCAAAATCCTGGAACTCCCTTCCTAACAGCACTGTGAGTGCAATTACACCTGAAGCACTGCTGCTGTTCATGAAGACAGCTCACCACCACCTTCTCAAGGGAAATTAGGGATGGGCAATAAATGCTGACCTAGCCAGCGGCACCCACATCCTGTGAACAAATGAAAAAAAAAATATACAGGGTGATGTGAGGAAGAACTTTTGTACACAGCGAGTGGTGATGACCTGGAACTCGCTGCATACAAGGGTGTTGGAAGTGAAGACAATCAATAATTTCCAAAGGAAATTGGATGGGCACTTGAGGGAAATAAACTTGCAGGGCGACGAAGTCAGAACGGGGGAATGGGACTGACTGGATTGCTCTATAGAGAGCCAGCATGGAGACGATGGGCTGAATGGCCTCCTTCTGTGTCATAATGCCTCTATGGCCAGGATTTTGTCAGCGCTCTGGAGATGAGCAGGGAGGCGGTAGGGGCGGGAAATGACGTGGAATGGCGTCAGGAGAACACTGTCCCCGACACAGGCGCACTGCCAGGCGATTTTCCCAGTAGCAGGAATGACAGCAGCTCGTTCGCCCACCAACCAAAGGTGTGCAGCCAATTTAAATAATTAAAAGGCCAATTGACAGCCATTTTTCTGGGCCATAGGCATTTTGCTAGTGGCAGTGCAGCTCCCCACCACATGGCGAGGCTGCCAGCTGCACGGAGATGGCTTCCTAGCAGCTTCCCAGGGTGGGCCTTTGTTTCTGGAGACCCGGAAGAAGGTGCCCCCGACAGCAATGGCTACCCTCATGACCCTGACACTGCCACCGGAGGCCAGCCTGTCCCTGGCACAGAAGTACATTTTTCACCTTCCTTTCAAGGGCATCTCAAAATGGAGGCACCCACTTGATCTCCTTGCAACCTCAGCGGTGGCCACCTCTCTCAGTGGCGCTGCTGAGGCTGCAGAGCTGCCGGCTTTCTTTTTGGGCTAGCAGCCTGGAGAGGCAGACCACCATCCTTAATTGGATGACAGGCCCAGCAATGGCCTCTCAATTGATCGCTGCCGGGAAGACTGCCGCCAGCGCGGGCTCGAGACCCATATTTGGTCCCAACATTTGGACTTACCTCATGCCGGGAAAATCCCAGCCTATGATTCTATGACTCTCTTCTAAATCCTTCTAAATCCCAGGACTCACCTTCCCCAACGACCATCATGCAATTCCAGAACCTGGGATTTCTGCTGGGCATTCACAAACCTCTAAATCCTACTTCTTAGTGCTCCCTGACTCCCAACATTGTGATTTACTGAAATCTCGTGTGATAACAATACTGGAGCTGTGAGTCCAGAAACACTTGAATTTGTGCTAGTTACCGACAGGAAAGTTACACAATCCCAACAGCTGAATGCATTGTCTAGTAACTCTGATTCAGTTAGTGATGGGTGACCACGGATCTGAACTTCCCTGTTTAAAGTTCAGAGATCCATCTGATGTTACATCCAGAGAAAGAGTTCAACAGGCAACAATTTTGTATGATGCTTCGTTGCCAATGTTTGTATAAACTGATAAGTCCCCCAATACTTGAAAGTAGGTTTTGCAATAATTTTGTTTTCAGGCTATGTTACTGCCTTTAAAGTGATCTGTAGCTTAGTGTCTGAAATGCTTCTGTTGGAAAAGTCAGAGCAATTTCAGGAAATAATATACACCGTACTGACAAGATGCAGGTCATCTTTCCTCAAGTCACTTAAGCAAAGCTAGCTTTTTTGAAAATCTGGGAATTAATATTGAAAGAATGCTCTGAATAATATTCACAGAAATCATAAGGTGTCGGGAATCAGAGCTAAACACCTGGTATATCTGGCCTCACCTGCACCTTTTTTGTTGATCTGTGTTGAATGGTGCTGGAAAATGCCCCTCCCCCACTTTCTGAACCATAGGACGGTGATGTAACTTGCGCCTGCCTATATGTGACTGGCTGAATGCAAACAACATTAATATCAGAGAAACACAGCTTCTGCCATGTTGTCTTCAATTTATCTCCATTGATCACTGAAATCCTAACAATACTAGATATTGCTGTGAGCACAGCAAGACTTGAACTTGTGCTGGTTATCATTGTGCTAGCACCATTGTTAGGCCCTGGCGTTCAGTATTTAAAGGTCAGTGGTAGGACAGAAAAGTTGCTGCTGGGAGCAAGGGCCTGAGCGATGGTTTTGCAAGCACTGTCATGCATGTACCCAGAAAACAGGAGGGCATTTTTGATTCTTTTCGTACCGCTAAAATCTACTCGCATGCAATTGCAGCCCATATAACCTGCCGCTACTGACTTCCTCCATCATTCTAGCAGAGCTCCCTTGAGGAATTTGGGACACCTGCCTGTGCGATGCAAATGTCCTTCAGGCTGGAATGTTGGCTGGAGATGAGGCTGAACAGTCTCAATTTACTGCCTCGTGGAAATCCAATTCAATCATGAATTATTTTATTATTGAGGCTCAAAGCTGAAGTCAAACAATTTTGAGTTGAACATTAAGCACTTCTATGCCATTGTCTCTGGTCTACAAATAAATGAGTACTGGGGAATGGCCATGATTGCTTCTACATGTGGCTTATTTGTGAGAATACCAAACGTTATAGGCTCCAAAAGCCTGAGTCCAAGATCCGCTCCTGCAATTGCGAGAGGCCAGGACATCCACCCACCCTGTGACCTCGACACTAACTACCTCAGAAATCCTGCGGTCAGCTCATTTTAATATGGCTGGGTGGGAAAGTGAAAAATCTTTTGCCAGCAGTTGGTGAGTTATGCGAAGGAGGAAAGCAAACAGAGAAAGGCATTACTCGAGTACAGCTTCAACATTCAAAGCTGATTACCCTTAAGTGGCATGCTGCAGGCATGAGAACCAGGTAAAGGACCCAAAAGAAGAGTTGCAAATATCATTGATAGCGATGTTCAACATCTATTAACTGAAATTAGGCAAAGGGCTGATAGCATTGTGACAGTGGATGGCAAAAGACCAGCAAATACAGCACAAAGAATCATGTGGAAGGAAGTTTTACAGGTAGAGTGGTGACTCTCTAAATCCCAGATTGGTCACCAATGTAGGAAAATGGTTATTGATCTCCTAAGTTCAGTAAAGGTAAGTGCTATGGCTGCAACTGGATATTTCAGGCAGCAGATTAATATTTACTTTAAAACAACATTTACAAATCTAAGAGTTTTGTCCTGAGCGGCAAATGAACTTGTAGTGACAGCTGCACATGGAAGAGTTAATTGGCTATAGAACGTTGTAATGCATACAGTGCACATCAAAGCCTCCCTAATTCTGTCAGAATTCTATCAGAGAAGTGAGGAGAATTATCAAATAAAAGAGTCTATGACTGACAGCAATAAAAATTATTTTCTCATAAAGGGAGATTCCTGATTCCTGAGAAAGACAGGGCACAAAAGAAGGAACTGTAGAAATCCATATCTTATCACCACAGGAGGAGGAGGAGGCAATGAAGATCTTGGAAACTCACTTGGCTAATGCTGTAGGGGATGGTGATGTGTGAGGGCCTGCACCCACACTGACCAAGTGATAACGGTCACAATCAGCAACATTTTCTCTCATACGCTGAAGCGCTGAGGAGATCCTTACATGAGCCCAACAGGAAGGAAAGGTGAACAGCAGACTTATGACCTTTTTTCTTCTATCCTAAGAACTAAGAAACAAGAAAAATGCTACAGTGAAATGGTCATGAGGTGGGCAGGAGAGAAAAATAGTGAGAGAAAGATACGGTGAAAAAAAAAAGCAATTCTGGGATCTTCAACATTGGGAGCTGCCAGCATAAATTTGCCATTCATTATGCACCCTAACATTTTCCCAGATAGATTCACTTGTAGTGACACAGATACTCTGCCGTGAGTTAATCCCAAGACTCAATGGCCTTGAGAGAAGGGCCATTTTTATCTCAAGAGGCTCATATAGAGTAAGTGTCCTCATCTGAAAGCACAAGCTGACTTCCAAGAAATGTTATAATTGGGCTGGTGAAAAGCAAAATTCATAAGGGGTGTTCACAGTGATGAACCTAATTGATGTCTTAGTTATAAAGTTCCAGAAATCTTGTAGGTTTTTTGTTGTCAGAAATATTGTTACAAAGTTTGCTATTTCTTTTTATGAAAACATAAAGTTATGTTAGAACTGAAGAAAGATATTTTGGACTTGGAACTCTATTTTTAATGATGAATGGAATGTTCTGAAGGTTTGTCGGTTTAAAATATGTGCAACATCCTAGTTATCACAAATGTTATATAAACAAAGTGATTACTGACAACGCAGCCGGCAGCTTACGTCATCCGACTACACCAATCTGCGCACATTGGTTCCTACCTGCTGCACATGCGCTGCATTCCACAGTGCCAGGACTGGTCAGCACATGCGCAGATGATGTCATCGCGTAATGCGGGCAGATGGGTTTGGCGCATGCACAGATGACGTCATCACGTAATGCGGGCAGATGGTGGGGGGATCGGGCCGTAGAGAGCAGGGGTGGGGGGAGAGGGTGTCTGGGAAGCGGGTAAAGAGCGGGTGCGAGGAGAGCACGGCCGAAGACCTTGCTGGTGGTGGGTGCGCTTTCCTCCTTCCCCCCGCCGCCCGCTCCTGACCCCTGCCACCTGCCTGCTTGCTCACTCCCCCGCCCGCTTGCTCATAACCCCCGGCCTGCTCGCTCACAGCCCCCGGCCCGCTTGCCACACCCCCAACTGCTGGCTCACTCCCGACTGCTGGCTCACCCACCCGCCCGTTCATTCACTGCCTGCCTGCCCGCTCCCTCCTCTCCCTGGCCTGCTCCCTCCCCTCCCCTCCCCAGCCCGCTCGCTCCCTCCCCTCCCCAGCCCGCTCGCCCCCTCCCCTCCCCTCCCTCCCCGGCCCGCTCCCTCCCCTCCCCTCCCCTGCCCGCTCCCTCCCTCCTCTCCCCGATCCGCTCCCTCCCTCCCCTCCCCGGCCTGCTCCCTCCCCTCCCCTCCCTGGCCTGCCCACTCGCTCCCTCCTCTCCCCTCCCAGCCCGCTCGCTCGCTCCCCTCCCCGGCCCGCTCACTCGCTCCCCTCCCCGGCCTGCTCGCTCCCTCCCCTCCCCGGCCCGCTTGCTTTCTCCTCTCCCCAGCCCGCTCCCTCCCTCCCCTTCCCGGCCCGCTTCCTCCCTCCCCTCCCCTCCCCGGCCCGCTCGCTCCCTCCCCTTCCTGGCCCACTCACTCCCTCCCCTCCCGGGCCTGCTCGCTTGCTCCCCTCCAGCAATTGTGTGCTGCCATGTGTTTAGGTTAGATTGCCATCGTGTGATTATTTGAGCAGCACCATATTTAATCCTGGCAGCTGCCTGATGTCGCAGATTGTGATGTTTTAGTGGCACAGGCTGCATTTGCACATGTGCCATTACAGCTCCAGCTAGTGGTGGCGTTGTCAGCAAACGCAGCCTTATATAAATAGTCACTTGGTAGTACAGAACTTCAGTATTGCTAAAAACATAAGACATGCTGTTAAAGCTTTTCGTCTTACTCTCATCAGGACAGACGCAAGAATGCCAAATTTCAAAGGGAGCAACAATTTATACTGCATGAGACAAGGGTGCTGATTGATTGGTTGGCAAGTTGATTCTGATTGGTAGAGATGTTGCCATGGAAAATGTTTGAGGTAACTACTGCCCCCTAAGCTTTTGTTAAATTTAAAAAAGGCACAATGCCTGGACATGTTCCTTTTCCCTGCAGAGGACAGTTCCCTGCATATGAATAAATGTAGTGTCTAGCAAGTGTAAGTAAGCCACATTGCGAGCCTGACTGATAATATTAAATTGATTGTTAGTATAATTCTTAGCACACTGGGGATTGTTCAGTAAGTGCTGTCCAATTGCGGAATGACATCTAACATTAAACATTCTGAGCTTTGCAAGTACTAGCTGGTTGAGTACAGTAAGGGGAGGTGGTGGCGTAGTGGTAATGTCACTGGACTAGTAATCCAGAGGCCCAGGATAGTGCTCTGGGGCATGGGTTCGAATTCCACCACGGCAGATGGTGAAATTTGAATTAAAAAGCTAGTCTAATGGTGACCACGAAACCATTGTCAATTGTTGGAAAAGCCCATCTGGTTCACTAACCAGGAAATCTTCTGTCTTACCTGGTCGGGCCTACATGTGACTGACAACCACAGCATTGTGGTTGACTCTTAAATGACATCTGAAATGTTCAAGGATAACTAGGGATGGGCAATAAATGCTGGCCTCGTCGCCCACATCCCACAAACAAATAAAAAAAAGTCAGTACTCTGCCTACTGCGAACAGCCGAAAGATTGTGCTGTTTTATATGATCTGCCAGTCGTTGAGACGTGCAGCCTATCTGAATCTGCAGCTGCATGTAAGAATTTCCTTACGCACCTTAATGCGTCCAACTCAAACTCAAATTCACCTTTGAAGTGAGCTCACTTTCCTCGACGTATTAGTTACGGAATCCGACAAGGGGTTCTCCACTACTGTCTATTGCAAGCCTACCTTCACTGTTCAATATACATGTTGGGATTCCTACAGCTCCATATAAGATTGGCCTTATCTGCAACCTCATAAATAGGGCCCGAGCTATTTGCTCACCATGCAAGCTTGACACCAAAATAGGGTGTATGAAAGCTATCTTGCAGGAGAATGGCTACCCCAATCAGATCATTGCTCATTGTGCATCATGCATACTCACGAATGGCCTAAGGCTGCCACTTTCAGACCTGAAAAGTGCCCAGTCGACCTCAAATTTGAGCAACAGGTGAAGCTAGCCATATCACACTGCGATTATGCAGTAGCAACACAAATGATATTTTCCACGATTTGGATGCTGCCGTCAAGCCACAAAAATGTTCTGCCTACCATGCAAATGAGTAATGTCTGCTTTGTATTCACTGAGTAAATCTAAAATGAGTTGGCAGCCATTGTGGAACTTTTTCTTTACACCTCCCCACCAGAGAGGACAGCAGAGAGGCAGTATAGCAGTATACAAATGCTTAGCTATTACATATATTACACTCCTTCACCACTTAAAATCTTATACATTCAGTATAAAATAGAACATGAACATAATTTCCCAGAATACAATAATACCCTGACATTCAAAAGTTTGGGTTGCATGTATGTTACTGTAATCACAATTAAAACATATCTAACCAATAGTTCCAGAGTAATTTACATTAATGAAAATACTTTTCCTTAACACCAGTATGCCTTTAACCAAAATATCATCATCTGACAAAAATAATGCAAAGAACAACTTATTTCTTTTTCCTTCCTGTATACTTTCAATTAACCTAAATGGCTTCTTTCTCTTTCTGTCTGGGTATCTTCTTCCATTTCCATTAGCTTGACTCTGATCTCCCAACATCTCAGACTGTGTCGACCCTGAACTTTGATTTTGACTACCACCTCCATTTAATGGTTGGGAATATAAAATTGACCCTGACTCAATTTGCTCTACTGGTGGATTATGTGATACTGGCAAGCTTTCAGTTTCTTTCTGACTTTCACTTGGGATGGCGCAGTGGTTAGCATCACAGCTCCAGGGACCCGGGTTCAATTCTGGGTACTGCCTGTGTGGAGTCTGCAAGTTCTCCCTGTGACTGCATGGGTTTTTGCCGGGTGCTCCGGTGTCCTCCCACAGCCAAAGACTTGCAGGTGATTTGTAAATTGCCCCTAGTGTAGGTAGGTGGTAGGGAATATGGGATTACTGTAGGGTTAGTATAAATGGGTGGTTGTTGGTTGGCACAGACTCGGTGGGCCGAAAGGGCCTGTTTCAGTGCTGTATCTCTAAATAAATAAATGTAGGAACCTGGACAATAGGAGGTTTCTCATGCTCTCCCTTTGTCAAATTTCCTCTTTCAAGCAAATGATCTGCATGACACTGATGGAGTCTCTCTCCAATCTTCACTAGATATGTGAATACACCTAGTCTTGTTATAGCAACTCCTAAACACCAACCTGTAAGGTGAGAAACCTGTTGTAGACTGTGGGGTTATTTTGTAAAAGAACAGAAAATTGTCTAGCCTGTGTTGAGGAGAAACATGGAAGTTACTGCCTAGCAAAAATTTCTGCAAAGATCTCTTCGCAATTTGTAGACTTTCTGCAGCACCATTTGATGCTGGGTGATATGTGGTAATAGAGAGTGTTTGACTCCATCTTACTCAGAAATATTTCAAACTCTTTTGACATAAATTGTGGACCATTATCTGAAACTAACAGCTCTGGCAACCCATAAGTTATAAACCAACAGCTCAAAACCCAATAGTTTTGGCTCTCATGGTAATGGGCATAAACTCAACATATATCCACTTTCTACAGCTATCGAAGAAAACAAAAAACTTTTTACCTTCCGCTTCAAAGAAATCGATATGTATTCATTGCCAAAGATTTCTTGTGTTTGATCATGGAATGAAAGGAGCCTTGGTTGGATCATTTCTCATTCTGAGACCCACTTCACAACTTTTCACCAATATCTCTACCTACCTTTGGATACAAAAATAGCTTCTTGCTCTGCTCTCGTACTAATTATCCCTTTGAGTTGTTGACAAAGTTTCTGGAACAATCACTTCCTAAACCTTGACAGAATAATAACTCTTAAACTCCATAGGCGACAGCCTTGATCTACACTCAGTTCATTCTACATGTGAAATACTCCCGCAATTTCTCATCATCACACTCTTTAGACCAGCCATTCAAGACGCAATTGAGTACTTTATTGAGCACCACATCCTTACAAGTTTCTTCAGAAATTTCTCTGGCAGACACAGGCATGCCATTTCTCTATGTAAAGTAATTCACAAGTAACTCATTGGCTAAAATTGAATCAGTTCCTCAAAGTCAGACATAGTCTTACTAATCCCTACTGTAAATAACTCAGCCCAGTTTAACTATATTTTGTTAAGCCTGTTTCTTCCCATCAGAGAGACTTTGTTCCCTCCTACTATTACTAATGGCAAGTAATAGGATGCATCATTGTATTCCACCCGAACACTTAGTTCACCTCATACTGGAAAACAGTTATTGGAATAACCAGTCAGTTTCGCACCAGTTTTTTTGTAAGAAAGTGCAACTTAGAGACTTCTTGTACTCTCCTTCCAAGATAACAGACACTGCTGCAACTGTATCAAAGTTGGAGGTAAGTTGACTCTGGCTTTCCAATTACCACGGGTGCTGGAATTATATCTTCAGCCCCTTTTCTCTCATCTTCCATGTGCTAGTTGTCTTGCTCTCTGACTGAGTACAATTCATGATCTTCCTGCATGATAACATCAACTTCTGTTTCCATATCTATCATGTATGCATTCAAGGACTTCCAGGCTCCTGAACTAGCTTTAGGTCGATCACAAACTCAACCAGGTGCATTGCTGTGACCTGGTGCATTACTGTTTCCTCTACTCCTGCATGCCATCTGGATATGACCGACTTTCCCACAGTAATAGTGCTTCGACTGGAAATGGGTGCATTTAGATGGTTGGTGGCTACCATGGCAATGGTAGCATCTAAATTTCTAACTCAGAGTCAGTGAACTTGGCTGCCATAGCCTGGTTCCCCCCTGAAATCTGGTGGACCTCCCCTGCTGGTTCAGGAAAAGAACTTCCTTGCAATCTGCAACTACCTCATCCTTTTATTTCCATTGCTGTGGCCTCATCACAGGCCTCCTTCCATATCAGTTTATTTCCTTTACTCAAAAGCTTAGCCTAGATTTTGCTGTTCCTCAGACCTCCAACAAACATGACTCTAAGGTTGACTTCTAAGTTCACACCATAACCGCAGTGATGAGAGAGTTTCTTTAATTCAACAATATAATCTGCTATAGGCTCACTTGGCAACTGCTTCCTTCCATGAAATGCAACTCGGAGTGCAATTTCATTCTTAGTCATGCCATAATATGAGTTCAGAATCTCATTACGTTCTGAATAGTCCAAAGTACTGGGGTGTCGTGGGCACCATTGGTTACACACCACATCAAAAGCATCTGGCCCCATCACGGTAAGGAAAAATATTCACTTTATCCTTATCCCCTATTTTATTAGCTTGTGGCCAAATGTGTAACCTGCATTTATAATTACACCTGTCCTCTTTGTTAGAGTTGAACTCCCCCATTGTCCCAAAATATGTCTTCAATGCCATTTTTTTCAATTATGTGCTGTGCTGCAGACACAACCAGAGAAATCGCCCAACCCTCCTGAAAATCGACCTTGGGAGTTCCAAAAGGTGTGTCACTATGTTCTTCAAACTGTAATCTCTTTAATGAATGTAAAACAAGATCTATCCCATCTCTGTCAACATCTTTCTGTTGTATATTCACTGAGTAAATCTAAAATGAGTCTTACTGTAGGCAGCCATTGTGGAACTTTTTATTTATGCCTCCCAGCAGAGAAGGCAGCAGAGAGGCAGTACAGCAGTATACAAAACTCAGCTATCACATGTGTTACACTGTGGTATATGAATTCCAGTGCCAGTGCGATGCCAGGTACATAGGCCATACACCCCAACGACTAGCAGATCATATCAAACGGCATGTCCCTTTGGCTGTTTTGCAGTAGGCAGAATACTGACTGTACTCAACCAGACTGTACTTGCAAAACTCAGAACACAATGTCTAACATTAGATGTGATTCCGTGATTGGACAACACTTACTGAACAATCCTGAATGTGCTAAGAATTACACTAACAATAAATTTAATATGATCAGTCAAGCTCACTTATGCTTGCTAGAAGCTACATATATTCATACGCAGGGACCTGTCTTCCGCAGGCAAAAGGAAGCTGTCCAGGTGTTGCGCCTTTTTTGACTTTAACAAAAGCTTGGGGGACAGTTGTTTCCTGGTGCATTTTCCATGGCAATACCTTGACCAATCAGAGTCGACTTGCCAACAAATCAGTACCCTTTTCTCATGCAGTAAAATTGTTGCTCCCTTTGAAATTTAGCATTCTTGCATCTGTCCTGATGAGTGCAAGGCAAAAAGTTTCAACAGATATTCTAAAGATGTAACATGATCAGACATTACTGAAAGTCTCTCTGATGAGTTTATCTCGCAGATATCGAATGTTGGTAGTTTTTGAATTTAATCTCTGACTATAAACATATTTACTTTGTCTTGCAACGTTTAAATTCTGTGGCAACTATTTGAATACTGTCAAGTTTATCTTGCAGATTCAAACATGGCTAGTTTTTTTCTTTTCATCTCTGACTATAAACATATTTGCTTTGTCTTGCAACATGTTTAAATTCTGTGGCAACTATTTGAATACTGTCAAGTTTATCTCAGATATCAAACATTGGTAGTTTTTTCTTTTCATCTCTGACTACAAACATATTTGCTTTGTCTTGTAACATGTTTAAAATCTGTGGCAACTTTGAATACTGTCGAGTTTGTCTCACAAATATTGAACATTGGTAGTTTTTTTCTTTTAATCTTTGACTATAATCATATTTGCTTTGTCTTGCAATAATTCTGCGGCAACTATTTGAATACAGTCTACAGACTACATTGTTACAATCAAATGAAGCAGAATAGTTTTGTTTTCAGAACAGGTTTCTAGTTTTCTCTACTCAGTCTACTGTGATTTCTTCCAGCAACTAACAGTCTCTGAATTGCCCACCAGGTGGTGTGAGAAAGTAGTCTGGAGAAGTTGATCCTCTGATTTTCTCTGTGTTCCTGTATGAAGGTGCCTGACATCAGCTTCGCACTTCCGCATAGCAATGGGACTAAGACTAAAATCCCAGCAGCAGCAAGTCTCTGGATCTCTACATCATGACACATAGTAGAAACATTTTTGCAGAACACTGCTGTGTTGCACTATTGCCATTTGAAGCTTTAATAATGTTGAAAATAGATAAAGAGGGACAAGATGAGCACAGACGTGTCGTAAACAGGGAAAGATAAATGGGAACAAAGAGGGATCTTAAACAGAAAAGGAAGATGGGGATAATTAATCATCACGAGCACAGATAAGAGACAGGGGGAAGAGAATGTGAGTGAGACAGGGAATTTAACACTGCCGACACCCAGTTTATTACATTCATTTTTGTGGTTTTCAGCATCAGACAGGATGTGATGCAGGTACAAAAATGTAATTTTGTTGCACAGTAATGCGATCCTTGATGGGCAGTGTGTTACAATGTGAATTGTATATCTAACAGAGTTACTATTGCCAAGGGTAAAGTTATTGCTTACTATTTCCCTCCTGGTGTTTGTTAAAGTGTCTACCAAAACTCGTTTTCACAGCCACATCTTCCTCAGTGACTGTCTCCGACAACAACTTATTCCATGTGGATTCCAACTGAAGTTTCATCCTTCATGTTTTGAATCCACCTAGGATTACAGGTATCTCCGAGAAATACAACGTTCCTCGGACTGCTGTTCTCGCCGCATCCTGAGATCTACACTCAGTGCCATGCCCCGCCAAATGTACACACTGAACCTCTCTCTGCAGAGGCACTGCCTCACCTTATCTCAAAGCTATTCTACTCCACAGTTTAATTTCATCCTTCGTCTTATCCGACGCATTAACGAAAAACTTTTTTTCTTTCTTTCAGGTGTTAAGGAACGCAAGCTCCAGCAGCTGATGGTGACTAATGCCCCAGATCTTTCTTCCCCTTCACTTCCCTCTGACCCCACTTCTTCCTATCTGACCCCTTGCTATATATTCACTAAACCCTCTGACCTTCCCCTCTCTGACGCTGTACTCAGCAAAGGATTCAGTTTTATCCCCTTATGCCCCCTGCTCAATGAATTTCATGCTCAGCATGATGTTGAGCTCTTCTTCCGTCGCCTCCGCCTCCGGGCTCACTTCTTTGACCAGGAGTCCTTCCCCCCGACCAGCAGACCCATTCACCCGCCTCCAGCATTCTCCCTCTACCTGGATCTCTCCCTCTGGCCTCTTACCCGCTCTTGATCTTTTCATTGAAAACTGTCGGCGAGACATCGGACGTCTCAATTTCTCTGCCTCCCTCACTCACTCTAACCTGTACCCCTCTGAACTTGCCGCACTCCGTTCTCTCAGGTCTAATGCTGACATTGTAATCAAATCTGCAGACAGGGTGGTGCTGTTGTTATCTTGCGTACCGACCTCTACCTTGCAGAGGCTCAGCGCCAACTCGCAGACACTTCTTCCTACTTCCCCCTGGACCATGACCCCACCACCAAACAACAAACTACTGTCCACAGGACTGTGACTGACCTCATCCCCTCTGGAGGTCTTCCCTCTACTGCTTCCAACTTCATAGTCCTGCAGCCCCAGACAGCCGCTTCTACCTCCTTCCTAAAATCCACAAACAGGACTGTTGTGGCAGACCCATTGTATCAGCCTGTTCCTGCCCCACTGAACTTATTTCTTCCTATCTTGACTCTATTTTTTCTTCCCTGATCCAGTCTCTTTCGACCTACATCTGTGACTCTTCTAACAATTTCCAGTTTCCTGGCCCCAACCGCCTCCTCTTCACTATGGACGTCCAATCGCTCTACACCTCCATCCCCCACCAGGACGGTTTGAGGGCTCTCCGCTTCTTCCTTGAACAGAGGCCCAACCAGTCCCCATCCACCACCACCCTGCTCCGCCTGGCTGAACTTGTTCTCACATTGAACAACTTCTCCTTCAACTCCACGCACTTCCTTCAAGTAAAAGGTGTTGCTATGGGTACCCGAATGAGTCCTAGTTATACCTGTCTTTTTGTGGGATATGTCGAACATTCCCCTCCTCCAACTCTTTTTCCGGTACATTGTTGACTGTATCGGTGCCATTTCTGGACTGGAAAACTTTATCAACTTTGCTTCCAATTTCCACCCTTCTCTCACCTTTACATGGTCCATCTCCGACATTTACCTTCCCTTCCTCGAGTTCTCTGTCTCCATCTCTGGGGATAGGCTGGCTACTAATATTCATTATAAGCCCACCAACTCCCACAGCTACCTCGACTACACTTCTTCACACCCTGCCTTCTGTAAGGACTCCGTTTCATTCTCCCTGTTTCTCTGTCTCCGATGCATCTTCTCAGATGATGCAACCTTCCATGACAGCGCTTCTGATATGTCTTCCTTTTTCCTCAACCGAGGATTCCCCCCCACTGTGGTTGACAGGGCCCTCAACCGTGTCCGGCCCATTTCCTGTACCTCTACCCTCACCCCTTCCCCTCCCTCCCGGAACCAACACTCCCACCTGCTCTCATCCCCACATCTCTGTCCTGGGATTGCTGCAGTGTTTCAGTGAACATCAACGCAAGTTCGAGGAACAGCATCTCATTTATCGATCAGGCACGCTACAACCTGCTGGACTGAACATTGAGTTCAATAATTTCAGAGCATGACGGGCCCCCCATTTTATTTTTATTTTTAGTTTTTTTTTCTTTTTTCTTTCTTATTTGTTTATTTTATTTTAGTTTGTTTAGTTTGTTTCTACTGTGCCTACCCACTTTTTTTTTAAGTTTGTGCTTGGGGCCAGGCTTTTCAATTTTCTATCAATTAACATCCTCTCTGTACTAATGCTTTGTCTTTCACCACACCATGAACATACCAGTTGCCTTTGCTCCATGTCCTTCTGGTCAGTTATTCTCTGTGACCTTGTCCTATCATACACCTTCTCTTTGGTTATCTCTTACCCCACCCCCGTTTTATTTGCTTAAAATCCTGTTACATTTCTAATATTTGCCAGTTCTGATGAAGGGTCACTCACTGACCTGAAACGTTAACTCTGCTTCTCTCTCCACAGATGCTGCCAGACCTGCTGAGTATTTCCAGCATTTCTTGTTTTTATTTCAGATTTCCAGCATCTGCAGTATTTTGCTTTTATTATTAAAGTTATTTATATTGGCTGAAGCTGAATTGAACTCTTGAGTGGATCAGGGATGTGAGTTTCTTCCAATTCACAACCAATCTGAGCATCTTCTTACCCTTTAATGCCATTGTTAACCCCGACCTCATTGCTACAAAGTTGCTGGGTCCAATGAATAATATTTTCCATTTTGGAAGCATTATGAAGACTGCAAGGTATTAAAGGAACAAAAATACACACTTCTGTTAGGTTCTAAATAACAGTGTATTTGGGTATGTATATAATTGTCTCTAAAAGGAAGTTCTACTTCAACAGAGCCATTGACAAGCTTGACTATTTTTTCTTGGACTCCCACATCAATCAACAGTCCTTTCTGGAAAGATGAATTAAGATAGATTCAATGGCCTTCCTCATCCATAATTATCTTGTGAATGCTGGGAAATCCAGCCCTGAAATGGAGAGTCAGTTGTGGTGCCAAAACTGCAACACTGGCTAAGTTGAATTAACTCAACACATCCAGTGACTTTACTTATCTAAAATAAAAACAAGAAATGCTGGAAATACTCAACAGGTCAGGCAGCATCTGTGGAGAGAGAAACACAGAGCTAATGTTTCAGGTCGATGACATTTCATTAGACCTCTGATCTAGAGTGCTCAGTATCATACTGTGCAGCATGTTTACCACTGAGCTATGGGACTATTATAAAAGGGAAATCTTTTAATTCAAAAACATTCCCCTTCTATAATGCCCCAATAGCTCAGATATGCAGAGAGCCGACATGGGCTTGATGGATCGAAAAGCCCCCTTTTGTGCTGTAACCATTCTATGATTCTATGTAGTTCAACATTTTTAATTGACTTTGTTGATTGATCCTCTGCATTAATCAGATATATTTATTGTTTTGTTTTCAAAGACTCCGAATTCTCTTCCAGCTTCATTCTGTCTTAACTATTTCAATCCCATTCATGGAATAACTCTGTTGCCTATTTTTCCTTTCAATATGTAGCACTTTACTCTCCTCTGCATTAAATTTCATCTGCCATTGTTCTGTCCACTTACATATTTTGTCCAACTGATTCTGTAATTTCTGAGCTGTCCCTTTCAATTTCACTGCCTCCTAATTTGGTATAATCTGTGAATTTGATCTTTTTGCATTAAGTTTCTGAATCTAGGTCTTTTATATAAATCAGACACAATGGTGGTCCTAACGCTAAGACCTGAGGGAAATAGGAAGTTCTGAGCAGAATAGCTGAGTACTTCCTACCCCTCATTCAGGGACAATTTCGCTAAAGAGTACTCATTCTTATCTACCCTTCAACCAGTTCCTTATCCATTCCATAAGAACATAAGGAATAGGAGCACGAGTAGGCCATTCAGCCCTTCGAGCATGCTCTGCCATTCAATTAAATCGTGGCTGATCTTCTACTTCAGCACTATTTTCCTGCACGATCCCCATATCCCTTGATGTTTTTGATATGTAGAAATCTATTGACAGTCTTGAATACAATCAACAACTGAGCCTCCACAGCCCTCTGGGCAGAGAATTCCAAAGATTCACTACCATCTCAGTGAAGAAATTCCTCTTCATCTCAGTCCTAAGTGGCCTGCCCCTTATTCTGAGACTGTGTCCCCTGGTTCTAGACTCCTCAGCCAGGGGAATCATCCTTCCTGCATCTACCCTGTAAGAATTTTGTATGTTTGAATGAGATCACCTCTCATTCTTCTAAACTCCGGAGAATAAAGGCCCAGTCTACTTAATCTAGCCTCATAGACAATCCCTCCCTCCCAGGAATTAGTTTGGTGAATCTTTGTTGCACTCCCTCTATGGCAAGTACATCTTTCCTTAGGTATGGAGACCTAAACTGCACACAATACTCCAGGTGCAGTCTCACCAAGGCTGTATATAATTGAAGTAAGACATCTTTGCTCCTATACTCAAATCCCCTTGTAATAAAGTCAGACATACCATTTGCCTTTTTAATTGCTTGCTGTACCTGCATGTTAGCTTTCAGTGATGCATGAACAAGGACACCCAAGTCCCTTTGAAATTCAACACTTCCCAGCCTGTCATCATTTAAGAAATATTCTGTATGCCTGTTTTTCCTACCAAAGTGGAGAACCTCACATTTCTTCACATTGTATTCCATCTGCCAAATTTTTGCCCACTCGCTTGTTCTTTGGCCTCCTTATCTCGAGAGACAATGGGTAAGCGCCTGGAGGTGGTCAGTGGTGTGTGGAGCAGCGCCTGGAGTGGCTATAAAGGCCAATTCTAGAGTGACAGGCTCTTCCACAGGTGCTGCAGAAAAATTTGTTTGTCGGGGCTGTTTCGCAGTTGGCTCTCCCCTTGTGCTTATGTCTTTTTTCCTGCCAACTGCTAAGTCTCTTCAACTCGCCACACTTTAGCCCCGTCTTTATGGCTGCCCGCCAGCTCTGGGGAACGCTGGCAACTGACTCCCACGACTTGTGATCAATGTCACAGGACTTCATGTCACGTTTGCAGATGTCTTTAAAGCGGAGACATGGACGGCCGGTGGGTCTGACACCAGTGGCGAGCTCGCTGTACAATGTGTCTTTGGGGATCCTGCCATCTTCCATGCGGCTCACATGGCCAAGCCATCTCAAGTGCTGCTGACTCAGTAGTGTGTATAAGCTGGGGATGTTGGCTGCCTCGAGGACTTCTGTGTTGGAGATACGGTCCTGCCACCTGATGCCAAGTGGCATCGCTGCCATAGAGCAAGGTACTGAGGACACAGGCTTGATACACTCGGACTTTTGTGTTCCGTGTCAGTGCGCCATTTTCCCACACTCTCTTGGCCAGTCTGGCAAGCCTCTCCAAATCCCCTTGAAGTGACTTTGCATCCTCCTCACAACTCACACTTCCATTCCGTTAACACCTAATCTGTACTAATGCTTTGTCTTTCAACGCACCATTAACATATTGTTTGCCTCTGCTCCTTGACCTTTTGGTCAGCTATGTGGCCTTGTCCAATTCTCCTTTGTTATCTCTTGCCCCACCCCCACCTCACTTGCTTATAACCTGTGACTTTTCTAATATTTGTCAGTTCCGAAGAAGGGTCACTGACCCAAAACGTTAACTCTGCTTCTCTTTTCACAGATGCTGCCAGACCTGCTGAGTGGTTCCAGCATTTCTTGTTTTTATTTCACACTTCCACCTAGTTTTGATCATCTACAAACTTGGAAATATTACATTTAATCCCCGCATCCAGATCATTGATATAGATTGTGAATAGCTGGAGTCCAAGCACTGATCCTTGCGGTACCCCATTAGTCACAGACTGTCAACCTGAAAATGACCCATTTATTCCTACTCCCTGTTTTCTGTCCATTAACAAGTTCTCAATCCATGTCAGTATATTTCCCCAATCCCGTGGGCTCTAATTTTGTTTACTAACCTCTTGTGTGGGACCTTGTCAAAAGCTTTTTGAAAATCTAAATATACCACATTCACTTGTTCCCCCTAATCTATTCTGTGAGTTACATCCTCAAAAAAATCCAACAGGTTTGTTAAACATGAAATCCCTTTCATAAATCCATGTTGACTCTGCCCAATCCTACCATTATTTTCGACGTCTCGAGTTATCACATCCTTTATTATAGATTCTAGCATTTTCCCTACGACTGAGGTTAGACTAGCAGGTCTGTAGTTCTCCATTTTCTCTCTCCCTCCTTTCTTAAATAGTGAGGTTACATTTGCTACCTTCCATTCTGCAGGAACCATTCCAGAGTCTATAGAATTTTGAAAGATGATCGCCAATGTATATACTCTTTACGGCCACCACTTTCAACGCTCTAGGATGTAGACCATCAGGTCCAGGGGATTTACCTACTTTGACCCCATCAATTTCTCTAGTACTTATTTTTCACTAATATTAATATCTTGCAGTTCCCAGTTTACACTACTTCTTTGATTCGCCATTGTTTCTGGGAGGTTTTTTAGTATTTTCCTCTGTGAAGACAGACATGAAGTATTTGTTTAGTTTGTTTAGAGTCAACATGCCATTTCTTTATTCCCCATTATAAATTCTCCTGACTCCGCTTGTAATGGACCCACATTTATTTTTGCCAGTCTTTTCCTTTTTACATATCTATCAAAGCTTTTACAGTCTGTTTTTATAATTCTCACTAAATTACTCTCATATTCTATTTTCTCTTTCTTAATCTTTCTCTTGGTCCTCCTTTGCAGAATTCTAAAATGCTCCCAATCCTCAGGCTTACCATTTTTTGGCAACTTTATACGTCTCTTCCTTTGCTCTAATACAATCATTCTTTTGTTAGCCACAGTTCGAACACTTTCATTGTTTGATTTTTATGCATTAAAGGAATGTATTTTTGTTGTAAGTTATGTATTAGTTCTTTAAATGATAGTCATTACCTGCCTACCATCATACCTTTTAATATAGTTTCCCAATCCACCATAGCCAATTTGCCCTTCATACTTTATAGTTTCCTTTGGTTAGATTTAAGACCCAAGTTTCTGATTGAACTACATCACTTTCAAACTTAATGTTAATATTATGGTCACTTTTTCCTATACAACAAGGTTCTAAATTAGCCCTTTTCCATTGCACAATACTAGATCTAAAATAGCCCATTCCCTAGTTGGTTCCTCAATGTACTGCTCTAGAAAACATTTTGCATACATTCCAAGAATTCATCCTCCACAACATTTGTACTAATAAAGTTTACATAATTTATATGTAGATTGAAATCCCCCCATAACTACTGTATTGCCCTTGTTACACGCACCTCTAATTTCCTGATTTATACTGTGATTTACATTACCACTGCTGCTTGGTGGCCGATAAACAACTCGGACCAATGCTTTCTGCCCCTTGCTGTTTCTTAGTTCCACCCAAACTGATTCTATGTCTTTATCTTTAGAACTAAGGTCATTTCTCAATACAGTACTAATGCCATCTTTAAGTAACTAATAGAGCTAGCCCACCACCTTTTCCCAGCTTCCTGTCCTTCCTGAATGTCACATACCCTTGGATATTCAGGTCCCAGCTTTGGTTTCCTTGTAGCCATGTTTCTGTAATGGCTATCAGGCCATACATATGAATTTCTATTTGAGCTGACAATTCATCTGTTTTATTGCAAATGCTGCAGACATTCAGATACAGAGCCTTTAGTTCAGTTTTTTTCTTATTGTTTTTGTAAACTCTGGCCCTATTTGCTGGCACACTCTTAAATTTGCAATCACTGTCCCTTCCTGCTGTACCCTGATTATCATTACCTTTATTGCTACCTTGATCTATTGCCTTGTCATTTTCCTTTAATTTACTCAGTCTTTCCCTCCATGATCCCTTCCCCCCTCTATTTAGTTTAAAGCCCTCTCTACTTCCCTAGTTATATAACTCACTAGAACACTGGTTCCAGCACAGTTCAGGTGAAGTCTATACCAAAAGTTCGGAGTTCCGAAGAAGGGTCACTGACCCGAAACGTTAACTCTGCTTCTCTTTCCACAGATGCTGCCAGACCTGCTGAGAAAATCCAGCATTTCTTGTTTTTGTTTCAGATTTCCAGCATCCGCAGTATTTTGCTTTTATCTATACCAAAAGTACCGCCCCCACTTTCTCTAGGACTGGTGCCAGTGTCCCACGAACCGGAACCCACTTCTCCCACACCTGTCTTTGGGCCATGCATTTATCTCTCTAATCTTATTTACCCTATGCCAATTGGCATTTGGCTCAGGTAATAATCCAGAGATTATTACCTTTGAGGTTCTGCTTTTTAATTTAGTACCTAGCTCCTCATGCTCACTATGCAGAACCTCTTTCCTAGTCCTATCTATGTCATTGGTACCTATATGGACCATGACCACTGGATCCTCCCCCTCCCACTGCAAGTTCCTCTCCATCCCTGATCAGATGTCCTGAACCTTGGCACCGGGCTAACAACACAGCCTTCTGGACTCTTGCTCTTGGCTACAGAGAACTGTGTCTATCCCCCTGACTGTACTGTCCCCTACAACCACTACATTCCGTTTAACTCCCCCCACCCCTCCCCCCCCCCCCCCCCCCCCACTTGAATGGCTTCCCTTACCATGGTGCCATGGTCAGTTTGCTCGTCTACACGATAGCCCTCGCTTTTGTCCATACAAGCTGCAAGAACCTTGAACTTGTTTCTGGGGTTTAATTAATTTTTTAATGTAGAATTTAAGGAATTATGCAGAATAATGTAGAATTTTCAGAAACTTTAAGGTATGCCATAACGCTTACCACTGTTCACATGAGCTCCTTAAAGCTTCCTTAAAGGATTTGAGGCATTGAGTCAAGTTTCAGATAGTGGATGGGGTGCCAATCAAACAGACTGCTTTGTTGTGGATGGTGTCATGCTTCTTGAGTATTGTTGGAGCTACATTGAGACATTTTGGATTGCTAGATAAATTTGTCGCTTGGACAAATGTGGATTAATTAAAGAAAACCAGCATGCATTTGTTAAAGGCAAATCGTGTTTAACTAACTTGGTTGAGTTTTTGGATGAGGTAACAGAGAAGGTTAATAAGGGTTATGTGGTTGATGAGATGTACACGGACTTCCTAAAGGCATTTGATAAAGTGCCTCAAGACAGACATGTCAGCAACGTTATAGCCCATGGATTAAAAGGGAGAGTGGTAGCATGGATATGAAGTTGGGAGTGACAGGGAACAGAGAGTAATGGTGAATAATCATTTTTTGGATAGGAGGAAGGTACACAGTGGGGTTCCCCAGGAGTCGGTACTAGGAGCAACTCTTTTCTTGATCTGTGTTAATGTATTATACTTGGGTGTCCAGGGCACAATTTCAAAATTTGCAGATGACACAAAACTTGAAAATATTGTGAACTGTGAGGCTAGTGATAGAACATAGGCAGGCTGGTAGAATGGGCAGACACAGGCAGATGAAATTTAATGCAGAGAAGTGTGAAGTTATACATTTTGGTAGGCAGAACAAGGAGAGGCAATACAAAATAAAGTATACCATTCTAAAAGGGTTCCAGATGCAGAGGCAGCTTGGGGTATATATGCACAAGTAGTTGGAGGTGACAGGGTAGGTTGCGAAAGGGGTTAATAAGGCATACGGGATCCTGGGCTTTATAAAGAGAGGCACAGAGTACAAAAGCAAGTAAGTTATGCTGAACCTTTATAAAACACTGGTTCAGCCTCAACTGGAGTATTGTGTCCAATTCTGAGTATCACACGTTAAGAAGGATGTGAAGGCATTAGCAGAAAAGATTTGTGAGAATGATTCCAGGAATGAGGAGGGAGTTCAGTTATATGGATAGATTGGAGAAGCTGGGGCTGTTCTTGTTTGAGAGGATATTTGATGAATATTGAAAGGAGATTTGATGGAAGTACTCAAAATCATTAGTGATCTGGACAGAGTAGATAGGGAGAAACTTTTTTCATTGGCAGAAGTGTCGAGAACCAGAGGACACCGATTTAAGATGATTGGCAAAAGGACCAAAGATGACACGAGGAAATAAAGACAGTAAGTGTTTGAAATACACAGCATATCTGGCAGCATCTGTGGAGAGAGGAACAGAGTTAAAGGTTCAGGTCTGTGACCTTTCATCAGAACTAGTAAAGGTTAGAAATGTAATAGATTTTGAGCAAGTGAAAGCAGGGGGGAGAGGGTGAAGAAGAACAAAAGGGAAGGTGTGTGATAGGACGGAGGGCAGGAAAGATTAAATGACAAAGATATCATGGAATAAAAGAGAGTGGTAATAGCCATAGTAAAAGACAAAGGATTTGTATAGAGAGAGTGTTAATGGCAGAATAATAAACAGCTCTGTCCGAAAGCAAAAACGTGAAAAACAAGTTTGAGACTGGTACATGGGTAAAAAAAAATCAAAATGACAGTCATGGTCTGAAGTTGTTGAATCCAATATTGAGTCCAGAGGGCTGTAGAGTGCCTAATCAGAAGATGAGTTGCTGCTCCTCGAGGATTGTCATGTAATCTCTCCTGCTCTCTGCCCTATCATACACCTTCTCTTTTGTTCTTCTTCCTCACCCCCCTTCACTTCCTCAAAACCGATTATATTTCTAACCTTTGCTAGTTCTGATGAAAGGTCACAGACCTGAAACATTAACTCTGCTTCTCTCTCCACAGATGCTGCCAACCCTGCTGAGTATTTTCAGCACTTACTGTTTTAATTCAGACTTCCAGCATCCGCAGTATTTTGCTTTTATTTTAGTGGCATTAGGAAAACTTTTTTATGTAGCTAGTGGTTAGGATTTGGAATGCAGTGTGTGGACGCAGATTTAATTGTGGCTTTCAAAAGGGAATTGGATAATTATCTGAAGAGAAAAATATTGCAGGGCTATGGGGCGGGGAGTGGGACTAGCGGAGGTGCTCTTGCAGAGAGCCGGCATGGACAAGATGGGCCAATGGTCTCTTTCTGTGCTGTAACCATTCCAAGAATCTATGACTCTTAATACCATTTGCGAGTTGCCAGAAATGGAAAAATATCTGTGCCTGTCTATCAATTTTGTTGATGTTGCAGCATTACTGAATTGCATATTTTGTCTCTCCTGAACTACCACTGTCACTTCAGCAGAGGATTGACAGAAACCCTGGAGAAATTATGTAAATAGCTGTTTCTCCTGGGTTTCTGCTAATTTTCTGCTGCATGGGGATCCTCTGTGGAAAATCTAAACACACTGGGGTTTAAATTGGATAGCCCCTGAAAACGGGTGCAGGAATCATGATGCTCGATTACCTCATGCCCATTCAATGTAATGCAGGCAGCAAGCCATCCTTGTGCTTCTCATCATTAATATAATGCACTCTTTATTGGCTGCACGCACCAGCAAGGGGCCCAATATTGTCAGTTGGTAGCACTACTTAAAGCTAGCCTGCACACCTTAAAGCTAGCTTGCACAAATTAAAACTAGCCTGCACTACTTAAAGCTAGCCTGCATATCTTAAAAGGAAGGTGCATTCTGTCTGCAGGAAGTGCTGACATCATTTAGAACAACTGTGCAAAAATAACAGTGGCTGACTGTGGGACCAAGGTTTTCAATGCACTTGGTGGAGGAGGTGGAAAGTAGATGGGAAGGAGGAGAGATGTTCTGTATATGCAGGGGGACAACAGCACCTCAAGACTCACAATGAGAGGACAGTAGGAGCAGACAGCTGTGGAGGTAAATGCCAGGAACTTAGCTCTGAGGACCTAGATGCAATACCACTAGAAGTGACATCATATGAGTGAGTGTTCAAAGTCAGTGAATACACCTTCAAATGCCATATCCTTACAACTGCATCACCAGCCTCAGCCACTGATAATTCGCTACTCACCTACCACAATCTCTATCAATCAGGACACATACTGAACATTATATGCTTCACCTCACCCTCACACGCTTAGCACTGTTGCAAGCATCATGCCCACATCTCACAGCTTGAACACACTGCCAAATATTCAACCATGATAGCTTCATCATCCAAACAGATTGCACATCATTCATTGACACACTTCCCTCTCTCTTGTTGAAGAAGATGGCACCTAACCAGAGTGGAAAAGATGCATGCTCTACTAACCATGGAGGAGATGGTGCTGACCATGATCGGAACAGCCATTGCTGAGCCTGAATCCATTGAAGATGATGGCATTCTCATATTTAATCCTCCCCACATCCCACCTCCTCCTCATCCCACTATCTGTTCTGGTTTATAATCTGCAGGTAGTGTAACCATGTACTTTCCCCTGTCCCTCTCCACAACCTTACCCTTGTGCCTTTCTCCTTTCAGATAACCAAGAATTGCAATCTGGAAAGGCGGTGGAGGAAGACCAAGAAAAAAATGAAGACACACCGTCACGTGATTTTACACTTGCAGCCACCAGCTCAGATATTGACACTGCAAGTATCTTAGAGGATAGCATAGAAATGAGATCTGCACAGGGTGAGACAACAGGCACAAGTGCACTGCAGGCAAGGCAGGAGGCAAGGATAGTACAGGTTCCAGCTCACCAGAAGGTGAGGCCACACATGAGGTTTGCTGCAAAGGACTCCGATTAGAACTTTGAATGCCCAGGTGTTATGAAAGTGATTCTATTTTTTGTTAAAAATATTTTAAAAGGAATTTATAGTTAAACTGAATAAATGTTGCACCAGATTTTTTTTTAAAAGGAAGCCATCAAGGTGGCACTGAAGGAGCCAGTTTGGGAACAATGTTACTGATTGTCACATGACTCAAGTTAAAGATAGAACAGAAACCCAGGTAACCGGGGCAGAGAAGTGTCCCCTTGATTGGACAAGTTCAGTAGCAACAGAGCGCCTGGGAGTGCAGAAAAATGCACAGGCTTTTTGGTTGTGGTCAGTGTGTGTGTGTTTTACCTTCCGGAGTGAGATAAAGTCAAGTCTGCTGCAGAAGAAGGAGAGAATTCCAAGGCAGAAGAGAAGACCACAACCCAGCTTCATTTTCCAGCAAAACTCTAAAGTCGCTGAGAAGTCCACTGTGTCAGTTCATCTTGTTTCCTGTATTTGAAGAAATCTGTCTAAAAGTAATTCTCAACACCAGCTGAAAAGAACTGTTCTAAAGATCTTAGTGACCTGTCTGCGTGTATTCAGAAGTTAGACTGTGTACCCATTTTGGAACAATATATTTCATCTGCTGTTTTCTTCAAAAACAAGCAAGTAATCAATCCAAGTGCTTTTTGTCTGAAACAGAGCTCTGATCCAAAAATCCCTTCTTATTTTTTCAGTTAACCGGTGTATATATATGTGAGTGTGAGATGCTAAGATAAAGAAAGGGACTGTAAAATTTAATTTTGGTACTTTAAAAGTTTTAATCTGTGTGTTTATGTTTTAATTCATTACCAGTAAAGATTTGTTCTATAATGAACTAATAATTTTTTTGTTCAGTAAAGAAACCTGATTAGTGTGTTCTTTTCTGGGAAAAATTGTCTATCTGATTGACTGTTTTGGTAATTGGGAAAATTTCAAAATATGTAGTGACCTGTGGAGAAGTGGGACTGAACTAACAGTGCACTCCTCCTGCCTCGGTCGTAACACAGGCTACAGAAAAGGGTTGATGAGTGCACACACAGAAATGCTTTGTGCATTGGGAAACCTGCCAGAAAGCCTGCGTTCAATGTTAAGGAGCATGGAGGTGTCTGGCACCAACTTGACACAGGGCTCTGCTCAGAGCATGGAGCCCATCCTTTGCAGCATGGAATAAGTGGCTGACTCCATCAACACAGTTGTGGACCCAACCATTGTGCAGCATCTGATGAATGATGTCTCAAGCTTCCATTGCAGCACAAGCAGCTTCCACCAGAAATCTGAATGCTGCAGTCCTCCAACAGATTACTAGGTGTGTTGAGGTGCTTCCCCAGGGGAGTGACAGTGGCTCCATGGAGCATGAACCTGCTGTCTTCTCTCAGGATGACGGCATTCCTCCTGCCTCCACTGCTACTCCGCCAGTGCCCTTGCTGTTGCATGTCAGGCAGCCAGGCCAGACTACTGCCCTCATATCGAGATGTTGCAGTCTGAGGTCAGGCTTCCTAGACCCAGAGCTGCTCGCAGCCGTCCTCCAAGATCATCTGCAATCTCCTCTACTGAAAGCCAGCAGCCTTCCACCAGCCATGCTGCAGCCACTGAGGTAACATTGCACAGGATCACTAGGACAGGAAAAGGCAAACAGGCAGTGAGGGAATGCACTTGGCTGATTAATTTCCTTTTGTATGCAATATGGCATGATTTAATTTACAAATTTGGTTGGGATTGTGTACTTTGTGTTGACTTTTATTTTTGTATTGTGGCGAACTGGATGCTATGATGGTCAGTGACAGGGAAGGTCAGCAGGTGAGACTGTTATTGAATGGGGAATTGGGGTCGAGGTTACTGGTATCGAACTTGAATTTGTTCTTCATGTACAGCCCAGGCAGAAAGGGGCTATCTAGGTTCAGTCTCCCTTCCTCTTCCTCCTCTTTCTCCACCTCCTCCTCCTCTGCTGTTCAGCTTCTCACTTGGTAGATGGTGGCACAGGATTTTCCCTCATGATGGCCAGATTGTGCAGCATTCTTTCACAAATCTTGAGGTTCGCTTAGCTGAATACAACAGGGCACCTTCAGAGCAGTCCAGGCAGTGGAATCATTATTTCAGCATGCCAATGGTCTGCTCTGTCGCATTTCCAGTGACAGCATGGCTCTCATTGTTTACATGTTTCACACGTGTGCATGGGTAGTGAACAGGAATCATGAGCCATGTTATTAGTAGATAGCCCCTGTTGTCCAATAGCCTTGGTGGCTGAAGTACAGCTGGCACAGTGGACTGTCACAGGATGAAGACATCATGTCTGCTGCCAGGATACTGGGCATTGACCTGCACGATGCACTGTCTATGGCCACACACCAACTGGATGTTGAGCGAGTGCAATCCCTTTCAGTTCTGGTACATGGCAGACTTGACATGCGGTGCCGACAAAACAGTGTGTATGCACTCAATGGCATCCTGTACCTTGGAGATCCAGCAAATCTTGCAAACCCTTGTGCTCACACTGCCTGCTGTTCTCTGGCAAAAGGAAATGAAATGAAATTATCTCTTATTGAATAGAGAGCTGCAGTGACCTCGCTTATGGAACAGTGGACTACAAACTGCGAGATGTCACTAATATCGCCAGCACCAGCCTAGAATGGGCCAGATGCATAAACGTTCATAACTACGGTGACCTTCACATCCACTGACACAATCTTGCTGTGCTCTGAGGTTGGAGTTGTGGTTGCAGCAGGTGACAAAATTCAGTGATAACCTCTTCAATGAAGTGCAGACATTTCAAATATTGGTCATTGCTGAGAGTCAAGTAGCAGAACTGCTCCCTGAATACCCTGAGAGCCCTTCTCCCCGTCCTCTTCCTCTCACTTCTAGCAGCTTGTCCTGCTCTGCGTGGCATCTGTTCATTCTTCCAGTCATGCTGGATTCCAAGAGGAAGGCTTACTAGTGCACTCATGTCTGAGAGCAACTGATTTGTGCAGAGGCCTTGCAGTCAACAAAAACTACTTCAGCACCTGCTACATGACTCGCTGTAGACTTTTGGTACTTGAACCAATGATGGAAAGCATCAAAAACGGTCGAATCATAGTAATAGGCAGAAGGCATAAACCAGCAACGAACCTGTAAGCAGTTGATGATCCCTGTAAATAGCGCTGATGTTGGAGAGGGGCTTCCTTCAAGCTGCTTAACATATGTTCAGCTGCGTGAGGTTAAGACAGGATGTCGGCAGGAGCATAAAGCTCCAAAATAGCAACACTGCCAAATCAACATTGCACACTATTGACGTCATGACCTGCCTGCTCTGCATACCAAGCTGTTCCAGCACAGCTGCAACACTGGCACCTACCCGACAATGTGGAAAATTGCCCAGGTATGTCTTGTCCAAAAAAGGCAGGATAAATCCAATCTCTGGCCAGTTACTGCCCCATCAGTCTACTCTCAATCATCAGCAAAGTGATGAAATGTGTCAATGACAGTGCTATCAAGCAGCACTTACACAGCAATAACCTGCTCACTGATGCTCAGTTTGGGTTCCACCAGGGGTGCAGCTGCAGACCTCATTACAGCCTTGGTCCAAACATGGACAAAAGAGCTGAATTCCAGAGGTGAGGCGAAAGTGACTGCCCTTGACATCAAGGCAGCATTTGACCGAGTGTGGCATCAATAAGCCCTCGCAAAATTGAATTCAATGGGAATCGAGGGAAAATGGTTTGAGTCATATCGAGCACAAAGGAAGATGGTTGTGATTGTTGGAGGTCAATCATCTCAGCCCACGACATCACTGCAGGAGTTCCTTAGGGTAGTGTCCTAGGCCCAACCATCTTCAGCTGCTTCATCAATGACCTTCCCCCCATCATAAGGTCAGAAGTGGGGATGTTTGCTGATGATTGCATAATATTCACAACCATTCGCAACTCCTCAAATACTGCATCGTGTCCAGATGCAGTAAAACCATGGACAACATTCAGGCTTGGGCTGATAAGCAGCAAGTAACATTCGCACCACACAAGTGTAACATTTGTGCCAATAGAGTGCCAGGAAATGATTATCTCCAAGAAGAGAGAATCTAACCATCTCCCCTTGACATTCATTGGCATTACCATCGCTGAACCCCCCACTATCAACACCTGGCGGTTACCATTGACTAGAAAGTGAACTGGACCAGCCATATAAATACTGTGGCTACAAGAGCAGGTCAAAGACTGGGAATTCTTCAACAAGTAACTCACCTGCTTTCACTATTTACAAGGCACAGGTCAGGAATGTGATGGAATACTCTCCACTTGCCTGGATGGGTGCAGCTCCAATAACACTCAAGAAGCTCAACACCATCCAGGACAAAGCAGCCTGTCTTATTGGCACCCCATTGACCACCTTAAACATTCACTCCCTCCACCACCAGTGTGTAGTGGCAGCAGTGTGTACCAGCGACTCGCCAAGCCTCCTTCGATAACACCTGCCAACCTGTGACCTCTACTACTTAGAAGGACAAGGGCAGCAGACACATGGGAACACCACCACCTGCAAGTTTCTTTCCAAGCCACACACAATCCTGACTTGGAACCATATTGCCATTCCTTCACTGTCACTTGGTCACAAATCTTGAACTCTCTTTCTAGCAGCACTGTGGGTGTACCTGCAACAGATGGACTGCAGCAGTTCAAGAAGTTGGCTCTTTACCACCTTCTCAAGGGCAATTAGAGATGGCCAATAAATGCTGGCCTTGCCAATGATGCTCACATCCCATGAAAGAATATAAAAAAAAGAGAATCATACAGCAAAGGTTAAGTAGACATGCAATCCTTTTAGCAAGATGGTGTCTGGCGCACTTTGTGTCAGAAGTGTGCGCTTGCATCCTGGATGCCATTTTGGAACCCTAAGAGCGCTTGTAGTGCCACGCTACCAAGTCCAATTTTGCCCTTATATATTTTCACATCAATTCATTTTATATACAGACTAGTACAAACGGGTTAATGTCTATTGTTATGAAAGTGCTTCTATATTTTCTGTTAAGTATATGTTTGTGTGAACTTATATTTAAATTGTGGCGATGGATTCATTAGAAGGCTGAAGATTTTGTAGAAACTGGACTTTGCTTTGTTGTTGACAGTAAATTGAAAGGACTCTGAGATGTTGTTTAAAAACAGCCTTTCTGGAAGTCATGTGCTTTCAGCAATAAACAACAGAAACCTTGGTGACCTGGGGAAGATGTTTACAGAGAAGTGACAGGTCGAGATTTATGGAGGTCAGGTGGCTTGACTCTTGAGATATTGTTTTTGATTTCACTTTAGACAGTGTGTTGGGTGTGAACTGTTTTTAAGACTGTTTGAGAAAGCCATCCAAGAGAGCAGCGACCAACAGCTCACCCTCTTCCATCTCTTTGAGAGCTTCCTGAGAATCAAGTGTAAGAAATAGAGAAATTGATGCTGCATTTCTCCTGAAAAGTCTGCCAGAAATGCTACTGTGGCCGTCAATGTGACTCCAGGATGGTGTGTTGCCTCCCTGGTGCCAGGGCCCGGGATGTCACTGAACGGCTGCAGGGCATCCTGAACGGGGAGGGTGATGAAGCAGAGGTCATGGTACATGTTGGTACCAATGACAGAGGTAGAAAGAGGGATGAGGTCTTGCATCAAGAATTCAGGGAGTTAGGCAGCAGACTAAAAAGTAGGACCTCTCGGGTTGTAATCTCTGGATTACTCCCAGTGCCACGTGCTAGCGAGTATAGAAATAGGAGCACAGATGAATGCGTGGCTTAAGAGTTGGTGCAGGAGGGAGGGTTTTAGATTCCTGGACCACTGGGACTGTTTCTGGGGAAGGTGGGACCTGTACAAGCGGGACGGTCTACATCTGAACCAGAGGGGGACTAACATCGTTGCTGGTGGGTTTGCTAGTGCTGTTGGGAAGAGTTTAAACTAATGTGGCAGGGGGAAGGGATGCAGACTCCGAGCAGAATAGGGACACAGCTAAACCCAGGAAAGCGAACAAGTCAGAGGGAATACAGCGGAAGCAAGTTTCAAGGGAGTAGGACCAGGATGGAAGGCCTCTACTTTAATGCCAGAAGTATTGCAGGTAAAACGGATGAGTTAAGGGCAAGGATTGACACGTGGAATTGTGATATAGTAGCCATCACGGAGACATGGTTGAGGGAGGGGCAGGATTGGCAGCACAATATCCAGGGATATAGAATCTTCAGGTGAGACAGAGGAGGGGGTAAAAGAGGAGGGGGCATTGCAATATTGGTTAAGGAGTCAGTTACTGCAGTAAGGAGAGATGATATCTTGGAGGGGGCATCCAATGAAGCTTTATGGGTAGAGTTTAGGAGTAAAAAAGGGACAGCCACATTGCTAGGTGTTTATTATAGACCCTCAGATAGTCAGCGGGAAATTGAGGAGCAAATATGTGTGCAATTTGCAGAGGTGTGTAAAAATAATAGGGTAATTATGTTAGGTGATTTCAACTTTCCCAACATTAATTGGGATAGTCATCGTGTTAAGGGCTTAGATGGAGTGGAGTTCTTAAAAAGTATACAGGAGAACTTTTTAGCTCAATATGAAGAGGATGCAACAAGGGAGGGTGCAGTGCTGGACCTAATTCTGGGGAATGAAGCCGGACAGGTGGTTGATGTGTTGGTGGGGGGGGCATTTTGGTGATAGCGACCATAACATGGTACAATTTAAGCTTGTTATGGAGAAAGAAATAGACAAGTTGCAAAAGAAGGTTTTGGATTGGGGGAGAGTGAATTTTAGTAAAATAAGGCAGGATCTGGCCAAGGTAGACTGGAAAGAGTTACTTGTCGGGAAATCTACAGAAGAGCAGTGGGAAGCATTCAAAAAGGAAATGGGGAGGGTACAGGCCCAACATGTTCCCTCTAGGGTAACAGGTAGGAGCGACAAGCCCAGAGAACCATGGATGACCAGAAACACTCAGGGTACGATGAGAAGGAAAAGAGAGGCTTTTAGCAAATACAAGGAGAGCAAATCAACGGAAGCATTAGTGGACTACAGAAAGTGTAGGATGGAGCTTAAGAAAGCAATTAGGAGAGCAAAGAGGGGATATGATAAAGCTCTGGCTGGTAAAAGTAAGGAAAATCCCAAGATATTCCATAAGTATATCAATGGGAAGAGGATAACCAGGGAAAGAGTAGGACCCATTAGGGACCAAGGGAGAAATCTGTGGGTGGAGCCAGAGGACATTGGTAGGGTGTTGAATGAATACTTCACATCTGTCTTCACCCAAGAGAATGAGGATGTAGATATGGAACTTAGAGAGAGAGACTGTGAGGTTCTTGAGCACATTGTCATAGGGAGTGACAAGGTATTAGCGGTTTTGGAAGGCTTAAAAGTGGACAAATCTCCAGGTCTGGACGATTTGTGTCCCAGGATGCTGTGGGAGGCGAGGGTGAAGATTGCAGGGGCTCTGACCCTAATTTTTAATTCCTCTCTGGCCATGGGGGAGGTGCCAGAGGACTGGAGAACAGCTAATGTGGTCCCACTATTTAAGAAAGGTTGTAGAGATAAGCCAGGGAACTACAGACCAGTGAGTCTCACGTCAGTGGTAGGGAAACTATTGGAGAAAATTCTGAAGGAGAGAATCTATCTCCACTTGGAGAGGCAAAATTTGATCAGGAATAGTCAACATGGCTTTGTCAGAGGGAGGTCATGCCTAACAAATTTGATTGAATTTTTTGAGCATGTGACCAGGTGTGTAGATGAGGGTAGTGCAGTTGATGTACTTTACATGGATTTCAGCAAAGCCTTTGACAAGGTCTCACATGGGAGACTTATCAAGAAAGCAAATGCAAATGGGATACAAGGTAACTTGATAAGGTGGATTCAAAATTGGCTTAGCTGTAGGAGACAGAGAGTGATGACAGACGCCTGTTTTAGTGACTGGAAACCAGTGTCCAGTGGCGTACCACAAGGATCTGTGCTGGGTCCCCTATTGTTTGTCATTTATATCAACGACATAGATGACCGTGTGGGGGGTCGGATCAGTAAGTTCGCAAATGACACAAAGATTGGCCGAGTGGTTAACAGTGAGGTGGAGTGTCTTAGGTTACAGGAAAATACAGACGGGATGGTCAAATGGGCAGAAAAGTGGCAGATGGAATTTAACGCTGAAAAGTGTGAGGTGATACACTTTGGAAGGAGTAATGTGACACGGAAGTACTTAATGAATGACCTGACACTGGGAAGTTCCGAGGAACAAAGGGACCTTGGCGTGTTTGTCCATAGATCTCTGAAGGCAGAAGGTCAGGTTAATAGGGTGGTGAAAAAGGCATATGGGACACTTGCCTTTATCAATCGAGGCATAGATTACAAAAGCAGGGAGGTCATGTTGGAGTTGTACAGAACTTTGGTCAGGCCACAGCTGGAGTACTGTGTGCAATTCTGGTCGCCACATCATAGGAAGGATGTGATTGCATTGGAGGGGGTGCAGAGGCGATTCACCAGGACGTTGCCTGGGATGGAACATTTAAGCTATGAAGAGAGGTTGGATAGGCTTGGGTTGTTTTCACTGGAGCAGAAATGACTGAGGGGTGACCTGATCGAGTTGTACAAGATTATGAGGGGCATGGACAGGGTGGATAGGGAGCATCTGTTCCCCTTAATTGAAGGGTCAGTTATGAGGGATCACAAGTTTAAGGTGAGGGGTGGGAGGTTTAAGGGGGTTTTGAGGAAGAACTTTTTTACCCAGAGGGTGGTGACGGTCTGGAATGCCCTGCCTGAGAGGGTGGTAGAGGCGGGTTGCCTCACATCCTTTAAAAAGTACCTGGATGAGCACTTGGCATGTCATAACATTCAAGGCTATGGGCCAAGTGCTGGCAAATGGAATTAGGTGGACAGGTCAGGTGTCTTTAATGCATCGGTGCAGACTTGATGGCTGAAGGGCCTCTTCTGCATTGTATTATTCTGTGATTCTGTGATTCTGTGAAACCCCCGATACCACATTTCTCCTGGAAAGCCTGCCAAACTGATCCTCGATGCCGCCTGAAAAGAACTGTTCTAGAAAGATCCCAGTGACAACTATCTATGCGTATTTGGGACCGCAGACCAAAAAGGGACAACTAACATCTTTCCATATCTTTTTTTTTCCTTCAAGAATTATTTAGTATTTGGCCAAAGTATTCTTTTTTGTCTTTTTTTGTAATAGATCTCTGCAGAGAGAATGTCTGTATTTTTTCAATATGTGTATATGTGAGTTATTGTGTGGGGAATTTAAAAAGGGAACTTGCATATTTCAATCTGTGTGTTTACTGCTTTGCTTCAGTACTGGTTAAGTCTTGTTTTATAATAAACTGATAATTTTTTAATGAAAGAAACCTGGTTGGTGTATTTTATTCAGGGATAAAGAGTAGAGTATATGATTGACTGCATCGGTAACTGGGTAAACATTTAAAAAAATATATGTTGCGACCTGTGGAGAAGTGGAACTTGAAAAGACAGTGCACTGCTCCTGCCTCAGTCAGAACATTATATTAAAATAACACCAAGGGTCATTTAATGTATGTGTTAACAGGTGTGCTAACAATAGCGCATAACGAGAATTAAACCCTTGATTTCATACACAGCTACTCCTTCCAGTGATCATTGGATAACCATTATATGAAATTAGAGATCATGTAAAAGAAATCCTAGTTACTTAAGATTCCTTTCTACATTATAATTTTGTATTTAACTCAACATCAATTAAATGGCATACTGAACAAGGCAACATTCCATTCTTTATTTAATTATAGTCCACATTCCATAGTTATCTAAAATATGCACTTTGGGAAGTTGCCTGTTGTTATGAAAATTACTTTTAGTACAAAAATGATTATGTGAAGGTAAATTCACTGATCTACACTCTCAGCAGGAGGCCTCACACAAAGGGAGTAATAGTCAAAAGAATCAGATCTATTGTGCTGTAGCCTTGTCTCTGGGCTGCGCTCCCTTTAAACTGAGAGTGTAGGATCAGTGAATTTACTCTATTATTTAGGCTGAGGCCCAGACCCATAACCTCGGTTCAATGTTGAGACTTACCATTTTACTACCTTACTTAGAAAAGCAGAGCTTTTACAAACCAAAGAGTGGGATATGGTTTGACTGCTATCGCCCATCCATAGCTGCTTCACTTAACCTGGCAGCGGTCCTTCATCTGTTTACTCGGGAAGAGGGAGCTGTTCCATTAGGATGGTCTCCACTTAAATCAGGCTGGGATCAGAGTCCTGGTGCATCGTGTAACTAGAACTTTAAACTAAAAAAGGTAGTGGAAGGTTCAGATGAAGGGAGATTTAGAAATCTCAAGAGAAAAGTCGAGATAATAGAACAGAGAACACTGTACCAATTTGGGTAAAGACAAGCAGAGTGGGACAGGAAGGGACAGAGAGTTTAATATTAAAAGTGCATCAGCAAATAATCTCCATGCAAATAATAGCAGGAAAAAAAACCTGAAAGCTCTTTATCTGAGTGCACAAAGCATTCAAAATAAGATAGATGAACTCGTGGCACAAATAGAGATAAATGGTTTAGATCTAATGGCCATTACAGAGATTTGGCACTGGACTTTATGCATCTGCCGCCAGGAGTGGCGGAGAGCGAAGAAAATGGCGGCTCAAACCCATGCGTTGCGCACTGCCATGTTACCACGATCTTCCTTGCGGCAACCCACAATAATATGCCAGTTGGGCTGCCCCCCCAACCCCCCCCCTACCCCACCACAAGCACGTGGAGAAGGCGTGCTCTTCGAGCCGGCAAAGGCATCAGCTGCTTGTGCACAGGCGCTCGTGCATTTTTAAAGGGCAGCCAACCCTGCTGGCTAATTTACATTTTGAAAGTTATATTCCTCCCACTGTTCTGATCAAACATTTGTCTCCCCTTTCCCACCTACTAATAACAATTAAATTCAATATTTGCCCTATTCACATCCCCCCCCCCCCCCCCCCCCCATAAGACCCTTAGCTTCAACTCTTTACATTTCCCCCCAAACTGGACAAAGTGCAGAGGTTACCCATTCCCACCATCCCCTACACAATACTGTAAATGTGACCCCATTCCCCCCCCCCCCCACACACACACACTGCACTAACAATCAAAAGATCCCCCCTTCCCCACCACTGTGGCACCTGATTTCCTTGGACGAGAAGTGAAGACACCTGAGTGCTGGCCACTGCTCAGAAGATCACGACCCAAAGGTAAGATTGGAGTGAATTTTATTGTAATCTATTCATGTGCTGGAACTCCTGGCATCAGACTCCGTGGCGGGCCGCTACCAGAACGATCTTCCACGCCTCCCACCACCACCCTCCCCACCAACCCTCCCACCCCCTGCTACATAGCCCGACTTCGGGAGCTCAGTCAAATCGCGGCCTTGATTATAAGGTGAACATAGTTGGGAAATAAATATTCCAGGGTACACAACATTTTGTAAAAACAGACACAATGGAAAAGGAGGAGTAGCCCTGTTAGTAAAGAATGACATAAGGACAGTAGCATGAAAGAATCTTGGCTTAAAAGATCAGGATATAGAATCAGTACGAGTGGAGATTAGGAATAACAAAGTCAGAAAACACTGGTGGGAGTACTTTATAGGTCCTCGAACAGCAGTTATACCATTGGACAGAGCATTAAGCAAGAAATAATTGGAGCTTGTAACAAAGGAAATGTAATAATTATGGGGAGTTTAATCTTCATATAGACTGGACCAATCAAATTGGCAAAGGTGGTCTGGAAGGTAAGTTTGTAGAATGCTTTCGCAACAGTTTCCTGGAACAGTACATTGTGGAACCAATTGGGATAAAGTTAGATTAGATCTATTATTGTGCAATGAGGCAGGTTTAATTTGTAATCTCATAGTAAAAGATCTGCTGGGAAATAGTGATCACAATTCAATTGAATTCCATATTAGGTTTGAAATGACATACCCAGTCCCAATCAAAAATCTTAAACTTAAACAAAGCCAATTACACAGATACGAGGGGTGAGCCGGCTAAGGTTCATTGGGTATATACACTAAAAGGTATGGTGGTAAATAAACATTGGGAAACATTTAAAGAAGCAGTTTAAAATGTTCAACAAAACTACATTCCAGTAAAAAACAAAAACCCAGCAAGGAAGATCCATTTGTGGCTTTGGAAGGAAGTTAATGATAGTATTAGATTAAAAGAAAAGGCTTACAATGTAGCAAAGGACACTAGTAAGCCTGAGGATTGGGAGTGTTTTAGAAACCAGCAAAGGGCCACCAAAAAGTTGATAAAAGGTGAAAAAATAGGACATAAGAGTAAACTAGCCATGATTATAAACACAGATTGTAAGGAGGAGAGTAGCTAAAGTAAACTTTGGTCTCTTAGGGGAACAGACAGGCAAAATTATAATGGGGAATGAGGCAATGGAAGAGACATTGAAAAAATATTTTGTGTCTGTCTTCACAGTAGAAGACACAAATTACATACCAGAAATAAAGGGTAAGCAAGGGGCTAATAAGAGTGAGGAAATTAAAGTAATTAGTATCAATATTATATCGGAGAAACTTAAGGGATGAAAATCTGACAAATCCCCAGGACCTGATGGCTTACATCCTAGGTGGCTTCAGAGAAAGTGGATGCACTAGTTATCATTTTCCAAAATTCCCTAGATTCTAGAACAGTCCCAGTAGATTGGAAGTTAGCAAATGTAACACGACTTTTCAAGAAAGTAGGGAAAGAGAAAGCAGGGAACTACAGGCCAGTTAGCCTGACATCAGTTGTCGGGAAAATGCTGGAATCTATTATTAAGGAAATCTTAACAATGCACATAGAAAATCACAGTATGATCAGACAAAGTCAACATGGTTTTATGGAAGGAGAACCATGTTTGAGTTTTCTGAGGATGTAACGAGTAGGGTAGATAAAGGGAACCAGTAGATATGGTATACTTGGATTTCCACAAGGCATTTGATAAGGTGCCATACAAAAGATTAATACACAAAATAGTGCAGTTGCGGGTAATATCTTAGCATGAATAGAGTATTGGTTAACGGACAGGAAGCAGGAAGTAAACGGATAAAGAGAATATTTTCAAGTTGGCAGGCTGTGACTAACAGAGTGCCCCAAGGATCAGTGCAAGGGCCTCAGCTATTTACAATCTATATTAATGACTTAGATGAAGAGACCAAGAGTAATGTATCTAAGTTCGCTGATAATACAAAGCTAGCTGAGAATGTAAACTGTGAGGAGCAAGGCTGCAAAGAGATATAGACAGGCTAAGTGAGTGGGCAACAATGGAGTAAAACGGGGGGAATTGTGAGGTTATACATTTTGGTAGTAAGAATAGAAAAACAGAATATATTTTAAAAGGCGTGAAACTTGTAAATGTTGATGTTCAGTGGGACTTGGATGTGCTTGTACAAGGGACACAGAAAGTTATCAAGCAGGTGCACCAAACAATTAGAAAGGCAAATGGCATGTTGGCCTTTATTGCAATGGGATTGGAGTACAAGAATGAAGAAGTTTTACTTGGAGTACTGTGCATAGTTTGGTCCCCATATTTAAGGAAGGATATACTTGCCTTGGAGGCAGTACAACGAAGGTTTACTAAATAAGTTCTAGGGATGAGAGGGCTGTCCTATGATGAGATGCTAAGTAAATTGGGCCTATACTCTCTGAAATTTAGAAGATTGAGAGGTGATCTCATTGAAACATACAAGATTCTGAAGGGGCTTGACAGGGTAGACACTGAGAGGTTGTTTACCCTGGCTGGGGTATCTAGAACATAGGGGCACAGTATCAGGATAAATGACTGATCATTTGGGACTGAGATAAGGAGACATTTCTTCACTCAAAGGGTTGTGAATCTTTGGAATTCTATACCCCAGAGGGTTGTGGATGCTCCATCGTTATATATATTTAAGGCTGAGATTGATAGATCTTTGGTCTCTCAGTGAATCAAGGGATATGGGGAACGGGTGGGAAAGTGGAGTTGTGGCTGAGGATCCACCATGATCATTTTGAATGGCAGAGCAGGCTCGAGGGACCGTATGGTCTATTCCTGCTCCTATTTCTTATGTTCTTATGCTTATTTGATTTGCTACTACATTTCTCAGTGTGGTACATTATCAGCTAAAAATATTTTTCAAAGAAATTTATGTACATATTAGCATGTTCCCAGAACATTCTCGATGATAGAAACTCATTATAAATTCACAGATCAGCAGAGAGACATCAGAAACATTGCGTTTATGATGTCAAGGCAGAGAAAGAACTGAAAACAGAAAGGGGACGAAGCTGGGAAGAGAGTATGGTTGTCACCCAAGAGGAAGAAAAGTTGGGAACAGAGAGACATCGCGTACATAGAGAAAGAAAAGGACTGGAAAAAGAAAGAATACCCTTTTTTAAAATGCTGACCCTCAAATTGGCAGGAAAAATACAGCAGACTGCCAGTTGATGCTTTGCGAAACAACTTGTTGGTGCAATACATTCACTAGTTGCTGCTTTCAATGTAAATCAGGGTCTTGGGCACTTACACAACACTATTTTACTGATTAACTTAGTAATGTAATTCTTGTGAGGCACTGCATACCTAACTAACAATAGAAGAGGTGTTAAATCAGCTCTTGGTTAACTGAAACTTTTTCTTTTAATGCTATTTTCCAGTATTAGCTCATTACTGCAAATGTGCTGGAGTTAGTGAAAAGTAGCTGCTTATCAGAAGTTGTGGCGAAAATGTAACATGACAAATTAGTGAGTAGTGCAACCATACAGGTTAGGAGGAACCCATGCTTGGTCCCTTACTTATGTTAAGTTTACTAATTACAACTAGAGTGACAATAAATGTAGTATAATTGGCTTCATCATCTCTGGATGAGGGAGAGAAAAATCAATCAGGGTTTCTGTTCCTGATTGCTATCAAGCAATCCCTGCTGGAAGTCTATATACATATATATAGGATCAGGCTCAGCTATGATGCCCCATGGTGGAATAAATTTCTAACACTCACTGTCAAGGCTTGCACCAAGAATAATGGCCACTTGGGGAAAGTACTGCAAAAGGATTGATGGGGATGCCTGTGGAATAATAACACAGCAAGGAATCAATGCCTTCAGGGCAAGGGAAAAATTAGGTACAAAAAGAATCAAGAAGAAAATACAAATTAAACTCACGTGAAACACAGGATTACTCCCTGTGCCATGTGCTAGTGAGGGTAGGAATAGGAGGATAAGGCAAATAAATGTGTGGCTGAACAGCTGGTGTAGGCGGGAGGGCTTCAGCGACTTGAATCATTGACCTGTACAAGAAGGATGGGTTGCATCTAAACTGGAGGGGGACCAATATCCTTGCAGGGAGGTTTGCTGGTACTACTCGGGAGGGTTTAACTAGTCTTGCAGGGGGGTGGGACGCAAAATAGTAGTCTCTCCGATGAGATAGTTGAGGCAAATGTAGAGGTTAAAGCAAGCAAGTCCAGTAGGCAGGACGGGCGGGGGCAGGACAGGGAGCATGGAAGGTCTGGTAGGCTAAACTGCATTTACTTTAATGCAAGAAGCCTTACAGGTAAGGCAGATGAACTCAGCGCATGGATCGGTACATGGGATTGTGATATTATAGCTATTACGGAAACATGGTTGAGGGATGGGCAGGACTGGCAGCTCAATGTTCCGGGGTACCGATCCTTCTGGCATGACAGAGGTGGAGATAAGAGAGGAGGAGGAATTGCACTATTGATTAGGCAGGACATCACGGCAGTACTTAGAGAGGATATCCCAGGGGGAATGTCCAGCGAGGCCATATGTGTAGAACTTAGAAATAAGAACGGGGTGATCACTTTGATGGGATTATACTATAGGCCCCCTCAATAGTCAGAGGGAAGTGGAGGAGCATATATGTAGGGAAATCAGAGATAGGTGTAGGAATTATAGGGTTTTAATAGTCGATGATTTTAACTTCCCTAATATTGACTGGGACTGCCTTAGTGCTGGGATCAGATGGGGAAGAATTTGTTAAATGTGTCCAGGATAGTTTTTTGAAGCAGTATATGGATGGCCCTACTAGAGAAGGGGCGACACTCGACCTCCTCTTAGGAAATGAGGATGGGCAAGTGGTTGATGTGTCAGTGGGGGAGCACTTTGGGACCAGTGACCATAACTCTATTAGCTTCAAGATAGTTATGGAAAAGGATAGGACTGGTCCTCAGGTTGAAGTCCTAAATTGAGGGAAGGCTAATTTCGATGGCATCAGACAAGAACTCTCAAAAGTTGAATGGGAGAGGCTGTTTACAGGTAAAGGGACGCCTGGCAAGTGGGAGGCTTTTAAAAGTGAGATAGGAAGAGTTCAGGGCTGGCATGCTCCTGTTAGATGGAAGGGCAAGACGGGCACGTTTAGGGAACCTTGGTTGATGAGGGTCTGGTCAGGACAAAGAAAGAGGCATATGTCAGGTACAGGTACAGGGGGCGGCACAGTGGCACAGTGCTTAGCACCGCAGCCTCACAGCTCCAGGGACCCGGGTTCGATTCCGGGTACTGCCTGTGTGGAGTTTGCAAGTTCTCCCTGTGTCTGCGTGGGTTTTCTCCGGGTGCTCTGGTTTCCTCCCACAAGCCAAATGACTTGCAGGTTGATAGGTAAATTGGCCATTATAAATTGTCACTAGTATAGGTAGGTGGTAGGGAAATATAGGGACAGGTGGGGATGTTTGGTAGGAATATGGGATTAGTGTAGGATTAGTATAAATGGGTGGTTGATGTTCGGCACAGACTCGGCGGGCCGAAGGGCCTGTTTCAGTGCTGTATCTCTAATCTAATCTAAGCTGGGATCAAGCGAGTCCCTCGAGGAGTATAGGGGATGTAGGACTACACTTAAGAAGGAAATTAGGAGGGCGAAAAGGGGCCATGAGATTTCCCTGGCAGATAAGAAAAAGGAGAATCCTAAAAGATTCTACAAGTAAATTAAGAGTAAAAGGGTAGCTAGGGAGTGATTTGGTCCCCTTAAGGATCAGTGTGGCAATCTATTTGTGGAGCCACGGGAAATGGGTGAGGTCTTAAATTAATATTTCTCATCCGTATTTACCATGTAGAAGGTCATGAAAGCTACTGAGTTCAAGGGAGGGAACACCGATATCCTGGAGCATATCAACATTACAAAGGAGGAGGTATTGGAGGTTTTGAAGCGCATTAAGGTGGATAAATCCCCAGGGCCTGACCAGGTGTATCCTAGGATGCTATGAGAAGCAAGGGAGGAGATTGCTGGAGCCCTGGCAGAGATTTTTGTATCATCGTTAGCCACGGGTGAGGTACCGGGAGACTGGAGGATAGCTATTGTTGTGCCTTTATTTAAGAAGGGCAGCAGGGATAAGCCAGGGAACTACAGGCCGGTGAGCCTTACGTCAGTGGTGGGAAAGTTATTGGAAGGGATTCTGAGACACAGGATTTATATGCATTTGGAAAGGCATGGTCTGATTAGGGATAGTCAGCATGGCTTTGTGTGTGGGAAATCATGTCCCACGAATTTGATTTGAGTTTTTTGAGGAGGTGACCAAAAGGATTGACGAGGGCAGAGCGATGGATGTTGTCTACATGGACTTTAGCAAGCCTTTTGACAAGGTCCCGCATGGTAGGCTGGTCCAGAAGGTTTGATCACATGGGATCCAGGATGAGCTAGCCAATTGGATACAAGATTGGCTTGGTGATAGGAGGAAGAGGGTGGTAGTGGAGGGTTGTCTTTCAGATTGGAGGCCGGTGACCAGTGGTGTCCCGCAGGGATCGGTGCTGGGCCCTCTGTTGTTTGTCATATATATTAATGACTTGGATGTGAATGTAAAGGGCATGATTAGTAAGTTTCCAGATGACACCAAAATTGGTGGTATAGTGGATAGTGAAGAAGGTTGTCTAAGGTTACAACAGGATATAGATCAACTAGGAAAGTGGGCAAGGGAGTGGCAAATAGAATTTAATGTAGACAAGTGTGAAGTGATGCATTTTGGGAAGTTAAACCAGGGCAGGACATATACAGTGAATGGCAGGGCCCTGGGGAGTGTTGTTGAGCAGAGAGACCTTGGGGTGCAAGTACATAGTTCCCTGAAAGTGGCAACACAGGTAGACAGGGTGGTGAAGAAGGCATATGGCATGCTTGCCTTCATCGGCCAAGGCATTGAGACAAGAGTTGGGACGTCATGTTACTGTTGTACATGACGTTGGTTAGGCCGCATTTGGAGTACTGTGGGCAGTTCTGGTCGCCGCACTACAGGAAAGATGTGATTAAGCTCGAGAGGGTGCAGAAAAGATTCACAAGGATGTTGCCTGGTTTGGAGGGCTTGAGTTATAAAGAGAGATTGGATAGGCTGGATCTGTTTTCCCTGGAGCGAAGGAGGCTGAAAGGGGACGTGATAGAGGTATATAAAATTATGAGAGGCATAGACAGGGTAGATAGCCAGAGTCTGTTTCCCATGGTAGGGGTGACTAAAACTAGAGGGCATAGATTTAAGGTGAGAGGGAGGAGGTTTAAAGGGGATCAAAGGGGTAAATTTTTCACACAAAGAATAGTGGGTATCTGGAATGAGCTGCCAGAGGAGGTGGTGGAGGCAGGAACAGTAGCGACATTTAAGAGGCATCTGGAGTGAGGAAGGCATAGAGGGATATGGAATTAATGCAGGCAGGTGGGATTAGTATAGATAGGCATTATGGTCGGCATGGACGCGGTGGGCGAAGGGCCTGTTTCTATGCTGTACGACTCTATGACTCTATGAAATATTAAAATCATTTTGGTCCTGTGTATATATATTTCTCCAAATTAATAATTTTAAATTTTTTTAAATTGTGTTATTGGTAAAGCTTACTTTTTTGGTTTCCTGCATCAATATGTCAGCCATGGCTCAGTGATAGCACTCTCATCTCTGAGTCAGAAGGTTGTCAGTTCAGGTTCTATTCCTAGACTTGAGTGCAAAAATCTAGGCTGACAGTATTGCATTGCCAGAAGTGCTACCTTTCAGAATGGACATTAAACTGAGACAAAAACAAGAAATGCCGGATTCACTCAGCAGGTCTGGCAGCATCTGTGGAAAGAGAAGCAGAGTTAACGTTTCGGGTCAGTGACCCTTCTTCGGAACTGACAAATATTAGAAAAGTCACAGATTATAAACAAGTGAGGTGGGGGTTGGGCAAGAGATAACAAAGGAGAAGGTGCAGATTGGACCAGGCCACATAGCTGACCAAAAGGTCACGGAGCAAAGGCAAACAATATGTTAATGGTGTGTTGAAAGACAAAGTATTAGTACAGATTAGGTGTGAATATACTGAATATTGAACATCAGCAAGTGCAAACCTGAAGAAGAACAACCTGAAAAAAACAGTGGGTAAGCAAACTGAACAAACTAAGATGAAATGAAATAAATGCAAAAAAAGATTGTAAAAAATGTAAAAAGGAATGCAAAAAAAAGGAAGAAAAAATAACTAAAAATGACTAAAAATGAAAGTAAAGTGGGGGGCTGTCATGCTCTGAAATTGAGGTCTCATTAAACTGAGACCTTGTCTGCCCTCTCAGGTACATGTAAAAGATCCCCCCATGACACTACTTTGAAAAAAGGCAGGGGAATTATCTTCAGTGTTCTGGTCAATATCTATCTCTCAATAATCACAAAAAAACAGATTAGCTGGTCATTGTCACATTGCTGTTTGGGGGAATGTGCTGTTTGCAAATTTTCAGCTGCATTTCTTATGTTACAACAGTGACTACAGTTCAGAAGTATTTCATTGTCTGTAAAGTGCTTTGGGACCTCATATAACTGCAAGTGCTTCTTTTTGGCAGAAGTTACAAAAATATCCATTCTTTAAATACATTATTAGAATTCCACAATATGTAGTTCCATGTTTAACAAACTTATTTATTATAGCATTTAAACCATGTTTTAATAAAGACCTCAGTTTCTGGTGAACATTCATTCTGGAGCTCTGAAAGTTAAATATTTTGTAGCAGGCAATTGTAGCAGGGTTCCGAAGAAGGGTCACTGACCCGAAACGTTAACTCTGCTTCTCTTTCCACAGATGCTGTCAATGGCTGAGTGGTTCCAGCATTTCTTGTTTTTATTTCAGATTTCCAGCATCCGCAGTATTTTGCTTTTATTCAATTAATGTACAGTTTTGGCACCTTTAACACATTGCACAATTTCTCAAAATGTGTATAAAATTTCTGATTTCCACTGATACCTTCTTCTGGATTGAAGGCCATTGTGTTCAAGTGTAACAGTGCATTCTAATGCTGGTATAAAATAAATGGATTATTGCTACTGGAATGAATTGAAACCGAATGAATTGGTTTACTATGAATTCTAGAAAAACATTGTTGTACTCTAAAACATGAAACAAAATTAAGATTTTTTTCCAGCAATCTCCACACATACCTGTCATTCATGGGAGGAACAATTAGCAGAATATATATTTAATTTCACCATTGGGCATAATGGAAGCTTAATCGTAGCTGCATCAAACATTGAGTTAAAGCAATACATGTCAGTGGGTGGTGTGGGGTAAAATTGCTCTTCTCATGAAAAATAAAAGAATTATGATTTTTCTACATAATTAACACTATCCTAACAAAACTGTAGAACGTGTAGCTTTGAAACACAAAATTTCTGAAAACGAAATTTCATTAGCTGGTCTAATTATAGAGAAAAATGGACTTTCTCCAGTTATTTTGGTCAAAAAAGGAACTTCAACGACACTCCCTGGGTTCCATATAAAATCTCTTCATAGTGGCATAGCTAGCTGACACTGTAAATCTTTGCTGTGGGTTATGCACCAGTGAAACAAGACAGGTAATAATTTGTAGAAAGCCTAGGTTTTCAGTATGCATATTTAATTTTAGATTAAAACATGAATAAGGAAATCTCCACAAATATGCAGCCATAGGCAACGAGATGCAGAAACTAGAAAATATGGAATGGAATTGTAGCTTAAATTATCACTTTAATTGCTGTTGTAATTTTGTAGCTAAACAGGAATATATCAAACATCAATCCAAGTTTCATCATGGAATGTGACCTAGACAGAATTTCTGCATTCCCAGAGTTCCTATTTTAGTCACATTTTAATATTGTAATTTATTGTTAGCAGTAAAATCTGAAACACAAAATAGACATGCTAGGTAAATAATTTTTTTATGTAATTTCTGCATTTTGATATCTGTTAAAAATGCAAGCATTAAACACTCCAGAATGTCAATTGGATTTTGTATTTTGGTTAAATGGAGTCCATTTAACTGGTCTATGAACCAGCCACATAAATACTGTGGCTACAAGAGCAGGTCAGAGGCTAGGAATTCTGCAGTGAGTAACTCACGTCATGTCTCCCCAATCCAGTCAACCATCTACAAGGCACAAGTCAGGATTGTAATGGAATACTCTCCACTTGCCTGGATGAATGCGGTTCCAACAACACAACAACAATTCTTTCATGAGATGTGGGCATCGCTGGCTAGGTCAGCATTTATTGGCCATCCCTAATTGCCCTTGAGAAGGTGGTGGTGAGCTGACTTCTTGAACCACTACAGTCCATGTAGATACACCTACAGTCCTTTTAGGAAGGGAGATCCATGATTTTGACCCAGCGACAGTGAGGGAACAGTGATACAGTTCCAAGTCAGGATGGTGTGTGGCTTGCAGGGGAATTTACAGGTGGTGGTGTTCCCATGCATCTGCTGCTCTTGTCCTTCTAGGTGGTAGAGACACAGCTTTGGAAGGTGCTATTGAAGGAGCCTTGGTGAGTTGCTGCAGTGCATCTTGTAGATGGTACACACAGCTGCCACTGTGCATCAGTGGTGAAAGGAGTGAATGTTGAAAGTGGTAGATGGAGTGTCAATCAAGCAGGCTGTTTTGTCCTGGATGGTGCCGTGCTTCTTGAGTGTTATTGGAGCTGCAATCAGCCAGGCAAGCGGAGCATGTTCCACCACACTCCTGCGCCAAAAACCTGTGTGGGTGAGAGACAGAGAGCAGCAGAGCCCGAGGAACAGCAGGACCGGAGGAAAAACCGAAAAGTGACATCAGAGTGACGTCGCATTGAACAGTGAGAGCAGAGAAACAGAGAGCAGCTGGGGTTAGTATTCAAGTAAGTTTTTAATTTAATTTAATTGAATCAACATAGAGTAAGACTTATCAATTGATAAGTATATAAACTAAAGACTAAAGTGGTTTAAAAAAAACTAAAGACCAGTCCGGAAATTTAAATAACAAATTAAAAATCTAATTATATAAAATAGAGATGCAGGCCAGGCGATGTGTTGTACCTGCATGATGTGGAAGCTGGTGGACCCCATTGTGGTTCCTGGTGAACACATCTGTAGCAAGTATTGGTTGCTCGAGGAACTCCGGCTCAGAGTTGATGAGCTTGAGTCTGAGCTTCAGACACTGCGACACATCAGGGAGGGGGAGAGTTACCTGGACGCAGTGTTTCAGGAGGCAGTCACACCCCTTAGATTAACTATCTTGAATTCGGCCAGTGGTCAGCCACAGGAGGGTGTGACTATGAGTGAGGCAGGTAGAGGGATCCAGGAGGTAGTGCTGCAGGAGCCTCAGTCATTGTCCATGTCTAACAGGTTTGAGATTCTTGCTCCCTGTGTGGACGAGAGCAGGGACTGTAGGGAGGATGAGCAAACTGACTGAGCACCATGGTACCGGGAGCCATTCAAGTGGGGGGAGAAAAGAGAAAAATAGTCATAATCGGGGATAGTATAGTTAGGGGCATAGACACTGTTCTCTGTGGCCAGGAGTGAGAGTCCCGAAAGCTCTGTTGCCTACCTGGTACCAGGGTTCAGGATATCTCATCTGGGCTGCAGAGGAACTTGGAGTGGGAGGGGATAGATCCAATTGTCGTGGTCCACGTAGGTACCATAATATAGGTAGAACGAGGTTGGAGGTTCTGCTGAGGGAATATGAGCAGCTAGGGGCTAAATTAAAAAGCAGAAACAAAAAGATAATAATCTCTGGATTACTAACTGAACCACGAGCAAATTAGCAAAGGATCAATAAGATTAAAGAGGTAAATGCATAGCTCAAAGACGGGTGTGGGAGAAATGGGTTCGAATTCATGGGACATTGGCACCAGTACTGGGGAAGGAGGAAGCTGTTCCGATGGGACGGGCTCCACCTGAATCATGCTGGGACCAGAGTCCAGGCGAATCGCATAACTAGGGCTGTAGATAGGGCTTTAAACTAAATAGTGGGGGGAGGGTTCAGCTGCATGGAAAAACAGGATGCTAAAGGAGAAGGTAGGAGTGCAGGTTAGTGGTGAGGTTGATTGTTACCAAACAATCTGGTTAAACCAGAAGAGAGAAATAATAAACAGGCGAATGAAGCATCAGTGCTGAGGGACAGGTTAGGGGGTGTAGCCCAAATAAGAGTTCTGTATACAAATGCACGGAGTGTAAGGAATGAACTAGATGAGCTGCAGGCGCAAATTCAAATGGAAGATTATGATGTGGTGGCCATTGCGGAGACGTGGCTGCAGGATGGTCGGGACTGGGAACTAAATATACCTGGTTATAAAGTTTACAGGAGGGACAGGGAAAATTAGCAGAGGGGGTGGAGTAGCCTTACTGATTAGAAATAATATCACCTCATTGGTGAGGGAGGATCTAATGAGGGGAAAGCATCCAGTGGAGACCTTATGGGTGGAATTGAGGAACAGAAAAGGATCTAAAACTGTAATGGGTGTTGTGTATAGACCCCCTGGTAGCAGTTCTGAGGTGTTAGATTGTATAAATGCACAAATTAGGCAAGTGTGTAACAAAGGCAGAATAGTATTAATGGGGGATTTTAACTTACACATAGATTGGGAGAGGAAGACTAGCACCTGTCAGAAAGGTAGTGAATTTCTGGAATGTGTCCGGGATAGTTTCCTACAGCAATATGTCTTAGATGTAAGAAGGGGACAGGCAATATTAGATTTAGTTGTGAGTAATGAGCCAAATTTAATTAGTAGCCCAACTGTGTGTGAACATTTATCAAATAGTGATCACAACATGATCGAATTCAAGGTAGCGTTTGAAAGTGAAAAGCACGAATCAGCTACTGGAATTTTAGACTTGGGTAAGGCTGACTTTACCAGGATGAGACAGAGACTGTCCACGGTAAACTGGGTAGATCTGTTAATGGGTCAAACGACTGAAGAACAGTGGAGAATATTTAAAGAAACATTTAACGAAATACAGAGCGAATATATACCCCTGAGAGGATAAAGCTCCACTTCACAGAAAAAACAGACATGGACAACTAAAGAGATGAGGGATAACATAAAACAAAAAGAAAGGGCTTACAAGAATGCAAAACGCAGCACAGATCCGGCCGAATGGGATCGATACAAAGACCAGCAAAGGGTCACAAAGCAGCTTATATGAGCTACTAAAAGAGATTATGAAAGGAAACTTGCAAGGGACATCAAAATCAATAAGAAGAAATTTTATAGTTACATAAAGGGAAAGCGGGTGGTCAAGAGCAATGTCGGCTGAAAATGGAGATATTGTCATTGATAATGGGGAAATGGCAGACATTTTGAACAATTACTTTGCCTCAGTACAAACAGTTGAAAAGGAGGATAACTTGCCGGAAGTCCCGAAAAAATTAAAAGCTGATAGGGGACAGGGACTTAATACAATTAACGTTAAGTAAAACATCAGTAACAAGGAAATTAATGGAACTAAAAAGTGAGAAATCCCCAGGACCTGACGGTTTCCATCCGAGGGTGTTAAAGGAAGTAGGCGAGCACATTGTAGATGCCCTAACTATAATCTTTCAGAGTTCCCTAGATTCGGGAGTGGTCCCTCTGGATTGGAAAGTTGCACATGTCACTCCACTTTTTAAGAAGGGTGAAAGGGGGAACCAAGGAAATTACAGACCAGTTAGCCTGACATCTGTGGTGGGCAAGTTGCTGGAGTCTATAATCAAGGATAGGGTGACTGAACACCTAGAAAAATTTCAGTTAATCTGGGACAGCCAGCATGGATTCATGACAGGAAGGTCATGCCTGACAAATCTCATTGAATTTTTTGAAGAGGTGACTAAGGTAGTGGACAGGGGAATGTCTATGCATGTTATTTATATGGACTTCCAGAAGGCATTTGATAAAGTCCCACATAAGAGACTGTTAACTAAGGTAGAAGCCCATGGAGTTGAGGGCAAATTATTGACATGGTTAGGAAGTTGTTTGAGTGGTAGGCAACAGAGAGTGGGGATAATGGGTAAGTACTCCAATTGGCAGGATGTGACTAGTGGTGTCCTGCAGAGATCTGCGTTGGGGCCTCAATTATTCACATTATTCATTAACGACTTGGATGATGGCATAGTAAGTCATATATCCAAATTTTCTGATGATACAAAGTTAGGCAGCAATGTAGATAGTCTAGATGATAGCATAAAATTGCAAAGAGATATTGACAGACTAGGTGAGTGGGCAAAAGTGTGGCAGATGGATTTCAATGTGGGCAAGTGTGAGATTATCCATTTTGGACCAAAAAAGGATAGAGCATGGTACTTTCTAAATGGTTAGAGGTTACCTACAGTGGATGTCCAAAGAGACTTGGGGTTCAGGTGCATAGATCTTTAAAATGCCACGAGCAAGTGCAGAAAATAATCAAAAAGGCTAATGGAATGTTAGCCTTTATATCTAGAGGCTTGGAGTATAAAGACACAGAGGTTATGCTGCAGCTGTACAAAAACCTGGTTAGACCCCACTTGGAGTACTGTGAGCAGTTCTGGGCACCACACCTTAGGAAGGGTATATTGACCTTGGAGGGAGTGCAACGTAGGTTTACAAGAATGATACCTAGACAACAGGGGTTAAGTTATGAGGAGAGATTATACAAATTAGGCCTGTTTTCACTAGAATTTAGAAGGTTAAGGGGTGATCTGATTGAAGTCTTCAAGATATTAACAGGAAAGGACAGGCTAGATAAAGATAAACTATTTCCACTGGTTGGATTCTAAAACTCGGGGGCATAGTCTAAAAATTAGGACCAGACCATTCAGGAGAGATGTTGGGAAGCAATTCTTCACTCAAAGGGTGGTAGAGGTTTGGAACTCTCTCCCACAAACAGCAGTTGAAGCTAGAACAGTTGTTAATTTTAAATCTGCGATAGATAGATTTTTGTTAAGCAAAGATATTGAGGGATATAGGCCAAAGGCAGGTATATGGAGTTAGGCCGCGAATCAGCCATGATCTCATTGAATGTTGGGACAGGCTCGAGGGGCTGAATGGCCTACTCCTGTTCCTATCTTCCTATGTTCCTATGTGCCTATAGATGGTGGACAGGCATTGGGGAGTCAGGAGGTAAGTTACTCGCTGTAGAATTCCCAGCCTCTGACCTGCTATGGTAGCCACAGTATTTATGTGGCTGGTCCAGTTCAGTTTCTGGTCAATGGTAACCCCCAGGATGTTGATAGTGGGGGTTTCAGCAATCGTAATGCCATTGAACACCAAGGGGAGATGGTTGGATTCTCTCTTGTTTGAGATGGTCATTGCCTGGCACTTGTGTGGTGTGAATGTAACTTGCCACTTATCAGCCCAAGCCTGGATGTATCTGAGCAATTTTCCACATTTGTGGGTGGATACAAGTGTTGTAGCTGTACTGGAACAGCTTGGCTAGGGGCGCGGCAAGTTCTGGAGCACAAGTCTTCGGTACTATTGCTGGAGTGTTGTAAAGGTCCATAGCCTTTGCAGTATCCAGTGCCATCAGCATTTTCTTGATATCACGTGGACTGAATCGAATTGGCATCTGTGATTCTGGGGACCTCAGGAGGAGGCCAAGATGGATCATCCACTCAACACTTCTGGCTGAAGATTGATGCAAATGCTTCAGCCTTGTCTTTTGCACTGATGTGCTGGGCTCCCCCAGTTATTGAGGATGAGGATATGTGCGGAGTCTCCTCCACCTGTTAGTTGTTTAATTGTCCACCATCATTCACAACTGGACATCAGGACTGCAGAGCTTATATCTGATCCGTTGGTTGTGAGATCTCTTAGCTCTGTCTATTGCATGCTGCTTCCGCTGTTTGGCATGCATGTAGTCCTGTGTTGTAGCTTCACCAGGCTAATAGCACATTTTAAAATATGCCTGGTGCTGCTAATGGAATGCCCTCTTGCACTCTTCATTGAACCAGGGTTGATCCCCGGCTTGATGGTAATGGTAGAGTGGGAAATATGCCAGGCCATGAGTTTACAGATTGTGGCTGAATACAATTCTGCTGCTGCTGATGGCCTACAGCGCCTCATGGATGCCCAGTTTTGAGTTACTAGATCTGTTTGGAATCTATCTTATTTAGCACAGTGGTAGTGTCACACAGCATGATGGAAGGTATCCTAGAGAAGCTGAACCCATGTTCTTTGTGGTGCAGCATGTATATAAGGACTAGGGGCTCAGGCTGGAATCTTGATATATGCTGGAAGTGGCCATGCAGGTGCTCAAGGAGAAGCCGTTACACAAGCTGTGATACCTACGCTGGGACAAAGAGGAATGGAACGATGAAAGGGTGGTGCCATAAAGTGGACTACAGTGAATAGGTGATGGAGGAGGAAAGAGTGGTCAACTGCATCAGAGGCTGTGGCAAGGTGAAGCAGAGAACTGGATCTTATGGTCAGAACCATACAGATCTAATTGGTGACTTTGACTAAAGTAGTATTGGTACAAAGGGCCAGATGAAAACCAAATTCAAATTGGGAGTGGTGGGAGAGGTGGACTTGGTGACATTGGTGTGTTCAAGGATCTTGGAGAGGCCGGGAACGTTAGTCCTGGAGTGGAATTGGAAGGGTTGTTTTTTTTTAAGGAAGTTGCAATGACAGCAGAATATCTTTCTAATAATGCTGTGAGATCTTTAAGATTAATCTGAATTGATGGATAGACAAAAACAAGGCAATGTAAAGTCTCTGCTACAAGACAGTCTACTTGTACATGTGAAAACATGGCTTCCCATAATTCTAATTGATCCGTTCTTCCTTGAACTTCCTTTGCAGAAATGGGACATGCAAATTTTATCTGCGCTCAAGAATAATTTAAAAAGGGAGCTTTGTGCGAGGAACTTTAAAAGGCAAAGATGGACAGTACACATTATTCTCTCCAAATAGATTATTTCCAGAACATTTGGATCCTTGTGGATCTCAAAGGCAATGCTGCCTGGCACAATTGGAAGCAGTTTGTAGCAGGGACTACTGCAATCTCTGAGTGGAGTTCCAAAATATATTTCAGCGGGTTTGATTCAGTGTATTTCATAAATAAACCTGTCTTCCAATGTGACTACTCCAGTAGAAGTCTCCCCTCAATCTTCTCATCATATGTATGTCATGGATCTTACAGTTCCAGTGTTGGAGGTTTATTTATGTATGGTAGGAATGTTATAACATTTTCAACTGAATCTCTTGCAAGTAATTGCTAATTGAAATCCTGTGCGAAACTGAACAGTTATTTCCCGCACCTCCTAGGAAAGGTGTTTACTCGTGTCAGTCCTACATTCTGCTCTGAACAATGTTGTTATCGTACAAATTACTAATACACACATTTACAGGTAAAAACATCTGCATACAGCAATATCATGTGATTAGCCTGACTGCTGCAGGAAGAAGTGAACCTTCCATTATCACGGTCCAATTAACTGCTTTCTGATTATTTGCCACAATTTTCATAACACAAATCCTTGTAGAAGTTGTACTGCGTTCCTCAGTCTGTTTTCTTTGTTCTAAATCTGCTCCCTCTAATCTTGAGGCTATGCCCTCTTGTCCTATGCCAGTGGAAACATCCTCTCTACTTGTATCTTATCTATTCCCTTCATAATTTTATATGTTTCTGTAAGATCCCCCCTCATTCTTCTGAATTCCAATGAATATAATCCCAATCTACTCAGTCTCTCCTCATAAGCCAACCCCCTCAACTCCGGAATCAACCTAGTGAACCTCCTCTGCACCCTCTCCAGTGCCAGTATATCCTTTCTCAAGTAAGGAGACCAAAACTGCACACAGTACTCCAGGTGCGGCCTCACCAGTACCTGATATAGCTGCAACATAACCTCTCTGCTTTTAAACTCAATCCCTTTAGCAATGAAGGACAAAATTCCATTTGCCTTCCTAATTACTTGCTGGACCTGCAGACCAACCTTCTGCGATTCATGCACAAGACACCCAGGTCCCTCTGCATAGCAGCATGCTGTAACTTTTTGCCATTCAAGTAATAATCCTTTTTACTGTTACTCCTACCGAAATGAATGACTTCACATTTATTAACATTGTATTCCATCTGCCAGACCTTTGCCCACTCACTCAATGTATCTATGTTCCTCTGCAAAGTTTCACAGTCATCTGCACACTTTGCTCTGCCACTCATCTTAGTGATGTGTACATAATCTCAGCTGACACTTCAGTGTATAAATGAGAGTTCTCCTGCTGTCTTGGCTAATATTTATTTTTCAACCAGCACCTCTTAAAAAAACAATTCAAGGTAATTAATCTCATTGCTGCATGGAAATTGGCTGTTGCATTGCTATGCATTACAACGGTTGTTATGGCAAGTTTGGTAATGGTGTGGTTTGTTCCCACAGTTCACCTCTCAACTGACCACAACAAGTGTTTTGCTACTAGGGTTTTAAGCCCTTGTGTTTTATTTGTCAAATAAACAGAATGTGACAGATTCTTTGTAGGTTTAAAACAGAAGATTTACTATTTATTGAACAATATTCATTTGCAAAATGGTTGCAATCGCACCCATGCACGCATTCACTCCACCGCGCCCCCCCCCCCCCACCACCGCCACACAAACAAGAATAGATAGATAGAGAGGAAAAAGGCAAGTGGTTCGAAGTGAGGTAGGTGCTTGGGGTTCAGGGAAAACCTGTTGAATCTTCTCGGCGGACAGTTTCTTTTTAAAGTTGCAGGCCTGGGTGTTTGTAGTTTTCTGATGGTTAAGACTTAAGACTGGAGGGGGTGGTCACTTTCAGTTCTCAGCTACACCAAGTTGAAGTGTAGAATTCACACCAGGCTCCTTTCTTGTTTTTTGCTTGACTTCTCACAGCCACTGGCTGGACTGCTTTTATGTGATGCTCTTGTGATCTCGCTCTCTCTCTTCAGAGTCAGGTTGTGGTTTTTGGAGGTCAATCATCTGAGCTCCAGGACATCACTGCAGGAGTTCCTCAGGGTAGTGTCCTAGGCCCAACCATCTTCAGCTGCTTCATCAATGACCTTCCTTCAATCATAAGGTCAGAAGTAGGGATGTTCGTTGATGATTGCACAATGTTCAGCACCATTCGTGACTCCTCACATACTGAAGCAGTCCGTGTAGAAATGCAGCAAGACCTGTACAATATCCAGGCCTGGGCTGATAAGTGGCAAGTAACATATGCGCCACACAAGTGCCAGGCAATGACCATCTCCAACAAGAGAGAATCTAACCATCTCCCCTAGACATTCAACAGCATTACCATCGCTGAATCCCCCACTATCAACATCCTAGGGGCTACCATTGACCAGCAACTGAGCTGGAGTAGCCATATAAATACCGTGGCTACAAGAGCAGGTCAGAGGCTAGGAATCCTGCAGCAAGTAACTCACCTCCTGACTCTTCAAAGCCTGTCCACCATCTACAAGTCACAAGTCAGGAGTGTGATGGAATATTCTCCTCTTGCCCGGATGGGTGCAGCCCCAACAACACTCAAGAAGCTCCACACCATCCAGGACAATGCAGCCCGCTTAATTGGCACCCCATCTACAAACATTCACTCCCTCCACCACCGATGCACAGTGGCAGCAGTGTGTACCATCTACAAGATGCACTGCAGCAATGCACCAAGGCTCCTTAGACAGCACCTTCCAAACCCGCGACCTCTACCAACTAGAAGGACAAGGACAGCAAATACATGGGAACACCACCACCTGCAAGTTCCCCTCCAAGTCACACACCATCCTGACTTGGAACTATTTCGCTGTTTCTTCACTGTCGCTGGGTCAAAATCCTGGAACTCCCTTCCTAACAGCACTATGGGTGTACCTACCCCAAATGGACTGCAGGGTTCAAGAAGGCAGCTCACCACCACCTTCTCAAGGGCAACTAGGGATGGGCAATAAATGCTGACCTGGCCAGTGACACCCACATCCCATGAATGAATGAAAAAAAAAGAGAGCCACCTTTTAAGGTAAAAATCTCTCACATTAACCTCTGTTAGGAGATGCATGACCCTACTCCCTGTTTTGACCACACAATGGACCAGGACGTGGCTACTTCACATCTTCTTTGTTTCAGAAGACATCATTTAATTCAGGAATGTCTATTGATGGTTTCAGGATGGGTGTAATTGACACCTTTAGCCCGGAATGTATCTATTTGTCCTTAACAGGCCATGTCAACCTTCAGCCGTCATTTTGCAACACATTGCCCACTTTTTTAAAGGAAAAGTCAATTTTTTATAACTCTTCAGTTTGGTTCTGTATTTTCATTGTTGTACTTCTCATGAGCGTGACACAGTGACTACACTTCAAAAGTAATTCATTGGTTGGGATGTGATGAGTTCATGAAAGGTGCTATATAAATGCAAATTCTTTCTTTTTCTTTACATTTTGCTTATAGACGAGTCATTTAGAGGCAAGGTGAACAGAAGCCTTAATTTATTATGTTGACCTGTTCTTTCTTTCTTTAACAGTAATTTCTAGTCTTTATTTATTCACGTTTCTTCTTGCCATATGTTACTGAACTCCACAGGTAATATAGAGTTACTGGTTGTAAAGGCTTCTGTGAAGGTCTAACACATAGAGTGATACAGCACTGAAACAGGCCCTTCAGCCCACCGAGTCTGTGCCGACCAACAACCACCCATTTATACTAATCCTATATTAATCCCATATTCCCTACCACATCCCCAACCACCTACCTACACCAGGAGCAATTTATAATGGCCAATTTGCCTATCAACCTGCAAGTCTTTGACTGTGGGAGGAAACCAGAGCACCCGGCAGAAACCCATGCGGTCATAGGGAGAACTTACAAACTCCACTCAGGCAGTACCCAGAACTGAACCCAGGTCGCTGGAGCTGTGAGGCTACAGTGCTAACCACTGCGCCGCCCAAATATCTGCCATTTCCTCAAGACTGGCTGACAGGCAACAGCTAGGGCACTGGCGGAGTAGCAGGGGGTGGAAGCATGAATGCTGTCATCCTCAGAGAGGACAGCAGGTTTGTGTTCTATGGAGCCACTGCCACTCCCCTGGGAGAGAGCCTCAGCAATCCTACAATCTGTTGGAGGACAGATTACTGGATGCTTAGGACACCCTGAAAGCTTCTTTGAACACTAGTACTTGCAGCCATGATGGCAACAGTCTGAGCTTGCATGGCAGCAAGCTGACATTGCATGACTTCAGTCTGATCTTCCACTGCAGCACTTAGATATTGGGTGGAAGCTGCTTGTGCTGCTATGGAAGCTGAGACATCAGTTATCAGACACTGCATCATGCTTGGGTCCGTGTGTGCTCATGGAGGTGGCCACCACCTCCATGCTGGAAAGGATGGGCTCCAAGATATGTGCAAAACCCTGTGCCAAGTTAGTGCCGGACTCCTCCATGCTCCTTGACATTGAATGCAGGCTTCTCAATGCACCAAGCATTTTGTTGTGCATATCCATCAGCCTTCTCCTGTAGCCTGGGCCATCAAAGCCCTCATCTGAGCCCTCTGCAGCATAACTTGCATTCAACCTCATTCTCTGGCAAGCTGAAACCTTTGCTATCCTTGCCCCCTGCCCTGGCTATGGTTCACTTGTGCCTGATGTCTCATCACATGCAGATCAAGCCTTAATCTACGATACGCACAGTGTCAGTATCGGAGCTGGTGGCCGCGCATGTGAATTCAAGTGATGATGTGTCCTCGTCATTACTCTCATCTTGGTGTCTAGCTGGCCTAGTTAAGGCTGAGCAGGTAGTGAGTGGCGGGGAAAGGAAGATGTGCATGCTTATGCCAACTGCAGCTTGTAAATCAGAAGAGATAGTGGGATGAGGATGAATTGGGATGTGAGAAGGAGGATTAGGTATGAGGATAACATCATCTTCTATGGTTTCAGCCCCACCACTGGCCACAACCTCAGCAAAGGACAACCCAATAATGGCCAGCACTGTCTCCTCCATGGGACTGAAGACATCTAGGCATGCTTGTCCCCCTCCAGTTATCACCTGCTGTCTCCGTCATCTTGTCCTGCAAGGGAGAGGGAAGCATGTCAGTGAGTGTTGTTCAATCTGTTTGGGTGATGTGGCTGTCATGGTTGAACAACTGGCAGTGTATGAGATGTGTGTGCGAGGCTTGCAACAGCGTTAGGTGTGTGAGGGTGCAGTGGACCATATCATTGTTAGGTTATGAGTCCTGATTGATAGAGATTGTTGGTAGCTGAGTAAGGGGCTGGGGGGCGGTGGTGGTAACTGTTTTCCAGGTCAGATTCACCTCCTGAATGAATCCCTGTACCTGTTCCAGCCACAATACACCTCCCCTTTAAAAGGTGCAGCTAGCTTTAAGCTTTATGTGCATGTCATTGAGGGCGACAGGACAGCTTGAGAGCGCATTTAATAAAGCATTCAGTATCCTGGGCTTTTTTAATAGGGGCATAGAGTACAAGAGCCAGGAGGTTATGTTAAACTTTTATAAGACATTAGTTCAGCTTCATCTGGATTATTGTGTCCAGTTCTGGGTGCCACACTTTCGGAAAGATGTGAAGGCATTCGAGAGAGTACAGAAATGATTCATGAGCATGGTTCCAGGTATAAGGAGCTTCAGGTATGAAGACAGATTGGAGATCTTGGAGAAGTTGGGACTGTTTTCCTTGGAGAAGAGAAGGCTGAGAGGAGATTTGATAGAGGTATCCAAAGTCATGAGGGGTCTTGACCCACTCGAGAAAGTATCGAGAACGAGAGGGCACAGATTTAAAGTGATTGGCAAAAGGAGAAAAAGTGACATGAGGAAAAACTTCTTCATGCAGTGAGTGGTTAGGATCTGGAATGCATTGCTTGAGAGTGCGGTGGAGGCAGATTCAATCGAGGCTTTCAAAAGAGATTCGACTGTTACCTGAAAAGGAAGAATACGCTGGGTTATGGGGAGAAAGCGGGGGAATGGCACTAAGTGAAATGCGCATTCGGACAGCTGGTACAGACATGATGGGCCGAATGGCCTCCTTGTGTGCTGTAGCAACTCTGTGATAGTGCTAAGAAGTTATAATTATGGACCTCCTGCTGACACGTGTAGCCAATGAACAGTGCGGTTAGTGGTGGTTCCATGCACAAATTATGTTAATGAGCTGGCAGCAGGAAGCTGGAGTGCTGGCTGCATTTCAAACAACAGGTGGGTTTATTGCGCATTGCAATCCCTTCGCCCATTTTCAGGTGAATTTAGCCCCCGAGGACTATTCAAAATATAATTAGATGCCCTAGAGCGATATTAGATGCCTTAGAGTGGCATAGACCTTGGTATAGTGGTAATGTCACTGGGCTAATAATCTAGAGGTCCAGGCTAATGCCTGGGGCATGGGTTCAAATACCACCTTGGTAGCTGGTGGAATTAAAATTCAATTAATTAATAAAAATCTGGAATTGATAGCTAATCTCAGTAATGCTGCCATGAAACTATCATTGATTGTTGTAAAAACCTAACTGGTCCTTTGGAGAAGGAAATCTGCCGTCCTTACCTAGTCTGGCCAACATGTGACTCCAGACCCACAGCAATGTGGTTGACTCTTAACTGCCCTCTCAAGCAAATCACTCAATTCAAGGACAACTCGGGATGGGCAACAAATGCTGGCCTTGTCAGTGCCACCCACATGCCATGAAAGAATGTAAAAATAATAATAATTTGATGTACTGGTGGGATGAAGTTCAACAGACCGAATGGCTTTTCCTCATCCTGACTTGCATTATGTTCTAATGGGGTTAATTTCAGGAATGTAATTATTTTGTCATAAAAACAAGAAATGCTGGAACCACTCAGCAGGTCTGGCAGCATCTGTGAAAAGAGAAGCGGAGTTAACGTTTCGGGTCAGTGACCCTTCTTTGGAACTGACAAATATTAGAAAAGTCACAGGTTATAAGCAAGTGAGGTGGGGGTGGGGCAAGAGATAACAGAGGAGAAGGTGTAGATTGGACAAGGCCACATAGCTGACCAAAAGGTCATGGAGCAAAGGCAAACAATATGTTAATGGTGTGTTGAAAACAAAGCATTAGTACAGATTAGGTGTTAACGGACTGAATATTGAACAGCAGCAAGTGCAAACCTGAAAAAAACAGCGGGTAAGCAAACTGAACAAACTAAGATGAAATGAAACAAATGCAAAAAAAGATTGTAAAAAATGTAAAAAAGAAAAAAAGAAAAAATAACTAAAAATGAAAGTAAAATGGGGGGCTGTCATGCTCTGAAATTATTGAACTCAATGTTCAGTCCGGCAGGCTGTAGTGTGCCTAATCGGTAGATGAGATGCTGTTCCTCGAGCTTGCGTTGATGTTCACCGGAACACTGCAGCAATCCCAGGACAGAGATGTGAGCATGAGAGCAGGGGGGAGTGTTGAAATGGCAAACAACCGGAAGCTCAGGGTCCTGCTTGCGGACTGAGCGGAGATGTTCCGCAAAGCGATCACCCAGTCTGCGCTTGGCCTCCCCAATGTAGAGGAGACCACATTGTGAGCAGCGAATACTGTATACTACATTGAAAGAAGTACAAGTAAATCGCTACTTCACCTGAAAGGAGTGTTTGGGGCCTGGGATAGTGAGGAGAGAGGAGGTAAATGGGCAGGTATTACACCTCCTGCGATTGCAGGGGTAGGTACCATGGGACGGGGACGAGGTGGTGGGGGTAATGGAGGAGTGGACCAGGGTGTCGCGGAGGGAATGATCCCTTCGGAATGCTGACGGGGGAAGGGAGGGGAAGATGCGACTGGTAGTGGCATCACGCTGGAGGTGGCGGAAATGGCGGAGGATGATCCTTTGGATATGGAGGCTGATGGGGTGGAAAGTGAGGACAAGGGGAACCCTGTCACGGTTCTGGGAGGGAGTGGGGGGGAGATTATTTTGTCAATTGTTTTTCACTGTAGAAACATCACTGCTGTACTTCGCTGCATTATAAACTGGGTCCATTTCAAGAATGACAAATGGTACAAGGACAGATAAGACAAATTGCATCCAGCAAGATGTTTGCATTCTTTCAGGCATCAGTTCTGATTCCAATTTGAATTCGTGAGCACTGTCTTTGTGAAATCGGTACATGACAAACTTTCATATTTTTGACAAGGGTAAAGTGCCTGAAAATGAATCCAATGTTTTTGCCGCAATGGGTATTACATATAAATCATTTTTTTCTTTACTTCCAAATAAATTGATATTTTCAATAAAGGCATAGCAGTTCTGTAGTAACCAAGGTCTGAGAAAAGCTAGGGAGCTTTTGTGATCTGCCATGGTATGTTGCACATCTCTGTTCAAGTGCAAATGCTTTAATATTGATGCTCAGGCAATGGACACCAGGGGCTGAATTTTTGTTATGGGGTTGGGAACACGTTGCCCAGAACATTTCCAGGTTCTGACCCCGCAGTGTGCCAGCATCGCTGACGCGGAGCTATTTTTAAATGCAAAGCCTCTAATTGGCTTGGGTGCAAGTCTGATGTTGGTTAGAGGTGCTGGAGGCGTCTTGGGGACAGGAACACGTCACTGAGGGCAATTTTAAAAGGCAAATGGCAGCCATACTATATTCAGTAAAGCAGCACTAAGGAGATCAGAGGGCCTGTGTTGGAGTGAGCATGCGTTTCCGGGCGAAACCTTGTTTCTCTGTTGCCTCCTTGGAGGAACTAATTGATGCAGTGCCTGAGAGGAGAAAGCTGTTCTTCCCAGCCTCAGGAAGGAGAAATCTGGCCAGTGAGACCAAGAGGGAATGGAGAGAGCTGGACACAGCTGTCAACAGTCGGGGACCCATGAGAAGGACCTGCGCCCGTGTAGAAGAATGTTCAATGTCCTCTTGCGATTTGGTAAGGTGCGTGGCCAGCGGCACCTGGTTCATTGGCAATCAACTCTCTAAGCACCAGAATGCAAGCCAATGTCCATAGTTCTCCCTCACATTGTCAGGGTAAGTGAACAGCTGTAACACTGAGATTCAGCCACCCTCACATATGGGGTGACGTTCAGATGGGGACATCACTCTGGGGAACATCAGCCACATGTATGTCATGCTGGAATAAATGAGGGCGGGCAGCCTACTCACGAATCTTTCTCCTCTCATTCTGCAGAAGAGAGCTCATAACACGCGAGAGATGGTCGGAACAGGAGGTGGAGTGGCCCAACTCCACACGTTGACAGCAGTGGAGGAGCTGGCACTGGAGATCGCCAGGGTGCTCTCAAGGCACTCAGTGGGGGATGGCGAGACGGGAGGCTGTGAGCAACAAGGTCATTGAATAGCTCTTTCTTGAGGTGAAAGGCATGAAGGAGACTCCTGCCCAATGCATGCAATGGATCTTAGATCGCTGTTATCCGAGGGGATGATTGTGCTGCGGCACTTGTTGAGGAGGACCAGTTCTCATTACCATTTTCTTGTATCTCCCACAGGATCAGTTGCGGGGCGTAAGCAAAGTGGACCCATTGTACTGGTTACGACATTCTCGGCGGTGGCAGGGGAGTCCATGGAACCTGCACCAGCACATCATACCTCAGCACCTTCCACCAGTGCAGAGACACTCACCTCAGTTGGCCCACAGATTAGTGTAGATAGGGAAGCACTGGGTGAATCTCACAACATGCATGAGCAGGAGGAGGAAGGTGAGGCAGAGTCCGCTGTGGGCAGTCCCTGACGGAGGATGGAGGAAAGACACAGCGATGCTCTGCTAGGCAAAGATGCTGGGCCTCGGGTGTCATAGATAAAGAGGGCCTTCCTGGAGAACCAGAGGCAGATAAGTTCCCATTTGTTGGAGTTCCCTGAGGCCTTGAGGAGTGATGGGCAGGCAAGGCAGGAGTCCATGCAGCGTTTGTGCGCTGTCATGACCCAGGGCTTCAATCATATGAGCTCCTCTATTGAGAGATTGGGCATAAAAACAGAAAGTACCAGAACTACTCAGTAGGTCTGGCAGCATCCAGTGAACATGAACGCAAGCTCGAGGAACAGCACCTCATTTTCCGATTAGGCACTCTACAGCCTTTCAGACTGAACATTGAGTTCAATAATTTCAGAGCATGACTAGCCTCTTTTTAATTATATTTTATTTTATTATTTTTTAACCAAGTACCTGCCTTAAATTTGTTTTTTCATGTTTGTGCTTTTGGACAGAGCTGTTCATTATTCTGTCATTAACACTCTCTCTGGACTAATGCTTTGTCCTTCACCACACCATTCGCACCTCCTTTGCCTTTGTCCCATGTGTCATTTAATCTATCACACACTTCCTTTTTTGTCTCTGCACGCACCCCCCCCCCCACCCCTGCTGCACAACGCAGCAAAGTTCCAACATCATCAGAGCGCTCCCAGCTTTGCACATGTGCAGAACGGACCCTTTCTGTCAGTATGGTGCTGCACATGCGCAGCCTACGTCAGCATCTGGCTTGCCAGGACTAATTCGTGCATGTGTGCGAAAGCGTCATCGTGTACTGCAATGTCTGCTCGCCACTTGCTCCCCGCCTCGCCACTTCTTTCCCCTCGGCTGCTCGCTCCCCACTTCAGCACCACCCCCCCACACCTCCCACCTGTGGGCCACTCGCTCCCGGCCTCGCTGCTTCCTCCCCTCTGCTCTATCTCTGCTTCCCCGCTCCCACCTGCTTCTGGTCCCCGCTCCCTCCTGTGATCGCAGCCTTTCTTCCCCGCACCGAGGCTGCATTTGTGTATGTGCAAGTACTGCGCCACCTAGTGGTTGCAGTGTCAGCAAATGCAGCATAAAATCTATTACATTTCTAACCTTTGCCAGTTCTGATGAAAGGTCATAGACCTGAACCATTAACTCTGCTTCTCTCTCCACAGATGCAGCCTCTCCGACAAGAGATTGGGCAACCTCTTGGAGAGCCAAATTCAGCGACGCTCTGAGTGGGTGCAGCAGCAACAAGCTGATATTCTCAGGAGGAGTGAAAGTTTCTGTAACATTGACCATTAGTGTCGCTGATGGCATGAAGGTGATCAGAGTGGATGCCATCTGCTCCCAGCTGGTGTCTGCTTCCAGCATCCACGGGTGCCAGGAAAGGGCTGATGGTCCTAGCGACAGATGAAAGGCCTGCCCCACAGTCAGCACCAGCGTCACACTTCGGTCCCTTGCCCCCTCTGACTCTGGAGCCATCGGTGTGCCAGGGCCCTGTGACAGAGCTGCCCCTGCCATAATGCAGTTACAACAGCCTGTGAAGGAGCCAGCATGGGCACCTCCTAGATGAAAGCGGCAGCCATGGGCATCTCAGCCTCTTGTGGCACTGGCACTCTGTCATTTGCAGGTAACTGACTCTTGGGTGGTAGGTCCAACATCTTGGGTAGCGCCTTCTTCCCCTGGCAGCCCCCACTGTGCTCCTCTGGCCTCCTGCTTTCCAGGAGGTTGCATCTGCTGAAGCTCATCCTGGCTGCTCTGTCCAATGTTGGAGCAGCCTGTTCCCATCTGAACTCCCTCAGCTGGGCTTTGTGCATTCACCAGGCCTTCCCCTGCCAACCCCAGCTGCCCAAGTGATGCCAAAGGCCTCACATCCCTCTCCAGATTCCTACCACTCACCACTGAGTAAAACAAGTCTTTCAGCTCCAGCAATGGCTACTCTGGGGCACTTTTGCAGCAGCTGAGCTTTATTTTGTGCTCTGCATTATTTTAATCAGCGCTTCCCATAGCCCTCATGAACCCCCACGGTGTTCACGACTTGTACATCCTGCTGTGTTCCAGACAAGGCATTTTCCCTGTTCCCTTCCTTTAAAAATTGTAAACCGCTGCTGACAAACCTGTCAATGAGCTCAACAGGCTCTTAATTGGTGATGTGCGGGGTTGCCATTCTCTCCCTCCTGGCATCCTTTTAAAAATGGCTTCGCGTTCTGGAGGTGGCAGGAACCAATGCCGACCTCCAAGAATGCAATCTTTAAATCATGCGCACACCCTTTCCTGCCCCTTGTGGGCTTTAAAAATCTAGCCCCAGCTCTCAAGAGGAAAACCATGACTTATGACTCTCTTGATCACAAAGACTTACCAACTGCCAAATACCTACCCTACCCTATCTCAACATATCTTCCATGGAAATTTTCACATTCCATTTGATTCAATTATACCAATGCTCTGCTCGCCTGCTTCCTGTCCACTCCCCTCCACAAATCCAACTTGCCAAGGTTCTGCTGCCCACATTGTAGCCCACTCACAAGTCTCACTCGCCCATTACCATTGTTCTCATTGACGTACACTATCTCCCAATCCACCAATGCCTCAGATTTAAAACTTGTTCTAAATTCACTGGCCTCCTGTCCTCCCTAAGCCTCTCCCTCCATATAAACACTTTTTTAATTCTTTCATGAGATGTGGGCGTCATGGCAAGGCCAGCATTTGTTGCCCATCACCTTGAGAAGGTGGTGGTGAGCCATCTTCTTGAATCGCTGCAGTCCATCTGGTGCGGGTACTGGCACAGTGCTCTGAGGGAGGGACTTCCAGGATTTTGATCCAGCGACACAGCAATATAGTTCCAAGTCAGGATGGTGTGTGGCTTGGAGGGGAACTTCCAGGTGGTGGTGTTCCCATGCATCTGCTGTCATAGAAACATAGAAACATAGACAATAGGAGCAGGAGTAGGCCATTCGGCCCTTCGAGCCTGCTCTGCCATTCATTATGATCATGGCTGATCATCCAACTCAGTAACCTGTTCCCACTTTGGCCCCATATCCTTTGATCCCTTTAAACCCAAGAGCTATATCTAACTCCTTCTTGAAAACATACAATGTTTTGGCCTCAACTGCTTTCTGTGGTAATGAATTGCACAGGCTCACCACTCTCTGGGTGAAAAACTTTCTCCTCATTTCAGTCCTGAATGGTTTACCCCGTATCCTTAGACTATGACCCCTGGTTCTGGACTCTCCCACCATCGGGAACATCCATCCTGCATCTACCCTGTCAAGTCCTGTTAGAATTTTATAGGTTTCTGTGAGATCCCCCCTCACTCTTCTGAACTCCAGCGAATATACTCCTAACCGACTCAAACTCTCCTCATACATCAGTCCTACCATCCCAGGAATCAGTCTGGTAAACTTTTGCTGGACTTCTTCTTTAGCAAGAACATCCTTTCTCAGATGAGGAGACCAAAACTGCACACAATATTCCAGGTGTGGCCTCACCAAGGTCCTGTATAATTGGAGCAAGACATCCCTGTTCCTGTACTTGAATCCTCTCGCTATGAAGGCCAACATACCATTTGCCTTTTTTACTGTTTGTTGGACCTGTATGCTTACTTTAAACAACTCGTGTACGAGAACACCCAGGTCTGGTTGCATATTCCCTTCTCTCAGTTTATAGCCGTTCAGATAATAATCTGCCTTCCTGTTTTTGCTACCAAAGTGGATAACCTCTAGGTGGTAGAGGTCGCGGGTTTGGAAGATGCTGTCGAAGAAGCCTTGGTGAGTTGCTGCAGTGCTGCAGTGCATCTTGTAGATGGTACACACTGCTGCCACTGTGCATCAATGGTGGAGAGAGTGAATGTTTAAGTTGGTGGATGGGGTGCTGAACAAGCGGCTGTTTTGTCCTGGATGGTGTTGAGCATCTTGAGTGTTGTTGGAGCTGCACCCATCCAGGCAACTGGAGGGTATTCCATCACACTGCTGACTTGTGCCTTGTAGATGGTAGAGAGGCTTGGGGAATCAGAAGGTGAGTTACTCACCAGAATTCCCAGCCTCTGATCTGCTCTTGTAGCCACAGTATTTATGTGGCTGGTCCAGGTCAGTTTTTGGTCAAAGGTAACCCCTGCAGAATGTTGACAGTGGGGGATTCAGAATGATAATGCCATTAAATGTCAATGGGTGATGGTTAGATTCTCTTTTGTTTGAGATGGTCATTGCCTGGCAATTTTTTGGCACAAGTGTTACTTACACTTATCAGCCCAAGCTTGAATGTTGTCCAGGTCTTGCTGCATATGGACATGGACTGCTTCAGTTTCTGAGGAGCTACGAATGATACTGAACATTGTGCAATCATTGGCGAACATCCCCACTTCTGACATTATGATGGAGGGAATGGCATTGATGAAGAGCTGAAGATAGTTGGGCCTAGCACACTACCCTGAAGAACTCCTGCAGTGATGTCTTGGGATTGAGATGATTGGCCTCCAACAACCACAACCATCTTCCTTTGTGCTTGGTATGACTCCAACCAGTGAAGAGTTTTCCTCCTGATTCCCATTGACTCCAATTTGGCGAGGGCTTCTTGATGCCACACTTGGTCAAATGCTGCCTTGATGTCAAGCACAGTCACTCTCATCTCCCCTTTTGAGTTGAACTCTCTTGTCCATGTTTGGACCAATTCTGTCATGAGGTCAGCAGCTGAATAGCCCTGGCGGAACTGAGCGTTCAGTGCCTTTAGCCGTTTCTTGATATCACGTGGAGTGAATTAAAATGGCAGAAGACTTGCATCTGTGATGCTGGGGTCCTGAGGAGGAGGCCAAGATGGATCATCCACTTGGTACTTCCGGCTGAAGATGGATGCAAATGCTTCAGCCTTCTCTTTTGCACTGAAGTGCTGGGCTCCCCCATTGTTGAGGATGAGAATATTTGTGGAGCCTCCTCCTCCTGTAGTTGTTTAATTGTCCACCACCATTCACAGCAGGAATGCAGGGCTTTGATCTAATCTGTTGGTTGTGAGATCACTTAGCTCTGTCTATTGCACATACTTCTACCCATGTTCATGACCACTCCCTCAAACTTTTAATCTCCCATGGCTTCTCTTGGTCTTGATCACATACACAACAATCTCTGACCATTTCCTTATATCACTCACCGTCTAGATCCTCCTTCACACTTTCAAACCTCACTTTCTCTATATGTTCGCCCCTGCAAAAAACTCTCTCCCAAGTGGCTTACAGCTACGCTTTCAAACTCCATTCACCAAAACACTTCTGCAGCTTTTCATTTGTTCAGCCATTCCTTCAATTCAACCATTGATGTCTTTGTCACCAGCAAAACTCTTCCTCTCGTCTTGGTTATTCCCCTTGTATGGGCCCCATTTCCACTCAATCAACATCCCAAAAACAGATTATCTGGTCATTATCAAATTGCTGTATTTGTCAGTTCCGAAGAAGGGTCACTGACCTGAAACGTTAACTCTGCTTCTCTTTTCACAGATGCTGCCAGACCTGCTGAGTGGTTCCAGCATTTCTTGTTTTTATTTCAAATTGCTGTATGTGGGAGCTTGCTATGCACATACGGCATGCCACATTTCCTGCATTGCAACAGTGACTACACTTCAAAAAAAAGTACTTCATTGACTGTAAAGTGCTTTGAGACATCCGATCGTCATGAAAGGCACTATATAAATTCAAGCCTTTCTTCTTTCTTTCTCAAGTCAAAGGGCGTAGACTTGAGCTTCTCTGGTATACCACCTGGTTTAGCCATCAATTACCAGATCTGGCTGTACCACATCTTACCTTCCGGGAGCGGAGTGGAGCTCTTCCAGCGTGCCAGAGTTTTGGGAAAAAAAAGAAAAAAAAAGAAAAAAAAAGCCAACAGTGGCATCAGAGGAGAGCTGCAAGGTGATTGGTTGGTGAGTCACTGCTGTTAGTGCATTTAAATATCTTTAAAAAAGGGGAAAGTTTTTTTGTTGAAAAAAAACTCTGGTGATAAGGTGAATACTACTAAAGTGTTTTTTTCTTAATTCAGTGTAGCTTATTAAGGACTTTAGATTGTAGTGGGTAGAACAAGGCCCCTAGTATTTAGTATTTTTTAATTAAGGGAGTAACTAATTAATCTAAGGGTAAGTCATGGCAGGAGAGCTCGCACCGGTGATATGCTCCTCCTGCGCTATGTGGGAAATCAGGGACGCTTCCAGTGTCCCTGATGACCATGTGTGCAGGAAGTGTATCCATCTGCAGCTACCGGCTACCCACATTACAGAGCTGGAGCTGCAGGTGGATTCACGGTGGAGCATCCGCGATGCTGAGGACGTTGTGGATAGCACATTTAGTGAGGTGGTCACACCGCAGGTAATGGCTGCACAGGCAGAAAAGGGATGGGTGACCACCAGACAGAGTAGTAGGTGCAGGCAGGTAGTGCAGGAGTGGCCATCCCCCTCTCAGATATACTGCTTTGGATACTGTTGTGGGGGCTGACCTCCCAGGGGAAAGCAGCAACAGCCAAGTTCATGGCACCACAGAGGGCTCTGCTGCACACCAGGGGAGGAAAAGGGGTGGAAGAGCTATAGTGATAGGGGATTCTATCGTAAGGGGTGAAGATAGACGTTTCTGTGGCCGCAAACGAGGCTCCAGGATGGTATGTTGCCTCCCTGGTGCTAAGGTCAAGAATGTCTCGGAGCAGATGCAGGACATTCTGAAAGGGGAGGGTGAGCAACCAGAGGTCGTGGTCCATATTGGTACTAACGACATAGGCAGGAAGAGAGATGAGGTCTTACAAAGTGAATATAGGGAGTGAGGCAGAAGGTTAAAAAGCAGGACCTCTCAGGTTGTAATCTCAGGATTACTCCCTGTGCCACGTGCTAGTGAGGGTAGGAATAGGAGGATAAGGCAAATGAATGTGTGGCTGAAGAGCTGGTGTAGGTGGGAGGGCTTCAGCTACTTGGATCATTGGGATCTCTTCTGGTGCAGAAGTGACCTGTACAAGAATGACAGGTTGCATCTAAACTGGAAGGGGACCAATATCCTTGTGGGGAGGTTTGCTAGTACTACTCGGGAGGGTTTAAACTAGTCTTGTAGGGGGGTGGGATGCAAAGTAGTAGTCTCTCCAATGAGATAATTGAGGCAAATGTAAAGGTTAAAGCAAGCAAGTCCAGTAGGCAGGCCGGGCAGGGGCAGGACAGGGAGCGTGGAAGGTCTGGTAGGCTAAACTGCATTTACTTTAATGCAAGAAGACTTACAGGCAAGGCAGATGAACTCAGAGCATGGATCAGTACGTGGGATTGTGATATTATAGCTATTATGGGAAACGTGGTTGAGGGATGGGCAGGACTGTTTCGGGGTACCGATTCTTCTGGCATGACAGAGGTGGAGGTAAGAGAGGAGGGGGAGTTGCAATGTTGATTAGGCAGGACATCATGGCAGTACTTAGAGAGAGGATATCCCAGGGGGAATGTCCAGTGAGACATATGGGTAGAACTTAGAAATAAGAAAGGGGTGATCACTTTGATGGGATTATACTATAGGCCCCCCAATAGTCAGAGGGAATTGGAGGAGCATATATGTAGGGAAATCAGAGATAGGTGTAGGAATTATAGGGTTGTAATAGCAGATGATTTTAAATTCCCTAATATTGACCGGGACTGCCTTTGTTCAGTGTATCCAGGATAGTTTTCTGAAGCAGTATGTGGATGGCCCTACTAGAGAAGGGGTTACACTCGACCTCCTCTTAGGAAATGAGGCTGGGCAGGTGGTTGATGTGTCAGTGGGGGAGCACTTTGGGACCAATGACCATAACTCTATTAGCTTCAAGATCGTTATGGAAAAGGATAGGACTGGTCCTCAAGTTGAAGTCCTAAATTGGGGGAGGGCTAATTTCGATGGCATCAGACAGGAACTCTCAAAAGTTGAATGTAAGAGGCTGTTTGCAGGTAAAGGGACGTCTGGCAAGTGGGAGGCTTTTAAAAGTGAGATAGGAAGAGTTCAGGGCTGGCATGCTCCTGTTAGATGGAAGGGCAAGGGAACCTTGGTTGACGAGGGATATTGAGGGTCTGGTCAGGACAAAGAAGGAGGCATATGTCAGGTATAGGCAGCTGGGATTAAGCGATTCCCTCGAGGAGTATAAGGAATGTAGGAGTACACTTAAGAAGAAAATTAGGAAGGTGAAAAGGGGCCATGAGATTTCCCTGGCAGATAAGATAAAGGAGAATCCTAAAAGATTCTATAAGTATATTAAGAGTATAAGGGAAGCTAGGGAGAGAGTAGGTCCCCTGAAGGATCAGTGTGGTAATATATGTGTGGAGCCACGGGAAATGGGCGAGGTCTTAAATGAATACTTCTCATCTGTATTTACCGTGGAGAAGATCATGGAAGCTAGTGAGTTCAAGGGAGGGAACACCGATATCCTGGAGCATATCAACATTACAAAGGAGGAGGTATTGGAGGTTTTGAAGCGCATTAAGGTGGATAAATCCCCAGGGCCTGACCAGGTGTATCCTAGGATGCTATGAGAAGCAAGGGAGGAGATTGCTGGGGCCCTGGCAGAGATTTTTGTATCATCGTTAGCCACGGGTGAGGTACCGGAAGACTGGAGGATAGCGAATGTTGTGCCTTTATTTAAGAAGGGCAGCAGGGATAAGCCAGGGAACTACAGGCCGGTGAGCCTTACATCAATGGTGGGAAAGTTATTGGAAGGGATTCTGAGAGACAGGATTTATATGCATTTGGAAAGGCAAGGTCTGATTAGGAATAGTCAGCATGGCTTTGTGCGTGGGAAATCATGTCTCACGAATTTGATTTGAGTTTTTCGAGGAGGTGACCAAGAGGATTGACGAGAGCAGGGCGATGGACGTTGTCTACATGGACTTTAGCAAGGCCTTTGACAAGGTCCCGCATGGTAGGCTGGTCCGGAAGTTTCAAACACATGGGATCCAGGGTGAGCTAGCCAATTGGATACAAAATTGGCTTGGTAATAGGAGGCAGAGGGTGGTAGTGGAGGGTTGTTTTTCGGATTGGAGGCCGGTGACCAGTGGTGTGCCGCAGGGATCGGTGCTGTTTCCTCTGTTGTTTGTCGTATATATTAATGACATGGATGTGAATGTAGGGGGCATGATTAATAAGTTTCCAGATGACACCAAAATTGGTGGTATAGTGGCCAGTGAAGAAAGTTATCTAAGGTTACAACAGGATATAGATCAACTGGGAAAGTGGGCAAGGGATTGGCAAATGGAATTTAACGCAGACAAGTGCAAAGTGATGCATTTTGGGAAGTTAAACCAGGGCAGGACATATACAGTGAATGGCAGGGCCCTGGGGAGTGTTGTTGAGCAGAGAAACCTTGGGATGCAAGTACATAGTTCCCTGAAAGTGGCAACACAGGTAGACAGGGTGGTGAAGAAGGCGTATGGCATGCTTGCCTTCATCGGCCAAGGCATTGAGTACAAGAGTTGGGACGTCATGTTACAGTTGTACATAACGTTAGTTAGGGCGCATTTGGAGTACTGTGTGCAATTCTGGTCGCCACACTACAGGAAAGGTGTGATTTAACTAGACAGGGTGCAGAAAAGATTCACAAGGATGTTGCCTGGTTTGGAGGGCTTGAGTTATAAAGAGAGATTGGATAGGCTGGGTCTGTTTTCCCTGGAACGAAGGAGGTTGAGAGGGGACATGATAGAGGTATCTAAAATTATGAGAGGCACAGATAGGGTAGATAGCCAGAGTCTGTTTCTCATGGTAGGCGTGACTAAAACTAGAGGGCATAGATTTAAGGTGAGAGGGAGGAGGTTTAAGGGGCATCAAAGGGGTAAATTTTTCACACAAGGAATAGTGGGTGTCTGGAATGAGCTGCCAGAGGAGGTGGTGGAGGCAGGAACGGTAGCAACATTTAAGAGGCATCTGGACAGGTACTTGAATGAGCAAGGCATAGAGGGATATGGAATTAATGCAGGCAAGTTGGATTAGTATAGATAGGCATTATGGTCGGCATGGACGCAGTGGGCTGTAGGGCCTGTTTCTATGCTGTACGACTTTATGACTCTGTGACTCTGTGACCTTTGGGTCTTGCTTTCCTCTGCCAAAAACCGCTAATGACTCCAAGATCAAACTAGAGCAACAATAGCCTTCAGCTTCTTTCCTGCATTGTTAACCAGTCTCTTTCACCCTGCACCCTCATGGACATCTTTGACACTATGTTTAAGACCATCGATTGAGTTGCACATGCTGCATCACACTTCTTTTTGCCCACCAAGTCAATCTGTTGTAGCTTCACTAGTTTGACACCTTATTTTCTGCTACGATCGTTCTTTGAAGGCGTAACATGCGCTGTGGATAAAGGGGAGCCCATTGATGTACTGTACTTGGATTTCCAGAAGGCATTTGGCAAGATGCCACATAAAAGGTTATTGCACAAAGTAGGAGCTCATGGTGTAGGGGGTAACATAATAGCATGGATAGAAGATTGACTGGCTGGCAGAAAACAGAGAGTATGCATCAACAGGTCCTTTTCTGATTGGCAGGATGTGACAAGTGGACTCCCGCAGGGGTCTGTGCTGGGGCCTCAACTTTTTACAATTTATATCAATGATTTAGACGAGGGGAGTGATGGCATGGTAGCTAAATTTGCAGATGACGCAAAGATAGATCGGAAAGTATATTGTGAAGAAGACAGAAGGAGCTTGCAGACCGATATAGATAGGTTGAGTGAGTGGTCAAAAATCTGGCCGATGGAGTATAATGTGGGAAAATGTGAAGTTGTTCACCTTGGTGGGAAGAATAAAAAGCAGAGTATTACTTAAACGGAGAATGACTGCAGAATTCCGAGGTGCAGAGGGATCTAAGTGTTCTACTGCATGAGTCACAAGAAGTTAGTTTGCAGGTACAGCAAGTAATAAAGAAGGCTAATGGAATGCTATCCTTTATTACAAGAGGAATTGAAAATAAAAGTAATGTTTCAGTTATACAGGGCATTGGTGAGACCACATCTCAAATACTGTGTGCAGGTTTGGTTTCCTTATTTAAGGAAGGATGTGAATGCGTTGGAGGCGGTTCAGAGGAGGTTTACTAGATTGATACCCTGAATGAGTGGGTTGTCTTATGAGGAAAGGTTGGACAGACTGGGCTTGTTTTCACTAGAGTTTAGAAGAGTGAGGGGAAGTATATAAGATCCTGAACGGTATTGACAAGGCACGAACAAACATACGAATTAGGAGCAGGAGTAGGTTACTCGGCCCTCGAGCCTGCTCCGCCATTCAATAAGTTCATGGCTGAACTGATTACTCCACTTTACCACCTACCCCCGATAACCTTTCACCCCTGAGTCCAGAACTAGGGGGCACTATTTTAAAATTAGTGGTCGCCCTTTTCGGACAAGATGAGGAGAATTTTTTTCTCTCAGAGGGTTGTATGACTTTGGAACTCACTGCCTCAGAAGGTGATGGAGGCGGGGTCATTGAATAATTTTAAGGCGGGGTAGATAGATTCTTGTTAGGCAAGAGGAATCATCGGTTATCGGGGTAGATGGGAGTGTGGAATTCGAGACACAGATCAGCCATGGTCTTATTGAATGGTGGAGCAGGCTAGAGGGGCTGAATGGCCTACTTCTGCTCCTGGTTCATATGTTCATATGGTGCTGTTCCCAAGATGCTCTTCTGGAGTAGGATTGTGGTAGCCTGAGATTATGGCATGCACCTGCCCTCTTGGCTGCAGATGGTGCACAGAACAAAGGCGAGGAAAGAGAAGAGATTCCTTAAAATAAATTTTACAAGGTAATTATAATTTTTCAATTAATATTATTGCATTCAGTTTTATAAGCTCAGTAAAGTTTGTGCCATGTTAAAAAAAACCATGCGAAAGGTTTCCTTGCCTTAGGCCACATGGTAGCGCTGTCTCCTCAGGTGTACTGTGGTGCAGGATCACAAAAATGCTCCTGGTGTAGAGAATTATCACAGAGCATTTTATAGGTCAGTGAGGGGCCAAGGAGGATGCAAGAATGGTTAAAGAGAAGGGTCCTTGGGACAGTCTTGAAGATAGGGAGGGAGATTTTAAAGCAGTCGAGGGAAGGAGTTCCAGCAGGAGGAGGATTGGCAGCTGAAGGAGCTGCTGGTGATGATGAAATAGGGAAAGAGAGGTAGGCAATAAAAACAAAAAATGCTGGACACACTCAGCAGGTCTGGCAACTCAGCTGACTGAGTTCTGATAAAAGGTCACAGAAACGTTAACTCTGTTTCTCTCTCCACAGATGTCGTCAGACCTGCTGAGTACTTCCAGCACTTTCTGTTTCTTTTTCAGATTTCCAGCATCCACAGTACTTCCCTTTTGTGTTAGAGAGAAGTCGGGAATGTGTCGACAGGTGCATGCAGACACAAAGAATAGGGCGAGCTGAGACAACCAAGGGTTTGATGGTGTGGACAAGAGTTCTAAAGATGTTTTTCTTTGCTAACGGGAGCCACTGAAGTTTTCAAAGGACAGGGTGATAGAGATACCAGCCTTAGTGCTTGAGACAAGATGCCACATTCTGGCTGATTTATAAGGCCAGATTTTATTCAGAAGTTGCAGGTCCCAACATCAGGACCGGAAGCGGGTGCAGCTTCCATTTGGACCATGAGCGGCCGGACATATGAGATCAAGTGGCAGCCGGCTGATTAGGAGTAATGAGGTGCAGGGCCCATCTAATAAAGTGAATGGTGTAAGAGGTGGAAGCGGGGAAGGCGGCATCAGCTGATGCCACAGTGGGTGCTGGTGCCATATTTGAAGGGCTGTCAGCCCTCCATTCAATGTTTAATTGGCAACTGTAAGCATCTCTTCAGAGGAGAGAGGCAACACAACCATAGCAGCAGGAAGACCCTGGATGGCCCCATGCTTTAGTGATGCCTCCCTCCAGGTTCTCCTCCATGCTGCAAGGGAAAGGGGGGAGGTCCTCTTCCCAAGGGACGGAAGGAGGAGATCTGCCCGTCTGACCAAGCAAGCCTGGCTGCAGATAGCAGAGGAAGTCAGCAGCCATGGGGTCACCCCAAAGACCTGGATCCAGTGCTGCAAGCGGCTCAATGACCTCGCCCAGGCCGCGAAAGTGCATACCTCATAAAGCCTTCACCTCTTGGGCCTTGCATGTGTCAGAGCATTGGGTGGAGAGGGAGTGCCCACCCAGTTGTGGGTGAAGGGTCAGGGCATAAAGACACACTGCCTGAGGCATGGCTAAATGGCGAGGAAAGGCGTCCGTTTGTCATTGAAGACCTCCACAAAGTCCCTGGAAAGGGGCCGCAGGCAGGAGGCATCTGTGTGCCCACATTAGGACAACCACCAGCATATGTCTTGGGCTTGTCCCTCTGGGAGACCGACAACATTCATCTTTGTGTCTGCAGAAGAAGATAACACAATCGCAGAAAGCAGGCCAAGACCGGCAGTGGACTGGCAAATCTCCATGTCCCGGGCCTGATGGAAGAGGAGGACATGGAGCTAGCTGGACCACAGGATGGACGCTCTGTAGTGGATAGAGAGACAGGGGCACCTTCCCAAGAGACTGAGTAAGGTCGACATGGGGCACAAGGGTGTTTCTGCAGTGATGAAGCCATGCTGTTCATGAGGCATCCGGTGCCTACAGGGATCTGCAACGTAAGGGTGTCAGAAGGGGAGGCTCCTGACGCTTCAATATCATTGTTTTATCATGCAGGTCACATGGAACATAAACAAAGAGCCAGAGGGACTATGGGAGAGCCTGCCACCTCCAAGGATGGAGCCTCAGGGGGTTCATTGTCACCTCAAACCCTGTACTCTCCACCAGTGCAGATACTCTCATGCTAGTGCGTATGCTCTTGCGATTAGATGGGCCCTGCACCTCATTACTCCTAATTAGCCGGCTGCCACTTGATCTCATATGTCCGGCCGCTCATGGTCCAAATGGAAGCTGCACCCACTTCCGGTCCTGATGTTGGGACCTGCAACTTCTGAATAAAATCTGGCCTTATAAATCAGCCAGAATGTGGCATCTTGTCTCAAGCACTAAGGCTGGTATCTCTATCACCCTGTCCTTTGAAAACTTCAGTGGCTCCCGTTAGCAAAGAAAAACATCTTTAGAACTCTTGTCCACACCATCAAACCCTTGGTTGTCTCAGCTCGCCCTATTCTTTGTGTCTGCATGCACCTGTTGACACATTCCCGACTTCTCTCTAACACAAAAGGGAAATACTGTGGATGCTGGAAATCTGAAGAAGAAACAGAAAGCGCTGGAAATACTCATCACAGATGTGCCTGAGCAGCTGACAGAGGCTGTGACAGACCAGGCCACTGACAGTCGGAGGACTGTGGGAGGCCATGCCCATGCTGAGCCCCAGGCTCATGATGTGCCTCTGGTGTTGGCAGCATGGGAAATGCTGCAGCTGTAGCGAGAGATCAGGCAACATCTGTTAGGGATGTCAGAGGCTCTGCGTACACACGCGCAGACGATGTAGGAGTCTATCCAGGCCTCAAGGGCTGCAATGTCTCTGACTGGTGCACATGTGGTGTCCTCCATTGAGAGATTGGTGGTGCTCCTGGAGAGTTAGATCCAGCAGAGCACTCAGTGTCTGCAGGATATTTGTGCAGACCTACATACCCTTGTCTTGACCATGAGCTCAAGGCAGCAGTGGTAAGGCAAGTGAGGGATAAGGCACCTGGCGTCACCACCAGGTCCTCTACCGTCTCTGGTCAGCAAAGAGGCACAAGTGTGCATGCAAGAGAGGAGCAGCGGCTGCCTCCCACAGCAGTGCGGGGGTTCCTCTCAAGGTACTTCCGGTGCGAGCAGCAGTTCCTCAGCCCCTCTGCCAGATCCTCCTTTATCCCTGACGACAGAGGGTGGTACTGCTTCTGTGCAGGAGGCCCTCATGTACGCTGGGGCCCTCCAGGCCTCAGGCATCCAGAGGACGACAGCCATCGTCATCTCTAGGCAAGTGGCAGCAAGGTCAGCAGCCCATTGTTTATAGATGGTTGGGGCAGCAGCAAGGGAGATTCGGAAAAGTCCGGGTTCAAGGTAATAAAGATCCGGATTAGAGTTTTGATGGCAGTGAAGGGGAGGTAGAGGTAGAGGTAAACAATGTTCTGGGTGGAGGTGAAAGAAAGTGGTCTTGGTGACAGATTAGATGTGGGGAAGATGTGTTCAAAGTTCAGCATAGTGACAATTTTTTGCACTGCTCTAGTTGTTTTAAGTGGCAGTTGGGGAAACAGGTAAGAATCACGGTGAGGAGAAAATAGCTGTTTGTGGCAGCCAAAATAGATGGTTTCAGTTTTGTTGAGGTTTAGTCCACAACCTGTTTATTTGTATATACTTATATTTATATATTTGTATTTATTGCCAAATTCAAAGTTTTGACTCAATTACAAGAAAAAAAAATTGCACAGGATTGAAATTCCTAAAAACATACTTAACTCCATAATCAATAATGTGCATAAAATTATAGTTTTTATATGGCTGGAACAGTTAAGTTTTGGGTCAATGATGAGCCCCCAGGATGTTGATGATGGGGAATTCAGCAATGGTAATGTCGTTGAATGTCAGGTGGAGGTGGTTAGACTTTCTCTGATTGGAGATGGTAATTGTGGGCAGCACAGTGGTTAGCACCGCAGCTTCACAGCTCTAACGACCCAGGTTCAATTCTGGGTACTGCCTGTGTGGAGTTTGCAAGTTCTCCCTGTGACCGCATGGGTTTTCGCCGGGTGCTCCGGTTTCCTCCCACAGCCAAAGACTTGCAGTTTGATAGGTAAATTGGCCATTATAAATTGCCCCTAGTATAGGTAGGGGAAGTTGGGGATGTGGTAGAAATATGGGATTAATGTAGGATTAGTATAAATGGGTGGTTGATGGTCAGCACAGACTCGGTGGGCCGAAGGACCTGTTTCAGTGCTGTATCTCTAAATAAAAAAAAAATTGCCTGGCAGTGTGTGGTACTTAGAAATTTTACTTGCCACATATAAGCCCAGACCTGAATGCTGTCCAGGTCTTGCTGCATGTGGGCATGGACTGTTTCATCATCTGAAGATGATTATGATATTATGACTGGGATGCATAGCAGAGAGGCAGTTAAAGGGGCAGGCCACACCGTTAACCCAGTATGCACATTATCAAACACATTTTGGTATAAAGGAGGCTCTACTGCTCATGCAATGAGGCCCATGACCTCAAATGAGAAGAAGACTACTTTGGACAATGTCAAAGGATATGGAATTATCAGACTCATCAGCCATTACATCTCTAACAACCATAATATGCTCAATCTTTGAAAATTACGAAGTTAAATATGCTCTGTATATGACTACAAGCTGTGGTGGTCTCCTCTCACTACTGGAGGATGCTATGAATGCATTGAGACTTATGGTATGTCAATTAAAAATCAAGAAATATATCCCTTTTCCAGCATTGCTACACCAGGGCTACAAAATCATTGTCCATATTGTCCATGATGTCCTAAATGTACAAAACAAAATAAGTCTTCAGAATCTCTTGATAAAGAAAATTAAGTTAGATGTGCTCTGTGACAACAACCCTGAAGAACTAGCTTAGAATTGAGGTCTGTAATTGTAGCTTGGTAAACAAGTGGCTTTGTCCACTGCTGTAGTGTTACACTGTTCTCCAGTGGAAGGATGGTTTTTCATTACAAATTCAGAAGACTTATCTTGTTTTGCACATTTAGAACATCAACATATAAGTTGCATATTCAAACCTCACATACTGCTGATGTCATTGGTGCATCTTTAGAGAGACACTCCTTTAATCAAGAAGAATTTTGGGACTACAGGTCTACATTGACACTTTTGGTAGTTCAGGAGGATATCGATGTACTAATAGCGATAAGATAACCACCCCCCCCCTCCCCCCACCCCTCACCACTGGTGCATTGTAGCTGCAGTGTGTACCACTGCAGCAACTTGCCAAACTTCGACAGCACCTTCCAAGCCCATGACCTCTACCACCTAGGGGGACAAGGACAGCAGGCACATGGGAACACCTCCACCTGCAAGTTCCTCTCCAAGTCACACACCATCCTGACTTGGAAATACATTGCTGTTTCTTTATCATCACTGGGTCAAAATTCTATGCTATTTAAGCAGGACTGTGAGCATACCTCTCCATGGCACATCACTCTAGAATTGGCCTTTATAGCCATTCCAGGCGCTGCTGCACTGACCACCTCCAGGCGCTTACCCATTGTCTCTCAAGACAAGGAGGCCGAAGAAGAAGAAGAAGAAGAAGAGCATACCTACATCACACAGACTGCAGCGGTAAAATAAGGTGGCTCATCTCCACCTTGTCAAGTGCAATTGGGGATGGGAAATAAATGCTGGTCTCGCTAGTGACGCCCACATCCCATGAACAAATAAAAAAGATACCAGCAGTGAAGTGCCTAATTCTGGGGAAATCCAAACTACCTTTGTGCAGTTACACCCTAAAGGATCATGTTGATTTGTGGCAGATGGTGTACAAGTGCGGAAAGAAATCAGATTCATTTCATAGTGTCTAAGAAGATGGAACCAAAGCTTGCATAGACACTGATTTGGATCCTTCCAGAAGATTCTCTGGGAAATTTGGCTGCTGTCTTTGTGTTGGGAATTCCTGAAGTGTGATGGGATGATCACCATTAACGGTAGACATGTTGCCATTTCCCTTCTTTATTGGTTTGCATTGTAGTTGTCACAGTGATAAAGTGCAAATTTTATGACTAGCATTTATTGCCTGTTTCATCAGGCTACAGTTCCATTATGACTTATTTTCCAAACAGGTCGCACACTTCCCAATATAGAAAACTAAACAAAAGCCGACAGCCCACAAAAAAGCTGACAATTTAACAGCAGTTATGAATATAGACCCATGGCATGTAGAAACTAATAATTACATTGAAAAAGCAGTGTGACATGGGCTTATAAATTAAATTGCGACATTTGATAATATTTATTTCATGGGAATTAAAAATCCTGAAATACACAAAACTGCAGTTTGCAGCAGTGAGAAACTTTAGAATTTGTGAAGGAGATGAAAATGTTAAAGGCATGAGATTTATTACCAGAGAGGTCTGGGAGCAGGTATGTATCCTCACACCCCCAGAAAATTAAGCTTTTTGATGTTTTATTTGTTGTGTTTTACAATATTTTGAAGTCTGCTGTATCTCTGTCTTTGCAGCCAGACATAATTTATCCTGCTACAGTTGAATACTTTTATGGAAATAATTGCCCAGCCTTGAGTACAGGATTCAGTTATTTCCACTGGGAATTTAACTCCAGCTACACCATGTTGGTTAGTGAAGTGAAACATTTTTACAATATACAACAACAATAAAACCTTGGTCGTGCATCCCACATGAACAAGACATATTTAGCTCACTATAGCATACAGAAAGAACTCTGTAAATTTAGAGCTGGCAAGTGGCAAAAGAGTGGGCTAACTGATTTAAGGGTGAGAACTGAGTTAAGGGTATGAACATACAAACATACGAACATACGAATTAGGAGCAGGAGTAGGCCACTCAGCCCCTCGAGCCTGCTCTGCCATTCAACAAGATCATAGCTGAACTCATTGTAACCTCAACTCCACATTTCCACTTACCCCCAATGACCTTTCACCAACATGCTTATCAAGAATCTATCTAACTCTGCCTTAAAAATATTTAAAGACTCTGCTTCCACTGCCTTTTGAGGAAGAGAATTCCAAAGACTCACGACCCTCTGAGAGAAATGCTAAGGCTGATTTAAATATTCTAAACTGAAGTTGTAATGAGTTTTTTTACACTGTCTGATGCAACATAAATGAGATGTGTGGAGTCTGGTTGGTTGAAGATCTCAAGAACAGGTTTATTACGGCTAACTATTATATCCAGTACAGAGCTAACTATTTACAGAACCTTACTCTGGGTGTACAGTTGCAGAGTGGCTCTGAGTCACATGACTGCATCCTGGTACTTGGCTCATTGGCATACTAAGATCTTAAAGGGACATCACTCTTAAAGGCAATCATACAACAGAAATAATTAAGAGAAGTCAATTAAATCAACAACAAACCTTCACACTTGAATTTTGATGGAGGGCCTCCTTTAGATGTTGTTCAAACTGTTGTGCGTTTCAAAGAGTTACTGTTTTTAAAACTGTTAGAACATTCACTGCTTTTTTTGATCCAATCATATAAGGATTTTTTTTGCATTGGAAATAAAGACCACCTGTAAATTCCAATTTATTTTTGAAAAAACTAAAGGATACTAAAGTGCAATTTTCAGGAACAGGCAAGGAAAGCTGGGTTTTAAGCTCTCAGATAAATCTGACCAGCAGTCTCCACTCTCGGGTTTGAAATCTATTCCACTCTTACTAATCACTTCATATCAATCCTGATATTTCCCATGGCTGATATGGATGGTGTCAGTACTCTCCCTGGTCACTTCACAACTACAAAGTCCAGAAACAGCCCAGTGATCTACATCATGGATCACAGCAGTAAGCTGAAATGGAATCCTTATTTATATATAAAAATCAACAATGTATGTATTGTGAAATAGAGATGCAGCACAGATATGATATTGCTTGTTATTGCGGGAACATCAGTCAGATGCTTTATAAAAAATTGCAGCATACCGTGCTGCCCTTATTCTTTATCAACAAAGCAGATCATTCAGGTAATCAATTTGAGGTTTATCATTTTAAAATATGTTTATTTTCCTTTCCCAGTCCTTTTCTTTCCCTATGTATGATGCCGCTCTGTTCCCAACTTTTCTTCCTTTTAGACGCCAATCCTACTCTCTTTACAGCTTGTCCCTATTTCTGTTCTCAGTTCTTCGCTGTCTTGACATCGTAAATTCAAAGTTTCTGATGTTTTTCTGTTGATCTCTCAAATTGTAATGAGTCCCTGTCATTGAGAATGTTCTGGGAACATGTACATAAATTTCTTTAAAAATGTTTGTTTTTAGTTGATAATGTACCACACTGGGAAATGCAGTAACAAATCAACTGAACAGATGAAGGACCGCTGCCAGGATAAGTGAAGCAGCTATGGATGGGCGATAGCAGTCAAACCATATCCCACTCTTTGGTTTGTAAAAGTTCTGCTTTTCTAAGTAAGGTAGTAAAATGGTAAGTCTCAACATTGAACCGAGGTTATGGGTCTGGGCCTCAGCCTAAACAATAGAGAGTAAATTCACTGATCTTACACTCTCAGTTTAAAGGGAGCGCAGCCCAGAGACAAGGCGACAGCACAATAGATCTGATTCTTTTGACTTTTACTCCCTTTGTGTGCGGCCTCCTGCTGAGAGTGTAGATCAGTGAATTTACCTTCACATAATCATTTTTGTACTATAGGTAACTCTCATAAAGACGGCAACTTCCTGAAGTGCATATTTTGGATTAACTATGGAATGTGGAGTATAACTAAATAAAGAATGGAATGTTGCCTTGTTCAGTATGTCATTTAGTTGATGTTGAGTTAAATACAAAATTATAATGTAGAAAGGAATCTTAAGTAACTAGGATTTCTTTTGCATGATCTCTAATTTCATTTAATGGTTATCCAATGATCACTGGAAGGAGTAGCTGTGTATGAAATCATGGGTTTAATTCTCTTTATGTGCGATGAACACATACATTAAATGCCTCTTGGTGCTATTTTAATATGGAGATTAACCTATTTGTACTAGAGTCATTTATGGTTTAGGAGGCCATTCAGCTCATCGAGCCCATGCTGGCTCTCCGCAGGGCAATCCAGTCAGTCCCACTCCCCCGCTTGATCCACATAGCCCTGCAAGTTTATTTCCTTTGCCATTCAAGGCCCCCACCTGCCAAGAATGAGGCACATTAATTTTGTTATGAACATTGATTTTAAGCTGTAGCTGGAGCGAGGAAATAACTTGTTAAACATATCAGCCGTGGCTGAAAAGACATTTGCATATTAACAGACAGCGCTTGGAAGGACAAAGGACCATTCCCTGACACATTCAATGCACAATGGACCTTGATCATCAGGTATTGTGTGTAAGAGGAGCATTCCAGAGACTGCTAAGTGATACAATCCAGGACTGGTTACACTAGCTGGTCACATGACTAACTGGCTGTTCTAGGGTTTTTTGAACTAGCCACAGAGAGTTGGAAAAGAAAGACTGTTTGCTCTTGGATTGAAAAGTTCTTTCTGAATCTACTGAAGACACATGAACCCCAAGAGAGAAAAGTCTCCTACAGCGAACAAGGTTTAAGAAGAATATTGGGCCCCAATGAAAAGCAAGATCTACCTACAATCAAGGACTCTACAGTGAGATCGAAAAACCATAACAACCCTTCAGATATTGCCTCAAACATGTCACTTTATTTTTCTTCTGCTCTTGTATGTATGTATGCTAGCGTGGGCATGTCGTGTATCTGTAGGCGTTAACTGAATTAGAGTTTAAGTTCAAGTTTAATAAATTTAAACTTTTATTCTTTAAACCTAAGAAAACCTGTTTGTGTTGGTTTCTCTGCCTTATAATTGAAAAGCAGTGAACAAGGATTCACCAAAGGGGAGCTAAAAACAGTGTGTTTAAAAATAAAACCCTGTTACGGTAAGACCAGGTGAAGGCTGGGAGGGACTCCTAGCCACCTTTCGCACCTGGTCATTATACCTTCAAGTAGTCTGAATATAAAATTAGGTGATTTGTGAAGATATTGGGTCAAAATTAGGCTTGGTAGGGCGGCACTGTAAGTGCTCTAATGGTTCCAAAATGGCATCCAGGATGCACAGGCACATTTCTGACACAAAGTACCCCAGGCACCATCTTGGTAAAGGGGATACCACGCCCACTTAACATCTGCCATAAATATGCAGAGCAGGCAGGTCATGATGTCCATGCGTGTGCAACATTGATTTGGCGCCAGTGCTGCTATTTTGGAGCTCCATGATCCAGCTGACCTCCTTCCTTAACCTCACACAGCTGAGCACAGCTTTAAGGAAACCCCTCCCCTCCCCACCACTCTGCCAACATCAGTACAATTTAAAGGGATCATCAATTGCTTACAGGTTAGTTGCTGGTTTAATTCTTCTGTCTGTTGCTATGATTCTACAAGTTTTGATGCTTTCCATCATTGTTTCAATTTTCAAAAGTCTACAGGGAGTGGTGTAGCAGGTGCTGAAGTATTTTTTGTTGACTGCAAGGCCTCTGCACAAATCAGTTGCTCTCAGACATGAGTGCACTAGTAAGCCTTCCTCTTGGAATCCAGCATGACTGGGAGAATGAACAGATGCCACGCAGAGCAGGACAAGCTGCTAGAAGAGAGGAAGAGGACAGGGAGAAGGGCTCTCAGCACAAGGTCATGTCCACCCAGGGTATTCAGGGAGCAGTTCTGCTACTTGACTCTCAGCAATGACCAGTATTTGAAATGTCTGCACTTCATTGAAGAGGTTATCACTGAATTTTGTCACCTGCTGCAACCACAACTCCAACCTCAGAGCACAGCAAGATTGTATCAGTGGATGTGAAGGTCACCATAGTTATGTAAGTTTATGCATCTGGCCCATTCTAGGCTGGTGCTGGCGATATTAGTGACATCTCGCAGTTTGTAGTCCACTGTTCCATAAGCGAGGTCACTGCAGCTCTCTATTCAATAAGAGATAATTTCATTTCATTTCCTTTTGCCAGAGAACAGCAAGCAGTGTGAGCACAAGGGTTTGCAAGATTTGCTGGATCTCCAAGGTACAGGATGCCATTGACTGCATACACATTGTTTTGTCGGCACCGCATGTCAAGTCTGCCATGTACCAGAACTGAAAGGGATTGCACTCGCTCAACATCCAGTTGGTGTGTGGCCATAGACAGTGCATCGTGCAGGTCAATGCCCAGTATCCTGGCAGCAGACATGATGTCTTCATCCTGTGACAGTCCACTGTGCCAGCTGTACTTCAGCCACCAAGGCTATTGGACAACAGGGGCTATCTACTAATAACATGGCTCATGATTCCTGTTCACTACCCGTGCACACGTGTGAAACATGTAAACAATGAGAGCCATGCTGTCACTGGAAATGCGACAGAGCAGACCATTGGCATGCTGAAATAATGATTCCACTGCCTGGACTGCTCTGAAGGTGCCCTGTTGTATTCAGCTAAGCGAACCTCAAGATTTGTGATAGAATGCTGCACAATCTGGCCATCATGAGGGAAAATCCTGTGCCACCATCTACCAAGTGAGAAGCTGAACAGCAGAGGAGGAGGAGGTGGAGAAAGAGGAGGAAGAGGAAGGGAGACTGAACCTAGATAGCCCCTTTCTGCCTGGGCTGTACATGAAGAACAAATTCAAGTTCGATACCAGTAACCTCGACCCCAATTCTCCATTCAATAACAGTCTCACCTGCTGACCTTCCCTGTCACTGACCATCATAGCATCCAGTTCACCACAATACAAAAATAAAAGTCAACACGAAGTACACAATCCCAACAATGGAGCCACTGCCACTCCCCTAGGGCGGCGCCTCAACACACCTACCAAACTGTTGGAAGACGGGATGTGATACCCTTTAAGCCCCTTTGTGCAGCGGTCTGAGCTTCCATGAAATCTGTTCAAGCTTCCACCGCAGCACTCAGATTTCTGGTGGAAGCTGCTTGTGCTGCAATGGAAGCTGAAACATCATTCATCAGATGCTGCACAATGGTTGGGTCCACAAGCGTGTTGATGGAGTCAGCCACTTGTTCCATGCTGCAAAGGATGGGCTCCAAGCTCTGAGCAAAGCCCTGTGTCAAGTTGGTGCCAGACACCTCCATGCTCCTTACCATTGAACACAGGCTTTCTGACAGGTTTCCCAATGCACAAAGCATTTCTGTGTGTACACTCATCAACCCTTTTCTGTAGCCTGGCCCATCAAAGTGCTCATCTGAGTCCTTTGCAGCAGACCTCGTGTGTGGCCTCACCATCTGGTGAGCTGGAACCTGTGCTGTCCTTTCCCTGCCCTGGCTGCAGTGCACTTGTGCCTGTTGTCTCACCATGTGCAAATCTCGCCTCTATGCAATCCTCTAAGATACTTACAGTGTCAGGATCTGAGCTGGTGGCTGCGAGTGTGAAATCACGTGACGGTGTGTCTTCATCATCACTATTTTCTTGGTCTTCCTCCACTGCCTGGCCAGATTGCAATTCTTGGTTATCTGAAAGGAGAAAGGCACAAGGGTAAGGTTGTGGAGAGGGACAGAGGAAGGTACACGGTTAACCCACCTGCAGATTATAGGCCAGAACAGATAGTGGGATGAGGAGGAGGTGGAATCTGAGAGGGAGGATTAGATATGAGGATGCCATCATCTTCAATGGATTCAGCCCCCCGCGGGGCTCAGCAATGGCCGTTTCGATCATGGTCAGCACCATCTCCTCCATGGGTAGTAGAGCATGCATGCACATCTTTTCCACTCTGGTTAGAACAAAGAACAAAGAACAGTACAGCACAGGAACAGGCCATTCGGCCCTCCAAGCCTGCGCCGATCTTGATGCCTGCCTAAACTAAAACCTTATGCACTTCTGGGGACCGTATCCCTCTATTCCCATCCTATTCATATATTTGTCAAGATGCCTCTTAAACGTCGTTATCGTACCTGCTTCCACCACCTCCCCGGGCAGCAAGTTCCAGGCACTCACCACCCTCTGTGTAAAGAACTTGCCTCACACATCCCCTCTAAACTTTGCCCCTCGCACCTTAAACCTACGTCCCCTAGTAACTGACTCTTCCACCCTGGGAAAAAGCTTCTGACTAGCCACTCTGTCCATGCCGCTCATAACTTTGTAAACCTCTATCATGTCACCCCTCCACCTCCATCGTTCCAGTGAAAACAATCCGAGTTTATCAAACCTCTCCTCATAGCTAATGCCCTCCAGACCAGGCAACATCCTGGTAAACCTCCTCTGTACCCTCTCCAAAGCTTCCACGTCCTTCTGGTAGTGTGGCGACCAGAACTGCACGCAATATTCTAAGTGTGGCCTAACTAAAGTTCTGTACAGCTGCAGCATGACTTGCCAATTTTTATACTCTATGCCCCGACCGATGAAGGCAAGCATGCCGTATGCCTTCTTGACTACCTTATCCAACTGCGTTGCCACTTTCAGTGACCTGTGGCCCTGTACGCCCGGATCTCTCTGCCTGTCAATACTCCTAAGGGTTCTGCCATTTACTGTATACTTCCCACCTGCATTAGATCTTCCAAAATGCATTACCTCACATTTGTCCGGTTTAAACTCCATCTGCCATTTCTCCGCCCAAGTCTCCAACCGATCTATATCCTGCTGTATCCTCTGACACTCCTCATCACTATCCGCAACTCCACCAGCCTTTGTGTTGTCCGCAAACTTACTAATCAGACCACCTACATTTTCCTCCAAATCATTTATATATACTACAAAGAGCAAAGGTCCCAGCACTGATCCCTGCGGAACACCACTAGTCACATCCCTCCATTCAGAAAAGCACCCTTTCACTGTTACCCTCTGTCTTCTATGACAGAGCCAGTTCTGTAGCCATCTTGCCAGCCCACCTCTGATCCTGTGTGACTTCACCTTTTGCACCAGTCTGCCATGAGGGACCTTGTCAAAGGCTTTACTGAAGTCCATATAAATAACATCTACTGCCCTTCCTTCATCAATCATCTTCGTCACTTCCTCAAAAAACGCAATCAAATTAGTGAGACATGACCTCCCCTTCACAAAACCATGCTGCCTCTCGCTAATAAGTTTGTTTGTTTTCAAATGGGAGTAAATCCTGTCCCGAATAATCCTCTCTAATAATTTCCCTACCACTGACATAAGGCTCACCGGCCTATAATGTCCTGGATTATCCTTGCTACCCTTCTTAAACAAAGGAACAACATTGGCTATTCTCCAGTCTTCTGGGACCTCACCTGTAGCCAATGAGGATGCAAAGATTTCTGTCAAGGTCCCAGCAATTTCTTCCCTTGCCTCCCTCAGTATTCTGGGTTAGATCCCATCAGGTTCTGGGGACTTATCTACCTTAATGCTTTGCAAGACACCCAACACCTCCTCCTTTTTGATAATGAGATGACTGAGACTATCTACACTCCCTTCCCTAGGCTCATCATCCACCAAGTCCTTCTCTTTGGTGAATACTGATGCAAAGTACTCATTTAGTACCTCACCCATTTCCTCTGGCTCCACACATAGATTCCCTTCTCTGTCCTTGATCGGACCAACCCTTTCCCTAGTTACCCTCTTGCTCTTTATATATGAATAAAAAGCATTGGGATTATCCTTAATCCTGTTTGCCAATGACTTTTCATGACCCCTTTTAGCCCTCCTGACTCCTTGCTTAAGTTCTTTTCTACTGTCTTTATATTCCTCAAGGGATTCGTCTGTTCCTAGCCTTCCAGCCCTTACGAATGCTTCCTTTTCCTTTGTGACTAGGCGCACCATATCCCGCGTTATCCAAGCTTCCCGAAACTTGCCAAACTTATCCTTCTTCCTCACAGGAATATGCTGGTCCTGGATTCTAATCAATTGACATTTGAAAGACTCCCACATGTCAGATGTTGATTTACCCTCAAACAGCCGCCCCCAATCTAAATTCTTCAGTTCCTGCCTAATATTGTTATAATTAGCCTTCCCCTAATTTAGCACCTTCACCCGAGGACTATTCTTATCCTTATCCTTATATGGCAGTCTCGGAGGGCGGAGTTCAGGAGCGGTGAGTATAAAAAACTTACCTCGGGGATTCTCGGAGCAGACTCGGAGGGCGGAGTTCCAGAGCGGTGAGTATAAAAAACTTACCTCGGGGATTCTCGGAGCAGACTCAGAGGGCGGAGTTCCGGAGCGGTGAGTATATAAAAAAACTTACCTCGGGGATTCTCAGAGCAGACTCGGAGGGCGGAGTTCTGGAGCGGTGAGTATATAAAAAAACTTACCTCGGGGATTCTCGGAGCAGACTCGGAGGGCGGAGTTCCGGAGCGGTGAGCATATAAAAAAACCTACCTCGGGGATTCTCGGAGAAGACTCGGAGGGCGGAATTCCAGAGCGGTAAGTTACCTCGGGTGGGAAAAAAAACTGAAAAAGTGATGTCTCAGGAAAGCTGTGACCTGATTGGCTGGTAGGGAATCTGTATCAAATTTGAAAATAAAACTGATAAAAATTGATTAAAACACTAATTAACTATTTAATAAGTAGAGTAACTAAACCAGAGGGAGGAGATTACTGTATTTAGACAGCATTTAATATTTATAGTAGAAATTTAGCACTGGGGACCACATAGTGAACTGTATCATAATTTAGTAAGGATTTAATAAGTATTTATTTATTTTATATCAATTAACTAATTAGTGATAGAAATGTCAGTTAGAGGGGTGAAGTGCTTCACCTGTGAGATGTGGGAAATCTGTGACGCTTCCAGCATTCCGGGCGACTACATCTGCAGGAAGTGTACCCAGTTGCAGCTCCTCACAGACCGCATGGATCGGTTGGAGCGGCAACTGGATGCACTTAGGAGCATGCAGGTGGTGGAAAGCGTCATAGACAGGAGTTTTAGAGAAGTGGTCACACCCAAAGTGCAGGCAGATAGATGGGTGACCGCTAGAAGGGGCAGGCAGTTAGTGCAGGAATCCCCTGTGGCTATCCCCCTCTCTAACAAGTATACCGTTTTAGATACTGTTGGGGGGGATGGCCTATCAGGGGAAAACAGCAGCAGCCAGAGCAGTGGCACCACGGCTGGCACTGTTGTTCAGCAGGGAGGGACAAAGCGCAGAAGAGCAATAGTTATAGGGGACTCTATAGTCAGGGGCACAGATAGGCGCTTCTGTGGACGTGAAAGAGACTCCAGGAAGGTATGTTGCCTCCCTAGTGCCAGGGTCAAGGATGTCTCTGAACGGACAGAGGGCATTCTGAAGGGGGAGGGTGAACAGCCAGAGGTTGTGGTACACATCGGTACCAATGACATAGGCAGGAAGAGTGATGAGGTCCTGCAGGGGGAGTTTAGGGAGTTAGGTAGTAAGTTAAAAAACAGGACCTCTAGGGCTGTAATCTCTGGATTACTCCCTGTGCCACGTGCCAGTGAGGCTAGAAATAGGAAGATAGTGCAGCTAAATACATGGCTGAGCAGCTGGTGTAGAAGGGAGGGTTTCAGATATCTGGACCATTGGGCTCTCTTCAGGGACAGATGGGACCTGCACAAGAAGGATGGGTTGCATCTAAACTGGAAGGGCACTAATATCCTAGCTGCAAGATTTGCTAGCGTCATTCGGGAGGGTTTAAACTAGTGTGGCAGGGGGGTGGGAACCAGAGCAGTAGGACAGCTAGTGAAGTAAATGAGGAGGACATAGTAAATAAGGCCAGTAGGACTAAGAGGAAGAGCAGGCAGGGAGATGTTGCTGAGCACAGCGGGACTGGTGGTCTGAAGTGCATTTGTTTCAATGCGAGAAGTATAACAGGTAAGGCAGATGAACTTAGAGCTTGGATTAGTACTTGGAAATATGATGTTGTTGCTATTACAGAGACTTGGTTGAGGGAAGGGCAGGATTGGCAGCTAAATGTTCCAGGCTTTAGAAGCTTCAGGTTGGATAGAGGAGGATGTAAAAGGGGTGGGGGAGTTGCATTACTGGTTAAGGAGAATATCACAGCTGTACTGCGGGAGGACACCTCAGAGGGGTCGTGCAGCGAGGCAATGTGTGTGGAGCTCAGGAATAGGAGGGGTGCAGTCACGATGTTGGGGGTTTTCTACAGGCCTCCCAACAGCCAGCGGGAAATAGAGGAGCAGATATTAAGACAGATTTTGGAAAGATGTAAAGGTAACAGGGTTGTAGTGGTGGGTGATTTTAACTTCCCCAATATTGACTGGGATTCACTTAGTGCTAGGGGCTTGGATGGGGCAGAATTTGTGAGGAGCATCCAGGAGGGCTTCTTGAAACAGTATGTAGATAGTCCAACTAGGGATGGGGCCATTCTGGACCTGGTATTAGGGAATGAGCCCGGCCAGGTGGTCGAAGTTTCAGTGGGGGAGCATTTCGGGAGCAGTGACCATAATTCCATACGTTTTAAGGTACGTGTGGATAAGGATAAGAGTAGTCCTCGGGTGAAGGTGCTAAATTGGGGGAAGGCTAATTATAACAATATTAGGCAGGAACTGAAGAATTTAGATTGGGGGCGGCTGTTTGAGGGTAAATCAACATCTGACATGTGGGAGTCTTTCAAACGTCAGCTGATTAGAATCCAGGACCAGCATGTTCCTGTGAGGAAGAAATACAAGTTTGGCAAGTTTCGGGAAGCTTGGATAACACGGGATATTGAGAGCCTAGTCAAAAAGAAAAAGGAAGCATTTGTAAGGGCTGGAAGGCTAGGAACAGATGAAGCACTTGAGGAATATAAAGACAGTAGGAAGGAACTTAAGCAAGGAGTCAGGAGGGCTAAAAGGGGTCATGAAAAGTCATTGGCAAACAGGATTAAGGAAAATCCCAAGGCTTTTTATACATATATAAAGAGCAAGAGGGTAACCAGGGAAAGGGTTGGCCCACTCAAGGACAGAGATGGGAATCTATGCGTGGAACCAGAGGAAATGGGTGAGGTGCTAAATGAATACTTTGCATCAGTATTCACCAAGGAGAAGGACTTGTTGGATGATGAGCCTAGGGGAGGGTGTGCAGATAGTCTCAGTCATCTCATTATCAAAAAGGAGGAGGTGTTGGGTGTCTTGCAAAGCATTAAGGTAGATAAGTCCCCAGGGCCTGATGGGATCTACCCTAGAATACTGAGGGAGGCAAGGGAAGAAATTGCTATGGCCTTGACAGAAATCTTTGCATCCTCATTGGCTACAGGTGAGGTCCCAGAGGGCTGGAGAATAGCCAATGTTGTTCCTTTGTTTAAGAAGGGTGGTATGGATAATCCAGGAAATTATAGGCCGGTGAGCCTTACGTCAGTGGTAGGGAAACTATTAGAGAGGATTCTTCGGGACAGGACTTACTCCCATTTGGAAACAAACAAACTTATTAGCGAGAGACAGCATGGTTTTGTGTAGGGGAGGTCGTGTCTTACTAATTTGATTGAGTTTTTTGAGGAAGTGACGAAGATGATTGATGAGGGATGGGCGGTGGATGTTATCTATATGGACTTTAGTAAAGCCTTTGATGAGGTCCCGCATGGCAGACTGGTGCAAAAGGTGAAGTCACACAGGATCAGAGGTGGGCTGGCAAGATGGCTACAGAACTGGCTCTGTCATAGAAGACAGAGGGTAACAGTGAAAGGGTGCTTTTCTGAATGGAGGGATGTGACTAGTGGTGTTCCGCAGGGATCAGTGCTGGGACCTTTGCTCTTTGTAGTATATATAAATGATTTGGAGGAAAATGTAGCTGGTCTGTTTAGTAAGTTTGCAGACGACACAAAGGTTGGTGGAGTTGCTGATAATGATGAGGATTGTCAGAGGATACAGCAGGATATAGATCGGTTGGAGACTTGGGCGGAAAAATGGCAGATGCTTGCCTTCATTGGTCGGGGCATAGAGTATAAAAATTGGCAAGTCATGTTGCAGCTGTACAGAACCTTAGTTAGGCCAAACTTAGAATATTGCGTGCAATTCTGGTCGCCACACTACCAGAAGGACGTGGAGGCTTTGGAGAGGGTACAGAGGAGGTTTACCAGGATGTTGCCTGGTCTAGAGGGCATTAGCTATGAGGAGAGGTTGGAAAAACTCGGATTGTTTTCACTGGAACGACGGAGGTGGAGGGGCGGCATGACGGAGGTTTACAAAGTTATGAGCGGCATGGACAGAGTGGATAGTCAGAAGCTTTTTCCCAGGGTGGAAGAGTCAGTTACTAGGGGACATAGATTTAAGGTGCGAGGGGCAAAGTTTAGAGGGGATGTGCGAGGCAAGTTTTTTACACAGAGGGTGGTGAGTGCCTGGAACTTGCTGCCAGGGGAGGTGGTGGAAGCAGATACGATAGCGACGTTTAAGAGACATCTTGACAAGTATATGAATAGGAAGGGAATAGAGGGATATGGGCCCCACAAGTGCAGAAGGTGTTAGTTTCGGCAGGCATCAAGATCGGCGCAGGCTTGGAGGGCCGAATGGCCTGTTCCTGTGCTGTACTGTTCTTTGTTCTTTGTTCTTATCCACAAGTACCTTAAAACTTATGGAATTATGGTCACTGTTCCCGAAATGCTCCCCTACTGAAACTTCGACCACCTGGCCGGGCTCATTCCCCAATACCAGGTCCAGTATGGCCCCATCCCTAGTTAGACTATCTACATATTGTTTCAAGAAGCCCTCCTGGATGCTCCTTACAAATTCTGCCCCATCTAAGCCCCTAGCACTAAGTGAGTCCCAGTCAATATTGGGGAAGTTAAAATCACCCACCACTACAACCCTGTTAGCTTTACATCTTTCCAAAATCTGTCTCCATATCTGCTCCTCTACCTCCCGCTGGCTGTTGGGAGGCCTATAGAAAACCCCCAACATCGTGACTGCAGCCTTCCTATTCCTGATCTCCACCCATATTGCCTCGCTGCACGACCCCTCCGAGGTGTCCTCCCTCAGTACAGCTGTGATATTCTCCTTAACAAGTAATGCAACTCCCCCACCCCATCATCTCCAAGAGAGAGGTAAGTGTGTCAATGAGTGTTGTGCAAGCTGCTTGGGTGATGAGGCTGTCATGGCTGAATAGTTGGCAGTGTGTTCAAGCTGTGAGATGTGGGTATGAGGCTTGCAACAATGCTAAGTGTGTGGGGGTGAGGTGAAGCATATGATGTTAGGTATGTGTCCTGATTGATAGAGATTGTTGTCGGTGAGTTGTGAATTATCAGTGGCTGAGGCTGGAGATGCAGTTGTAAGGATATGGCATTTGAAGGTAGTAGACTCGCCAACTTTAAGGGCATTTAAGTGGTCATTGGATAGACATATGGATGAAAATGGAATAGTGTAGGTCAGATGGTTTCACAGGTCGGCGCAACATCGAGGTCCGAAGGGCCTGTACTGCGCTGTAATGTTCTAATTCTAATTCTAAAAAAAAAAGGTGTATTCACTGACTTTGACCACTCACTCGTATGATGTCACTGAACTTCTAATGGTTTTGCATCTAGGTCCTCAGAGCAAAAGTCCTGGCATTTACCTCCACAACTATCTGCTCCTACTGTCCTCTCATTGTGAGCCTGGAGGGCCTGTTGCCCCCCTGCGTATACAGAACATCTCTCCTCCTTCCCACCTCCTCCACGAAGGCCTTCATCAGAAAACCTTGGTCCCATGATCAGCCACCGTGGCTTGTTGTGCAGCACTGTTCTGAATGATGTCAGCTCCACCTGCAGATACAACGCACCTTCCCTTTATGTAGTGCAGGCTAGCTTTAAGTAGTGCTACCAACTGACAATATTGTGTCCCCTGCTGGTACATGCAGCCATTGAACAGTGCATTATGATAATGATGAGGTGCACAAGGATGGTGTGCTACCTGCATTACATTGAATGGGCATGAGGTAATTGTGCATCGTGATCCCTGCACCCGTTTTCAGGGGCTATCTAATTTGGACCCCAGTGTGTCTAGAATTTCCACAGGGGATCTCCACTCTCCCACCTTTAATTTCAGCAGAAAATTGGCAGAAACCCAGAAGAAAGAGCTATTTACATCATTTCTCCAGGGTTTCTGTCAATCCTCTGCTGAAATTACAGTAGTACTTCAGGAGAACCCCCATGGATTTACTGGAGAGTCAAAAAATATAGTTCAGTAATGCTGACTGGATCATCAAAATTGATAGACGGACACAGATATTCCAGTTGTGGCGAAGTGTTACAGCACAGAAGGAGTTCCTGTGGCCTGTCCTGTCCATGTCGGCTCTCAGAATCACAGAATCACAGAATAATACAGTGCAGAAGAGGCCCTTCGGCCCATCGAGTCTGCACAGATGCATTAAAGACACCTGACCTGTCTACCTAATCCCATTTGCCAGCACTTGGCCCATAGCCTTGAATGTTATGATGTACCAAGTGCTTATCCAGGTACTTTTTAAAGGATGTGAGGCAACCCGCCTCTACCACCCTCCCAGGCAGTGCATTCCAGACTGTTACCACCCTCTGGGTAAAAAGGTACTTCCTCAAATCCCCCTTAAACCTCCTGCTCCTCACCTTAAACTTGTGTCCCCTCGTAACTGACCCTTCAGCTAAGGGGAACAGCTGCTCCCTATCCACCCTGTCCATACCCTCATAATCTTGTACAACTCGATCAGGTCACCCCTCAGTCATCTCTGCTCCAGCGAAAACAACCCAAGCCTATCCAGCCTCTCTTTATAGCTTAAATGTTCCATCCCAGGCACCATCCTGGTGAATCGCCTCTGCACCCCCTCCAGTGCAATCACATCCTTCCGATAATGTGGTGACCAGAATTGCACACAGTACTCCAGCTGTGGCCTTACCAAAGTTCTATACAGCTCCAACATGACCTCCCTGCTTTTGTAATCTATGCCTCGATTGATAAAGGCAAGTGTCCCATATGCCTTTTTCACCACCCGGTTAACCTGCCCTTCTGCCTTCAGAGATCTATGGACAAACACGCCAAGGTCCCTTTGTTCCTCGGAACTTCCCAGTGTCAGGCCATTCATTTGAAGACTTCCGTGTCACATTACTCCTTCCAAAGTGTATCACCTCACACTTTCCAGGGTTAAATTCCATCTGCCACTTTTCTGCCCATTTGACCATCCCGTCCATATCTTCCTGTAACCCAAACACTTAACCTCACTGTTAACCACTCGGCCAATCTTTGTGTCATCCGCGAACTTACGTATCCTACCCCCCACATAGTCATCTATATCGTTTATATAAATGACAAACAATAGGGGACCCAGCACAGATCCCTGTGGTACGCCACTGGACACTGGCTTCCAGTCACTAAAACAGCCGTCTGTCATCACTCTCTGTTTCCTACAGCTAAGCCAAATTTGAATCCACCTTATCAAGTTACCCTGTATCCCAGGTGCATTTGCTTTCTTGTTAAGTCTCCCATTTGGGACCTTGTCAAAGGTTTTGCTGAAATCCATGTAAACTACATCAACGGCACAGTGGCGCAGTGGTTAGCACCGCAGCCTCACGGCTCCAGGGACCTGGGTTTGATTCTGGGTACTGCCTGTGCGGAGTTTGCAAGTTCTCCCTGTGACCGTGTGGGTTTTCGCCGGGTGCTCCGGTTTCCTCCCACAGCCAAAGACTTGCAGCTGATGGGTAAAGTGGCTGTTGTAAATTACCCCTAGTGTAGGTAGGTGGTAGGGAATATGGGATTACTGTAGGGTTAGTATAAATGGGTGGTTGTTGGTCGGCACAGACTCGGTGGGCCGAAGGGCCTGTTTCAGTGCTGTATCTCTAAAAATAAAAAAAACTGCACTACCCTCATCTACACACCTGGTCACATGCTCAAAAAAATCAATTAAATTTGTTAGGCATGACCTCCCTCTGACAAAGCCATGCTGACTATTCCTGATCGAATTTTGCCTCTCCAAGTGGAGATAGATTCTCTCCTTCAGAATTTTCTCCAATAGTTTCCCTACCATTGACGTGAGACTCACTGGTCTATAGTTCCCTGGTTTATCTCTACAACCTTTCTTAAATAGTGGGACCACATTAGCTGTTCTCTATTCCTCTGGCACCTCCCCCGTGGCCAGAGAGGAATTAAAAATTAGGGTCAGAGCCCCTGCAATCTTCACCCTCGCCTCCCACAGCATCCTGGGACACAAATCATCCGGACCTGGAGATTTGTCTACTTTTAAGCCTGCCAAAACCTCCAATACCTTGTCACTCCCTATGACAATTTGCTCAAGAACCTCACAGTCTCTCTCTCTAAGTTCCATATCTACATCCTCATTCTCTTGGGTGAAGACAGATGTGAAGTATTCATTCAACACCCTACCAATGTCCTCTGGCTCCACCCACAGATTTCTCCCTTGGTCCCTAATGGGTCCTACTCTTTCCCTGGTTATCCTCTTCCCATTGATATACTTATGGAATATCTTGGGATTTTTCCTACTTTTACCAGCCAGAGCTTTCTCATATCCCCTCTTTGCTCTCCTATTTGCTTTCTTAAGCTCCATCCTACACTTTCTGTAGTCCACTAATGCTTCCGTTGATTTGCTCTCCTTGTATTTGCTAAAAGCCTCTCTTTTCCTTCTCATCGTACCCTGAGTGTTTCTGGTCATCCATGGTTCTCTGGGCTTGTTGCTCCTACCTGTTACCCTAGAGGGAACATGTTGGGCCTGTACCCTCCCCATTTCCTTTTTAAATGCTTCCCACTGCTCTTCTGTAGATTTCCCGACAAGTAACTCTTTCCAGTCTACCTTGGCCAGATCCTGCCTTATTTTACTAAAATTCACTCTCCCCCAATCCAAAACCTTCTTTTGCAACTTGTCTATTTCTTTCTCCATAACAAGCTTAAATTGTACCATGTTATGGTCGCTATCACCAAAATGCCCCCCCACCAACACATCAACCACCTGTCCAGCTTCATTCCCCAGAATTAGGTCCAGCACTGCACCCTCCCTAGTTGGATCCTCTACATATTGAGCTAAAAGGTTCTCCTGTATACATTTTAAGAACTCCACTCCACCTAAGCCCTTAACACGATGACTATCCCAATTAATGTTGGGAATGTTGAAATCACCTAATATTATTATTTTTACACACCTCTGCAAATTGCGCACATATTTGCTGCTCAATTTCCCGCTGACTATCTGGGGGTCTATAATAAACACCCAGCAATGTGGCTGTCCTTTTTTTATTCCTAAACTCTACCCATAAAGCTTCATTTGATGCCCCCTCCAAGATACCATCTCTCCTTACTGCAGTAACTGATTCCTTAACTAATATTGCAATGCCCCCTCCTCTTTTACCCCCTCCTCTGTCTCACCTGAAGATTCTATATCCCGGGATATTGAGCTGCCACTCCTGCCTCTCCCTCAACCATGTCTCTGTGATGGCTACTATATCACAATTCCACGTGTCAATCCTTGCCCTTAACTCATCTGTTTTACCTGTAATATTCCTGTCATTAAAGTAGAGGCCATCCATCCTGGTCTTACTCCCTTGAAACTTACTTCCGCTGTATTCCCTCTGACTTGTTTGTTTTCCTGTGTTTAGCTGTATCCCTATTCTGCTAGGAGTCTGCGTCCCCTGTAAGAGTTATTCAGCTCGTCTCACTCCCCTGTCTTTTCCCCGTAGCCCCGCAAATTATTCCCTTCAGGTGCTTATCCAATTCCATTTTGAAAGCCACAATTCAATCTGCCTCATCACACTCGCAGGCAGTGCATTCCAGATCCTAACAACTTGCTTCGTAAAAAGTTTTTTCCTCAGGCCACCATTGCTTCTATTGCCAACCACCCTAAATCAGTGTCCTCTGGTTATCAACCCTTCCACACGCCAATGGCAACAGTTTCTCCCATCTACTCCGTCCATGCCCCTCATGATTTTGAACACCTCCATCAAATATCCTGTCAACCTTCTCTTCTTTAAAGAGAGCAGCCCCGGCTTAGCCAATCTACCCTTGTAACTGAAGTCCCTCATTCCCAGAACCATTCTTGTAAATCATTTCTGCACCCTCTCCAATACCTTCATATCCTTCCTTCCTAAAGTGTGGTGCCCAGAACTAAACACAATATTCCAGTTGAGGCCGAACCAGTGTTTTATGAAGGCTCACCATAACTTACTTGCTTTTGTACCCTATGCCTCTATTTATAAAGCCTAGGATCTCGTATGCCTTATTAACCACTTACTCAACCTGCCCTGCCACATTCAATGATTTGTGCACAAATATCCCCAGGCCCCTCTGCTCCTGCACCTCCTTTAGAATAGTATCCTTTATTTTATATTGCCTCTCCTCATTCCTCCTACCAAAATGAATCACTTCATCCCTCTCTGCATGAAGTTTCATCTGCCATGTGTCCGCCCATTCCACCAGCCTCTCTATGCCCTGTTGATGCCTACCACTATCCTCCTCACAGTTCACAATACTTCCAAATTTTGTGTCATCTGCAAATTTTGAAATTGTGCCCCGCACACCCAAGTCTAGATCATTAATATCGATCAAGAAAAGCAGTGGTCCTAGTACTGACTCCTGGGGAACTCCACTATATACCTTCCTCCAGTCCAATAAACAACTGTTCACCATTACTCTTTGATTCCTGTCACTCATCCATGCTGCCACTGTCCTTTCTATTCCATGTCTTCAACTTTGCTGACAAGCCTGTTATGTGGCACTTTATCAGATGCCTTTTGGAAGTCCAAATACACCTCATCAACCGCATTACCCTCAGTAACTCTCTCTGTTACTTCATCGAAAACTCAATCAAGTTAGTTAAGCACAATTTGCCCTTAACAAATCTGTGCTGGCTTTCCTTAATTAATCCACATTTGTCCGAGTGACTGTTAATTTTGTCTTGGATTATCATTTCTAAAAGCTTTCCCACCACTGAGGTTAAGCTGACTGGCCTGTAGTTGTTGGGTTTATCCTTACACCCTTTTTTGAACAAGCATGTAATATTTGCAATTCTCCAGTCCTCTGGCATTACCTGTGTACCTAAGGAGGATTGGAAGATTATGGCCAGTGCCTCCGCAATTTCCACTCTTACTTCGCTTAGTATCCTCGGATGCATCTCATCCGGTCCTGGTGACTTATCAACTTTAAGTACAGCCGGCCTTTCTAATACCTCCTCTTCATCAATTTTTAACCTGTCCAATGTCTCAACTACCTCCTTTTTCACTATGACTTGGGCATCATCTATTTCCTTGATAAAGACAGATGCAAAGTACTCATTTAGTACCTCAGCATGCCCTCTGCCTCCATGCATAAATCCCCTTTTTGGTCCCTCATTGACCCTACACCTCCTTTTACTACCCTTTTACTATTTATATGCCTATAGAAGACTTTTGCGTTCCCTTTTGTGTTGGCTGCCAGTCTCTTCTTATACTCTTTCTTTGCTTCTCTTATTTTTCTCATTTCCCCTCTCAACTTTCTATATTTGGCCTGGTTCTCACTTGTGTTATCAATCTGAAATCTTTCAAATGCATCTTTTCTCTGCTTCATCTTACTCTCTATCTCTTTCACCATCCTGGCTTTGTTTGTCCCACCTTTCCCCGTGGTGTGAATGTACCTCAACTCTACCTGAACTATCTCTTTTTTAAAGGTCACCCATTGCTCAATTACAGTTTTGCTTGCCAATTTTTGATTCCAGTTTCCCTGGGCCGGAATCATTCTCACCCTACTGAAACTGGCCCTCCCGCAATTCATTATTTTTACTCTGGATTGCTCTTTGTCCTTTTCCATAGCTAACCTAAACGTTATGATACTATGATCACTGTCCCCTATATGTTACCTTACTGACACTTGATCAACTTGTCTCACCTCATTCCCTAAAAGGTGACACAGAACTGCTGTAATTTCATCAGCGGCATGTGGCATGACCATCTACTTTTCAGGGCATGTCCTTCTGAACGTGTTTCAAAGCGCGCTTCATCCAGCTCTCCACACTGAAGTTATCATCCAAGAATCTTATATATTCATTCACAGATTTGATCGAAAAATAATCAAAATCCTTTCAGTGCAGAATCATATAATCATTGCAGTTTAGAAGGAGGCCATTCAGCCCATCGTGTCCGCACTGCCTCTGTAAAAGAGCAATTTCCTCAGTTCTGTTCCCCTGCCTTCTCTCCGTAACCCTGCACATTCTTCCTTTTCATATAGCAGACTAATTTCCTTTTGAATGCTTCAATTGAACCTGCCTCCACCACGATCTCAGGCGGTGCATTCCAAACCTTAACCACTCGCTCATGAAAAAGTTATTCCTCATGTGACTTTTGCTTCTCTTACCAAATACTTCAAACCTGTGCCCTCTCTTTCTCGATCCTTTCACGAGTGGGAACAGTTTCTCTCTATCTACTCTGTCCAGATCCCTCATGATTTTGAATACCTCTATCAAATCACCTCTCAGCCTTCTCTTCTCCAAGGGAAACAGTCCTAACTTTTCCAGTTTATCGTCTTAAATGAAGTTCCTCATCCCTGGAACCATTCTCATGAATCTTTTCTGTACTCTCTCCAATGCCCTCACGTCTTTCCTCAAGTGCGGCATCCAGAACTGGACACAATACTCCAGCTGAGGCCGAACTATTGTCTTATACAAGTTCAACATAATTTCCTTGCTGTTGTACTCTATGCCCCTATTAATAAAGCCCAGGGTTCTGTATGCTTTATTAACCACTCTCTCAACTTGTCCTGCCATCTTCAATGACTTACGCACATATACACCTAGGTCCCTCTGCTCCTACAGCCCCTTTAGAATTGTACCCTTTATTCTATATTGTCTCTCCATATTCTTCCTACCAAAATGAATCACTTCACATTTCTCTGCATTGAATTTCATCTGCCACCTGTCTGCCCATTCCACCAACTTGTCTATGTCCTTTTGAAGTTCTACACTATCCTCCTCACAGTTCACAATGCTTTCAAGTTTCGTATCGTCTGCAAACTTTGAAATTGTGCCCTGTACACCAAGGTCTAGGTCATTAATATATATCAGGAAAAGCAAGGGTCCCAACACTGACCCCTGGGGAACTCCACTACAAACCTTCCTCCAGCCCGAAAAATATCCATTAACCATTCCTCTTTGTTTCCTGTCACTCAGCTAATTTCGTATCCATGTTGCTACCGTCCCTTTTATTCCATGGGCTATAAGTTTGCTCACAAGTCTGTTGTGTGCACTGTATCAAATGCCTTTTGAAAGTCCATGTACACCACATCAACAGCATTGCCCTCATCAACCCTCTCTGTTATGTCCTCAAAAAACTCCAGCAAGTTAGTTAAACATGATTTTCCCTTAAGAAATCCGTGCTGTCTTTCCTTAATTAACTCGCATTTGTCCATGTGATTATTGATTTTGTCCCGTATTATTTTTTCTAGAAGCTTTCTCACCACTGAAGTTAAACTGACTGGCCTGTAGTTGCTGGGCTTATCTTTACACCCATTTTTGAACAAGAATGTAACTTTTGCAATTCTCCAGTCCTCTGGCACCATCCCCGAGTCTGTACCTCTGTGCAATGACATCTTTTCTATAGTGCGGTGACCAGAATTGCACACAGTGCTCCAACTGTGGCCTAACTAGAGTTTTATACATTTCCAGCATGATCTCCCAGCTCTTATATTCTATGCATTGGCTAATAAAGGCAAGTATTTTGTATGCCTTCTTGTCCACCTTATCTACCTGTCCAGCCACCTTCAGGAATCTGTGGACATGCACTCCAAAATCCCTCTGTTCCTCTACACTTCTCAGTATCCTATTATTTATTGGGTATTCCCTTGCCTTGATAGCCTTCCCCAAAGGCATTACCTTACACTTCTCCAGCTTGAACTCCCTTTACCACAGTTCCGTCCACCTGACTAGTCCATTGATACCTTACTGCAGACTACAGCTTCTTCATTATCAAGCAGACGGCCAATTTTTGTATCATCTGCAAACTTCTTAATCATACCCCCTACATTGAAGTCCAGATCATTAATATATACCACAAAAAGCAAGGGACCTAGTACTGAGCCACTGGAAACAGCCTTCCAGTCACAAAAACACCCATCAACCAATACCCTTTGCTTCCTGCCTCTGAGTCAATTTTGAATACAACTTGCTACTTTGCTGGATCCTATGGGCTTTTACTGGCACATTTCCCTCTCTCTTGCAGGTCAAGATGGCGCCCAACCACAGGCAGCAGCAGCTAACCGGTGGGGGACAGGTACAGCTGCATGGCCTTACCCCGATGGAAGAGATGGTGCTTGCTATTATTGGAGTGGCCATGCATGAGGCTGTGACCAGCGCCAGGGCTAAAATCAAAAAGATAATAGTATGCTCCTTTCTCAAAATCCTTCTTATCACATCCTGCTCCTCTCTCATTCTACAATCTCTCCTGCTTTACAAGTTGCAGATGGTCGAAGCATACATCTCTTACTTTACATCCCCTTCCTGCAACCCTCCCCATGGGCGGCACAGTGGTTAGCACCGCAGCCTCACAGCTCCAGCGACACGGGTTCAATTCTGGGTACTGCCTGTGTGGAATTTGAAAGTTCTCCCTGTGTCTGCGTGTGTTTTCACCGGGTACTCCTGTTTCCTCTCACCACCAAAAGACTTGCAGGTTGATAGGTAAATTGGCCATTATAAATTGCCCCAAGTATAGGTAGGTGGTAGGAAAATATAGGAACAGGTGGGGATGTGGTAGGAATATGGGATTAGTGTTCTTCTTTTGGGCCTCCTTATCTCGAGAGACAATGGATATGCGCCTGGAGGTGGTCAGTGGTTTGTGAAGCAGCGCCTGGAGTGGCTATAAAGGCTAATTCTGGAGTGACAGGCTCTTCCACAGGTTCTGCAGAAAAATTTGTTTGTCGGGGCTGTTGCACAGTTGGCTCTCCCCTTGCGCCTCTGTCTTTTTTCCTGCCAACTACTAAGTCTCATCGACTCGCCACAATTTAGCCCTGTCTTTATGGCTGCCTGCCAGCTCTGGCGAATGCTGGCAACTGACTCCCACGACTTGTGATCAATGTCACATGATTTCATGTCGCGTTTGCAGACGTCTTTAAAGCGGAGACATGGACGGCCGGTGGGTCTGATACCAGTGGCGAGCTCGCTGTACAATGTGTCTTTGGGGATCCTGCCATCTTCCATGCGGCTCACATGGCCAAGCCATCTCAAGCGCCGCTGACTCAGTAGTGTGTATAAGCTGGGGATGTTGGCCGCTTCAAGGACTTCTGTGTTGGAGATATAGTCCTGCCACCTGATGCCAAGTATTCTCCGAAGGCAGCCAAGATGGAATGAATTGAGACGTCGCTCTTGGCTGGCATACGTTGTCCAGGCCTCGCTGCCGTAGAGCAAGGTACTGAGGACACAGGCCTGATACACTCGGACTTTTGTGTTCCGTGTCAGTGCGCCATTTTCCCACACTCTCTTGGCCAGTCTGGACATAGCAGTGGAAGCCTTACCCATGCGCTTGTTGATTTCTGCATCTAGAGACAGGTTACTGGTGATAGTTGAGCCTAGGTAGGTGAACTCTTGAACCACTTCCAGAGCGTGGTCGCCAATATTGATGGATGGAGCATTTCTGGCGTCCTGCCCCATGATGTTCGTTTTCTTGAGGCTGATGGTTAGGCCAAATTCATTGCAGGCAGACGCAAACCTGTCGATGAGACTCTGCAGGCACTCTTCAGTGTGAGATGTTAAAGCAGCATCGTCAGCAAAGAGGAGTTCTCTGATGAGGACTTTCCGTACTTTGGACTTCGCTCTTAGACGGGCAAGGTTGAACAACCTGCCCCCTGATCTTGTGTGGAGGAAAATTCCTTCTTCAGAGGATTTGAACGCATGTGAAAGCAGCAGGGAGAAGAAAATCCCAAAAAGTGTGGGTGCGAGAACACAGCCCTGTTTCACGCCACTCAGGATAGGAAAGGGCTCTGATGAGGAGCCACCATGTTGAATTGTGCCTTTCATATTGTCATGGAATGAGGTGATGATACTTAGTAGCTTTGGTGGACATCCGATCTTTTCTAGTAGTCTGAAGAGACCACGTCTGCTGACGAGTTCAAAGGCTTTGGTGAGATCAATGAAAGCAATGTAGAGGGGCATCTGTTGTTCACGGCATTTCTCCTGTATCTGACGAAGGGAGAACAGCATGTCAATGGTCGATCTCTCTGCACGAAAGCTACACTGTGCCTCAGGGTAGGCGCGCTCGGCCAGCTTCTGGAGCCTGTTCAGAGCGACTCGAGCAAAGACTTTCCCCACTATGCTGAGCAGGGAGATTCCACGGTAGTTGTTGCAGTCACCGCGGTCACCTTTGTTTTTATAGAGGGTGATGATGTTGGCATCGCGCATGTCCTGGGGTACTGCTCCCTCGTCCCAGCACAGGCATAGCAGTTCATGTCGTGCTGACAGTATAGCAGGCTTGGCACTCTTGATTATTTCAGGGGTAATGCTGTCCTTCCCAGGGGCTTTTCCGCTGGCTAGAGAATCAATGGCATCACTGAGTTCCGATTTGGTTGGCTGTATGTCCAGCTCATCCATGACTGGTAGAGGCTGGGCTGCATTGAGGGCAGTCTCAGTGACAGCATTCTCCCTGGAGTACAGTTCTAGGTAGTGCTCAACCCAGCGGTCCATCTGTTTGCGTTGGTCAGTGATTATGTCCCCCGATTTAGATTTGAGGGGGGTGATCTTCTTGATGGTTGGCCCAAGAGCTCTCTTCATGCCATCATACATTCCTCTGATGTTTCCAGTGTCTGAGGCCAGCTGAATATGACTGCATAGGTGTTGCCAGTAGTTGTTTGCGCAACGCCTAGCTGTTCTTTGTGCAGTACTTCTGGCTGCTTTAAGTGCTGCGGATGTTAAATCGCTGGGGGCTTTCTTGTAGTTCAACAGTGCAATGCGCTTAGCGGCTATGACAGGTTCCAGCTCTTCATTATGAGATTGAAACCAGTCTGCATTTCTCTTCGCACTTTTGCCGTAGGTGGTCAAAGCTGACTCATAGATGGCGTCTCTGATGTGGGCCCACTTGGTCTCAGCATCCACTGTGGGAGTGTTTTGAAGGGCTGTTACAAGTGAATTTAGAAATTTTTGTAACAGCTGTGGGTGAGAAATAGGATTGGTATAAATGGGTGGTTGATGGTCGGCACAGACTCGGTGGGCCGAAGGGCCTGTTTCAGTGCTGTATCTCTAAATAAAAAAAAAATTAAAAAAATAAATAAATGGTGCAATCTGAAGCCGGGCCTTCAAGGCCTAGAGCTTGTCAAGGGGGTTCTGCAGTCTCCTTCACTGAAAGTCAGAAGCCTTCCATCAACCATGCTGCAGCCACTGGTGTAGCACTGAGTAGGAGCACTAGGACAGGTGAAGACACAGAAGACGGGCACTTCGGGATTGAACGAGGATGATTAGTTGTTGGTTTGGAATGCATGTTATTTCAGCATTGTGGCAAAAGGACACTGTGATGATCAGTAACAGAGGCAGTAAGTTGGTTAATGGAGAATAGGGGTTGCATTCGGATGCAGTTGGGAGGAATTGATCATGGTCAGCCTGGCCAGAAAGGGGATGTGTTGGTTGCTTTCTCCCTTCCTCCTCCTCCTCTGTTGCTTACTATATATCTGGTGGAAACAGATGTGCCCTAATGATGGCGAGGTTGTGCAGACCATGGTGAATCATGACGTAGGCTCTGCCGAGTACTGCAGGGCTCCTTCAGAGCAGTCCAGGCAGCCAAAGTGCTGCTTAAGCATTCCAGTGGTCTACTTGATGAAATTCTTTTGGAAGCATGGCACTCATTAGATGCATGCTGCTTATGCATGTGTGGGTTGTGCACCGGAGTCATGAACGAGGTAGCCAACAGATAGCTTTTGTCATCCAGTAGTCACCCTCTGATTTTTTGTGGTGGCTCAAATGATGACAGTACAGTGGATTGCTGTTAGGATACTGACTTGCATGATGCACTGAGTGTGGTCGCACACCAGCTGGACATTGAGGGAGTGGAACCCCTTCCTGTTGTGGTACATCTCTGAATTTGCATGCAGCACCTGCCAAGTGACTTGTGTGCAGTCAATTGCTCCCTGCATCATGGGGAAGCCTGCAATCCTGGTGAAGCCACTCACTTGCTCCCCCTATTCCTCTCTAGCAATGGAGAATGGAATGTATTCAGTTCTCTTGCATAGAGTCTCAGTGACCTCCCTTATTCAACAGTGGATGGCAAAGTGATGTTGAAAATGCCACCTGCTCCAGCCTGGAAGGAGCCAGACGGAAAAATTCATGGCCAAGGTCACCTTTACAGCTGTTGGCAATGCCATCCTCACCCTACTCTGAGGCCGCAGGTCTGCCTGCAAATGGTGGCTGATTTCAGTGAGCACCTCCTTAGTAAAATGGAGACGTCGTGCACAGTTCATTTCTGAGGCTAAGCTAGGAAAATTGCTTCCTGATGACCCTGGCTAGATATGGCTTCCTGTTAAGAGCCCTTCTCTCTCTTTGAAGGTTGATGAGAGTAGTGTGGTTGATGTGTGTGTGGGCTTTCAAAGGGCATTTGATAAAGTACCATATAAAAACTTTTTTTTAAGCAAGATTGAAGCCCATGGGGTTAAAGGGGCACTGGCAGCACAGATACAAAATTGTCTGAGACAGAAAGCTGACAGTAGTGGGGTATGGTTGCTTTTTAACTGGAGTGAAGTATACCATGATGCCCACCAGGGGTCAGTATTAGCACTTTTTTATATTAATGACCTTTCTTTTCTTTTGGGCCTCCTTATCTCGAGAGACAATGGATACGCGCCTGGAGGTGGTCAGTGGTTTGTGAAGCAGCGCCTGGAGTGGCTATAAAGGCCAATTCTGGAGTGACAGGCTCTTCCACAGGTGCTGCAGAGAAATTTGTTTGTCATATTAATGACCTAGGCTTGGATATACAGGGCATAATTTCAGTTTGCAGACGATACACAGAAATATAGCAAACAATAAGAAACAAACTTCAGTATAACAGAAGACCTGTGAAATGGGCAGGCAGATGAGAGATTAAATTTAACAGAGAATGTGAAGTGATGCATTTTGGTAGGAAGAATGAGGACAGGCAATTTAAACTGTGGTACAGAGATGCAGGAATAATGAGACACAGGGGTGTAAGTATACAAATCTTTGAAGGTGGCAGGGCAAGTTGAGAAGGTTGTTTAAAAAAAAAAGCATATGGGATCCTTGGCTAATAAACAGCGGCATACAATACAAAAGCAAGGAATTTATGTTAAACCTTTATAAATCACTGCTTAGGTCCCACCTAGAGTATTGTATCTAATTCTAGGCATCACATTTTAGGAAGAATATGAAGGGACTAGACTAAAGGCACAGCCGTCAATGGTAGGGTCAAGGGAAGGGGACTGCATGAGAGGCCAGAGTAAAAGAAAAGACAGATTTGGAGAGGGGAAGGGGTGCTTGGTTGTCAGGATGGAGGTTACAGAGATAGGGAGGTATAGAGACTTAAATACAAGGATGAGAATTTTAAATCAGAGCCATTAGGGATCTGGGAGTCAATGTAGATCAGCGAGGACAGGAGCGATTGGTAAATGGAACGTGGTGTGGTATATTATGCAATCAGCAGACTTTTGGATTAGTTGAATTTTATGGATGATGGGAAGCTGGCCAGAAAAGCACTGCAATATTCTAGTTTGGAGATGACAAATGCATGCGATGAGTTTCACCAGCAGATTGGCTGAGGCAAGGGTGGGGGCAGGTGATGCTACAAAAGTGGAAATAGGTTCTTCTTGTGACGGAGAGAACGTGCAGTTAGAAGCTCAGCTCAGGGACAATCAGGATACTGAGGTTGTGAACAATCTAGTGCAACCTGATGCAGTGGCCAGGAGGGTACTGAAATTGGTGTCAAGAATATTGGGACTCATCCAAGAATGGATAACAGTGGAGAGGTTGAGAGAAATGGTGGAAAGATAGAGCTGGGTGTCATCACTATACAAGTAGAAGCTGATCCTGATGTCATGAATGGCAGCATGCAGATGAGGGAGAGAAGGAGATCAATAATAAATCCTGGGGGACTCTAGGGATAATGACGTTGGGACTAGAAGCCATTGCTGGAAATACTCTGGCTGCTATTGGATAGGTAAGAATGGATTACTCATTCCTACTAAGGCAACAAAGAGGGGTTAGCGAACGAAGGCGTGGTCAACTATGCTGAAGGCTGTTCAGAGGTTGGGAAGAATGAGGAGTCTTCGTGTTCCATGGATATCATCCAAAGACTTGACATGAGATTTCACATGTATGCTGATGACACATAGCTCCACTTAACTACCACCCCTCTCAACCCCATTCCAACTGCCTCTGTTTTCAGACTGCTTGCCTGACATCCAATCCTGGATGAGCCAAAACTACTTCCAATTAAACACTGGGAAGACTGAAGCCATCATCTTTAACCCTTGCCACCAATGCCAACGCCTAGGGGGCATGAATAGAGAAAGTAGGTAGGATGTGGGTGATAATGTCTCTAAGGAATTGGTTGGGGATGTCCTCATCAGTGATCAAGACCCTGGATTAGCTAGGCCACAGGAGATGGTAAGGTCGGAGGAGAGGTTGTCGAAATGGGTAAGGGAGTTTATACGGAGAGAGAGGTTTAAGAAGTTCAGGAGGGTGGAGAAATTAGGGGAAGACAAGGTAAGTTGAGGTGGAGATTGAAATAACCGAAGTGCTGAAGCAGAGGTTGAGAGAGCGGAAACTGGCGTGGTATGGAATAAGGATTCTAAAGGAGAGGCAAGAGGTTTAGAATAAGAAGTGGTTGAAGAATAGTTGGTAGAATCAGGAGTCATATTTTGGAAACCCAGTTGCCAATGATCTATGGACAGATAAGTAGTCTGGCTTCAGCAAGGAAAATGGGGAGAAATAAAATTTAAATTGATCGAAAAGTACCATTTAAAAGTGAAACACAAGCATCTGTTCTGAGAATGATCAAGATGAAGTGTGCTCAAATTCTTACCTCATTGAATAAGCAGTTAAAACTCTTTATAAAAAGTCAACAATATTTTGATGTTGATAAGTGAGGTTAGATTGCTTTGTGTAGCTAAAGCAGGCAGCAGAGACATTACGTCATGAATAACCAAACCTTGGCTATGCCACATTTGAGTACTGTGCACAGTTCTGGTCTCCATATTACAAAAAAGATATGAAAGCACTGGCAAAAGGGCAAACAGATTTGCAAGGATGATACCAGATAAAGAGGTATTAGGACAAATGACCAAAAACTTGGTCAAAGGTAGTTTTTAAGTGTCTTGGAGGAGAGAAATAGAAAGGCTCAGACAGGGAATTCCAGAGTCTGGGGCTCAGGGAGATGAAGGCAGGGTTGCCAATGGTGGAGCAATTAAAATTGTAATGTGCAGTGGCCAGAATTGGAGGAGCACAAAGATCTCAAAGGGATGTAGGGCTACAGGAAGTTGGAGAAAGGGAGAGATGAGTTCATGGCGGGATTTGAAAACAAAAATGACAATTTTCAAAGTGAGGCATTGCCAGACTGGTAGCCAGTGCAGGTGAGCGAGCACAGGGGTGATGAGTAAACGGGACTTGATGCGAGTGAAGATACAGGCAACAGAGTTTTGAATGAGTTCAAGTTTATAGAGAGTAGAAGGTGGGAGGCCAGCCAAGAGAGCATTGAAATAGTGAAGGCTAGAGGTAAAGAAAGTGATGGAGCAGATATGTGGTTGGAAGCTCATTTCAAGGTCAAATAAGATACCAACATTGCAAATAGTCTGATGCAGCCTCAGGCAGTGACCACGAAGAGGGATGGAGTCAGTGGCTACGTAACAGGAGTTTGCGGCAGGGACCAAAGTCTATGGCTTTGGCCTTCCCAATATTTAGTTGGAGGATTTAGTTCTGCTCATAGAGGACTGGATGTCAGACAAGCAACATAACAATTCAGGGTCAGTGGAAGGGTCAAGAGAGATGGTGGCGAGGTAGAGTTGGGCATCGCCAGTGTACATGTGGAATCAGACAGTGTTTCCGGACGAATCAATGAAGGGAAGCATGCATGAGTAATAGGAGGGGGTCAAGGAGAGAGAAAAAGGGTACTATAGGTTGGTTAGCTTGACAGTAGTAGGACAAGAGGAAACCAGTGGCTGTTGTGTATTTGAATTTTCTGAAGGCATTTGATAATGTGCCATGCAAGATTACTAAAACAAGATTAGGGCTCATGGGATGGGGGTAATATATCATATAGAGCTAGGTTTCGCCAGCCTACATGTGGAACCTGACTTGTCTTAGAGGGGGGGGTTGATGAAAGGTTACATTAACTGTTTCTCTCTCCACAGACACTGCCAGACCTGCTGAGTATTTCCAGCATTTTTTATTTTTATTTCAGATCTCCAGCATTCCATAGTATTTAGCTTTTGGAATATATCCAAGTTTGCTGTCAATACAAAGGTTGGTGGTGGGCAGTGAGCTAAGGAAGATGCAAAGAGGTTGCAAAGCGATATAGACTAGTTATGTGAGTGGACAAGGAATGCCAGAGTATAATGCGGAGAAGTATGAAATTACCCACTTTGGTAGAAAGAATAGAAAAGCAGATTTTTAAAAAAAAATGAGACACTAGTAATTGTTGTTTTTGAGGGGATTGGGATTGCACATGAATCAGAAAGTTAACATGCAAGCAATTAGGAAGGCAAATGGTATGTTGGCCTTTATTACAAGTGTGGTCAACCCCTGTGTCTGCGGAGAGCTCAAGAAGGATGAGGAGAGATTGTTTACCATGGTGTCAATCACATAGCATGTCATTAGCAGTCTTATCAAAAAATTACACTCTGTTGCTACTGTCAAATAGCTGAGATTGTTAGGATGGAAACAGCTATGGACATTCTGCTATTAACAGCCTAATGGGAGAGTGTGCTCATAAGCATTATGATTCTGGAAGAACGTGAAATAAACCAGAATAATCTATATATATTTATGGGCAAGACACGGACACCAATGGACAGTCAAAGGATAGCTGATATAAGAAATGAAAAGACCACACTAGTGGAATGGGGGAATTCAGAAGTTGAGGATAAGGCATATTACAGTGGCATAGCAGGGGTGGTATGTGGGCCTTTACTGTGTATGTTTGTAGTTGCTACCGTGACATGGAGCAAAACCTTTCATTTCACAGTGACATCCTGAGCATAAAAATTCTCAAAAAATGTGAACTAGTTAATAAGCTGCAAAGAAATCAGGTTAAACTCCTCGTTGAACATTTTGAAAACAGCTTATCCAAAATATATCTGGTTGCATATCCACAGAAATAATACCCAGTAAGATTCACTGCATGAACTGCAATAATTCTTTTATTTAGTTTACAGAAGTAATCTATCAGTACAGGTTGAAGAAAATGTTCAGTGATATTTACAATCATTGCAAAACTCAGCTCTATACAAATTTGATCCTGATCAATATGAACAATATTTTGTAAGAACTATAGCATGTAAAGCATTTTAAAAGCAACAAACATAGGTAAAAGGAAAAAAAAACATTATATCATGTCTACCAAACGATGACACATACCATGGAGATCAATCTGGGCAGATGCTTTTATTTGATACAGAACACAATATCAACCTGTGACTTTTTAAAAGTTGCTAATGTTACTTACATGGTATATCCTATTATACTACAAGCAAATCTATACTTGTTAATAAGTTCCATACTCATGTACTGTATAAGATTCTTATTAAATATATTCTACACATCTGTATTTCAGCTGGGAAGATACACCCCCCACTGAAAAATATAAAAACTTTATTTTTTTTTACAGGTTCAGATGAAAGTAGCTCATGCTTCAGTGCTGTGCAAAATTCTCGGTTTTAATTAGCATAGCATTTGTAATTTATACAAAAGGCAAGGGAAGGCCAACTTACACAACAAATTAGATCCTTCTGATAATTTAGTTTCCCTATCTTTTGTACAACTGCAAGCACTAAATACAGAAATCCAAATTATTACAAGTACTAAAATAGTTAATTGTGGTACAGAAAAAGAACAATGTGCTAATGCTTAATGATTGACTTGCTCACATTATATTTTAAAATTTGTAATAGGTTAGGAATAAGCCCGATAGTCAACAGTAAGGTTATAAGATAAAAACATTAATACAGGCAAGATGATCAATGGGATTTTCTACCGCAAATACAGTAAATGGTACACAGCGGAGAGAAAGAAAACGCTTCAAAGCTTCCCCCTCTCTCATTAAGGCTACAAATGCACTCAATGCACTGGTGTATGCTGCAGGATTCACTTGGTGCAACAAATTAAGCTGATGCAGGTAATGCCACATTAAAACTGTGCATAAAGAACGAGAGAATCTTTGAAATTAAATCTACAAACCATCAAAACACAGGCACATCTACTTTTTAAAATCTTATCAGTAGACATACTCGCACTTTAATGCCTGAAAGCTGCAAGAGATCATAGAGGGTTAGAGGAACAAAAATCATTTCACAATTATCTGCTAAGTCTTTAATGTAATTTCATCTCTTAGTAAATCTGGCTTCATCATCCAGTTGAACAGGGCAACACTGACACTGCAATCAACAGTGTAAATTTCCTCCAGGAACTGGCTGGGTTTAAAAAAAACTTTTAAAAAAGCACAATATACACTTTTCAACTCTACAAAGCACGGTGATAACAGAGTGGATTCAGTGGTGTAAAAATTCTTCAGTTTAATTTTGCCTGTCTGTATATAGAAATAAATACAGAAACTGTAGAAGGCATACATATAGAAAATGAAAAAACAAAAAATGAACACTACAGAGAACAGCTTTAAAGCAAATCAAACAGTAATGCTCCAGTTTAATATTGTTTTCATGGACGATCAGATTTGTTTTTAAAAAGGGTCCTTGAAGCAACGTTACTTCTCTTCTATACCAGCAGCATGAACGACAAGGACTATATTACATCACGGTTAGCAGTTAGTGGAAGTATTTACAGAATCTCACAACAATTGCTCTCTCCAGTCTTTTCACGGTTCCTTTGACCTACAGACATTAAATAAAAGTTTTGGTGAGAAACAAAATTATGAAAAATGCCTTCTTCGCTCCCTATTCTCTCCTGGAAAGGCTTTCACTTCTATACGATCCTCACTAGTAATAAAACAGGTAAACGATCCTCAGACTTTTTTATTTTTGAGAACAGGCTGGGCAACAGCTTTTGAGTGGCTGACTCTAACTTCTCTCTCTTCAACTTCACAATACTTCTCACAAAGTTGAAGATAAAACTATCTGGAAAGACATGGGTTGGAATTCATGCCTTACTGCTCTGTAATGCAGATGACAGGATCCGCACTAATCACTACTATTACTATGAAATATCAACTAAAATAATGCCATGTCTTATATGTAGAATTTTAGGTAGTAAGAACTTTCAACAAAAAATGCTACACTTTTCTCAAGTGTCAGTAATGAAATGCGGCAGTCAATTTGCGCACCGCAAGGTAGATGGCCACAAAAATAGCATAAAGTTAAAATGACCAGATAATCAGTGAGAGATGCTGGCTGAGGGATAAATGTTGACCAAAACCGTGGGACAACTCCCTGCTCTTTTTCAAAAAAAAAAAGTGTCATGGGATCTTTTATGCCCATCGAAAAGGGCAGAAAGGGTTTATATATCTCACTCTTTATATCCACATAAAAAGTTAAATTCTGAACATTTCTCTTAAAAACAAAATGAAAAGTCCAGCTTAATAGTTACTTACCTTGGGAATTTGGCTCTGGCAATGTCTCTCTTGCAACTAAATGCATCACAGTAGTTTTACCAAGAGGAAGCTTTAACGCTGTAAGGAAAACATTACATACGATAATCAACCTGTATGAAATGAGTTATTCACCTCAGACCGACGACAACTGGTTTAATAAAAAAAAGCGAGTCAAACTTTTCAAACAATACAAACTAATTTCCAGGAATTTTTATTACACACCAAGATTACCTTCTTCCACTTCCACATCATCTCACCCCAGCGTTCCGCACTATGGCTAATTCATGCTTTGATAATTAAGCAGTGCCTGCCTACAATTGACCTGGATAACATATGCTGACAAGTGGTAGATTAACATTCGTGCCACATAAAAGCCAGGTTATTGACTATCTCAAACAAGAGAATCCCAGTCAACTCCCAATGTCCTTCAGGCAGCACCATTGCTGAGTTTCCCATCACCAGCATCCTGAGTGTCATTAACCAGAAGCTGAAGTGTATCAGCCATAGCTACAATGAGTGGCTCACCTCCCTTTTCCTCATCGCCTTTTTACCATCTGCAAGGCTCAAGCCAGGAAAGGAATATCACCACTTGCCTGGATGGGTGCAGTTGTATTAGCACTCAAATGAGTCTATTTTTCCAACCTTTCCTTCATAACTCAGTCTCGGACACCAGGCCTTGTGGGTTTTCTTTGTACCTTTTCAGAATTGGACATTTCTCTTGTGTCGCATCATCCAGAACTGAACACAGTATTAAAAGTTAGGCCTGACATAAGACTATACAACTTTAGCATGATAGCTGCACATTTATATTACTGATTTGACATGCTGTATAGTTAGTGGCTTTTCTAGTGAATAATTCTAGTAAGGAATGTTAACTATTTTCAGTTCATCCTCAGTTTCAACTTTGTCTGCATCCTTAAGGGATTTTTAATTTCAATTCTTTTGAGGACCCTCCTGCCAATATATTACTGGAAAAATTTCCTTAAGTATGGCAGAAAGACCAGTAAAGCAAAATTACTTTTTTTTTTCCCCCGTAAGGCAAGCTTGAACTTTGCTATTGCTTTTCCACAAAGGCACATTTGAGATCAGGAACTCCATACTGGAAAGTACAGACGTTGATCCATGTTCTGTAAATCCACCATACTGTAGGCTGCAGCTGACACGGTGGCACCCTGGTAAAATTCTAGGGTTTCTAGCAATGCTGTATCAGACAGTAAAGGAGTGAGAGCGCGAATGGAGTGAGGGGAAGAGAGTGCATGAGAGAGAGAGAAAGAGGGAAATTAAAAAGCATTGATGAAATTCCATTGGCTCATACAATTCTTCTGCATCCTCTCCTTTATTGGCGGTGAGCGTGTCTAACCAGCGGACATCAAATTTATAGTTCATACTGTCCTTTGGTTGATACACTTGAAGGTGCTCCCTAAACTGATTGAAATTCAGTTCAGCAGTCATCGGCTGTCCCTCAATTTGAGGATGACTTCTACTCAAGGTCACGAGTTTCTGCCATGGGTCTTCAGGTGACTGAACAAGCCGATTCTCAACCAGCAGATCTTTGGGCACATGGGACAGAACATCCCATGAGATAGTGGGATCTGGAGCACAGGACTTGGTTTCTTTTCTTTCCTTCTCTGCCACTGCTCTGCCTCATTATTAAGGCGTTTGGACTCAAAGCATGATGCAGCTTGATGGACAGGTTGTCGCCATTTTGAGCGACTGGTAGCAAGCTCCTCCCAGTCATCAATGTCAATGCTGCCGTGCTTCAAAGAGTTCTTCAGAGTGTCTTTGAAGCATTTTCTTTGTCCTCCCCTGGAACGCTGAGAGTTTTGAGAGTTGAGAAAACTGGACCTGGTGGAGGAGAGAGTTTTCGGCATTCCAGACAGTGTCCAGTCCATCAAAGTTGGTTTTGCAGGAGCTTTACCTGAATGCTTATGGAGCTGGCTTCAAGAAGGACACTAGCGTTTGCTCGGCGGTCCTCCCATTGAACCTGGAGGATGCGGCAGAGGTAATGTTGATGGAATTTCTCCAGCGTTCTTATCTGTCGCTAATGCACAGTCCAGGTCTCCCTGCAGTACAGGAGTGCGCTGACAACAACTGCTCTGTACACTAAGACTTTTGGTGACAAAGACCTCCGCAAGTCAAACACTCGCTGAGAAGCTGATCTGGGGTTGGATCGCCTTTGCAATGGTGGCCTTTTGAGAGAAGTGGCTGCCAAGGTATAACATATTCCAAAGAATCTCCTTCAACATATTTGGGAGGGGGAATATTTGGCGGACCAGGTGTGGGTTCATGAGAGATTTGCTTTGTCAACATTCAAGGATAGGCTGAGTCTCTTGTATGCGGAGTTGAAGAGATCAAGAATGGCTTGCAAATCTGGTGCAGAGTGGGTAATGACACTGCACTCAACTGCAAACTGTAGATCACGTATGTCTGTGGTGGTCAGTTTAGTTTTGGCACGGAGGCGGAGGTTAAAGAGTTTTTCATCTAGGCAGTATTTAACGCTCATATCAGAGGGCAGCTGATTTTTCACGAGGTGAACAGCCACTGTCAGGTAGATTATAAATAGTATGGGGGATATCACAGCCTTCCTTGACCCCTGTCCAGATTTTGAAGTGAAAAGTTAACGAAAGTATGAAATTAAAAGTATTTAAAGTAAATAATTTTAATGGATTAACTTCAAGACTGGACAACTTGATGCTGATGGTAGGTTTTTATAGTATTGAAGAATTTATCAATTCCAACTGATCTTCATTAATCTTTAACCTTCCCAAATGCTATATACAGATTAAATTTCTTACCTCCTAAAGTTACATTTCCATGTAGAAATCTCCCTTGGTAGATGAGCCTAAGAATGCTTGGACTGCTGACCAATTCATCTTCCCAATCTGACGGACAAGTAAAAGGTGGTATTTTAAAATTCAGAACAAAAAAAAAAAGAGACAAGAGGAACTTTTTGTTAAACTGAAAAGGTGGCGAATATACTGGCATGTGTAATGAAACAAGAAACCTAAATGGGTTTCGAGAAGGAACAAGAAAGGTTGTCAACAAATGGAATTTAGAATTATTAGAAATCCACTAAGGGAGTATTGTCCACAGGTTGACTAGATGGATTGAAGGTCTTCTCCTGCCTGAAACAATTAGATAATTATACAATTATATCCATAACATTATTAGATGACTATTTTATTCCAATGTAAAAGAATGCAACAGGCATAGCGTAACTAATTCTACATTCTAAACAATTACTGTAGTCAGTAAAAAAAAAAATACAGAAAATGCTCAACAGTAAGTCTCTGGCATTTGAAAGAGAATGGTAAATTAATATTCACTATTCTGGGTGATTTGGGTTTCAAAACCCAACTGAAAATCTTACTGGCTTCTTGGCGAGCCATATAAATCTCATTTGGCTAAGAATAGAAAAGTAGGCCTACTAGTTTTGTGCCAAAGAGGCAACACTGCTGCTGCTGCAGAAAAATGCCACCTGGACCGAAAGGCACTTGAGGAAAATAACTTTGGCATTAATGTCTGAAACTGAACTAGATCATGACTGTCCACCAGCACTTTGAAATCAGTTTTCTCCTTCTTAGTTATTAGTACAATGCGGACTTATGTAGAAAACCTAACATTTTGATAATACAAACCACTATAAATATAGTATCCATCATTGTTATACACTGGTGACTATACTGCCCAATGTATCAATTTGTAAAAGAATAGGAGCAGGAGTAGGCCATACTGTCCCTTGACCCTGCTCCACCAATTATGTTCATGGCTGAACTTTTACATTAACTCCAACTTCCTGCTCCATCGTCATACCCCTCGATTCCCTCAATGCCCCAAAAAATCTAGATATCAGCATTGAATATACTCGTTGACTGAGAATCCACAGCCCTTTGGGGTAGACTAATCCAGAAATTCACAACCCTCTGAGTGAAGACATTTCTGCTCATCTCAACCCCTTATCCTGAGATTATGAACCCGCTAATTCTAGACTCCAGCTAGGGAATAGACTCTTAGCAACTACTCATTCCAGCCCTCTAAAACAATTTATAGATTTCAATGAGATCGTCTCTCATTCTTCTAAACCCCAGAGAGTAAGCTCATTCTATTCAATTGTTCTGCATAGGACAGTCTTCTCATTCCTGGAATCAATCTAGTAAACCTTTGCTACACCTCCTTTAAGACAAGTATATTATATTCCTTAGGTAAGAGACCAAAACACTATACAGTACTCTTGGTATTATCTCAAAGCCCTAAATAATTGCAGCAAGACTTTCTTACACTTGCACTGTAAACCTCCCTCCCACGTCCCCCACTTGCATAAAGACAACATATCATTTGCCTTCCTAATTACTTGCTATACCTGCATGTTAACTTCCTGCGATTCGGGTACAAGAACCAAATCCCTCTGAACACCAACAGTTCCTAGTCTCTCTTTTTAAAAACTATTCTGCTTTTGCATTGTTACTACTGAAGTGGATAATATGCTTCCCCACATTATACTCCATCTGCCACCTTCTTGCTCACTCACTTAACTAGTCTATGTTAGTATCTAATAAGTTTTGTTGATGGAAGTTAAATACCTCGTAGTTGAAGGTAATAGGGCGAACGGGTGTTTTTGTTAATTATATATACATTTGAGTACAATTAACTAAAGAGCCAGCCATCTGGCCGGAGATTGTTAGCAGTGGTCGTAAGCTCTGTAGCAAGCAAACAGTCTCCACCAAAGCATCCTAGTGTCAGTGTATTCTTCACAAACAGGCTTGGAAGTTTCTTTAACATTGATAGCAGAGGATGGCTGCCCAAGAATGAAGATTGGAGATCAAGAGTTATTTTCAGACAGAAGATTAGAATTGGAGTTAATTTTTTTGTTTGAGAAGACTAATTGGAGTTTTCTTTGAAGAAAGCTGACTGAAACCAGGCGTAAGGCGTCGGGATATGATTTTCCACTGCTATGTTGTGAAACCGAACCTTATTACCAATGGAAGAATAAAGGTGATCTATGGACATGGGTTACGTCTTTACCAAAGAGGAAGCAAGGAACAGCCCTGGGACTTTCGCTTCCCGCCAGAAGCAAAATCAGGTGCAAAGTGTTCTCGGAGCTAGAGGCTCATCATTTAAACTGAGGAAGGTTTGGATAATCATTTAAAATTTATGAATAAAATTTATATGAAAGGTGACCTATTGAGTGCCTATGACGCATGGTCGGACTTTGATAAATTTAGAAAAATGGATGGTCCTTCCATAGGAGAATATATCATGGAGTTTAACCGACTATATGCAAGATTGCAGCGATTTTACTTGGAAATTCCGAAATCAGTACATGCCTTCAAATTGGATATCAAACATGGATAGGCTCTTAGTCTTGACTGGAGTTAGATTCAAGGACATATGCTTTCTGATCAGCTGTTTGAAGCCTTAACATTTTTTTTAATGGAAAACATTCATTTCCAGCAGCTTTCATGGCACAGATGGGCTCTTCAGCGATGACACCAAAGATGGAGGATACAATGCTAGCAGCATTGAGGTCATTCCAATGTGGGGCCCAGACATTAGTACGACAGAAGAATCACAAAAAGACTGAGGAATTGGGCAGTTATGGCAGAAGGATGAACCCTAGGAATAACCAAGGGATGGTCAATAGGTGTTTCAGATGTGACTTAGCCTATCATTATGTGTTGAATTGTCCAAGAAGGAATAATAGGGCTTTTGAGATGACACGTGACATTGAAGGTTTGGAAGGCGAGGATGACGATACTGATCGATCGGAAGGAATTGTACTGCTCACAAAACGCTTCAGTCCAGTATTGACTGTCCCAGTTGCAGACTCATTCAATTGCGCAGTGCTAGACAGTGGGTGTATGTCCATGGTATGCGGAGTGGACTGGTTACAGTGTTACATGGATTCTTTAAGTAAGGAAGAACAAAGTAAGGCCAAAGAATATGAAAGTTCTAGTTTGGGGATGACAACACGTTGATCACTAAAGAGAGTGGTAATTCCATGTAAAATAGCAGGGATAAACCACTTTATTAGTACAGATGTAGCATCCAGTGAAAGACCTTTGTTAAGTAATCCATCTATGAAGACGGTTCAGATGAAATTGGATATGCAACACAAGTCTTTGAGAAATCTGCAGATTTGCAGTTTACAGAGTCGGGACATTATTGTATTCCTTTAACAAGACCTAACATTTCTAAGCAGAATGTTAGAGGTATTAATGGCATCCAGGGGTAGGGACTTAAAAGGAGAAAAGGCAGATTATTTCAAAACTATATCGACAGTTTGCACATCCATCTCATCATAGGTTGAAGGTTCTGTTAAAAGATGCAGGGGTAATAAATGATGACGATACTAAACTTAGAGGATGCCAGTGAAAAATGTGATATCTGTAAAACAAAAAATACAGGAGGACACCATCGTGACCCGTAGTGAGTATCCCCTTAGTGAGAAACTTTAAATGAAATTGTAGCGATGGACTTGAATGTATCGGATAAAGTCAAAAACACTTTTCTTCTACACTTCATAGACATAGCGACTAGTTTCAGTCTGTCAATAGTAATTTATAGTAAAGACAAAAAAAGTAATAGTAGACAAGATAATGGAAAGGTGGGTAGGAACAGGACTGGGAGCACCGGCTAGATTTCTAACAGACCATGGAGTAGAATTCGCAAATGATGAGTTCAGAAGCACGTGTGAAAATATGAATATTGTCATAATGCACACGGCAGTAGAAAGTCTTTAGTAATGGGATTTGAGAGAGAAATCACACCATGATTGATGAAATGCTCTGAACAATTTTAGCTGACCAACCAAATTGTAAATTGATAACTGCTCTGGCATGGGCAGTACATGTGAAAAACATGCTTCAAATGGTTGGAGGCTATAACCCCCATCAATTAGTTAATGGCAGGAACCCAAAAATACCTTTGGTAATGTGGGATCATCCGCTGGCTTTAGAGGGGACTACAATTAGTTCCATTTTTGCTGAACATCTGAATGCCATGCACGCAGGGAGAAGAGCATTTATTAAGGCGGAGGTTTCAGAAAAAAATCGGGAGAGCTTTGAGGCCATCGGAATTTTTTTTACACTGGGGACCTGATATATTACAAGAGAGAAGGGTAGAAAGAATGGAGGCCCAGGAAAAGTTATAGGCGTGATGGAAAAATGGTAATTTTGCAACATGGCAAGTACAAGTACATTAAGTACGTTCCTCGTGGCTTATTGGCATTGTCTATACACTTGACAGAATCTGAACAAATGATGGAAACTGATGATGATGCACAACATACTTCGCATACACATATGTCAGAACTTTGCAAGCTACAGGTTGTGGCAAATAACGGGCTAACGAAGAGTGGACAAAGTGATAGTGAAGATCGAGACCAGGCCATTTATCTCAAAGGTCAACTACTGAAAGGTGGGACTAGAGTGATGTATATGCCAGAAGGGGATAGTGAATGGAGGGAAGCCACCATTATAGGAAGGGCAGGAAAAGCCACAGGGAAATACAAACATCGGCTGAATGTGCAAGACAAAAGGACAGGATATCAGACCTATGGATTGACAGAAGGAAGTAAAACTGTGGAAGGCCAGAAAACGTAGTATAAGTTCAGACAGTTGGTCCGATGATTGTAGTCCAAGCAAAAAGTCAAGAACTTGAGGAAGTCTGGTCGTAGGAAAGACAGGTCGAGTAATAACAGTCCAGAAAGGTTAGGAAATCTAGTAGGTGACACAGTTTAACAAGAGAGAGGACCAAAGAGCAGGCGAGGAGTGCCACAAGAAGTAGGAGCCCTTATGATAGCGAAGCTCTAGTGGCTACTAACAGGCTGGATATTAAGTTGGTAAAGGATGCAAGACAAAAAGAGCTCGACAGTCGAAGAGAGTTTGCTATATACACGGAAGTGCCTGAGGACAACCAGCACTGTCCCATAGATGACTATGTACAGAGAAAGTACTTCCCAATGGTACGTATAAAGCTAAGGCCAGACTCTTAGCTCAGGGATCTGAGGAACGACTAGGCGACCAAGAAGTTACAGTAGACACCCCAATGGCAGGAAAAGTGAGTTTGAGGATTTTTCTAGCCCCTTTTGCAACACACTCATGGGAATGTAAATTAACTGATATCAAAGCAGCATTTGTGCGAGGGGAGAAATTTCAGAAAGTAGTATTTTTAAAGCCACCAAAAGAAGCTGGAGATATTGTGTGGAAATTATGGAAACTAAACAAGTGGGTTTATGGGCTAAACGATGCATCCAGGGCGTGGTATTTTTCAGTTAGGTCTGTCCTACTAAAAGCTGGTTGTATTCAGCTAAAAGTGGATCCAGCAATGTTTTATTGGTACCATGAAGAAAAACTAGCAGGCATTTTCTTGATGCTTGTAGACAATTTTCTGTGGGGAGGATCTATGGCATTTGAGAAATTTGTGGTGGATAAAGTTATAAATGAATTTAAAATTGAAAGTGGGCCTTCGGAGCTTTTAAATATATAGAGTTGGACGTTAGGCAGATTAAGTTGAGAGTAACCCTAAATCAAGAGTCTTACCTAGAGAATGTTAAAGGATCCCGATAAATCGGGCCAGATCTTCACACAAGACCCTGCAAGCAAGGAAGCAGCAGACCAGTTAAGGAGCTTAATCGGACAATTAAACTGGTTGTGCACGCAAACTAGACTGGACGATGTATTCGAATTGAGCACCATGCTGAAACATGCTACTGTTGGGGAAGTGCTGAAAGCAAGTAAGACATTGAAGAAATTGAGCTTAGACAAATGTACACTCAAGTTTCCAGAAGATGTTAGGTATTTTTTAGTGATGCCTCACATGCTAATCTTCCCAATAGTTTTGCGAGCACAGCGTGGCTCATTATATTTTTGGTGGGAAGAAATTATAAATGTTGCCCATTAGTCTGAGAATCAAAGAAAATAGCGAGGATAGTTAAAAGCACCTTAGCTGCTGAGACACTTGCACAGGTAGAAGTGATAGATATGGGTATGTATTTATAGAGAATTTTAAAGGAACTCATATGGGGCAATCGAAGAAAAATGTTCCTACAGAATGCTGTATAGATAACCATTCTCTCTGGGACAATGTCCATTCGACACAAAATGTCACGGAAAAGAGTTTAAGGATTGATCGCGTGAGTATAAAAGAAACGTTGGGACGAAACAAAATTTCCAAAATAAAATGGGTCGAGGCGAGTCATCAGTTGTCTGACTGAACAAGCACTTTTTGTAAAAGAAATGGCTGTATTTCCTCAAAGAGGGCCATCTTGTGTTATGATGAGTTGACAGACCATAGAAATTTTTTAAGATCGCTTTATAATTCTTTTTTAAACAAAAAATTTGTTTAAAGGGGGAGTATACAATATGTTAATAGCTGGTGTTGTTGAAGGTTGATGGCAGAATAATGTAAGATAAAAACAAATGCATCATTTTGTGTCTCCTTTTTAGTTTTATATACATGTATTTAATTTAAAGAAAAGAGAGGAATCTGTTGGTGTCTAATAAGTTCAGTTGATGAATGTTAAATACCTAGTAGTTGAAGGTAATAGGGTGAACGGGTGTTGGGTGTTATTAGTTCATTGTACACAAATGTATATATAAAGAGCAAGCCAGCATTGATTGGAGATTGTTAGGAGTGGAGTTGTAAGCTCTGTGGCAAGTAATAAACAAGTCTCTACCAAAGCATCCTTGTCTCAGTCACAAACAGGCTTGGGAAATTTCTCTAACAGTCTATATCTCTTTGTACCCCCTCATTGCTTACTTTCCCACTTAGCTCTATATAGTCAGCAAGCTTGGATATATTACACTCTGTCCCCTCATCTAAGTCATTGATACAGATTGTAAACAGCTGAGGCCCAAGCACTGATCCTAATGGCATTCTGCCATCCCAAAAATTACCTGTTTATTCCTTCTGTTTTCTGTCCTTTAACTGACCTTTAATTCATGCTAATATATTTCTTAGAGGCAAGATGGCTCCTGGGCTGTAAGCTCCCTAGGAAGTTCCCTTGCTGTTCAACTCTATCCATGGCCATCTGCTCCCATTCTTAGTGTTTTCTCCCCCAATCTACCCTCTTAAACTGTTTAAACTCCCCTGGCTCTTTAAATCAGTTCATTTTAGCTCTAACTAAAAGCTAACAGTTAGTTTAGTTTATGTTACCTGGGCCCACTGCCCTCCCCCAGCCACACCTGCTCTTTGTTTTCTCAACGAAATTGATCCGGACGAAACTGAAAAGTACAGCTGGTGATACTTTGATCTCCGATCCTGCTGTCTTCACCGTCCAGAGTGTCCGCGGCCATGGCGTGCGGTAAGTCCATTGAAGAGAAGAAGGAGCAGCGGGACCCTAGGGAAGCCTTGCGAAAAGGTGCCCCGAACACCCAAAAATCCACGAACGGATCCTCGGCCGCAACTTCAAAGTGCCCGCAGGAGATGGCTCAGAGAGCATCTGCAGCGCACTGTCGGCAATGCTGTATGCCTTTATATAAACCACATCAAAAAACCCTTAGTGAATATAATCACCTTTGTAAGTCTGCCAAAAGATGCTTCACCTCCCGAAGGACGCGGATGAGCTTTCCGGGTGTCGATGGCGGGAACCTGCACCCGCATTCCCCCCCCTTCCCCTCCCCCCCGCTTCCACCTCCCCTTCCCCGCTCCACACTCTCAGCTCACCCCCTCACAACCCCGTCCCAGCAGCCCCCTCGCACCATCTTCCCCCTGCACCCCCCCCCCCACCCCTTACAGCCCCCTTCCCAGCTCCCCCTCGCACCCCCTTCCCTCCACCCCTCCCCCTCGCACCCCCTTCTCCCACCGGCAGCATCCTACACCTGTGTAGGGGCCCTAACAACCCCACTGCCTTGTGGGCATCTCGGGAGAGACCAAGGCTAAGGGAGTAAACCCTAACAGAAAATCCGGAGCGGAACCCGGTAGGCGGTCATGTGTCTCCTTTGGCATGTTTCCGGCAGTTCCTGCAGCCATACCGGTGCCAAACGTCGTGCTCTGCACTCCTTTGGACCCCACCAGAAAGGCCGAGGGGGGTTTTGACGACTGGGCAACTCTCAACCTCCATAAATTCGCCCAGGCATGCACCATGGAGAGGTCACTCCATAGTCACCTCACAGCGACTGAAACAACACGGAAGGCAGCAGTTACGGGTTATAAGTCCAGCTAAATTGGCATAGAATCTGGGCGCCACGGGTTGCCTTTGTCGGTGGGAGGGGTCATCGCACCTCACTGGACAGCTACCGACCGCCTTAAACCGGGCAGCCCCCGGTCAATAAGGTTCTGTCCCGCCACAGTCTACCTGCTTCAATGGGTGCTTGGAGCTCAGGGTCATTGCCCGAAAGGTGGACTGAAACACCGCACCAAACAACACAAAAAAAGGAAAGAATGTACCAGCCCTTCGCTTTGCAAGCTGGAACGTGAGAACTGTGTGTCCTGGCCTGTCGGAAGACCTTACACAAATCAACGATTCTCGGAAGACCGTCATCATTACCAACGAGCTCAGTAGACTCAATGTAGACATTGCAGCACTTCAGGAGACACGCCTCCCCGCGAGTGGATCTCTAACAGAGCAAGACTACACCTTCTTCTGGCAGGGCAGGGATCCTGAAGAACCAAGACAGCATGGAGTGGGCTTTGCCATCAGAAACTCCTTGCTCAGCATGATAGAGCCTCCCTCAAATGGCTCGGAACGCATACTGTCCATCCGACTGCTCACGACCTCTGGTCCAGTACACCAACTCAGCATCTATGCTCCAATCCTCGGCTCCCCACCTGAAGCTAAAGATCAGTTCTACGAGGAACTCCATATCATTAGCAGCATCCCCAACACCGAACACCTATTCCTGCTGGGAGACTTTAATGCCAGGGTTGGGGCCGACCATGACTCATGGCCATCCTGCCTTGGGTGCTATGGCGTTGGAAGGATGAATGAGAACGGGCAGACACTGCTTGAGTTGTGTACCTATCATAACCTCTGCATCACCAACTCGTTCTTTCACACTAAACCCTGTCACCAGGTTTCATGGAGGCACCCAAGATCGCGTCGTTGGCACCAGCTAGACATCATTGTCACAAGGCGAGCCACCTTAAACAGTGTTCAAATCACACACAGCGTCCACAGTGCAGAGTGCCCTGGTGTGCAGCAAGGTTGGACTCAGACCAAAGAAGTTGCATCATTCCAAGCAGAAGGGCCACCCGCGCATTAACACGAGCAGAATTTCTCACCCACAGCTGTTACAAAAATTTCTAAATTCACTTGTAACAGCCCTTCAAAACACTCCCACAGGGGATGCTGAGACCAAGTAGGCCCACATCAGAGACGCCATCTATGAGTCAGCTTTGACCACCTACGGCAAAAGTGTGAAGAGAAATGCAGACTGGTTTCAATCTCATAATGAAAAGCTGGAACTTGTCATAGCCGCTAAGCGCATTGCACTGTTGAACTACAAGAAAGCCCCCAGCGAGTTAACATCCATAGCACTTAAAGCAGCCAGAAGCACTGCACAAAGAACAGCCAGGCGCTGCGCAAACGACTACGGGCAACACCTATGCAGTCATATTCAGCTGGCCTCAGACACCGGAAACATCAGAGGAATGTATGATGGCATTAAGAGCGCTCTTGGGCCAACCATCAAGAAGATCGCCCCCCTCAAATTTAAATCAGGGGACATAATCACTGACCAACGCAAACAAATGGACCGCTGGGTTGAGCACTACCTAGAACTGTACTCCAGGGAGAATGTTGTCACTGAGACTGCCCTCAATGCAGCACAGCCTCTACAAGTCATGGATGAGCTGGACATACAGCCAACAAAATCGGAACTCAGTGATGCCATTGATTCTCTAGCCAGCGGAAAAGCCCTTGGAAAGGACAGCATTACCCCTGAAATAATCAAGAGTACCAAGCTTGCTATACTCTCAGCACTACATAAACTATGAACTGCTATGCCTGTGCTGGGACGAGGGAGCAGTACCTCAGGACATGCGCGATGCCAATATCATCACCCTCTATAAAAACAAAAGGTGACCGCGGTGACTGCAACAACTACCGTGGAATCTCCCTGCTCAGCATAGTGGGGAAAGTCTTTGCTCGAGTCGCTCTAAACAGGCTCCAGAAGCTGGCCGAGCACGTCTACCCTGAGGCACAGTGTGGCTTTCGTGCAGAGAGATCGACCGTTGACATGCTGTTCTCCCTTCGTCAGATACAGGAGAAATGCCGTGAACAACAGATGCCCCTCTACATTGCTTTCATTGATCTCACCAAAGCCTTTGACCTCGTCAGCAGACATGGTCTCTTCAGACTACTAGAAAAGATTGGATGTCCACCAAAGCTACTAAGTATCATCACCTCATTCCATGACAATATGAAAGGCACAATTCAACATGGTGGCTCCTCATCAGAGCCCTTTTCTATCCTGAGTGGCGTGAAACAGGGCTGTGTTCTCGCACCCACACTTTTTGGGATTTTCTTCTCCCTGCTGTTTTCACATGCGTTCAAATCCTCTGAAGAAGGAATTTTCCTCCACACAAGATCAGGGGCAGGTTGTTTAACCTTGCCCGTCTAAGATCGAAGTCCAAAGTATGGAAAGTTCTCATCAGGGAACTCCTCTTTGCTGACGATGCTGCTTTAACATCTCACACTGAAGAGTGCCTGCAGAGTCTCATCGACAGGTTTGTGGCTGCCTGCAATGAATTGGCCTAACCATCAGCCTCAAGAAAACGAACATCATGGGGCAGGACGTCAGAAATGTTCCATCCATCAACATTGGCGACCACGCTCTGGAAGTGGTTCAAGAGTTCACCTACCTAGGCTCAACTATCACCAGTAACTTGTCTCTAGATGCAGAAATCAACAAGTGCATGGGAAAGGCTTCCACTGCTATGTCCAGACTGGCCAAGAGAGTGTGGGAAAATGGCGCACTGACACGGAACACAAAAGTCCGAGTGCATCAAGCCTGTGTCCTCAGTACCTTGCTCTATGGAAGCGAGGCCTGGACAACGTATGTCAGCCAAGAGCGACGTCTCAATTCATTCCGTCTTCGCTGCCTCCGGAGAATCCTTGGCATCAGGTGGCAGGACCGTATCTCCAACACAGAAGTCCTCGAGGCGGCCAACATCCCCAGCTTATACACACTGAGTCAGCGGCGCTTGAGATGGCTTGGCCATGTGAGCCGCATGGAAGATGGCAGGATCCCCAAAGACACATTGTACAGCGAGCTCGCCACTGGTATCAGACCCACCGGCCGTCCATGTCTCCGCTTTAAAGACGTCTGCAAACGCGACATGAAGTCCTGTGACATTGATCACAAGTCGTGGGAGTCAGTTGCCAGCGTTCGCCAGAGCTGGCAGGCCGCCATAAAGGCGGGGCTAAAGTGTGGCGAGTCGAAGAGACTTAGCAGCTGGCAGGAAAAAAAGACAGAGGCGCAAGGGGGGAGCCAACTGTGTAACAGCCCCGACAAACAAATTTTTCTGCAGCACCCGTGGAAGAGCCTGTCACTCTAGAATTGGCCTTTAGAGCCACTCCAGGCGCTGCTTCACACACCACTGACCACCTCCAGGCGCTTACCCATTGTCTCTCGAGGTAAGGAGGCCAAAGATTATATTACCCCCAATCCCATGAGCCCTAATCTTGTGTAACACCTTACCGAATGCCTTCTAAAAATTCATATCTGCAGGTTCCCCTTTATCTACTCTATGTATACCCTCAAAAAAAGAAATTTGGCAGGCACCATTTCCCTTTCATAAAACCATGCTGACTCTGCCTAATCATTGTAAGATTCCAAGTGCTCTGTCACCACCTCCTTGATAATTGGGAAAATGCTAGAACCTACTACTGATGTCAGGTTAACTTGCCTATTGTTTTTTTTTCTCTCTCCTATTTGACAAGAGGATTACATTTGCTACCTTCTGATCCACAGGGACTGTTCTAGAATTTAGGAAATTCTGGAAAATCAAAACCAATACATCCACTATCTCTGCACCCAGCTCTTCTAAAACCCTCACATGTAGGCAATCAAGTCTAGGGTATTTGCTGGCATTTAACCTAATTAATTTTTCCAGAACTTTACAAAATATTTGAATGTCTCCACCATTTCCTTATGTCATATTACAATTTTCCTGCTTCTGCCTCTCAGGGATTCACTTTCACTTATCTCTTCCTTTGTACATTGTTCTAAAAGCACTTACAATTGGTGTTTTGCATTTGCTGCTAGTTTACTCATGTTCTACTTTATCAACTTCTTGGCCACTTATGGCTTTTGTTTTTAAAACCCTTCCAATCTCAGACTTACTTTTTTTGGCAACATTTCGAGCCTCTTAATCTAATACTACAATCATTCATTAGCCACGGATGAATCACTTTTTCAGCAGAGTTTGTTCCTCAAGGGAATGCATATTTCTTGAAGATTATGAATTATTTCTTAAAAAATTTAGCATTGTCCATCGACTGCCATTTCTTTTAATCCAATTTCCCAATCTACCTCAGCCATTGTGCTCCACATACTTCTGTAATTGGCTTTATTAAAATTTAAGACCACAGTTTCAGTCTTAACTACATCACACATAATAGGATAGACTCTCAGAATAAGTTTTATGTTCACACTTCCAGAGGATCCTTCGCTATAAGATTTCCGAACACAATACTAAATCTAAAATAGCCTGTTCCCTCATTGGCTCCTTGGCATATTGTTCTGGAAAGCTGTCTTTAATGTATTCCATGAACCATCCTCCAAGCTACTTTTGTCAATTTGCTTTGCCCAGTCTATGTGAAGGTTAAAGTCCAGAGGATTATTGCATTAGCCTGGTTACATGCTCCTCTAATTTACTCATTATACTCTGTCCCATACTGACTACTGTTAGGGGACCAATAAACTGCTGCAACTAGCGTTTTCAGCCATTTTGATATTTCATAGCTTAATGCATACTGATCCTATATCATGATTTTCTGGGCTAAGGCCCTTTCTCACTCCTGTCTTTATCTCATCTATTATCAAGGCTACCCCATCTCCTTTTCCATTTTGTCTTTTTTTAAAAAAAAAGTCAAGTACCTTGGAATATTTAGTTCCCAATCTTGGTCATCCTGCAACCATGTCTCAGTAATGGCTACTAGATCAAACCCATTTATCTTTATTTGTGCCATTCATTCATCTATCTTGTTACAATTGCTTTGTACATCAAGATATAACATGTTTAATTTTAACTTATTGCTCTTTTTCATTTTAGTGGCCTTAGTCACTAATGCTCTATTACCATTAAATTCTCTATCCCCTCCTGACAAAATCTGCTTCATTTTATCCAAATCGTCAGTTGGCTCTAAAGCCTTGACTTTTCACTCCAAACCTAGATTTATCCTTACCTGAACCCTCCCTCCCCATGATTAGAAATAAATTGTCTCTGAAGAGAGAATTCACAGATGAGGTTTAAAACAGATAATATATTTATAAGTAACTCATGTAACAGCTCTTCATTCACAACAGATAATACTATAAAATATATACGGTGTACTGAAGTGCAGACTTCTCTTTATAGCACCATCATTTGTGAATGTAGAGTTGTCAAGCTGATAAGCAATGGGGAAAACCCTCCGTTCTTTATGGCTTCTGCAGTAAAATAAAGGTTATAATTCCATTACTATATAGCAAGGAGAGGACCAACTGCGTAACAGCCCCTACAACCAATTTTATCTGCAGCACCTGTGGAAGAATCTGTCACTCTAGAATTGGCCTTTATAGCCACTCCAGGCGTTGCTGCACAAACCACTGACCACCTCCAGGCGCTTACCCATTGTCTCTTGAGACAAGGAGGCTAAAGAACTATATACATGTCTACTACAAACTCAACTCCCATAGCTACCTTGATTATACTTCATGTTAGGACTCCCAGTTTCTCAGTCCCCATCGCATCAGTTCTGACAACGCCACCTTCCACGCCACCGCTTCAGATACATCTCCATTTTCCCCCAAAGATTCCCCTCCACCATCGACATGTCCCTTGATCTTGTCGATCTGATTTCCTGTACTTCTGCTCTCACCTTTTCCCCTCCCTCCCAGAACTGCACAGGGTTCCCCACCAGCCTCCACATTTAACAGATCACCCTCTGTCATCTGCAGCACGATGCCACCACCAAATACATCTTTGCCTTCCCTCCCCTTTCAGTATTCAAAAGGGACCAATCCCTCTGTGCCACCCTGGCCCACTCTTCCATCACCTGCTCCCCTTCCCATGGCACATTTCCATGTAGTGCAGCAGATGCAATATATGCCCTTTCATTTCCTCCCTTCCCACTGTTGAGGGCCTCAAACACTCCTAGGTATAAGAGTGATTTGTGTGTCTTTCAATTTTATATGGTTTTTGTTGCTCACGATACACAGTCTCCTCTACATTGGGGGGAACCAAATAAAGATTGGGGAATCATTTTGCACTCTACACTGTTCCAATTGAAGCTCAATGGAAACTCAAGGAACAGAACCTCATCTTTCGATTAAGCACTTTGAAACCTTTGGGACATAGCATTCAACAATTTCAGATCAAAACCATTATATCCACTTGTTTGGGCAGCAGCTCCTTGTAATGGATGTCATTTTTATCGCTCCTGTCTTCCATCTCATCACAAACTCTCCCTTTAGTTCTTTCCTCCCCTTCCCCTGCCTCTGTGCTTTGCTTAAAACTGGTTATATGAGTAACATTTTCCAATTCAGATAAATCCCTGAAAGTTGCTACCCAGGTTAATAGGGCTGTTAAGAAGGTTTATGGTGTGTTAGCTTTTATTAGTAGGGGGACCGAGTTTCGGAGCCACGAGGTCATGCTGCAGCTGTACAAAACTCTGGTGAGGCCGCACCTGGAGTATTGCGTGCAGTTCTGGTCACCGCATTATAGGAAGGATGTGGAAGCTTTGGAAAGGGTGCAGAGGAAATTTACTACGATGTTGCCTGGTATGGAGGGAAGGTCTTACGAGGAAAGGCTGAGGGACTTGGTTGTTTTTGTTGGAGAGAAGGAGGAGAAGAGGTGACTTAATAGAGACATAAGATAATCAGAGGGCTAGATAGGGTGGATAGTGAGAGTCTTTTTCCTCGGATGGTGATGGCAAACACGAGGGGACATAGCTTCAAGTTGAGGGGTGATAGATATAGGACAGATGTGAGAGGTAGTTTCTTTACTCAGAGAGTAGTAGGGGCGTGGAACGCCCTGCCTGCAACAGTAGTAGACTCGCCAACTTTAAGGGCATTTAAGTGGTCATTGGATAGACATATGGATGAAAATGGAATAGTGTAGGTCAGATGGTTTCACAGGTCGGCGCAACATCGAGGGCCAAAGGGCCTGTACTGCGCTGTAATGTTCTAATTCTAAAAAAAAAGTTAATGTTTCAGGCCAGTGACCCATGTTTCTCTCCCCACAGATGTTGCCTGACCTGAGTATTTCCAGCATTTTCTATTTATATTTACAATTTGTTCATTTGTTCAGGATGTACAGCAATGAAAAATATGTTGCCACTACAATTCTCATCTGACATAATCCAATGCCACAAGATTGTGTACAGTTATGACTTTTTACTTTTCTGTTTAGCAGATTTCTCTTATAAAAGAGACAGCACAATGCCAGATCGTGCTGGAGAACTGGAATTTGACAGATAATAGCAAAATAAATTTACATGCAAGTGCAAGACACACTTAAAATATAGGTCTGCCAAAAAGGGCCAAAAAAAGTTGTCAAATCTGCTAGAAAATATTGCCTCTAGCTAAAGCAGTATGATGCGACAGATATGCAGTCACAGAAAAAAGACATGGGATAAAAAGGAGAGCGATTTCATAATGTTTCTACTGGTTGCACAATCATCAACTTTCTTGCAGCTCTTCAAACGACACCAGGCGTGATTTCTTATTACTATGTTCCGTAAGTTTCCATTTTTTGTTAAAATTTGAGAATCTATATTTTAAAAACTGAAAAGGATTTCATGAACATTGAATCGGCTGGAGATTGCTGAACTTTTTGGGTGATTTTTTTTAAAAAAGGAAGGTTAGCAGAAGGTTGACCAGTAAACAAGTTTTTACTGGAAGGCACATGATTTCAAGTAAACATAGCAGGGGGTTGTGTTTTGACTGGAGAGCTATTTTGCTTATTGACAAGACAGGATTTATAATCATCAGAAGACTTGGCTGGAAAGAGTTGGTTTCATTTTGAACTGTTAAAAAACCAGCTGGTTTTGGATGAAGAGGCAGTTGGAGTTTTGCATATTGACTGCCAGGAGAACAGAACAAAATCCAGACAACTGTTAACTCTCTTTGAAGAATCTCTGCTCTTGAAAAGCAAATCCTGTATGAAGTTGTACTGTTGTCTCCTCTATTTTGTAAGAAATCCTGAATGTTTGCAGAAACCTTGCATCTTTAAAAGAACTTTGCATCAAAAGGTACGAGAACTGAAACCTTTATAATAAAGTTAATTTTGTTGCATATTTAAAAAACCTGGTTGGTGTGCTTTATTCTGGGGAAAAATAGAGTATCTGATTGACTGTTTGAGTAAGTGGGAAAACATATGTTGTGACCTGTCGAGAAGTGACACTGAATTAACAGTGTACTCCTCCTGCCTCGGTCGTAACAACTACCGAGATAGTTTGAACATTACTTTTCATTTCATTAGGGGCAGTCACAAGCCCATTATAGATATTTTATTTTATGTGATGACATGGCTTCTGTAACTGGTCATCCTGTCTGTACTAAGATTTGGTTAAGACAAAACTGTCACAAATTGACCTGCTAGTCACAGATTCTCTCTAAACTGTATATCCACATTTCTATGCTTGAACGTGATGCCAAAGAATTGTTGGGCTCTGTAGGAGTTAGTGGCAGTATTTGAGATTAGGGCACTTTGAAGCACACTGTCAATATGGAAAATTCAAAAAATAAATTGTTCCTACCAAGAACATAGTACAGATGTAGTTATTTGTCGCAGTTATGGTTTGTTACTTGTTGCAGTTGTTACAGTTTGTAGCCTAAGCATGTCCTTTGAGCCTTTCACTGGCCATATCTTCCTATAATAGTTTGAAATTCTCATTGTTGTGCAATTTATACAATATACATCAAACGTTTTACTGAGAGATTAACATTTAAAAAATAATTGTACCCAATTGATCACATCCCAGATCTGTAACTAATAAAATTCCTATAAAAAGTCTAATGCCATGCTGCATGCAGTTTGTTCAGATTTACTTGCAATCTTCAGTTGTGAAGTACAAGGACCAGGCTATTGACTTCCATAACATATCAAAGTTGTTGAGAGAAAGATTCTATCTGAAAATATAGCAGCTAAAAATATTTCTGCTAAAAGGTGCTCTGCAGGAGCAATTTTTCCATGCACAAATTGGTGTCAGTAATGAAATTTAATAAAAAGGTTTTGAAATCTGTTTAAATAGGTGACGTACATAAAATACACATCAAAAATCATATTCAAGGGAGATTCACTCCGACCTACAGATAAAGAGAGAGAAAGCTCTTGATGTTACTAGGTGAGGCTTTGAAGCATTTTTATAGTTTTACAGCACTATGATATGGTCAACATTCTTTTGACCATTCCACATTACGTTTTCATGTTTTATTATGTTTTTGATGCACTGTTAAACTGAACCATTAGAAATACCTGGTTGCCTTTTCAGGACTCTTAATTTGCCTATTACATTATTAAATAACATCTGCAAGTTATAAATAACCAATATAATTCTACCATCACCCACAGAAGTAGTAAAATATACAGAACGGAAAGAGTCGCTTTCACGGCTTTTCTTTGAAAAAAATATGCCTTAAAAATAGAATTGATACCTTAATTTTCAGATTTTTAAAATGCGCTCTGATATGATAAAGATATACATCAGTGTTAAATAAATGCAAGGCGGCTTTGCATGAACATAGAAGAAAATTGGGTTTCCATTCCTTACCTCCTTAGGTGTTCACAACCCTTATTTTCACATCCCTAAAGGCACTGTAGATGCATGAAAATATGGGTCTAGAATACTGCTGATGGAATAAGAAAGCCAATGCATGAGTTTGCCATCTGCAGTTTCCATATAAAAGCAGAGCCCAAAGTACCTAGAGAAAAATAATGGTTCGCATCCCAAATATATAAGTGATGGGAAGATGCACAGATATTACTCTCCTGAAACTAGATCCAGCTGAAGGTTGGAGATCGAAGTGTTTACAGAAGAACCTGGAATATCTATGGGGGATGGAGCTGCAGAGTTATAAAATGGGACCAGCTTTGATTCCAAGGCTACAAAACACATAAAAGTAATGAGTCAGAAAACTACTCACCCATTGGCCAGTTTTCATACACATGTTTGGCAATGTCTGCTGCTGAATCATTGGGTGAAAACAGAAATTCTTTTGTTTTTCCACTCACCAAAATGAGGCGCAAATTAATCTGTTTAGAAAGAAAGGACAACACTTCAATATAGTACTGAGAAGCAAACTGAGTATATAATTTGTCTATAAGTGATCAAAATGAATGCTACTGAACCATTTGATATCAGGTACACCAGTTGATAAGTCACTGGTCCACACTACCAAAGAAATGTAATGAATATTCCAAATTTGCAACAAAAAAAAACTATAAATTAACATACTACAGCGGACAAGATGCTTCCAGCTATGAATACAAAATACTAGTCTGGCCACTGGAACACTTCAAAAAGCTGGGGAGGGAGGGGAAATAGCTACAATTATATAGTGCCTTTAATGACCTCAGGACTCCCCAAAGCACTCTAGAGAGCCAATGAAATACTTCTGAAGCATAGTCACTGCTGTAATGTGAACACGGCAGGCAAAATGGGCACACGAAGGCCCCACAGACAGCAATGAGATACTGACCTGATAATCTGTTCTTAACAATGTTGGTTAGGGAAATAAATATTGGCCAGGACACCAGGGAGAACTCTTCTGCTTTTTTTCAGAAAATGCAATGAGAATTTTTTTTTTTTTTAACATCAACCTGAGGGGGCAGACAGTGCCTCGAATTAAGGCCTCATGCAAAAGATGGCATCTTTGACAGTGCAGAACTCCCTCAGTACTGCACAGAAGTGCCAGCCTGGATTATATTATAGAATTGTTACAGCTCAGGAGGTGGCCATTCAGCCCATCTTGTCTGCACCGGTTCTCTGAATGAGCAATGCACTTAATGCCATTCCCCCGCCTTCTTCCCATAACCCTGAACATTCTTCCTTTTCAAATAACAGTCTAATTCCCTTTTGAATGACTCAATTGAATCTGCCTCCACCACACTCTCAGGCAGTGCATTCCAGTTCCCAAACAAGCACTGCATGAGGAGGTTTTTCATGTCGCTTTTGTTTCTTTTGCAATCATTTTAAACCTGTGCCCTCTTGTTCTCTATCCTTTCAGGAGTGGCAAAAGCTTTTCCTTAACCACTCTGTTCAGACCCCTCATGATTTTGAATACCTCTGTCAAATCTCCTCTCAGCCTTCTCTTCTCCAAGGAAAATAGCCCCAACTTCTCCAATCTATCTTCACACCTGAAGTTCCTCATCCCTGGAACCATTCTCATGAATCTTTTCTGTACTCTCCAATGCATTCACATTTTTCTGAAGTGTGTTCCCAGAACTGGACGCAATACTCCAGCTGAGGCCAAACTATTGTCTTATACAAGTTCAACATAACCTCCTTGCTCCTATACTCTATGCCCCTACTAATAAAGCCCAGGATACTGTATGTTTTATTAACTGCTCTCAACCTGTTCTGCCACCTTCAACGATTTATGCACATATACCCCCAGGTTCCTCTGCTCCAGCACTCCCTTTCGACTTGTAACCTTTATTTTATATTGTCTCTCCATGTTCTTATCAAAATGAATGACTTCACATTTCTCCACTGAACTTCATCTGCCACTTGCCCACCCATTCCACCAAATTGTCTATGTCTTTTAGAAGTTCAACACTATCCACCTCACAGGTCACATTAGTTCCAAGTTTGGTATCATCTGCATACATGACATCTTTAGAGCAGGGCTTGAACCCACAATCTACTGACTTACATGCAGGAGGGCCACCACTGAGCCAAAACTGCCACCTTAGCTGAGTCGTCTACAGCTAGAAAGTTACAGCTCTAACCCAAAAGCATACAACTTCTAGAAACTGTTCATGATTTTTTTTAAAAGTTCGTTCCTTGGATGTGGGTGTCACTGGCTAGGCCAGCAATTTTTGCCCATCCCTAATTGCCCATGAGATGGTGGTGGCAAATTGCCTTCTTGAATCGCTGCAGTCCATGTGGTGCAGGTACACCTACAGTGCTGTTGGGAAGGGAGTTCCAGAATTTTGACGTAGCAAGAGTGAAGGAACGGCGATATAATTCCAAGTCAGGATGGTGTGTGGCTTGGAGGGGAACTTGCAGGTAGTGGTGATCCTATGCAACTGCTTCCCTTGTCCTTCTAGGTGGTAGAAGTCAGGGGTTAGCTGGCTTAGGAGAAGTCAGCTGGCTAAGGAGCCTTGGTGCATTGCTGCAGTGCATCTTGTAGATAGTACACACTGCTGCCACTGTGCAACGGTGGTGGAGGGAGTGAATGTTTGTGGATGGGGTGCCAATAAAGTGGGCTGCTTTGTCCTGAATGGTGTCGAGCTTCTGGAGTGTTGTTGGAGCTGCATCCATCCAGGCAAGTGGAGAGTATTCCATCACACTCCTGACTTGTGCCTTGCAGATGGTGGACAGGCTTTGGGGAGTCAGGTGGGGTGTTACTCGCTGCAGGATTCCCAGCCTCAGACTTGCTCTTGTAGCCACGGTACTTATATGGCTACTCCAGTTGAGTTTCTGGTCAATGGTAACCCCTAGGATGTTGTTAGTGGGGGATTCAGCGATCGTAACGCCATTTAATGTCAAAGGGAGATGGTTAGATTCTCTCTTGTTGGAGATTGTCATTGCCTGGCACTTGTGTTGCATGAATATTACTTGCCACTTACCAGCGCAAGCCTGGATATTGTTCAGGTCTTGCTGCATTGCTACATGGACTGCTTCAGCATCTGAGGAGTTACGAATCGTGAACATTGTGTAATCCGCAAACATCCCCACTTCTGACCTCATGACTGAAGGGAGGTCATTGATGAAGCAGCTGAAGATGGTTGGACCTAGGACACTAATCTGAGGAACTCCTGCAGTGATGTCCTGGAGCTGAAATGATTGACCTCCAACAACCACAAGCATCTTCCTTTGCGCTAGGTATGACTCCAACCAGTGGAGAGTTTTCCCCGATTCCCATTCACTTCAATTTTGCTAGGGCTCCTTGATGCCTAACTCAGTCAAATGCTGCCTTGATGCCAAGGGCAGTTACTCTCACCTCACCTCGAGTTCAGCTCTTTTGTCCATGTTTGAACGAAGGCTGTAATGAGGTCAGGAGCTGAGTGGCCCTGGCGGAGCCCAAACTGAGCGTCACTGAGCAGGTTATTGCTAAGCAAGTGCCGCTTGATAACAATGTCGACAACACCTTCTGTCACTTTACTGATTATCGAGAGTAGACTGATGGGGCTGTAATTGGCCGGGTTGGACTTGTCCTGCTTTTTGTGTACAGGACATAACCTGGGCAATTTTCCACATTGCCGGGGAGATGCCAGTGTTGCAGCTGTACTGGAACAGCTTGGCTAGGGGCGTGACAAGTTCTGGAGCACAGGTCTTCAGTACTATTGCTGGAATGTCAGGGCCCATAGCCTTTGCAGTATCCAGTGCCTTCAGTCGTTTCTTGATATTATGCGGAGTGAATCGAATTGGCTGAAGACTGCCATCTCTGATGGGGGCTTCAGGAGGAGGTCCAAATGGAACATCAACTCAGCACTTCTGGCTGAAGATTGTTGCAAATGCTTCAGCCTGATCTTTTGCACTGATGTGCTGGGCTCCCCCATCATTGAGGATGGGGATATTTGTGCAGCCACCTTCTCCAGTTATTTGTTTAATTGTCCACCACCATTCATGACTGGATGTGGCAGGACTGCAGAGCTTGGCACTGTCTATCGCATGCTGCTTACGCTGTTTGGCAAGCAAGTTGTCCTGGGTTGTAGCTTCACCACGTTGACATCTCGTTTTCAGGTATGCCTGGTGCTGCGACAGGCATGCCCTCCTGCACTCTTCATTGAACCAGGGTTGGTCGCCTGGCTTGATGGCAATGGTAGAGTGGGGGATATGCTGGGCCATGAGGTTACAGATTGTGATTGAGTACAATTCTGCTGCTGTTCATGGCCCACAGTGCCTCATATGTCCAGTTTTGCATTGCTAGATCTGTTTGAAATCTATCCCATTTAGCACGGTGGTAATGCTACACAACAAAATGGAAGGCATCCTCAACGTGAAGACGGGACTTTGTCTCCACAAGGACTGTGCGATGGTCACTCCTACCAACACTATCACGGACAGATGCATGTACAGCAGGCAGATTGGGGAGAACGAGGTCAAGCACATTTGTCCCTCTTGTTGGTTCCCTCACCATCTGCCGCAGACCCAATCTAGCAGTTAAGTCTTTTAGGACTTGGCCAGCTTGGTCAGTAGTGGTGCTACCGAGCCACTGTTGGCAATGGACATTAAAGTCCCCCACCCAGAGTACATTCTGGGCCTTTGCCACCCTCAGTGCTTCCTCCATGCGGTGTTCAACATGGAAGAGTACTGACTTCATCAGCAAACCAGGAGGTTTCCTTGCCCATGTCTGACCTGATGCCATGAGACTTCATAGGGCCTGGAGTCGATATTGAGGACTTTTAGGACAATCCCTCCCGACTGTATACACTGTGCCGCCAGCCACCTCGGCTGGTATGTCCTGCCGGTGGGACAGGCCATACCCGGGGATGGTGATGGCAGTGTCTGGAACACTGTCTGTAAGGTAAGATTCGGTGAGTATAACTATATCAGGCTGTCGCTTGAGTAGTCTGTGCAATAGCTCTCCCAACTTTGGCACAAGCCCCAGATGTTAGTAAGGAGGACTTTGCAGCATTGACAGGGCTGGGTTTGCCGTTGTCATTTCTGGTGCCTCGGTCAATGTCGGGTGATCCATTCGGTTTCATTCCTTATTGACGTCGTAGTTTAGATACACGGTTAGATACAACTGAGTGGCTTGCTAGGCCATTTCGGAGGGAACGCAAGAGTCAACCACATTGTTGTGGGTCTGGAGTCACATGTAGGCCAGACCAGGTAGGGACAGCAGATTTCCTTCCCTAAAAGGACATGAGTGAACGAGATGGGTTTTAACAACAACCGACAATGGCTTCATGGCCACCATTCGACTAGCTTAATTCCAGATTTTTATTAATTGAATTCAACTTCCACCTTCTGCCGTGGTGGGATTCAAACCCATGTTGCCAGAGCAATACCCTGGGTCTCTGGGTTACTAGTCTAGTGACAATGCCACTGCCTCCCTGACAGCAAGACTGACAATTCAGAGTTTCAAATTAAAGTTTTGATTTAAAGATATATGTTTAAGTAGAATCTTTTGTGAATAAGTACTGCTGGAAAAATTTAGTAAAGAGAAATGACGACATAGGGAAACATTTTCCAGGAACCACCTTTCTGTCTTGCAAAGGTGATCTCTTACAAATATATTTCCAAATTATCTGTGTCGTTGCATACTCCTCCCTCACTTCCACACCCAGTGCCCACCAGCAAGAGCATAAGCACTTACTCACAATGAGGAGTGTCACAAAAGATCTGCCAATATAAGAAAGTCTGACACCTAAATTCAGCCAACACAAACCAGATATCAGCAGCTTTTTCGGAAGCAGAGATAGTGCGAGCGAGTTATCAGCTGGGAAGGTCAGTTTCAGCTTAAAGTATATTACCTTTTGTTTCGGCGGACCAGGGGACTGCTGGGTAAGTAAAAATCTATATATTTAGGCAGTGGCTGAACCCGAGACACTACACGTGTAGTGTCTCCCACCCACCCTCCTCCTCTAACCAAAAAAAAGGACTCTGGTGTGTTGATAAGGTAAGCTTTTTTATTTCTTCTGTATCGTGTGATTGGTTAAAAATTTACTTTCTTTTTTTTTTTACTTTCTTTTTTTGATTTATCTATTAATTGGTTATTTGAAAAAGACCATAGCAGAGAAGTATCAGAAAGTATTTAACTCAAATTTATATAAAGTAATAAAGTAATTAACTAAGTAGAGATGGCTGGGCAGGTGATATGCTGTAGCTGTATGATGTGGGAGCTGGCTGACCCCATTGTGAACGGCAGGGACCACATCTGCAGCAAGTGTTGGTTGCTGGAAGAACTCCGGCTCAGAGTTGATGATCTGGAATCTGAACTTCAAACACTGCGGCACATCCGGGAGGGGGAAGAGTTACCTGGACGTTTTGTTTCAGGAGGCAGTCACACCTGGTAGATTAAGTAATTCAAATTCAGTTATTGATCAGGGACAACAGGGTGTGATTGCAAGTGAGGCAGGTAGGGGGATCCTGAGTTCAGGAGTGGAGGAGCCTCAGCCTTTGACTTTATCCAACAGGTACGAGATACTTGCTCCCTGTGTGATGAGGAAAAGGGCTGCGGGCAGGATGAGCCAACTGACCATGGCACCATGGTGCAAAAGGTCATTCAAGAGGGGGGGGCAAAAAGACAAGTGGTAGTTATAGGGGATTCTATAATTAGGTGGATAGATAGTATCCTTTGCAAGTCGGATCGGGAGTCCCGCATGGTGTGTTGCCTGCCCGGTGCCAGGGTGCAGGACATCTCTGACCGGCTTGAAAGGATATTGGAGCGGGAGGGGGAGGATCCAGTTGTTGTGGTCCACGTTGGGACTAACAACATAGGCAAGACTAGGATGGAGGACCTGTTTGGGGATTATAAAGCACTAAGAACGAAATTAAGGAACAGGTCCTCGAGGGTCATAATCTCCGGATTACAGTCCGAGTCCCGTGCAAATTGGCTTAGGGATAAGAATATTAGGGAAGTAAACACGTGGCTAAGGGAGTGGTGTGGGAAAGAGGGGTTCCATTTCATGGGGCATGGCATCAGTTTTGGAACCGGGGGGATCTGTACCAATGGGACGGTCTCCACCTGAACCAGTGTTCTAGCCAAACGGATAAATAGCTTGGTCTCTAGGACTTTAAACTAGTGACTCGGGAGGAAGGGAAAGGGAAAACGACAGGGAGTATGATGGTAAATAAAAAGGTAAGCAGCAGGTTAACGTGTGCAGGAGGGTTTAATTTCAAGGCAGACTATGAAAGAAGCAGAAAGGAAGGATAACTCAGGAGTTATTATTAGAGAGGTTGGAAATCATGAGGGTAAGAAAGCTAGCATAAAGGCACTTTACCTGAATGCTCGTAACATTCGTAACAAGGTTGATGAGTTAACGGCACAAATCATCGCGAATGAATATGATTTGGTAGCCATTACGGAGACATGGTTACAGGTTGGTCACGACTGGGAATTAAATATCCAGGGGTACCAGACTATTTGGAAGGACAGACAGGAAGGTAAGGGAGGTGGTGTAGCTCTGATATTCAAGGACGACATCAGGGCGGTGCTGAGAGATGATATAGGTTCTATGGAGAATGAGGTTGAATCCATTTGGGTGGAAGTTAGAAACTCTAAGAAGAAAAATTCATTGATAGGCGCAGTCTATAGGCCACCAAATAATATCACATTGGGGCGGGCAATAAACAAAGAAATAACTAATGCCTGTAAAAATGGTACGGCAATTATCATGGGGGATTTTAATCTACATGTAGATTGGTCGAACCAGCTCAGTCAGGGTAGCCTTGAGGAGGAGTTCGTTGAGTGTATCCGTGATAGTTTTCTTGAACAGTATGCAATGGAACCGACGAGGGAGCAAGCTATCCTAGATCGAGTCCGGTGTAATGAGACAGGAATAATTAATGACCTCATAGTTAGGGATCCTCTTGGAAGGAGTGATCACAGTATGGTTGAATTTAGAATACAGATGGAGAGTGTGAAGATAAAATCCAATACCAGGGTCCTGTGCTTGAACAAAGGGGACTACAATAGAATGAGGGAGGACTTGGCTAAAGTAGACTGGAAACAAAGATTTTATGGTGGGACAGTTGACGAGCAGTGGAGGATTTTCAAAGCAATTTTTCAAAGTGCTCAGCAAAAGTATATTCCAGTGAAAAGGAAGGACTGGAAGAAAAGGGGTAATCTGCCATGGGTGTCTAAGGAAATAAGGGAGGCTATCAAATTGAAAGAGAAGGCATACAAAGTGGCCAAAAACAGCATGAAACTAGAAGATTGGGAAAACTTTAAAGGTCAACAGAAAGCCACAAAAAGAGCTATAAAGAAAAGTAAGATAGAACATGAGAAAAAACTAGCACAGAATATAAAGACAGATAGCAAAAGTTTCTATAAATATATAAAACGAAAAAGAGTGGCTAAAGTAAACGTTGGTCCTTTAGAGGATGAGAAGGGGAATTTAGTTATGGGATATGATGAAATGGCCGAGGCATTGAACAGGTATTTTGTATCGGTCTTCACAGTGGAGGACATTAATAACATGCCAGTAATTGACAAAGTGACGAACGTAGGTGAGGACCTGGAAACAATTATTACGGAAGAGGTAGTGTTGGGCAAGCTAATGGAGCTAAGGATTGATAAGTCTCCTGGCCCTGATGGAATGCATCCCAGGGTACTAAAAGAGATGGCAGGAGAAATAGCAGGTGCACTGGCGGTAATTTTCCAAAATTTGCTGGACTCTGGGGTAGTCCCAGCAGATTGGAAAACAGCAGATGTGACGCCACTGTTTAAAAAGGGAGGTAGACAAAAGATGGGGAATTATAGACCGGTTAGCATAACCTCTGTAGTGGGGAAGATGCTTGAGTCTATTATCAAGGAAGAAATAGCAGGGCATCTCGATAGAAATTGTCCCGTTGGGCAGACGCAGCATGGGTTCATGAAGGGCAGGTCATGCTTGACAAATCTTTTGGAATTCTATGATGACATTACGAGCAAGGTGGACAATGGGGACCCAGTGGATGTGGTGGACCTAGATTTCCCAAAGGCCTTCGACAAGGTGCCGCACAAGAGGCTGCTGCATAAGATAAGGATGCATGGCGTTAGGGGTAAAGTATTAGCATGGATAGAGGATTGGTTGACTAACAGGAAGCAGAGAGTGGGGATAAATGAGTGCTATTCTGGTTGGCAACCAGTCACTAGTGGTGTGCCTCAGGGATCGGTGTTGGGACCGCAATTATTTACAATTTATATAGACGATTTGGAGTTGGGGACCACATGCAGGGTGTCAAAGTTTGCAGATGACACCAAGATGAGTGGCAGAGCAAAGTGTGCAGACGACTGTGAAACTTTGCAGAGGAACATAGATACATTGAGTGAGTGGGCAAAGGTCTGGCAGATGGAATACAATGTTAATAAATGTGAAGTCATTCATTTCGGTAGGAGTAACAGTAAAAAGGATTACTTGAATGGGAAAAAGTTACAGCATGCTGCTATGCAGAGGGACCTGGGTGTCCTTGTGCATGAATCGCAGAAGGTTGGTCTGCAGGTACAGCAAGTAATTAGGAAGGCAAATGGAATTTTGTCCTTCATTGCTAAAGGGATTGAGTTTAAAAGCAGAGAGGTTATGTTGCAGCTGTATAAGGTACTGGTGAGGCCGCACCTGGAGTACTGTGTGCAGTTTTGGTCTCCTTACTTGAGAAAGGATGTACTGGCACTGGAGAGGGTGCAGAGGAGGTTCAGTAGGTTGATTCCGGAGTTGAGGGGGTTGGCTTAGGAGGAGAGACTGAGTAGATTGGGATTATATTCATTGGAATTCAGAAGAATGAGGGGGGATCTTACAGAAACATATAAAATTATGAAGGGAATAGATAAGATACAAGTGGAGAGGATGTTTCCACTGGCAGGTGAAGCTAGGACAAGAGGGCATAGCCTCAAGATTAGAGGGAGCAGATTTAGGACTGAATTAAGAAGGAACTTCTTCACCCAGAGGGTTGTTAATCTATGGAATTCCTTGCCCAGTGAAGTAGTTGACGCTTCTTCAGTAAACGTTTTTAAAGCTAAGGTAGATATCTTTTTGAACAATAAAGGAATGAAGGGATACGGTGAGAGCACGGGTAAGTGGATCCGAGTCCACGAAAAGATTAGCCATGAAATTTCCAGGCACCTCTCAATTTGCATTTAGAGATTAATCTGTCAGTATTTAGTTAACAATTCAATTATCTGGCCTCCCTGCTCCACCGTAACAGAACTGTGCCATACATAACACATTAAATATAGAGACCATCCAACTGTAGTATTTAAATAATGTTGGTTACTCAAGAGGGTAAGAAACATAATGCTGGAACTACCCTCAAAAAGCTGTATTAAATATTCTCAATACCATTAGGACCAGAAAGTCCCCTCTGTTTGAGCTTCTGACAAAGTGTTTTTTAAACAAGCTCATTATAGAAACATAAGGAGGCCAATCAGCATATTGCGCTAGCACAGATTCTCAAAGAGCTAATTACTAAGTCTAATTTCTTACCTTTATATCCATTTAAATCTATTATTTATCCACTTCCCATTTAAAAGCCATTATGGGGATTCTGCTTCCATCACTGTTTCTGGTAGGGCATTCATTGTCCTAACAATCCTCTACGTAAAAATAATCTCACCTTTTTCATGATTCTTCCGGTAATTATCTTAAATATTTGCCCTAGTTACTGATCAAGGAAAATACCTCTTCCTGATTTACTTAATCACAACCTCACAATTTTGAACATCTCTTTTCGATCACCTCTTAATCCTCTGGGTTCCAATTAAAAGAGTCACACTTTCTCTAGTCCCTCTTAGTGAATCTCTCCTGCACACTATCCATTGCCTTGATATACTTCCTAAGGCGTTCAAAATTAGACATGATAATGGACTGTCTAACAATAATTTGTATAGGTTTCGCATTACTTTAGGACTCAATATTCCTGTCTGGGATCCTATATGCTTTTTCTAAAGAGTTTTATCAACTTATCCTCCCAATTTTAAAAACTACATTTGTACCCCTCCTAAGGTTTTACTATTCAGTATGTATGCAATATATATATTGTCATGACGATTCCACCTGCCAAGAATGAGGTTATATTAATTTCATCACATGAACATTAATTTTAAACTGCTGCTGGAGTGAAGGGATCAGCAGTGGCTGGAAAAGCATTTGCATACTAAGCAACAGTGCTTGGAGAGACAAAAGAATTGCTCACTGATTCAAATAACAGAGATTGGTCTGGGCAATGGTGATCCACATCTTGTCGGCATAAGTGACAGCACTACAAACCCCCCCACCTCTCCCCCACAGGGAGTTTTGAAATCCACAAACCACAGGAGCGGCTGTTCCCAAATAAGGGGTTAGTCACATGACAAACCTGCTGGCCAACTTGGAGTTTTGAATTGTGCTCACAGGACAGTTTGAAGACAGACGGCAGATTGCAACTGAACTTGGAACAACAGCCTCTCTCCTGTCCAGCTCTCTCTCTCTACTAATTTCTGGATCCACTGAAATTACTTAAACCTCAAGAGAAAAGACTCCTACATCGAAACAAGTTTTAAAGTGGCACTGGACCCCAACAAAATGGCAAGACTTACCAGCAACCAAAGACTCTACATCGAACTCAGAAGGACCGTAACTAGAAACCCAGCTGTTGCCTCAAGCCTTTCCCCTTTAATCTTTCTACTTTTTCTGTTTCCTGGAATTTGGTCATCCAGTCTGGTGCGTAGTGTCAGCCAAAGGTTAAAAGGTAAGAAATAATCCAAAACTAAGCCGTAATGGTAGCAAATCACTTCCCATCCTTTATCTGTTCCACCTAAATATACAAAATTTATGGACTTCAAACAACTATTGGGACTCTGATGGAAATACACAGGAACATCTAATCCATTGTCACCATCCGTAGAGGAAGAGGAACAGAACCCACATTTGCAACACAGCACTATCTAGCTGTGAGCCTATAGTGAACAGCAGATCTGAGCAACTTTCAATCTCAGAGGCTCATGATCCAGAGGACAACTGAAAGACGCCAAAATTCACACGTCAGAATTGACAATCACAGATTAGATATTTAAAAAAAAGGTTGTGAAGAGAATAATTATTCCTGGGCCATCCTTAGGAAGCTCATAATGTAACTAGCAGGATTCAAAAGGAATTGGTAAAATTAGCAATTTATTTGGATCTTTATTTTCCTAAAGAAAGCAAAAACGTCAAAAGACGACATTGGTGCAGTTAGCAGTGTTCATAAGGCTGGCAATAGTGTAGGGTTCTGCTGATGTGCTATCACAAATGATCATATACTGATTGCAGCACTCTGCTTATGGGAGGGAACTGCCTGTCACATTAAAAATCTGCAAACAAAATGTCTGTTTTATGCTGACCAGCAACTGTAAAGTGAAAGACAAGGAGCACCAACTAATAAATGCTTTTATAATGCATAGTAAGTAATATGCCACAATTCAGCACAAACACTTTAGTACAGCTTAAAAAAAAACTTTGCTACTTTAATTCTATGACTCAGCATTCACTGTTTAAAAGGTAGTCAAAATGGGCCAAATTAGAAAAATGCATCATTCAAGTTAAAGCTCTATCACTATTTAATTTTTGTGAACATTACACATGTATTTTGCAAAATCACTGTAGTTTATGTAGCACTTGTAGAATATACTGGTACGTTTCTTTCCTTGCGCACTTGTGCTGCTTCGCCTGACCTCCCCACAACTTGAAAATGAGCCAGGCCAATTATTCAAACTCCACTGCAGTGCCATTGAGGACCTACCACCATGAAGCATCCATAGTTTTTCTCTTAACTCCACCTCTTGAAAATACTTCTCAGTACGAAGTCACCAAAAAAACTGCTAGTCTCTCTATGGGCAGGTGACTCCAAATGAAGTGAAGTAAAAAAAAATAAGCAGCACTTGTAAAAGCCTCGCATCACATTTATATGCTCAAAGTGCTCTACTTTGAAAACACATGGCCTCTACCATCTAAAAGTACAAGGGCACACAGGATCACCACCACCTGCAGGTTCCCCTCCAAGTCACACACCATTCTAACTTGATAATATATTACACTCCTTCACTGCTGCTGGGTCAAAATCCTGGAACTCCCTCCTTAACAGTACTGTGGGTGTACCTATACCACAAGGACTGCAGTGATTCAAGGTAGAGGCTCACCACCACCTTCTCAAGGGCAATTACAAATGGGCAATAAATACTGGCCTTGCCGACGATACTCACATCCCATGAACAATTTTTTTAAAATGAACCGTTTTTTGACTGCAGTGATGTAGAAAGTCAAACACAGTCATTCTGTGTAACATTCCCAACAGAAAGGAATCACATATTTGCAACACAGGGAGCCAATTGGCCCAACATGGCTATGGTACCTCTTTGTTAGAGCAGGCCAAAACTAATTTCACTGGTTCTTTCCCAACAGCTTTCTCTAATTCAAATACATATCCAAATTTCCCTTAAAAGATATAACAAGTCTCTACTTCAATAGCTCCCTGTGGCAAAGAATTCTACACTGCAACAACCCTCTGCATAAAGATATTTCCCTGAACCTTTCTCCTTGGTCACAATTTAAAATTGTTGACCTCTCATCACAAATTTCCAAACCAGAGTGAAGAATCCTTCCCTGTTCACCATATGAAAACCCTTCATAATTTAAAAAACCTTTCCTTACAGCCTTCTCTATTCCAAGATAAATAATCTTAGCATCTCAAGTTTTTCCTCATAACTACAAATCTTGTATCCTAATGGAATCTAATCAGATGAATGCTACCGAGTGAGCACGGAACTCGTTTTTATTAACTTGAAGTACTGGAGAACACAGACAAGATTTATTTTTAACATTTCAACAAAGTCCAACGTGCAACCCACCACACAGTTCACCATGATTTGGTGCTCCAGCCTGGTTAGTGAATCATCCTGCACTTGTTCAAAGAAAACAAAAATCAAAGATATTAATTAAATCTTTACCTTCTACCACATTTCTAATTTGGGCCGCATACTCATTACTTGCTACTCCATTACTTGCTACTCAAACTCAGTACAGTTTAAAAAAATCATTCTTGGGATATTGGTGTCATTACTAATCTTTGGGCTCCTTGTCTCGGGAGACAATGGGTAAGAGCCTGGAGGTGGTCAGTGGTTTGTGAAGCAGCGCCTGGAGTGGCTATAAAGGCCAATTCTAGAGTGACAGACTCTTCCACAGGTGCTGCAGACAAAATTGATTGTTGGGGCTGTTACACAGTTGGCGCTCTCCTTGCGCTTCTGTCTTTTTTCCTGCAAACTAAGTCTCTTCGACTTGCCACGCTTTAGCCCCGCCTTTATGGTTGCCTGCCAGCTCTGGCGATCGCTGGCAACCGACTCCCACGACTTGTGATCAATGTCACAGGACTTCATGTCGCGTTTGCAGACGTCTTTAAAGCGGAGACAAGGACGGCCGGTGGGTCTGACACCAATGACGAGCTCGCTGTACAATGTGTCCTTGGGGATCCTGCCATCTTCCATACGGCTCACATGGCCAAGCCATCTCAGGCATATGCTGGGGATGTTGGCCGCCTCGAGGACTTCTGTGTTGGAGATACGGTCCTGCCACCTGATGCCAAGGATTCTCCGGAGGCAGCGAAGATGGAATGAATTGAGACGTCGATCTTGGCTGACGTACGTTGTCCAGGCCTCGCTGCCGTAGAGCAAGGTACTGAGAACACAGGCTTGATACACTTGGACTTTTGTGTTCTGTGTTAGTGCACCATTTTCCCACACTCTCTTGACCAGTCTGGACATAGCAGAGGAAGCCTTTCCCATGCGCTTGTTGAATTCTGCATCGAAAGACAGGTTACTGGTGATAGTTGAGCCTAGGTAGGTGAACTCTTGAACCACTTCCAGAGTGTGGTCGCCGATATTTATGGATGGGGCATTTCTGACGTCCTGTCCCATGACGTTCGTTTTCTTGAGGCTGATGGTTAGGCCAAATTCGGTGCAGGCAGCCACAATCCTGTTGATGAGTCTCTGCAGACACTCTTCAGTGTGAGATGTTAATGCAGCATCGTCGGCAGAGGAGTTCCCTGATGAGGACTTTCTGTACTTTGGTCTTCGCTCTTAGATGGGCAAGGTTGAACAACCTGCCACCTGATCTTGTGCGGAGGAAAATTCCTTCTTCTGAAGACTTGAACGCATGTGAGAGCAGCAGGGAGAAGATGATCCCAAACAGTGTAGGTGTGAGAACGCAGCCCTGTTTCACGCCACTCAGGATAGGAAAGGGGTCTGATGAGGCGCCGCTATGCTGAATTGGGCCTTTCATATTGTCATGGAATGAGGTGATGATACTTAGTAGCTTTGGTGGGCATCCAATCTTTTCTAGTAGCCTGAAGAGACCACGTCTGCTGACGAGGTCAAAGGCTTTGGTGAGATCAATGAAAGCAACGTAGAGAGGCATCTGTTGTTCACGGCATTTCTCCTGTAGCTGGCGAAGGGAGAACAGCACGTCAGTGGTGGATCTCTCTGCTCGAAAGCCACACTGTGCCTCAGGGTAGACACGCTCAGCCAGCTTCCTGTTTAAAGCGACTCGAGCGAAGACTTCCCCCACTATGCTGAGCAGGGAGATTCCACGGTAGTTGTTGCAGTCACCGCGGTCACCCTTGTTCTTATAGAGGGTGATGATATTGGCATCGCGCATGTCCTGTGGTACTGCTCCCTCGTTCCCGCACAGGCAAAGCAGTTCGTACAGTGCTGAAAGTATAGCAGGCTTGGCATTACTTGTCATTACTAAGGCCAACATTAATTGCCATTCCTTGGCTGCCTTGACAAGATGATGGTGAGCCTTCTTGAACTGCTGCAGTCCACGTGGTGAAGTTGATCTGACAATACCGTTATGTCGAGTTTTCCAGGATTTTGACCTAGCAACGATGAAAAAATGGCAATACATCACCTAAGTCCTAATAGCGAGACATTTGGAGGTAAGTTTGGAAGCAATGGTGTACCCATGTACCTGCTGCCCATGTCATTCTACATAGTGGAAGTCATGGGTTGGGAGGTTGCGCTGTAGGAGCCCTCGAGATGCAGCAACGCATCCTATAGACAGGACGCACTGCAGCCATGGTATGGTGGCGATGAAAGGCATGGATGTTTAGGCTAATGGATCAGTTGCCAATCAAAAGGACTACTTTATCCTGGATGGTGTCAAACTGCTTGCATTGTTGCAGCTGTATCCATCCAAGGGGCTTTGGGGGACCAGGAAGTGAGCTAGCTGTAGCAGAATACCTGGCCTTTGACCTACTCTAGTAGCCATATCATTTGAGGCTGGTTCTGTTGAGTTTCTGGTCAATGGTGATCTCAGGAAGTCGATGCTGTGAGACTCGACAATGATAATGCCATACAATGAAAAGAGAAGGTGGTTCAGCTCTTTCTAGTTGGAGATGAACATTGCCTGGCAATTGTGACTCAAATGTTGCTTGCCACTTTTGGATCCAAGCCTGGATGTTGTGCAGGTCTAGCTACATATAGGCATGGACTGCTTCACTATTTGGATAATTTCAAATGGAGCTGAACTCTGTGCAATTGTTAGCAAAGGGTCACAATTATGACTTGAAGATTGTTTAAGCAGCTGGTCTTGTGACACTGCCCTGTGGAACTCCTGCAGCGATGTCCAAGGGCAAGGTTAGCTTCCAAAAATCATAACCATCATCCCTTGCATCAAATATGACTCCAGCAACTAGAGGGTATTCCCCCAATCCAAATTAACTTAATTTTACTAGGGCTCCTTGGTGCTACATTTGGTCAAATTCTGCCTTAATGTCAAGGTCAGTCATGGTCATCACTTCTGAATGATGTATGAACCAAGGTCTGCAGCTGACTGCTCCTGGAAGAACCCGAACTTAGCATCGGTGAGCAGGCTATTGGTGAGTAAGTGTTCCTGCCAGCACGGCTGAGGACTCCATCCATCACACTGATGATTGGGAGTAGGCTAAGGGTGGTAATTGATTGTATTGGATCTGTCCTAGTTTTTTTGAGCAATTTTTCACCTTGTTGGCCACATGCCATTATTGTAACTGTACTAGAACTTAGCTCGGAAAATAGCTCATTCTGGGCCGCAGGCCTTCAGCGCTACAGCCAGAATGTCGTCAGGACCCGGAGCCTTTTATTTTTCTTACTCTTTGTAGTAGCTTGCTAGGCCACTTGGGATGGCAGTTGAAAGTCAACTATGTTGGTGTCAGACTGGAGTCAGATGAAGTTCTGATGAAGGGTCACTGACCTGAAACGTTTACTTTGCTTCTTTCTCCACAGATGCTGCCAGACCTGAATATTTCCAGCATTTCTTGTTTTTATTTCAGATTTCCAGCATCTGCAGTATTTTGCTTTTATTTCAGATGTATGCCAGATCAGGTCAGGGCTGCAGGTTTCCTTCCCTAAAAGGAAGTTAGTGAATCAGTTGGGTTATGAAATTCAGTAGCTTTGTGGTCACTTTTACTGATTCCAGTTCTTTATTCCAGATTTTTTTTTTTAATAAACCCAATTCAAATTCTAAACCTGCCATGGTGGGAATTGAACACGTGATCTTGGTGACTGAGAAAAAAAAGTGAAATTATGTCAGACCACTAGAAAGACTGTAATGATCTCAGCCACGCATACTGCCACTGTATGGTTAAGCTTTACTCTGAAATTGAATCCACTAATGAATTTTTTTATATGTTGGAAATGCATTGGAATGAACTGCGTAAATAAAACTTAGCTTGTTTCTGCATATTGTCAAAACACTAACATCTAAAGACATGAAATCAATGCTGGTCTGAAACACTAGAGCCAGTGGAGAAAAACAGACCTCTTTGTAATGCGTGCTGACTTTTACAAGTTTGATTCAGGAAATATAAAGCAAAACAAAAAAGACCACAGCCTCCAATACCAAAGCCTTTATAATCTGTTGTGGTGGTGTTTGTTGAGGGATAATTGCTGACAAGGTGAACCTCCTCCCCACCTCCACCCTATTCTTCAAAAAGTGCAATGATATTTTTCCAGTCCACATGAACAGACCTTGGTTTAACATCTTAACCCAAAGATAGAAACAATATTGCAGTCCCTTCGTACAGCATTGGTCAAGTCTGTAATCAGGAGGGGAGAGCCAAGCCCAGCTTCAATCAGAAATCTTCTGACTTAGAAGGCAACAGTTCTATTACTAAGTCAAGCTGATACTCCAGATAAGGAACACAATCAAACCAGCAACATTACAGAATAATGATAAAATCACTGTAAAGTTACAACCCCAAAAATAACTTGTAATAATTGTGTTGGGTTTACATATCCAAACTTAGAGTCATAGAGTTATACAGCACAGTAACAGGCCCTTTGGCCCATCATACGCACGCTGGCCATCAAGCACCTATCTATTCTAATCCCACTTTCCAGCACTTGGCCCGCAGTCTAGTATGCTATTGCATTTCAAGTGTTCATCTAAATACTTAAATGTTGTGAGGGTTCCTGCCTCTACCATCTCTTCAGGCAGTGTGTTCCAGATTCCAAACACCCTCTGGGTGAAAACCTTTTCCTCTAAATCTCCTACCGCTTACCTTAAATTTAAGCGTCCTGGTTATAGACACCTCTGCTAAAGGGAAAATGGTTCTTCCTATCTATGCCCCTCATAATTTTGTATACCCCCCTCAGCCTCTCTGCTTGAAGGAAAACAACCCAAGACTATCCAGTCTCCCTTCATAGCTGAAATGCTCCAACCCAGGCAACATTCTGGTAAATCTCCTCTGCACCCTCTCCAGTGCAATCACATCCTTCCTGTAGTGTGGCGACCAGAACTGGACACAGTACTCCAGCTGTGGCCTAACTAGCATGTTATACAGCTCCATCATAACCTCCCGGCTCTTATATTCTATGCCTCGGCTAATAGAGGCAAGTATCCCATATGCCTTCCTAACCAACTTATCTACCTGTGCTGCTGCCTTCAGTGATCTTTGGACAAGTACACCAAGGTCCCTCTGTACTTCCTAGGGTCCTACCATCCATTGTATATTCCCTTGCTTTGTTAGACCTCCCAAAATGCATCACCTTACACTTCATGATTAAATTCCATTTGCCACTGCTCCGCCCATCTTACCAGTCCATCTATATCATCCTGTAATCTAAGGCTTTCCTCCTCACTATTTACGACACCACCAATTTTCATGTCATCTGTGAACTTAGTGATCATACCCCCTACATTCATGTCTAAATCATTAATGTACACTACAACAGCAAGGGTCCCAGCACCGAGCCCTGTGGTACACCACTGGTTACAGGCTTCCAATCGCAAAAACAACCCTCCATCACCCTCTGCCTCCTGCCACTAAGCCAATTTTGGATCCAATTTGCCAAATTGCCCTGAATCCCATGGGCTCTTACCTTCTTGACTAATCTCCCATGTGGGACCTTATCAAAAGCCTTACTGAAGTCCATGTAGACTACATCAACTGCTTTACCCTCATCTACACATCTAGTCACCCCCTCAAAAAATTCAAACAAATTTGTTAGACATGATCTTCTCCTGACAAAGCCATGCTGACTATCCTTGATTAATCTCTGCCTCTCCAAGTGCAGATTAACCCCGTCCCTCAGAAATTTTTCCAATAGATTCCCTACCACTGATGTTAGACTCACTGGCCTGTAATTACCTGGTTTATCCCTATTACCCTTCTTGAATAATGGTACCACATTCACTGCCCTCCAGTCCTCTGGCACATCTCCTGTGGCTAGAGAGGATTTGACAATTAGTGTCAGAGCCCCTACAATCTCCTCCCTTGCCTCACATAACAGCCTGGGAAACATCTCATCTGGGCCTGGGGATTTATCCACTTTTAAACCCGCTAACACCTCCTCCCTTTCAATGCTTATTTGTTCGAGTATATCACAATCCCCCGCCCTGATCTCTACACCTACATCATCCTTCTCCATAGCGGACACAGATGAAAAGTAATCATTTAAAACCTCACCTACGTCCTCTGGCTCCACACGCAAATTGCTACTTTGGTCCATAATGGGCTCTACTCTTTCCCTGGTTATCCTCTTGCCCTTAATACACTTATAAAACGCCTTGGGATTTTCCTTCATCTTGCCTGCCAGTGTTTTTTCATGTCCGCTCTCCTAATTACTTTTTTTTTAAATTACAAGTACCCCTCTACACTTTCTATACTCCTCTAATGCCTCTGCTGTTTTCAGTCCTCTGAATCTGCCATAAGCCTCTTTCTCCTTAACCAATCCTCAACATCCCTTGACAGCCAGGGTTCCCTGGACTTATTGGTCCTACACTTCACCTTAATGGGTTCATGTTGGCCCTGAACTCTAATTTTTATCATATTGAAATTGGCCTTTCCCCAATTCAGTACTTTTATTTCAGGTCCATCTTTGTCCTTTTCCATAACTACCTTAAATCTTGCAGAGTTATGGTCACTATCCCCAAAATGCTCCCCCACTGACACTACTACCACTTGTCCGGCTTCATTCCCTAAGATTAGGTCCAGTACCACCCCTTCTCTTGTAGGACTTCCTACGTGCTGGCTCAAAAAGCTCTCCTGGATGCATTTTAAGAATTCCGCCCCCTTTAAACCTTTTGCACGAAGACTATCCTACTTAATACCGGGCAAGTTGAAATCCCCTATTATTTTTACATCTGAGATTTGCCTACATATCTGCTCCTCTATCCCTCCGTGACTATTTGTAGGCCTGTAGTAAATTCCCAGCTAAGTGATTGCCCCCTTTTTGTTTTGAAGTTCTACCCATATGGCCACATTTGAGGAACCTCAAATATCAAACCTTCTTACTGCAGTAATTGACTCCTTGATCAATAGTGCAATGCCACCTCCTCTTTTACACCCCCCCCCATCATGCCTGCAGATTCTATACCCTGGAATACTGAGCTGCCAGTCCTGCCCTTCCCTCAACTATATCTCTGTGATAGCAATATCATATTTCCATGTGTTAATCAACGCCATCAATTCATCTGCCTTACTTGTAAGATTCCTTGCGTTACAATAATAGATGCAATCCAGCCTTGTATTATTCACTTGCACCTTAATATGTCTATATTTACTCTGTCTTCCAGACTGACTTAGTTTCTCTTCTATATTTGGCTGTGCATCACCCCCTATTGTACCTCAACTCTGTATCCCATCCCCCTGCCAAATTAGTTTAAACACCACTCCCCCAACAGCACTAGCAAACCTCCCTGCAAAGATGTTGGTCCCGTTCCGGTTCAGGTGCAACCCGTGGGACTTCTATGAGTCCCACCGTCGCCAGAAACAGACCCAGTGATCCAGGAAACTAAAGCCCTCCCTCCTGCACCATCTCTTCAGCCACACATTCATCTGCTCTATCCTCCTATTCCTATACTCACTAGCACATAGCACCGGGAGAAATCCAGAGATTACAACCTTTGACATCCTGCTTTTCAATCTGCTCCCTAAATGCTTGTTGCAGGACCTCATCCAGATTTCTAACTATGGCATTGGTACCAATGTGAACCATGACCTCTGATTGTTTACCCTCCCCCTTCATAATGTCCTGCAGGCGCTCAGTGACATCCTTGACTCTAGCACAAGGGAGGCAACATACTGTCCTGGAGTCAAGTTTGCAGCCACAGAAATGCCCATCTGTACCCCTTACAATAGAATTCCCTATCACTATAGCTCGCCCATTCTCTTTCCTCCCCTCCAGTGCAGCTGAGCCACCCGTGGTGCCACAGACTTGGGTCGCTGCATTCTCCTGAGAAGCTCTCTCCCCTAACAGTATCCACAGCAGAAAATCTGTTATGGAAGGAGATGGACCGAGGGGACTCCAGCACTACCTGCCTAGTTGTTCTACTCTACTGGGCGGTCACCCATTCTCTTTCTGCCTGAACAGTCTTTACCTGCGGTGTGACCACCTCCCTGTACGTGATTTCCACGATGATCTCAGTCGCACGGATGCTTCAGTGTCCCCAGCCACCGCTCCAGATCCGAAACGCGGATTTCGAGTAGCTGCAGCTGGAGGCACTTCCTGCACACATGTTCGCCCTGGACACTGGAAGTGTCCCTGACTTCCCACATTGCACAGGAGGAGCACTACACACTAAAGCACTGCAATGCCCTGTTGGATAGCCTTATATGTTTTTTTTATTTCCAAAATATACTTTATTCATAAAATTCTGTAAAAAATACATTACCAGTTTCAAACAGCACCAAGTCAAAAAATACAAACAGTGAAAAGGAGATCAGTTTCCTTCAATACAATCATGAGTTGCCTCACAACCCTTCCATTTCATTTGTCATGCCATAGATATTTTTACATTTTACAGTAAATGAAAATTTTCCCGATACAGTTCGAGGGGTTTCCCATGGATCCAGCCCCTCAGTTCAGCTTGGTGGGGGGACCTTACACAGTGGTCTTTCCCCATTGAGCCTTTGCTGCGGCTGCCCCAAGCTTTAGTGTGTCCCTCAGCACGTAGCTGTAAAATATGTTAACAAAAACTATAAAACTCAATTAGCTAAATGCGAACAGCCAACCATCGAGTTCACTGTTGGAGTTAAGGGAACTAAGAATTGTTTACATTTTTGGTCTGTTGATCCTTTCAGGAAATAAGTGAGAAATAGTGTTACTGGCGTCATTTCAGGAACTGGTATAGGGTTCTTGTCATTCTGCATGATGGAGTGTTACCACTGAATTGACATGTTTACTGAAGCAACCTGGGATAATGATTGTATATTAATCATTTTCCTTGGTCCAAGAACTCAGCATCTCACACCATCCAATTTCCTAAATTAGTGGTGTCATTAGCACTTACTATTTAACCAAAAATGTGTTGAAAATTTAGAACAAAAAACACAAATACAGATAGCACGACAATCTGGCAGTTTGCATTTCAAAAGATGAAATGCAAATGACATACCAGGAATGGCAACAGAAATACAATTCATCACTGAGCTCATATCAGAGATTAAGTCGCTGAAACTCAAGCCTCAACTCAAAATACATAAAATCAAAGCTCGTTTGCTGATGGCAACAGTTGAAGTTGAAATCAGAAATCACATTCAACAGCTCATAGCTCTGAACTGCTTGCTTGACCATAACCTAGTCCAATCAGTGCACAAATCATTACATTTGCAAGTGAACAATCCCATTATGCTTTTTAATGGTATACTAAATTAACCTTTAGCTTCCTGTCAAAGTGATTTCACCACAGCAATAATGAAGGATCATGTAAGTAAAGGAAACCAAACCTGCATCTGAACAAAGGAGGAATCCATGGAGTAAATATCTAATCAGTTAAAAAAAATCAACATACAAATGAGATATATTTTGCTAATCAGTATGTTTTTAAATAAGCTCAGCAAAGCCACAAAATTAGTCTTATGCTATATTAATGATTACTTTGCGTCTCAAGTAAACTAGGAAAATTAAAAATATATGGCTTTTGCCCGATTATGCTTTTGTGAAGTGCACTGGTATGTTTTTCTACATTAAAGATGCTATATAAATGGAAGGTGTTGTTTATGTAGCAACCTAAAATAAATATTTTAATCGAAAACAAGAAATGCTGTATTCACTCAGCAGGTCTGGCAGCATCTGTGGAAAGAGAAGCAGAGTTAACGTTTCAGGTCAGTTACCCTTCTTCGAAACCGAAGAAGGGTCACTGACCCGAAACGTTAACTCTGCTTCTCTTTCCACAGATGCTGCCAGACCTGCTGAGTGAATACAGCATTTCTTGTTTTTGATTCAGATTTCCAGCATCCGCAGTATTTTGCTTTTATATAAATATTTTAATGTTTTTTGTGCCCACGCACATATTGCCTGCTTTAAAAAAAAAAGCTGATCTGCAACACTATTTCAATTATTTCTCCTCCAACCACCAACTAGGTAACTGAAGCCAGTTAAAAAGTTAACACGAGGATTGGTGAGAAGGGAGTGGAGAGAAAAAGAGGAGGAGGAGGAACTGGCATGCGCCCTGGCATCTATTTGATCCTTTCAGATTATTTGCATACCTGTAAAAACATATGCAATAGGAAGAGTAGATCATTTGGCCCTTCAAGCCTGCTCTGCCTTTCAGAAAGATCATGGCTGATCTTCTACATCAACTCCACCTTCCAGAGTCTTTGGGAACAATGGAAATACACACAAAGTATCTAAACAGATCTATAAACAGACAAAAACGCAACAGAAACAAATTCACAGTGGAAATACTAGATATAGCAGAAAATGCAGTATTTGAATTTGCCCAATTAACAAAGTGCATTTCTCCATTCTGTTCTAATAAATTGCACCTGAATTTGATTTGAAACTCTAATCTCTCATATCTATCAAGCTTTATGCTTACTAAAGCAAACAGATGAATTTTTAAGCCCTACCCCATGCCGGTTCACCTGAAGATTGAAACGTTACCCATTTTGCACCTAATGAACATACTATAGCTCAGCAGGAGATTAAACACAAATCTTCTCAAATGAAGTAACAGCTGCTTGAAAACATTAGTCTGGTAAGAAAGCTGTAATAAAAGAAATCTGGGTGCCATGGGAATCCAACACACCAATTTTTAATTAGGCAATAAAAATGCATTCTATGGTTGACCATACAGGCAATAAATGCTGCCCATCCTAGATAAGATACAAAATATAGTAGTTGGAATTTTCACTCAAGTGTTATATTGCATCTATGCCGTACATTTTCTTGAGGCTGATGGTTAGGCCAAATTCGTTGCAGGCAGCCGCAAACCTGTCGCTGAGATTCTGCAGACACTCTTCAGACTGAGATGTTAATGCAGCATCGTCAGCAAAGAGAAATTCCCTGATGAGGACTTTCCGTACTTTGGTCTTCGCTCTAAGACGGGCAAGGTTGAACAACCTGCCACCTGATTTTGCGTGGAGGAAAAGTCCTTCTTCTGAAGACTTGAACGCATGTGAGAGCAGCAGGGAGAAGAAAATCCCAAACACTGCAGGTGCGAGAACACAGCCCTGTTTCATGCCACTCAGGATAGGAAAAGGGTCTGATCAGGTGCCGCTATGCTGAATTGTGCCTTTCATATTGTCATGGAATGAGGTGATACTTTGGTGGACATCCAATCTTTTCTAGCAGTCTGAAGAGACCACATCTGCTGACCAAGTCAAAGGCTTTGGTGAGATCAATGAAAGCAACGTAGAGGGGCATCTGTTGTTCGTGGCATTTCTCCTGTAGCTGATGAAAGGAGAACAGGAGGTCAATGGTCGATCTCTCTGCTCGAAAACCACACTGTGCCGGAGGGTAGACATGCTCGGCCAGCTACTGGAGCCTGTTTAAAGCGACTCGAGCGAAGACTTTCCCCACTATGCTGAGCAGGGAGATTCCACGGTAGTTGTTGCAGTCACCGCGGTCACCTTTGTTTTTATAGAGGGTGATGATATTGGCATCGCGCATGTCCTGTGGTACTGCTCCCTCCTCCCAGCACAGTCAAAGCAGTTCGTAGAGTGCTGAGAGTATAGGTTAGCACTCAATTATTTCAGGGGTAATGCCGTCCTTTCCAGGGGCTTTTCCGCTGGCTAGAGAATCAATGGCATTACTGAGTTCCGATTTTGTTGGCTGTACGTCCAGCTCATCCATGACTGGCAGAGGCTGGGCTGCATTGAGGGCGGTCTCAGTGACAACATTCTCCCTAGAGTATAGTTCTAGGTAGTGCTCCACCCAGCAGTCCATTTGCTTGCGTTGGTCAGTGATTGTGTCCCCTGATTTAGATTTGAAGGGGGAGATCTTCTTGATGGTTGGCCCAAAAGCTCTCTTAATGCCATCATACATTCCTCTGATGTTTCCAGTGTCTCAGACCAACTGTATATGACTGCATAGGTGTTGCCAGTAGTCATGGGACAGGACGTCAGAAATGCTCCATCCATCAATATCGGTGACCACGCTCTGGAAGTGGTTCAAGCGTTCACCTACCTAGGCTCAACTATCACCAGTAACCTGTCTCTCGATGCAGAAATCAACAAGCGCATGGGAAAGGCGTCCACTGCTATGTCCAGACTGGCCAAGAGAGTGTGGGAAAATGGGGCACTGACACGGAACACAGAAGTCCGCGTGTATCATGCCTGTGTCCTCAGTACCTTGCTCTACGGCAGCGAGGCCTGGACAACGTATGTCAGCCAAGAGCGACATCTCAATTCATTCCGTCTTCACTGCCCCCGGAGAATCCTTGGCATCAGGTGGCAGGACCGTATCTCCAACACAGAAGTCCTCGAGGCGGCCAACATCCCCAGGTTATACACACTACTGAGTCAGCGGCGCTTGAGATGGCTTGGCCATGTGAGCCGCATGGAAGATGGCAGGATCCCCAAGGACACATTGTACAGCGAGCTCGCCACTGGTATCAGACCCACCGGCCGTCCATGTCTCCACTTTAAAGACATCTGCAAACGAGACATGAAGTCCTGTGACATTGATCACAAGTCGTGGGAGTCAGTTGCCAGCTATCGTCAGAGCTGGCGGGCAGCCATCAAGGCAGTGCTAAAGTGTGGCGAGTCGAAGAGACTTAGCAGTTGGCAGGAAAAAAGACAGAAGCGCAAGGGGAGAGCCAACTGCGAAACAGCCCCGACAACCAATTTTATCTGCAGCACCTGTGGAAGAGTCTGTCGCTCTAGTATTGGCCTTTATAGCCACTCCAGGTGCTGCTCCACAAACCACTGACCACCTGCAGGCGCTTACCCATTGTCTCCCGAGACAAGGAGGCCAAAGAAGAAGAATGCCGTACATTAAATTTCTACAATATTTTCACATTTATTTTTCCCTTTATTCATTTGGACGTGACAATAATTAAACCATGTACTACGATGCAAATTTTCTGAATCTGCAAAGGTTTTTTTTTTTATTTGCCCGACCCAATACATTGATGATACGAACTCAATGGTTTCATAATTAACAAATCAACTTGGGTCATTATAGTACATCTCATAGTTATGATCTATGCTCACAGAGTTATTACTGCACAGAAAGATGCTAGTTGGCCCCTCAACTGCATGCCGCTCTGTGTAGACAAGTCCAGTCAGTCCACTCCCCCGCTCTATCTCTGTAGCCCTACAAGTTTATTTCCTCAAGTGCCCATTTATTTACTATTCAAATCATTCACTGTCTCCGCTTCCATCATGCTCAGAGGCAGCGCGTTCCAGGTCATTACCGCTTATTGCACAAGAATTCTTCCTTACATCACTCCTGCATCTCTTGTCCAAAATCTTAAATCTGCATCCCCTAATCATCTAATAGGAACAGCTTTTGTCTACCTTATCTAAACCCATCAGAATCGTGTCCACCTCGCTCAAAATTTTCTTTGCTCCAAGGAGAAAAATCTCCTCTGCACCCTCTCAAGAACCTTCACATCCTTCCTGAAGTGTGGTGACCAGATCAGTTAGTTGTGGCTGAACCAGAGCTTTACAAAGATTCAGCCTAACCTCCCTGCTTTTGTACTCAATACGTCGAATTACAAAGCCAAGAATCCATACACTTTGCGAATTACTCTCAATATGTCCTGCCACCTTCAAGGATTTGGGCACATGAACCCCAAGGTCCCTCTGCCCTTAGGTATTCTTTAGAACTGTGCCATTAAGTCTTTACTATCTCGTCCCAGCTCTTCTGCCAAAATGCATCACTTCATACTTTTATGTATTATATTCCACCTGCCAAATGTGTGCCCATTCTGCTAGCCTATCTATATCCTGTTGTAGTCAATTGGTGTCATCCTCACTGTGTCACACCATGTTTGGCAACAGCAAATTTTGAAATTTTACTCTATTCCAATACAAAAATGTGGCCCTAACACTGAACCTTGAGGAACACCACTCTCTACCATCCTCCAGTCTGAAAAACAACCATTTACCACATGATGCTGTTTTCTGACCTTAAGCCAAGATTTTATCCAAGCTGACACTCACCTATTCCATGAGCTTCGATTTTGTTAATTAGACTTTTATGTAGTACTTTCTCAAACGCTTCCTTAGAATCCATTGCTTTCCCTTCATCAACTGGACCAGAAACTTAACTGGACTAGCCATACAAATATAGTGACTACAAGAGCACATCAGAGGCTGGGAATTCTGTGGGGAGTAACTCACCACCTGACTCACCAAAACCAAAAGACACAAGTCAGGAGAGTCATGTAATACTCTCCATTTGCCCGGATAGGTGCAGCTCCAACAATATTCAAGAAGCACGACACCATCCAGGACTTGATGGGCACCCGATCCACCACTGGCACACAATGGCAGTGGTGTGTACCATATACAAGATGTACTGCAGCAACACATCAAACCTCCTTTGACAGCACCTTCCAACTCTTAACTATGGAATCTCCTCGAACAGCTGCATTTCTATTCTTTGCTGTTCCCTTCTGTGCAGTCCCTTGCTCATTAATTTAGACCCTGAAAAAAATTTGGTACTCCATTCATTTAAGGTTAGTAGTTAAAAGTTGTTACTGTGCCACATTACAATGCTTTGTCCAAATAGTATTCCACAACGCAGTTCAATTCCCTCTGGCTTATACTGACATTATACTAACATACGAATTAGCAGCAGGAGGAGGCTACTCGGCCCTTCGAGCCTGCTTCGCCATTTAATAAGTTCATGGCTGAACTGATACTCCATATTTCCACATATCCCCGATAACCGTCCACCACCGCCACCCCCCCAAGATAACCATCCACCCCCTTATCAAGAATCTATCTACCTCGGCCTTAAAATATTCAAAGACTCTGCTTCCACTGCCTTTTGAGGAAGAGAATTCCAAAGACTCACGACCCTCTGAGAAGAAATTTCTCACCTGTGTCTTAAATAGGCGACCCCTTATTTTTAAAAACGATTTTTAAAACGAAGTTCTAGATTCTACCACAAGGGGAAATATCCTTTCCATATCCACCTTGTCAAGACCCCTCAGGATCTTATGTTTCAATCAAGTCACCTTTCACTCTTCCAAATTCCAGTGGATACAAAGTCTAGCCTGTCCAATCTTTCCTTGTAAGACAGCTTGCCCATTCCAGGTATTAGTCTAGACCATTAGTCATGACCTCATCACAGCCTTGGTTCAAACATGGACAAAAGCGCTAAACTCAAGAGGTGAGGCGAGAGTGACTGCCCTTGACATCAAGGCAGCATTTGACAGAGTATGGCATCAAGGAGCCCTAGCAAAACTGAGGTCAATGGGAATCGGGGGTAAACCTCCGCTGGTTGGAGTCATACCTAGCGCAAAGGAAGATGGTTGTGGTTGTTGGAAGTCAATCATCTGAGCTTCAGGACACCACTGCAGGAGTTCCTCAGGGTGGTGTCCTAGGCCCAAACATCTTCAGCTGCTTCATCAATGACCTTCCTTCAATCATAAGGTCAGAAGTGGGGATGTTCACTGATAATTGCACAATGTTCAGCACCATTCGCGACTCCTCAAATACTGAAGCAGTCCATGTCGAAATGCGGCAAGAATTGGATAATATCCAGGCTTGGGCTGATAAGTGGCAAGTAACATTTGCGCCACACAAGTGCCGGGCAATGACCATCTCCAACAAGAGAGAATCTAACCATCTCCCTTTGATATTCAATGGCATTACCATCGCTGAATCCCCCACTATCAACATCCTTGGGTGGTGGGGGGTACCATTGACCAGAAACTGAACTGGAGCAGTCATATAAATACCATGGCTACAAGAGCAGGTCAGAGGCTAGGAATCCTGCAGCGACTAACTCACCTCCTGACTCCCCAAAGCCTGTCCACCATCTACAAGGCACAAGTCAGGAATGTGGTGGAACACTCTCCACTTGCCTGAATGGGTGCACCTCCAACAAAACTCAAGATGCTCTACACCATCCAGGACAAAGCAGCCCGCTTGATTGGCGCACCATCCACAAACATTCACTCCCTCCACCACCAACGCACAGTGGCAGCAGTGTGTACCATCTACAAGATGCACTGCAGCAATGCACCAAGGCTCCTCAGACAGCACCTTCCAAACCCGCGACCTCTACCACCTAGAAGGACAAGAGCAGTAGATGCAAGTTCCCGTCCAAGTCACACACCATCCTGACTTGGAACTATATCGCCGTTCCTCCACTGTCGCTGGGTCAAAATCCTGGAACTCCCTTCCTAACAGCACCGTGGGTGTACCTACCTTACATGGACTGCAGCAGTTCAAGGCAGCAGCTCACCACCACCTTCTCAAGGGCAATTAGGGATGGGCAATAAATGCTGGCATAGCCAGTGACACCCACATCCCATGAATGAATAAAAAAAAGTAAACCTTCTCTGTACTACCAACACATTAACATCCTTCCTTAAATAAGGAGACCACTACTGTACACAGTACTCCAGATGTGGTCTCACCAATGCCCTATACAGCTGAAGCATTATCTCCCTACTTTTGTATTCAATTCCCCTCGCAATAAACAATAACATTCTATTAGCTTTCCTGTATACTAACCTTTTGCGATTCATGCACTAGGACAGTCAGATCCCTCTACATCTCAGAGCTCTGCAATCTCTCACTACTTAGATAAAATGCTTTTTTATTCTTCCTGCCAAAGTGGACAATTTCACACATTATACTCCATTTGCAAGGTCTTTGCCCACTCACTTAACCTATCTATATACCTTTGTAGCCTCATGTTCTCTTCACAACTTACTTTCCTACCTTTGTCTCATCAGAAAATTGAGCAAATTCAGTCCCTTCATCCAAGTCATTTATAGAAATTGTAAAAAGTTGAGGCCCTAGCACAGTTCCTTGTGGTACACCAACCAGAAAATTACCCATTTATGCCTACTGTATCCTGTTAGCTAGCCAATCTTCTATCCATGCCAATGTGTTACCCCCTACACTATGAGCTTTTATTTTTTGCAATAACTTTGATTTGGCACCTTATCAAATGCCTTCTAGAAATCTAAGTACAATACATCCACTGGTCCCCCTTTATCCACAGCACATGCAACTCCCTCAAAGAACTCCAATAAATTAGTTAAATATGATTTGTCATTCACAAAACCGTGTTGACTCTGCCGGATTACTTTGAATTTTCTAAATGCCCTGCTATAGTGTCTTTAATAATAGCTTCTAACATTTTCAATATGACAAATGTTAAGCTAACTAGCCTGTAGTTTTCTGCTTTCTGTTTCCCTCCTTTTTTAAATAAAAGGAGTTACATTGGCTATGTTCCAATCTAACGGATCCTTCCCCAACCCTAGGGAATTTTGGAAAATTAAAACTAATACATCAACTATCTCAATAAAAGCAAAATACTGCGGATGCTGGAAATCTGAAATAAAAACAAGAAATGCTGGAAATACTCAGCAGGTCTGGCAGCATCTGTGGGGAGAGAAGCAGAGTAAACGTTTCAGGTCAGTGACCCTTCTTCATAACTGGCAGATATTAGAAATGTGAAAGGTTTTAAGCAAGAAAAGCAGGGGTGGGGCAAGTGATAACAAAGAAGGTGGTGCAGATAGGACAAGGTCACAGAGAATAACCGACCAGAAGGTCATGGACCAAAGGCAAACAATATGTTAATGGTGTGTTGAAAGACAAAGCATTCGAACAGATAGTGTGTTAACGGACTAAAAATTGAACAGCTGCAAGTACAAACATGAAAAAAAACAGTAGGTAAGCAAAACAAGATAAAATAAATCCAAAAAAAAAAAGACTAAAAATAAAAGTAAAATGGGGGGGGGCCAGTCATGCTTTGAAATTATTGAACTCAATGTTCAATCCGGCAGGCTGTAGTGCGCCGAATCGGTAAATGAGATGCTGTTCCTCGAGCTTGCCTTGATGTTCACTGGAACACTGCAGCAATACCAAGGCAGAGATGTGAGCATGAGCGCAGAGGGGAGTGTTGAAATGGCAAGCAACCGGAAGCTCGGGGTCATGCTTTTGGTCTGAGCGGAGATATTCCGCAAAGCGGTCGCCCAGTCTGCGTTTGGTCTCCCCAATGTAGAGGAGATCACATTGTGAGCAGCGAATACAGTATACTACATTGAAAGAAGTACAAGTAAATCGCTGCTTCACCTCAAAGGAGCGTTTGGAGCTTGGGATTGTGAGAAGAGAGGAGGTAAATGGGCAGGTATTACAGCTCCTGTGATTGCAGGGGAAGGTGCCATGGGAAGGGGTACGAGGTGGTGGGGGTAATGGAGGAGTGGACCAGGGCGTCGCGGAGGGAATGATCCCTTCGGAATGCTGACAGGAGAAGGGAGGAGAAGATGCATTTGGTAGTGGCATCAGGCTGGAGGTGGCGGAAATGGCAGAGGATGATCCTTTGGATATGGAGGCTGATGGGGTGGAAAGTGAGGACAAGAGGAGCCCTGTCACGGTTTTGGGAGGGAGGTGAAGGGGTGAGGGTAGAGGTGCGGGAAATGGGCCGGACACGGTTGAGGGCCCTGTCAACCACAGTGTGGGGGGGAACCTCGGTTGAGGAAAAAGGAAGACATATCAGAAGCGCTGTCATGGAAGGTAGCATCAACAGAGCAGATGCGTCAGAGTCGGAGAAACTGGGAGAATGGAATGGAGTCCTTACAGGAGGCAGGGTGTGAAGTGTAGTCGAGGTAGCTGTGGGAGTTGTTGGGCTTATAATGGATATTAGTAGACAGCCTATCCCCAAAGATGGAGACAGAGAAGTCGAGGAAGGGAAGTGTCGGAGATGGACCATGTGAAGGTGAGAGAAGGGTGGAAATTAGAAGCAAAGTTGTAAGTTTTCCATTTCAGGGCGGGAGCAGGAAACGGCACCGACTATCTCACTAGTCACTTCTTTTAACACCCTAGGTTGAAGTCCATCAGGACTCGGGGATTTGTCAACCCGAGCTCCAACAATTTCTTCAGTACCACTTTCCTGGTGATTGTAATTTTCTTGAGTTCCTCCCTCCCTTCCAGACAGCTAATACTAGGATGTTACTTGGATCCTCAATAGTGAAGACCGATTGCAAAATATCTGTTCAATAAAAACATACTACGGTCTTGAAGCGAGCTCCTGCGAACTTACATGCACTATGCAATTTGGAGCACACCACTTAAAGTTGATCTTCCTGAGGTTGCACGGCATTAATACTTATACAGCAGCACCTTTCACGATCTCAAGAGTTTTCAAAGCACTTCACAGTCAATGAAGTACTTCTGAAGTGTGGTCACTATTATAAATGTAGGGAAATATGGCAACTAATTTGCACACAGAAAACTCCCATGAACAACAAAGACCAGAATATCTCTTTTTTGATGGTGTTGGTTGAGGAACAAAATATTGGCCAGGAAACAAGGAAAATTCTTCTGCTCTTCAAATAGCGCCTTGGGATCTTTTATGCCGTGGCTTAGTGGGTAGCACTCTCCTCTGAGTGAGAAGGTGTGGGTTCAAGTCCCAGTCCAGGTCTTGAGCACTAAAATAAAGGCTGATACTCCACTATCGACAAAGGTGCTGTCTTTCGGATGAGACATTAAACAGAGGCCCATGTGCCTTCTCATGTGGACACAAAAGACCCCGATGGCACTATTTTGAAGAGCAGTGGAGATACCTTCTGTGTTCAGGCCAATATTTATGCCTCAATTGACAAAAGAGCTGAACTCAAGAGGTGAGATGAGAGTGACTGCCCTTGACATCAAGGCAGCATCTGACAGAGTATGGCATCAAGGAGCCCGAGCAAAACTGGAGTCAATGGGAATCAGCGGGAAAACTCTCCACTGGTTGGAGTCATACCTAGCACAAAGGAAGAGGGTTGTGGCTGTTGGAGGTCAATCATCTCAGCTCCAGGACATCACTGCAGGAGTTCCTCAGGCCCAACCATCTTCAGCTGCTTCATCAATGACCTTCCTTCAATCATAAAGTCAGAAGTGGGGATGTTCGCTGATGACTGAACAATGTTCGGCACCATTCGCAACTCCTCAGATACTGAAGCAGGCAATGCAGAAATGCAGCAAGACATGGACAATATCCAGGCTTGGGCTGATAAGTGGCAAGTAACATTCGCACTATACAAGTGCCAGGCAATGACCATCTCCAACAAGACAGAATCTAACCATCTCCCCTTGACATTCAATAGCATTATGATCGCTGAATCCCCCCACTATCAAAATCCTAAGGGCTACCATTGACCAGAAACTGAACTGCAGTAGCCAGATAAATACCGTGGCTACAAGAGCAGATCAGAGGCTAGGAATCCTGTGGCGAGTAACTCACTTCCTGACTCCCCAAAGCCTGCCCACCATCTACAAGGCACAAGTCAGGAGTGTGATGGAATACTTTTCACTTGCCTGAATGGGTGCACCTCCAACAACATTCAAGAAGCTCGACACCATCCAGGACAAAGCAGCCCGCTTGATTGGCACACCATCCACAAACATTCACTCCCTCCACCACTGACGCACAGTGGCAGCAGTGTGTACCATCTGCAAGATACACTGCAGCAACGCACCAAAGCTCCTTAGACAGCACCTTCCAAACCCGCGACCTCTACCAACTAGAAAGACATGGGCAGCAAATGCATGGCATCACCACCACCTGCAAGTTCCCCTCCAAGCCACACACCATCCTGACTTGGAACTTATATCGCCGTTCCTCCACTGTCGCTGGGTCAAAATCCTGGAACTCCCTTCTTAACAGATGTGCCTATCTTATATGGACTGCAGTGGTTCCAGAAGGCAGCTCATCACCACCTTCTCAAGGGCAATTAGGGATGGGCAATAAATGCTGGCCTGGCCAGCACTGCCCACATCCCATGAATGAATGAAAAGAAAAAAAAAAAAATCACAAATAAATTATCTGGCCATTATCACCTTGCTGTTTCTGGGAACTTGCTGTGTGCAAAGTGGATGCTGCATTTCCTACATAAGTGGCTGCACTTCAAAAGTACTCCATTGTCTGTAAAGTGCTTTAGTAAGTTCTGTGGTTGTGAAAGGCGCTACATAAATGAAAGTCTTTCTATGAGAATGTAGACAGCATCTCGGTTTAACATCTCATCCAAAAGATAGAACTGACAAAGCAGCATTCCCTCAACTGGGCACTCAAGCGTTGGCCTAATTTATGTGCTCAAGTCTCTGCAATGGGACTTAAACGCACAACCTCCAACTCAGGGCAAGAGTGCTACCAGTGAGCTAGGACTGCCATTCTGTGAAAGCTGTATCAAGTGGTTTGACAAGAAAGTGTTGAGCACAACACTCCCACTTACTGGCATGTGAGGCTGCCATACAAGAGATAGAATGGATTGTAGTTCCTGGTCAGACATAGCGACAACAATTTAGAACTGGTTTGCTATTTAGTGTTGCATTTGCTCAGTTTTATTGCCTGGAGCAGCAAATAGGTTGAAATGGCTGCATGATACACTAGGGTAACTAGAGACAGACCTTGAAGGGCACAGTATCAGTATGGGGAACATGAAGACTGGAACCCTCTCAGGTGGATATAACAGATCCCACTGTTCTTTTTGAAAAAGGGCTGGGCAGTTCTCATATCCTGGGCAATATTTATTCTTCAACAAACACCTGAAACTGATGATCTGATCACTAATTTCATTACTGTTTGATAGCTTGCTGTGCAGAAATTGGTTGCTTAATTTCCTACATTACAACAGTGACAACACTTCAAAAGTATTTAATTGGTTCTAAAGCACCTTGACACACCTTTAAGTAGTGAAAAGTGCTCTACAAACACCAGCCTATTTTCTTATGTTTGGATTAATTCAACTCACTTCAAGCAAAGATTTATTTGAACATTTTTTTAAAAAGTTCAATTCAAACCCTATGTTCAAAAAAAGAAAATTGAATTAAAAATCACTAAAAATAGAAATGTCAAATTGATTGTGGTTTATAGGCTGCTTATCTTAGATGCATTACATTAACCTACTGGAGTGGCAGCTATCCCACACTGGTTACACAACTCATACTATGCAAAATTTGCTATAGCAATTTCATTGTTAATCATGTTGAAGCAGCACTTATTTAAAAATGTATTAAAAACCTGATAACTGTGGAATGCCTACGTCAGGTTATCAAAAATAACTTCAATTTAAAATCTAGTTATTAATGTAAATTAAATTTTCCATCAAATCTACCCAGCAATCACTTTATTTCATGAGTTTCACTTAATAGATTTGCTCAAATTGAATGTCATAAAAGCAGAATAAAGTCATATTACTGCACCAATAGCCTGGAGATAAATCAAGGGGAGAATATCACACCAGATTAGTAGTGAGGCTGAAGATCAGAAACCCTGGAATTGGGATATTTACCTCATTAATGAGTCAGAAATTCATTGCTTCTCTACTACTTCCCAGGGTTTGTTAAGGAGAGGTGCAAAGAAGGGAAGTAGAGTGCCTACAGCACATTCTCTGTAAAACTTCATTCACATAGTCATTAGAATTCAAATCTTAAAAAGATTTCCAACCTAAATCAAATATCCAGATACAACTGTAAACATTAAAAAAAAATTATACACATTTTTAAACCGTCAGGAGTTTGGGAGGGGAAAAAAACTAGACAAGTATCATTTAACTAAGCTATGCTAGTGGGGCATTATAGGGACAAGTCACATGGTTTAATTGGTATTACATACCATTATTGCTATCACAGAGACATGGTTGAGGGAGGGGCAGGACTGGCAGTTCAACATTCCAGGGTGTAGAATCTTCAGGTATGACAGGGGAGGGGATAAAAGAGGTGGCATTACACTGTTGATCAAGGAGTCAATTACTGCAGTAAGGAGGGATGATATACAAAGAACAAAGAACAGTACAGCACAGCACAAGAACAGGCCATTCGGCCCTCCAAGCCTGCGCCGATCTTGATGCCTGCCGAAATTAAAACCTTCTGCACTTCCGGGGTCCGTATCCCTCTATTCCCATCCTATTCATGTATTTGTCAAGATGCCTCTTAAACGTCATTATCGTACCTGCTTCCACCACCTCCCCCGGCAACAAGTTCCAGGCACTCACCACCCTCTGTGTAAAGAACTTGCCTCGCACATCCCCTCTAAACTTTGCCCCTCTCACCTTAAACCTATGCCCCCTAGTAACTGACTCTTCCACCCTGGGAAAAAACTTCTGACTATCCACTCTGTCCATGCCACTTATAACTTTGTAAACCTCTATAATGTCGCCCCTCCACCTCCATCGTTCCAGTGAAAACAATCCGAGTTTATCCAACCTCTCCTCATAGCTAATGCCCTCCAGACCAGGCAACATCCTGGTAAACCTCTTCTGTACCCTCTCCAAAGCCTCCACGTCCTTCTGGTAGTGTGGCGACCAGAATTGCACGCAATATTCTAAGTGTGGCCTAACTAAAGTTCTGTACAGCTGCAGCATAACTTGCCTATTTTTATACTCTATGCCCGACCGATGAAGGCAAGCATGCCGTATGCCTTCTTGACTACCTTATCCACCTGCGTTGCCACTTTGTGACCTGTGGACCTGTACGCCCAGATCTCTCTGCCTGTCAATACTCCTAAGGGTTCTGCCATTTACTGTACACTTCCCACCTGCATTAGACCTTCCAAAATGCATTACCTCACATTTGTCTGAATTAAACTCCATCTGCCATTTCTCCGCCCAAGTCTCCAACCGATCCATATCCTGCTGTATCCTCTGACAATCCTCATCACTGTCCGCAACTCCACCAACCTTTGTGTCGTCCGCAAACTTACTAATCAGACCAGCTACATTTTCCTCCAAATCATTTATATATACTACAAAGAGCAAAGGTCCCAGCACTGATCCCTGCAGAACACCACTAGTCACATCACTCCATTCAGAAAAGCACCCTTCCACTGCTACCCTCTGTCTTCTGTGACCGAGCCAGTTCTGTATCCATCTTGCCAGCTCCCCTCCAATCCCGTGTGACTTCACCTTTTGTATCAGTCTGCCATGAGGGACCTTGTCAAAGGCTTTACTGAAGTCCATATAGATAACATCCACTGCCCTTCCTTCATCAATCATCTTTGTCACTTCCTCAAAAAACTCAATCAAATTAGTGATATCTTAGAAGGTTCCTCAAATGAGGCCATGTGGGTAGAACTTAAAAACAGAAAGGGGGCAATCACTTGGCTGGGAGTATACTACAGGCCGCCAAACAGGCAGGGAGAGATAGAGGAGCAGATATGTAGGCAAATCTCAGAGGTGTAAAAATAATAGGGTAATAGTAGGGGATTTCAACTTCCCCAATACCAACTGGGATAGTCTTGGTGCAAAAGGCTTAAAGGGGGTGGAATTCTTAAAAATGCATACAGGAGAGCTTCGAGTCAGTACGTAAATAGTCCTACAAGAGAAGGGGCAGTACTGGAACTAATCCTAGGGAATGAAGCCAGACAAGTGGTAGTAGTGTCAATGGGGTAACATTTCGGGGATAGTGACCATAACTCTGCAAGATTTAAGGTAGTTATGGAAAAGGACAAAGGTGGACCGAAAATAAAAAGGTACTGAATTGGGGGAAGGCCAATTTTATGATAAAACAGGATCTGGCCAAAGTGGACTGGGAGCAGTTACTTGTAGGAAAGTCGACATCAGACCAGTGGAAGTCATTCAACGAGGAAATAGTGAGTGTTCAGGGCCAACATGAACCCATTAAGGTGAAGGGTAGGACCAACAAGTCCAAGGAACCCTGGATGTCAAGGGATATAGAGGATTGGATCAGTAAGAACAAAAGGAGGCTTATGGCAGATTCAGAGTGCTGAAAACAGCAGAGGCACTAGAGGAGTATAGAAAGTGCAGAGGGGTACTTAAAGAAATTAGGAGACTGAAGAGGGGACATGAAAAAACACTGGCAGGCTAGATAAAGGGAAATCCTAAGGCGTTTTATAAGTATATTAAGGGCAAGAGGATAACCAGGGAAAGATAAGTGCCCATTAGGGACCAAAGTGGCAATGTGCGTGTGGAGCCGGAGGACATAGGTGAGGTTTTAAATGATTACTTTTCATCTGTCTTCACTATGGAGAAGGACGATGTAGGTGTAGAGATCAGGGAAGGGGATTGTGATATACTCGAACATATTACATTGAAAGGGAGGAAGTATTAGCTATTTTAGCAAGCTTAAAAGTGGATAATCCCCAGGCCCAGATGAGATGTATCCCAGGCTGTTATGATTAGATTAGATTAGAGATACAGCACTGAAACAGGCCCTTCGGCCCACCGAGTCTGTGCCGACCATCAACCACCCATTTATACTAATCCTACACTAATCCCATATTCCTACCAAACATCCCCATCTGTCCCTATATTTCCCTACCACCTACCTATACTAGTGACAATTTATAATGGCCAATTTACCTACCAACCTGCAAGTCTTTTGGCTTGTGGGAGGAAACCGGAGCACCCGGAGGAAACCCACGCAGACACAGGGAGAACTTGCAAACTCCACACAGACAGTACCCAGAATCGAACCCGGGTCCCTGGAGCTGTGAGGCTGCAGTGCTAACCACTGCGCCACTGTGTGAGGCAAGAGAGGAGATTGCAGGGGCTCTGACACAAATTTTCAAATCCTCTCTGGCCACAGGAGAGTTACCAGAGGATTGGAGGACAGCAAATGTGGTACCATTATTTAAGAAGGGTAGCAGGGATAAACCAGGTAATTACAGGCCAGTGAGTCTATCAGCAATTGGGAAACTATTGGAAAAAAATTGAGGGTCAGGATTAATCTGCACTTGGAGAGGCAGGGATAGTCAGCATGGCTTTGTCATGGGAAAATGTGTCTGACTAACTTGATTGTATTTTTTGAGGGGGTGACGAAATGTGTAGATGAGGGTAAAGCAGTTGAGGTAGTCTATATGGACTTCAGTAAGGATTTTGATAAGGTCCTGTATGGAAAATTGGTTCAGGTGGTAAGAGCCCATGAGATCCAAGGCAATTTGGAAAATTGGATCCAAAATTGGCTTAGTGGCAAGAGACAGAGGGTAATGGTTGAGGGTTGTTTTTGCGAGTGGAAGCCTGTGATCAGTGGTGTACTGCAGGGATCGGTGCTGGGACCCTTGCTGTTGTAGTGTACATTAATGATTTAGACATGAATATAGGAGGTATGATCAGTAAGTTCGCAGATGACACGAAAATTTGAGTCGTAAATAATGAGGAAAGCCTTAGATTACAGGACGATATAGATGGGCAGGAAAGATGGGCGGAGCAGTGGCAAATGGAATTTAATCCTGAGAAGTGAGAGGTGATGCATTTTGGGAGGACCAACAAGGCAAGGGAATATACAATGGGTGGTAGGACCCTAGGAAGTACAGAGGGTCAAAGGGACCTTGGTGTACCTGTCCAAAGATCACTGAAGGCAGCAGCACAGGTAGATAATGTGGTTAGGAAAGCATATGGGATACTTGCCTTTATTAGGCGAGGCATAGAATAAAAGAGCAGGGAGGTAATGATGGAGCTTATAAAACGCTAGTTAGGCCACAGCTGGAGTACTATGTACTGTTCTGGGCACCACACTATAGGAAGGATGTGATTGCACTGGAGAGGGTGCAGAGGAGATTGACCAGGATGTTGCCTGGGCTGAAGCATTTCGGCTATGAAGAGAGACTGAAAAGGCTAGGGTTGTTTTCCTTAGAGCAGAGAAGGCTGGGTGGGGGGAGGGGGGGGGGGGGGGGGGAGATACGATTGAGGTATACAAAATTATGAGGGGCATTGATAGGTTAGTTAGGAAGAAATTTTTTCCCTTAGCGGAGGGGACAATAACCAGGGGGTATAGATTTAAGGTAAGATGCAGGGGATTCAGAGGGAATTTGAGGAAAAAAAATTTCCACCCAGAGTGTGGTTGGAATCTGGAACACACTGCCTGAAGAGGCGGTAGAGGCAGGAACCCTCAACATTTAAGAAACATTTAGATGAGCACTTGAAACGCCATAGCATACAAGGCTACGGGCCAAGTGCTGGAAAATGGGATTAGAATAGTTAGGTGCTTGATGGCCGTCACAGACACGATGGGCCGAAGGGCCTGTTTCTGTGCTGTATAACTCTATGACATACATAATGAAAGGAGTAATTAAATGGAGAAAAATTAAATGCAAGGCAAATCCAAAATCACAAATTGGTTGCTGCGTTTCTTGCGTTACAACAGATGAACTGAGGCCAGGGTGGAGCTTAGTGTTATTCCAAGGGCAGAAATAGGCAGTCTTAGGCTTGGTAATGTGGTCGGAAGCTCATCCCATAGTCAAGTAAAACGACAAGGTTGCGAACAGTCTGGTTCAGCCTCAGACAGTGATCAGGGAAAGGGATGAAGCCAGTGGCTAGGGAAGAGAGTTCATGGTAGGGACCAAAGACAATGGCTTCGGTTTTCTAAATATTTAGTTTGATGACATCTCAGCTCGCCCAGTACTGGATGTCAGACAAGCAGTCTGACAATTTAGAGACAGTGGATGGGTCAAGATGAGAGTTTAAGCTAGTGATATTTATAAACATAACTGAATATTAGGGAATGCGTGTTTTAAAACATCAAATTAATTATTTTTATTTATTCAGTCACCAGATGCAGGTGTTACTGGCACATCCTTAGTAGCGGTACACCGCCTTCTTTCACCACTGCAGTCCACATGGTGAAGGTACTCCCACAATGTTGTCAGGTCAGGAGTTCCAAGATTTTGACCCAGCAATGAAGGAACAGCATAATATGTCCAAGTCAGGATGATGTGTGAATTGGAGGGGAGGTTGCACCTATCGCACTTGTCCTTCTAGTTAGTAGATGTCACAGAATACACACACACACACACACACACACACACACACACACACACACACACACACACACACACACACACACACACACACACACGTACTGTTTTGGGGCCGTGCTCTCAATGTCCACTGTTTTTCACTTGCTTGACTTTGTTAGGAAGCTTGAACAAATGTGGTGTTTTGGACCATTAAATTTCTAAGCATTACCACACTTCAATGTGTGCCACAAAGAATGCTGAATCCTATCTCCTAGCAGTAATGACAAGGATGCACCTGACTTCATGCCCCTTCTCATTGTTTATTGTTTCTACAAATTGATCCTGATCTGCTTTCCATCCCAGCCAGATCTTGAGAAAGTGAGTTAACCACACTATTGTCCCATATTCTCTTTCACACATTGAACTAGTCTTCCTGCAAACTTGCTACATCCCGTGGATCAGCCATTCCATGCATGCACAGACCATCCATGGCATTTTAGTCAATGAACAGGTGTACAGTAGTGATACCACAATACCACTACAGACAGAATAGTGCTGTATCTGTGAGAGGAGAAAAGCAATCCCCTGCAGCATTGCTCGTGAATAAAAGGTTTTAAGGGACGAATTTCCTGCAATCAGAGAACTCTCTCATGCGGACATAAAAATCTCCACGACACCATTTGAAGAACAAGGGAGTTCTCCCTGGCCAACATTAATCCCTTTATCTGTTTTTAGTGATATTGATTATCTGGTCATTGTAACATGGCTGTTTCTAAGATCTTGCGGTGTGCAAATTGGCTGCTGGCTTTCCTACATTACATCACTGACTACACTTCAAAAGTACTTCATTGGTTGCAAGTGTCCTGAATGGTCTGTGTATGCACGGAATGGCTATTCCACAGGATGCAGCTGGTTTACAGGAAGACTAATCCAATATTGGAAAGAGAATATGGGAGAACAATGCCGTTCACTCACTTTCTAATGTCTTGAGGTTGCAAAAAAACACTACATAAGTGCAAGTCCTTTCTTTTCTATCACTCAGGTCACTTTTCCTGTCCACATTGTTGAGCCTGAGTATCTTTCTTTCTAGCCGTTATAATGCAATCTGGATGTCAGGAGAGTGTTAGCTAACTCACTTTACTCCCACATTATATTGAATTATAACACTACTATTAATGTACATTGCTGCTGTCAGAGCAGCAGTAAAAAAAAAAAAAATTTCCTGGATGCCAAGATAAAAAAAATCCAATAGCATTTTAAAAGGCTCACCTGCTGCACGGTCATGAAACAAAAAGGTTATTTTTTCTTCTAAGGATATCAATCTTTGTAAATTTTCCTTTGGTGTCTCCAATTCTTAAGTATTTTGAACTCTAGCCCTAACCCCAGAGTATATTCCAAAATAACATATGTTGGAAGTGGATTCTGGGACAGGATGGTACGGTAAGGAGAAATGATATTCAGGAGCTGCAATAACATATGAATGAGAAAAAAAAATAAGATATGGGATGAGCTTGAAAAAGCTGGAGAGGATGTGTATTATGGATAGAAGAAAAAGGTTCTCCTCGGAGAGTATAAGGTAGGTGTGTGCTAGGAAGGAACAAGTTTGGGCAAGAATTGGCAGCAGCAAGAGGGCTCGCACAAGAACACAAGAAATAGGAGTAGACCACATGGCCGATCGAGCCTGCTCCGCCATTCAAAATGATCATGGCTGATCTTCGGATTCAACTCCACTTTCCCACCCGCTCACCATATCCCTTGATTCCGAGACACCAAAGATTTGTCTATCCCAGCCTTAAATGTATTCAACAATGCAGCATCCACAACCCTCTGAGGTAGAGAATTCCAAAGATTCACAACCCTTTGAGCGAAGTAATTTGTCCTCATCTCAGTCCTAAATGATAGGCCTCTTATCCTGAGACTGTGCCCCCGTGTTTCAGATTCCCCGACCAGCGAAAATAATCTCAGTGTCTTATCCTATCCAGCCCCTTTCGAATCTTATATATTTCAATGAGACCACCTCATTCTTCTAAACTCCAGAGATTACTTAGCCTCTCATCATAGAACAACCCCCTCATCCCAGGGACCAATCTAGTGAACTTTGCTACACTGTCTCCAATGCAAGTATATGCTTTCTTAAATGTGGAGACCAAAACTGCACACAGTATTCCAGATGTGGTGTCACCAAAACTCTGATACAATTGTAGCAATATTTATTTATTTCTATACTCCAATCCCCTTGTAATAAAGGCCAACATGCCATTTGCCTTCCTAATTGCTTGTTGTACCGACATGTTAACTTTCTGCATTCCTTGTACAAGTGCACCCAAGTCCCTCAGAACATTGACACTTACAAGTTTCACACCTTTTAAAAAAATTCTGCTTTTCTGTTGCCTCCCAGGTGCACGGGTCAGGGACGTCTCAGATCGGCTGCAGAACATTCTAAAGGGGGAGGGTGAACAGCCAGTTGTCATTGTGCACATAGGCACTAATGATATAGGTAAAAAACGGGATGAGGTCCTACATGCAGAGTTTAGGGAGTTAGGAGCCAAGTTAAAAAGTAGGACCTCAAAGGTAGTAATCTCAGGATTACTACCAGTGCCACGTGATAGTCAGAGTGAAAATGAAAGAATAGTCAGGATGAATGCGTGGCTTGAGATGGTGCAGGAAGGAGGGGTTCAGATTTTTGGGACATTGGGACCGGTTCTGGGGGAGGTGGGACTATTACAAATTGGACGGTCTACACCTGGGCCGGACTGGAACCAATGTCCTTGGAGGTGCTTTTGCTAACGCTGTTGGGGAGGGTTTAAACTAATGTGGCAGGGGGATGGGAACCAATTGAGGTCAGTTGACAGTAAGGAGGTAGTAACAAAAGCCTGTAAGGAACTAGATAATGAAGTCAGTGTGACTAAGGGGAAGAGCAGGCAGGGAGCAGATGATGAATATAAAGGGACTGGTGGTCTGAGGTGCATTTGTTTTAATGCAAGAAGTGTAGTAGGTAAGGCAGATGAACTTAGGGCTTGGATTAGTACCTGGGAGTATGATGTTATTGCTATTACTGAGACTTGGTTGAGGGAAGGGCATGATTGGCAACTAAATATCCCAGGATATCGATGCTTCAGGCGGGATAGAGAGGGAGGTAAAAGGGGTGGAGGAGTTGCATTACTGGTCAAAGAGGATATCACAGCTGTGCTGAAGGAGGGCACTATGGAGGACTCGAGCAGTGAGGCAATATGGACAGAACTCAGAAATAGGAAGGGTGCGGTAACAATGTTGGGGCTGTACTACAGGCCTCCCAACAGCGAGCGTGAGATAGAGGTACAAATATGTAAACAGATTATGGAAAGATGTAGGAGCAACAGGGTGGTGGTGATAGGAGATTTTAATTTTCCCAACATTGACTGGGATTCGCTTAGTGTTAGAGGTCCAGATGGAGCAGAATTTGTAAGGAGCATCCAGGAGGGTTTTCTAGAGCAGTATGTAAATAGTCCAACTCGGGAAGGGGCCATACTGGACCTGGTGTTGGGGAATGAGCCCGGCCAGGTTGTTGAAGTTTCAGTAGGGGACTACTTTGGGAATAGTGATCACAATTCCGTAAGCTTTAAAATACTCATGGACAAAGACGAGAGTGGTCCAAAAGGGAGAGTGCTAAATTGGGGGAAGGCCAACTACACCAAAATTCGGCAGGAGCTGGGAAATGTAGATTGGGAGCAGCTGTTTGAAGGTAAATCCACATGTGATATGTGGGAGGCTTTTAAAGAGAGGTTGATTAGCGTGCAGGAGAGACATGTTCCTGTGAAAATGAGGGATAGAAATGGCAAGATTAGGGAACCATGGATGACAGGTGAAATTGTGAGACTAGCTAAGAGGAAAAAGGAAGCATACATAAGGTCTAGGCGGCTGAAGAAAGACGAAGCTTTGAAAGAATATCGGGAATGTAGGACCAATCTGAAACGAGGAATTAAGAGGGCTAAAAGGGGTCATGAAATATCTTTAGCAAACAGGGTTAAGGAAAATCCCAAAGCCTTTTATTCATATATAAGGAGAAAGAGGGTAACTAGAGAAAGGATTGGCCCACTAAAGGACAAAGGAGGAATGTTATGCTTGGACTCAGAGAAAATGGGTGAGATTCTAAACGAGTACTTTGCATCGGTATTCACCGAGGAGAGGGACATGACGGATGTTGAGGTTAGGAACAGATGTTTGATTACTCTAGGTCAAGTCGGCATAAGGAGGGAGGAAGTGTTGGGTATTCTAAAGGGCATTAAGGTGGACAAGTCCCCAGGTCCGGATGGGATCTATCCCAGGTTACTGAGGGAAGCGAGAGAGGAAATAGCTGGGGCCTTAACAGATATCTTTGCAGCATCCTTAAACACGGGTGAGGTCCCGGAGGACTGGAGAATTGCTAATGTTGTCCCCTTGTTTAAGAAGGGTAGCAGGGATAATCCAGGTAATTATAGACCGGTGAGCCTGACGTCAGTGGTAGGGAAGCTGCTGGAGAAGATACTGAGGGATAGGATCTATTCCCATTTGGAAGAAAATGGGCTCATCAGTGATAGGCAACATGGTTTTGTGCAGGGAAGGTCATGTCTTACCAACTTAATAGAATTCTTTGAGGAAGTGACAAAGTTGATTGATGAGGGAAGGGCTGTCGATGTCATATACATGGACTTCAGTAAGGCATTTGATAAGGTTCCCCATGGCAGGCTGATGGAGAAAGTGAAGGCGCTTGGGGTCCAAGGTGTACTAGCTAGATGGATAAAGAACTGGCTGGGCAACAGGAGACAGAGAGTAGCAGTAGAAGGGAGTTTCTCAAAATGGAGACGTGTGACCAGTGGTGTTCCACAGGGATCCGTGCTGGGACCACTGTTGTTTGTGATATACATTAATGATTTGGAGGAAAGTATAGGTGGACTGATTAGCAAATTTGCAGACGACACTAAGATTGGTGGAGTAGCAGGTAGTGAAGGGGACTGTCAGAGAATACAGCAGAATATAGATAGATTGGAGAGTTGGGCAGAGAAATGGCAGATGGAGTTCAATCAGGGCAAATGCGAGGTGATGCATTTTGGAAGATCCAATTCAAGAGTGAACTATACAGTAAATGGAAAAGTCCTGGGGAAAATTGATGTCCAGAGAGATTTGGGTGTTCAGGTCCACTGTTCCCTGAAGGTGGCAACGCAGGTAAATAGAGTGGTCAAGAAGGCATACGGCATGCTTTCCTTCATCGGACGGGGCATTGAGTACAAGAGTTGGCAGGTCATGTTACAGTTGTATAGGACTTTGGTTCGGCCACATTTGGAATACTGCGTACAGTTCTGGTCGCCACATTATCAAAAGGATGTGGATGCTTTGGAGAGGGTGCAGAGGAGATTCACCAGGATGTTGCCTGGTATGGAGGGCGCTAGCTATGAAGAGAGGTTGAGCAGATTAGGATTATTTTCATTAGAAAGACGGAGGTTGAGGGGGGACCTGATTGAGGTGTACAAAATCATGAGAGGTATAGACAGGGTGGATAGCAAGAGGCTTTTTCCCAGAGTGGGGGTTTCAATTACTAGAGGACACGAGTTCAAAGTGAAAGGGGAAAAGTTTAGGGGGGATATGCGTGGAAAGTTCTTTACGCAGAGGGTGGTGGGCACCTGGAACGCATTGCCAGCGGAGGTGGTAGATGCGGGCACGATGGAGTCTTTTAAGATGTATCTAGACAGATACATGAATGGGCAGGAAGAAAAGAGATACAGAACCTTGGAAAATAGGCGACATGTTTAGAGAGAGGATCTGGATCGGCGCAGGCTTGGAGGGCCGAAGGGCCTGTTCCTGTGCTGTAATTATCTTTGTTCTTGTTCTTTGTTCTTTGTTCTATTCTTATGACCAAAGTGCATAATTTCACACTTCCCTACATTATACGCCATCTGCCATCTTGTTGCCCACTCACTTAACCGGTTTATATCTCTTTGCAGCCTCTATGTCCTCCCCACAGCTTGCATCAGAAAATTTAGATACTATACTCAGTTTCTTCATCTAAGTCATTAATATAGATTGTAAATACCTGAGGCCCCAGCACTGATCCTTGCGGCACTCCACTTTTCACTACCTGCCAATTTGAAAATGCCCCGTTAATGTCCACTCGTTACTTCCCGTCTATTAACCAATCTATCCACGCTAATATACTACCCCCAAATCCATGAGCCCTTATCTTGCCTATTAACCTTTTGTGTGGCACCTTATCGAACGCCTTTTGGAAATCCAGGTATACTACATCTACTGGCTCCTCTTTATCTACCTTACCAGTTACAACCTCAAAAAACTTTAATAAACTTGTCAAACAGGATTTCCCTTAAGTAAAGACCTGTTCTAATCATACTGCGCTTTTCTAAATGCACTGTTAAAGACTTCCTGAATAAGATTCCAGCATTTTCCCAACGACGATGTTAGGCTCTCTCCCTTCTTTCTTGAAAAGCGGTGTAATATTTGCCAACTTTCAATCTGACAGGACCATTCCTGAATCTAAGGAATTTTGGAAAATCTTAGCTAGCACATTCACCATCTCTTTTAGAACACTAGGGTGTAGGCCATCAGGTCCTGGAGAATAGCCAGATTTTAGTCCCTTAAGTTTCGCCAATACTTTTTCTCTGCTGATATGAATTTCCTTAATTTCCTCACTTTTTAGTCCCTGGGTTACTGTATTTCTGGTATGGAACTTGCGCCTTCTACTGTGAAGACAGACAAAAAATATTTGTTCAATGCCTCTGCCGTTTCCTCATTCCCCATAATAATTTCTCCTGTCTCTGCCACTAAGGGGCCAATGTTTACTTTAGCTACTCTCTTCCTTTTGATATACCTATAAAAGCTCTTACAATCTGTTTTTATATTACAGGCTAGTTCACTCTCATTCTATTTTTTCCTTTAGCAACTTTTTGGTGGCCCTTTGCTGGTTTCTAAAACACTCCCAACTCTCAGATTTGTTACTTTTTTTTGCAACATTACAAGCCCTTTATTTTAATCTAATACTATCCCTAGCTTCCTGAGTGAGCCACAGATGGGTCTTCCTCGCCGTGTTTTTGTTTTTCAAAGGAATGTATTTATGTTGATAACTTGAATTTTTGTTTAAAAGGTTTCTTATTGTTCAATCAGCTGCATTTGCTGACAACACGACCACTAGATGGTGCAGTAACTTGCTGCATTTGCGCATGTGTCTCATGTACTGAAACGTCACTGCGACATTTTGGTAGCTGCCAGCGCTGCTCAATTTATCACAAAAGCAGAAACAAATGAGACTTCAATCCCCAGTGGCTACAATGGCGGCTCCATCCTGCCATCGCGCTTCTCTTCGGCCGAGGGAGAAGTGGCGAGGTGCAGCGGGAAGGCGGGAAGCAAGCGGCCCAGAGGTAGGTTGGGGGGTGAAGCGGGGAGCAGGCAGCCGAGGGAGGAGAAGTGGCAAAGCGAGGCGGGGAGTGAGCGGCGAGCAGACCTTGCAGTACACTGTGACTTTGTCGCGCAAATTAGTCCTGGCAAGCTGGGTGCTGAATTAGGCTGCACAAGCACAGCACCATACTGACAGCAAGAGCCCGTCTGGGCATGTGCAAAACTCTGAGCGCTCTGATGACGCTGGCACTGGGCTGTGTTGTCAGGAGTCACTGTATTCATTTATGTCATACCTTTTAGTCTATTTCACCAATTTACCTTAGCCAGTTCTCCTCTTATACCTACATAATTGGCTTTAAGTTTAAGGTTGTTGTTTATGATTGGAGCATTTCATTTTCAAACTTAACATGGAATTCAATGGTATTATGATCACTGTTTCCCACTGGATCTTTTACTATGACATTGCTAATTAAAACCCTGCTGCATTACACAACACTAGATCGAAGATAGCTTTATCCCTAGTTGGCTTCACAAGGTATTGCTCCAAGAAACCGTCACGAAAACATTCTACAAACTCATCTAGACCACAGCTGCCCAATTCATTGTCCCAGTCTATAAAGATGATTAAAGTCCCCCACAATTATTACATTGCCTTTGTTACAAGCTCCAATAATTTCTTGTTTAGTGCTTTGTCCAACAGTATAAATACTGTTAGGGGGCCTGCAAACTACCCCACCAGTGTTTTCCGATTCTTGCTATTCTTTGCTTCCACCCATCCCGATTCTACTTAATGATCTTATGAGGCCAGATCCTTCCTCACTAATGCCCTTGGGTCATCCTTCACCTTCAGTGCAACCCCTCCTCCTTTGCTATTCTGTCTTTCTGAAATATTGTGTACCCTGGAATATTTCTCAACCTTGAATACCAGGTAACCATGTCTCTGTTTGTGCCACTAGTTCATCTTGCCAATGGTTGCCAAGCTTGGCCAACTGGACAGGAAGGCCACTTGGCTGTGTTCGGGGAGCCCGTCCACGGTGGTGATCAGGAGGAACAGCGGCCACATGGTCCCAACAGCGGCTCCCGCTCAATCGGCGACTCCGCGCTGTTTCCACACAAACCTTCCCCACAACTTCGGCTCGGCTCCCGATCCCAGTAGTAGTACACCATTGTAACAGAGGCAATGGTGGGAGCTGAAGCAATGTTTTACTACCTGCACCCCCTCCCCCGACCCCCACTCCCAGCTCACCCCCCTCTCCCCCCCACCCCTGCACCCCCTTTCCCTCTACCCCTTCCTACCGCACTCCTCCTCCTCGCACCCCCTCCCCCCCACCTCCTCCCAATGGAATCCACCTACTCTCGTGTAGGGGCCCCAACAACCCCACTGCCTTGCGGGCGTCACAGGAGAGACCAAGGTTAAGGGAGTAAACCCTAACAGAAAATCCGGAGCGGAACCCCGAAAGCGGTCATGTGTCACCTTTGGCATGTTTCCGGCAGTTCCTGCAGCCATATCGGTGCCAAATGACGTGCTCTGCACTCCTTTGGACCCCACCAGGAAGGCAGAGAGGGGGGTTTTGGCGCTTGGGTAACTCACAACCTCCATAGATACGCCCAGGCATGCGCCATGGAGAGGTCACTCCATAGTCACCTCACAGCGACCAAATCAACACGGACGGCAGCAGTTACAGGTTATTAGTCCAGCTCAATTGGAGTAGAGATTGGGCGCCACGGGTTGCCTTTGTCGTTGGGAGAGGTCATCGCATCTCACTGGACAGCTACCGCCTGCCTCAAACCGGGCAGCCCACGGTCAGTAAGGTTCTGTCCCGCCACAACCCACCTGTTTCAATGGGTGCTTGGACCTCAGGGTCATTGCCCGAAAAGTGGACTGTAACACTGCACCAAACAGCACGACCAAAAAAGGAATGAAGGTACCAGCCCTTCGTTTTACAAGCTAGAACGTCAGAACTGTGTGTCCTGGCCTGTCAGAAGACCTTACACAAATCAACGATTCTCGGAAGACCGCCATCAACAACGAGCTCAGTAGACTCAATGTGGACATTGCAGCACTTCAGGAGACACGCCTCCCTGAGAGCGGATCTCTAAGAGAGCAAGACTACACCTTCTTCTGGCAGGGTAGGGACCCTGAAGAACCAAGACAGCACGGAGTGGGCTTCACCATCAGAAACTCTTTGCTCAGTATGATAGAGCCACCTTCAAATGGCTCGGAATGCATACTGTCTATCCGACTGTTCACCGCCTCTGGTCTAGTACACCTACTCAGCATCTATGCTCCAACATTCTGCTCCCCACCTGAAGCTAAAGACCAGTTCTACGAGTAACTGCATAATATTAGTAGCATCCCCAACACCGAACACCTATTCCTGCTGGGGGACTTCAATGCCAGGGTTGGGACCGACCATGACTCATGGCCCTCCTGCCTTGGGCGCTTTGGCATTGGAAGGATAAATGAGAATGGACAGAGGCTGCTTGGGTTGTACAACTATCATAACCTCTGCATCACCAACTTGTTCTTTCACACTAAACCCTGTTACCAGGTTTCTTGGAGGCGCCCAAGATCACGTCGTTGGCACCAGCTGGACCTCATCATCACAAGGCGAGCCTCTTTAAACAGCGTTCAAATCACACGCAGCTTCCACAGTGTGGACTGCGACACCGACCACTCCCTGGTGTGCAGCAAGGTTAGCCTTAAACCAAAGAAGCTGCATCACTCCAAGCAGAAGGGCCGCCCGCGCCCTAGCAGAATTTCTCATCCACAACTGTTACTTAAGTTTCTAAACTCACTTGAAAAAGCCCTCCAAAATACTCCCACAGGGAATGCAGGGACCAAGTGGGCCCACATCAGAGATGGCATCTATGACTCAGCAATGACCACCTATGGCAATCGTGTGAAGCGGAATGCAGATTGCTTTCAACCTCACATTGAAGAGCTGGAACCTGTCATAGCCGCTAAGCGCATCGCACTGCTGAACTACAAGAAAGCTCCCAGCAAGTTTCCTCCTCGCAAGATCAGGTGGCAGGTTGTTCAACCACGCCCGTCTAAAAGTAAAGACCAAAGTACGGAAAGTCCTCACCAGGGAACTCCTCTTTGCTGACTATGCTGCATTAACATCTCACACTGAAGAGTGTCTGCAGAGTATCAGCGACAGGTTTGCGGCTGCCTGCAATGAATTTGGCCTAACCATCAGCCTCAAGAAAACGAACATCATGGGACAGGACGTCAGAAATGCCCCATCCATCAATATCGGCGACCACACTCTGGAAGTGGTTCAAGAGTTCACCTACCTTGGCTCAACCGTCAGCAGTAACCTGTCTCTCGATGCAGAATTAAACAAGCGCATGGGAAAGGCTTCCTCTGCTATGTCCAGACTGGCCAAGAGAGTGTGGGAAAATGGTGCACCGACACAGAACACAAAAGTCCAAGTGTATCAAGCCTGTGTCCTCAGTACCTTGCTCTACGGCTGCGAGGCCTGGACAATGTATGTCAGCCAAGATCGACGTCTCAATTCATTCCATCTTCGCTGCCTCCGGAGAATCCTTGGCATCAGGTGGCAGGACCGTATCTCCAAAACAGAAGTCCTCGAGGCGGCCAACATCCCCAGCATATGCACCCTACTAAGCCAGCGGTGCCCGAGATGGCTTGGCCATGTGAGCTGCATGGAAGATGGCAGGATCCCCAAGGACACATTGTACAACGACCTCGTCAGTGGTACCCGAGCCAACGGGCGTCCATGTCTCCACTTTAAAGACGTCTGCATACGCGACATGAAGTCCTGTGACATTGATCACAAGTCGTGGGAGTCAGTTGCCAGTGATCGCTAGAGCTGACGGGCAACCGTAAAGGTGGGGTTAAAGCGTGGCGAGTCGAAGAGACTTAGCAGCTGGCAGGAAAAAAGACAGAAGCGCAAGGGGAGAGCCAACCGTGTAACAGCCCCGACAACCAATTTTATCTGCAGCACCTGTGGAAGAGTTTGTCACTCTAGAATTGGCCTTTATAGCCACTCCAGGCGCTGCTTCACAAACCACTGACCACCTCCAGTCGCTTACCCATTGTCTCTCGAAACAAGGAGGCCAAAGAAGTTCATCTATCTTATTGCAGATGCTTTGCGTAGATATGGAACCTTCAATTCATTTTTTGCTTCTATTCCCTATGATCTTATTTGATGTGCAATTTCTGTTCCATTCTGTCCCTTCCTGTTCCATTGTGCTCGTCTTTACCCACAACACTATACTGCTCCGATGCCTGGGCCTTTCTCTTTGGATTTCTAAATCCCACATCTCCCGAACCCTCCCCCCACTCTGTTCGTTCACAACATCTCGTTTTATCTTCTGGCTCACTCTTGAGTTTGTACGCACTGTCCCTTCCTGTCACACTCTGATTATCCACTATTTAGTTTAAAGCCCTCTCTACTGCCCTAGTTACATGACTCGCCAGAACACTGGTCCCAGCACGGTTCAAGTGTAGACCGTCCCAGTGATACAGCTTCCACTTTCCCCAGTACTGGTGCTAGTGCCCTATGAATCAAAACCCAATTCTCCCACACCAATTTTCAGCCACACATTTAACTGTCTAATCTTATTTACCCTATGCCAATATGCTCACGGCTCAGGTAATAACCCAGAGATTACCACCTTTGAGGTTTAGCTTTATAATTTAGCGCCTAACTGCTCATACTCCCTATGCAGAACCTCTTTCCTAGTCTTATCTATATCATTGGTACCCCTGTGAACCATGATCACTGGATCCTCCCCCTCCCTGCAAGTTTCTCTTCAGATCCGAGCAGATGTCCCGAGCCCTGGCACGGGGCAGGCAACTCAGCCATCTGGACTCTCGCTCTTGGCTGCGTCTAGAAGGAATTTGGATGGAGGCAAAGGTAGGGGGTGCAGAACAAACATTGTAGCTGGGTAAAGTAAGGTCAGATTCAGGAAAAAGCACCAACTTCAGAATCTGAACTTTGACAGAAACTACCACATATAAAAAGATCCGGAGACTCACTCACTCCCTTGTGAAAACAAAATAGTTTTGTTCAAAGATTTAAGAACGAGACTGGCATTTATTGCCTACGCCTAGTTTTCCTGGTTGAGGGACTTGAGGTCACTGAAGAGTGAATCATGACGTGGTTTGGAGTCACATATAGGCAAGACTACAGGCTTTCTTCCCTACAAGACATTAGTGAACCAGCTGGGTTTGTACAACAATCTGACAGCTTCATGGTCATTTTTACTGGAGTTTTTATATCCAGATTACTTTTTAAATTTAATTCAAATTCTCAAACTGCCAAATGGGTCTGAATTCATGTTCTCTTGAGTATTAATCCAGGCCTCTGAAGTATTGAGGTAAACCAGAAGAGTAGCCATCATTATTGCAGCTCAGCCTGTTCTCATTCGTGCTGAATTTCTTTAGATCAATCAGATCTAATAAAGCAACAGCTTTGGAAGTGATGCAAGCAATTTGTCATAGGCTTCTCAGACCAGATTAGAAGATTGGTCCATGTCTATCATGTGGTGAAGCAATCATAAGAATTCAATGGTTGCAGAATAGATTTCAAGCAATATAATTGGAGCAAATGCACTGCATGATACAGTACAAAGCTATACAGGAGAGGAAGAGAAGCTTTAATTCTGGTAGCAGCAAGAGCTTGGAAATTGGATGTTGGAAGATTACAGGTTTAGCTCAACTGCGATGTCTCCCATGGGGAGTCACTTAACATACACTACCTAAACTCAAGAATCGTTACTTGGCTGAGCCATCTTCAAGTGTTGGCAACAATGAGCCTATACCCAAATGTGGACTACCTTCAAAGCAAAAACATTTTCAACTAAACCTGTTATTTAAAAATAAGTTTGTCATAAATCTGCTGCAGTCAGAAAAATCATCATGGTTACAGATAATGAGATGACAGTAAAGAAGGCTTCAATAAAGTTGTGCCTCAACATTAAACTAATCAAACAATGCGGCAGCTGGTTGTATTTAAATGTATTTTAAATCCATGTTGTGCAAATCAAAAAATGATTTGGCAATTTCTTGCTCCATATCACAAATGCATAACTAAGAAGGATTTAAAAAAGCTGATTTCAGCAAGCCACAACTAACAAACCAGAAACTACCAAAATACAGGCAGGAAAGTTCCAGTTATCAATCAGAATAGTTGCATTGTGACACTTTTAACTTGCGCATTATTAAGCAAAGAACCTTACTGTTCAGCATGTCATACATCAACGTGACAATTTACACAACTCAAATTCAAGGGCAACTATCCATCTCTCTCTCTCTGCTGGCATCTGTGCCATAGGGGAAAGGGATGTGACATTGACATTACTGCTGAAATTGTGCTAATTCAGCTGGGAGCAGGTTTTCCACCTTCCAACAGCTGGAGCTGCATGGCTCAAGGCCAGTTAGAAATTAGGACATTTTTGTAATTCTACCCTATCCACAAAATAATGAGATGAACAAGAAAATCATAACCTGAGCAAGCTTACCCAATAGTGTCACGCCAACTTGCTTTGTTTAATGATAATTTTCTTCAATCCACCAACTAAGAGATCTGAATTGATTTTTGAAGAACAGATAAAAGATGACTTTGCTAGCAGCTTAATATGGCCAACTAATTTGCAACACTGTATCCGACATTGCAAGGCCTGGGGGGGGGGGGGGGGGGGGGGGAGATGAAATGTCTGCTCACCCCAGCAAGAACCAAGGCCTAGGAAGTTTAAGGGAACTGCTTGTTCTTTTAGCAAGAATACTACTAGTGACAATGCTTGAATCACAGTGTCACGCGACAAGCCCCTCCTCATCTGTGGTTTTAAGCTCGTGTTTCTCTACAGTAGCAATGAGAAGCATCTGGACTGACACTTGCAGACCCAAGTGGGGGTCTCTCTCTCTCTCTATTCCAGCTTGCAAGCTTCAAATCCTACCTGTTGACTGACCACCTTTTCAGCTCCAATCAGAAACCCCGTTGGAGTAAATCCTCTGCATCGCTGTCTCCAAGAGACTCACCAAACCAGTCATCTACCTCTTCAAAATAAAAGCCTCAGGGCCACCAAATTCAGCGAGAAGCCAATAGAATCACCAAACCCCCGAGACTCTATACCCCTTTTTTTCTATGGACTCTAACTCAACCAATCTACCTTTCCCCACTCTGTAACCTGTGTGTGTAAACCCCTAGCATGTATGTGTGTGCGGGCGTATGCACGCGAGTGTGTGAGAAAGTTGGTGTGTAGTTTATTATTTTAATTAGTTCGGTTCAAGTACAAAAAAAAGTTAACCTTTTTCTTTTTTAAACTCGAGAAAACCTGCCTGATTGATTACTCGCTACGATAACAAGAACCAAACATCTACTGAATTGGCCAGTACATCCACTTAAAAAAAATTAAACCTGTTGTGGTCAAACGAGGGAAAAGACCCCTCCTCACTTGACTGTAATAATAGCATAACGTATAAAAGCAATAAGATTATATGAGCTCCCCATCTTTGACCAATGTTTGTGCCACAGAATTCCAGTAAACTTGGCAATACTCAGTTGGAACACAGGATTATCTCATGATCCTTAAAGAAATTGTAATAAAGTTACTTTTAACTGAGGTCATTGCTTAAGTTTTGTACAACTACATGGTTGCCAGGATTTAGAAACAGAATTTCAGAAACAATGGTCCTCCAATAATAAAGTGTTTTCCAAATAATGAGCACTTGATATTTTCAATTACCTGAAGATTCCAAAACCAAAGCATTTTAATACCAACAACTGCACCAATTTCACAGGGCAGAGCAACTCTAGAAGTACAAAATGTTGCAAGAACATTTTACTGCTTTAATACTATAAAAGCAACGTATAGTCAGTACCCAATAAATAAATAACCTGCCAAATTTTATTCAACAGGAATTCACTGAAATATTTTGCACTAATCTTCCCAACTTGACTGATTTTTCTGAACAAAGTGTTTCATATTAAATTCATAAAGCACATTATATAGATGAGTTGCTCACAATCACCATCTATGAACATAGTAATGTGTGTAATTCAGACTGAGATGTAAGACCTCAAGAAATTGCAGCTAAAACTGTTCTAGTTTTATTTAGTGTATTACACAAATTAAGTTCTATTTATATTCTCTGACTCATTTATTTAACCGTGAAATAACAATTCTTCTGAAAGCACAAATCATATCCTTCTTCTTAGGCAGTCCCTCGGGAAAGAGGATGACTTTCTCCCACTCCAGGGTTGTGGATCCTTAGGTGACTGAATAATCCAATTCTGGATCCACACACACAGCCACAGGTGGGGCAGGTGGTGTTTGATGAGGCAAGTGGATGGGATGCTCGATTTTCCGAATGCTCCTTCCGCTGTTCGTGCTTGATCACTGCCTGGGCATTCCACCTCATCTCCATGAAGCTCCCTGCCGGGGTAGATCTACTCTATAGGACGAGCAGGAAACTATTTAACCTACGTTGCCTCCAGTTCAGAACCAAGGTCACTCCCAACCTCTTATCAGGCTGCAATACACCGAGCTTCAAACCCACGTCGATGCATTCATGGAGGCGTATGAAATAATGGGCCTTAAGCTAAAACATCTGGAAGACAAAGGTCCTCTACCAGCCTGCTCCTGCAGCGCAACACTGCCCACCGACTATCAAGATCCACGACAAGCCACTGGACAATGTGCATCACTTCTCATACCTTGGCAGCCTCCTCTCAGCAAGGGCAGACATCAACGATGAAACTCAGCATCGCCTCCAGTGTGCCAGCACAGCCTTCAGTTGCTGGATGAAGACTGATTGATGACAAAGACCTCAAATCTGGCTCAAGGTCTACAGGGCCACAGTTTTACCTGCCCTCCTGTATGTGTCAGAAACATGGACACTGTACAGCAGGCATCTCAAAGCCCTGGAGAGATATCACCAGCAGTGCCTCTGCAAGATCCTGTAGATTTAGCTGCAGGACAGGTGCTCCAATATCAGTGTCCTCTCTCAGGCCGACACTCCCAGTGTAGAGACACTGGTCATGGCTAGTCAGTTACAAGTCATATTAGGAACAAAGGCTTAAAATGTTTCACTTGTAATGATGGTCCAATATCACTTTCCATAAAAGATGGAAACTGGCAAATACTGCCTCAGTTTCAGCTGGATCCCAGTGGAAGAAAGGAATGAAAAATTGTATTCAGCTACAAGCCCAGTGACTTATGAGGGAGCATAATCAGAAGCTTGGAAGTCGGTCAGCAGTCGTTTATGGGGAGGCGGTGGCGTAGTGGTATTGTCACTGGACTAGCAACCCAGGGTATTGATCTGGGGACATGGGTGCAAATCCCACCACAGCAGAAGGTGGAATTTGAATTCAATTAATAAATCTGGAATTAAAAAGCTAGTCTAATGATGGCCATGAAACCATTGTTGATTGTTGTAAAAACCCATCTGGTTCACTAATGTCCTTTAGGGAAGGAAATCTGCTGTCTTTACCTGGTCCGGCCTACATGAGACTCCAGGCCCACAGCAATGTGGTTGACTCTTAAATGCCCTCTGAAATGGCTGGCAAGCCACTCAGTTGTATCTAACCGCCAGCACTGTGGGTGTACCTACCCCAACTGGACTGCAGCGGTTCAAGAAGGAAGCTCACTACCACCTTCTCAAGGGCAATTAGGGATGGGCAATAAATGCTGGCCTGGCCAGCGATGCCCACTTCCCATGAACAAATAAAATAAAAAGCTTCACCTCTCTGGAAGGAAGAGGGAATGGAGGGTAACCAGGCGAAAGAAATGAAGTTAGAAATACTCTACTAGTTTCTCTTATACATCTACCTGAGCTCACAAAAGGTTAAAAATTTGACGCAGCCTTCGGCAAGCCTTGGATGAGCTGGATCAGTTCTTGATTATAGCCCTAGATGAGCACAGCAGTCCAGTAGAAGTAAAATTGAAAGGACCACAAAGTAACATGGACAGAAGTTCACAACCGAGAGTTTGGTGCTTAAAATGACAAAACACTCAATTAACCCATTTAATTAGCAGAATATATGTGCAACATTCTTGTTGGCTGTGCATTGTTATGGCCAGGTGAACAGGGGTCTGAGGTTGCCCTCTTATTTGACCGCAACAGGGTTTATTCCTTTTAAAGGGTGATTGTGCTCGCCCCCGTGAGTGCTTTATCTTTACTGTGATTGGTTCTTTCACAGACAGTTTTCTTGAGTTTAAACAAGTAAGAGGTAAGTTTATTATACTTAACACTCTAACCTCAATTTAAAAATACGCTACACATTCACATGAGAATCGCACACAGACAAATAGATTAGAGAGGGAAAAATAGATTTGGTGTTTGGATTAAAGTCCAGAAAAAATGGAACTCAAATACACAGTCTGTGAAGTGGATGATCTAAGAGTACTCGGCTGAAACTGTATTCTTAAAGTCCTCGCTGGTCAAATTGCACTTTGGCTGGCTTGCTTTGTGCAGGGTTTTCCTGAAGGCAGAATTGTATTTGGCTCTCTTCCCCCTGGTCACTGGCTGTAGCAGTCTGTAGACTTGGAGGGTCCCCCAGTCACAGACGGTTTTCAAACTTGATGTTTTCTGGGGAGAGAGAAAAAGGGAGGCCTGCAGCCTTCTCTGTTGCTGCCCACGCAGTTACTGCTAGTCTCTGTCTGTGTAACAACTCCCCTGAGATGGACTGATCTCACCTGATTATCTCAATCCCCTATCTTTTTAATAAGCTCCCAAGACTAAAAACCTACAGCTTTCTCAGGTAGGGTGGTCAGGGTTTATCCCCTGGAGGAATGTCTCCATTTATGAATGCCTAGAGATGATTTGGAATGTCCCACTAACGAAAGTGATCTGCTAACCTACTCAGGTAGCCAAAGCATTGTTCTGGCTGGGCTTCTTGTTAAGACTTTGACTCCAGCTCAGTCTCCTGGTATTTCAAATGCAAACTGCAGTGGCATCTTGGCTGCTAGTTTCTTTTTTTAAAGTTACTGTAGAATTTTTCCATTACAAGTCGAATTTAAGTTTCCAACTGAAGAAATTAACATTTCTCATTTGGCATATAGGGTTTTCTTGACAATTATCTTGCTATTAATACTAACAGTGGGAACTGTCTCAGTTTCTGTAATTTGTTCAAACAATACTGACAGATGCCCGAGATCGTATCAGGTTTACAATGGCAGAAACACATTAGCTTCCTGATCTTAATCAAAATTTTAGAAACTGACACAGAATGGAGGAAAATTACTTCCTGTAATGTGTAAAAATAGCAGGGATATTCATCCTAGGGAGTCTTGCTAAATTCCATTCACCTATCAACGCTGTCTGCACTGTTCTCCATCAGCTCCACCTCTCCCGAAGGTATGACATCAAAATAAATTCCTCCAAAGCCAGGCTCCACCCCATTCCTACAATCTCCTCCAACCTAAAGTCCCATTTCATAGTCTCTACTCCATCTCCGGCCTGCTGTGCACCCCACCTCCTTCGGCTCTTCCATTGATGGTACAACAATCATAGCTCAGTGCCTTGTCTGCCCTTTGAAGTTCTTGGGGTTGTTTTGCTACATTAAAATTAACTAAGTGTAATTTTTTTTAATTCATTTGTGGGATGTGGGAGTTGCTAACTAGGCCTGCGTTTATTGCCCAGCCCCAATTGTCCATGAGAAGGTTGTGGTGAGCTGCCTTCTTGAACTCTGCAGTCTATGTGGGGTAGGTACACCCACAGTGCTGTTAGGAAGAGAGTTCCAGGATTTTGACTCAGCGACAGCAAAGGAACGGCGATAGCATTCCAAGTCAGGGTGGTGTGTGGCTTGGAGGGGGAACTTGCAGGTGGTGGTGTTCCCATGCATTTACTGCCCTTGTCCTTCCAGGTGGTAGAGGTTGCGGGTTTGGGAGTTGCTGTCAAAGAAGCCTTGGTGAGTTGCCGCAGTGCATCTTGTATATGGTACACAGTGTGCTGCTGGTGGAGGAAGTGAATGTTTGAGATGGATGGGGTGCTGGTCAAGTGAGCTGATTTATCCTGGAAGCATCGAGCTTCTCGAGTGTCGAAGCTGCACCCACCCAGGCAAGTGGAGAGCATTCCATCACACTCCTGACTTGTGCCTTGTAGATGGTGGACAGGAGAGTTACTCGTCGCAGAATTCCCAGCCTCTGATCTGCTCTTATAGCCACATCATTTATGTGGCTGGTCCAGTTCGGTTCCTGGTTAATGGTGACCCCCATGATGTTGATGGTAGGGGATTCAGTGATGGTAATGCCATTGAACATCAAGAGGAGATGGTTAGATTCTCTCTTGTTTGAGATGGTCATTGCCTAACATTTGTACCACACAAGTGCTATTTGCCACTCATCAGCCCAAGCCTGAATGTTATCCAGGTCTTGCTGCATATGGACATGGGTATCTGAGGAGTCGCAAATGGTGCTGAACATTGTTTGCTGCTGATTGCACAAACTCACTTCTGACCTTATGATTGAAGGGAAGTCATTGATGAAGTAGCTGAAAATGGTTGGGCCTAGGACACTACCCTGAGGAACTCCTGCAGTGGCATCCTGGGACTGAGATGATTGACCTCCAAAAACCACAACCATCTTCCTTTGTGCTAGGTATGACTCCAACCAGTGGAGAGTTTTGCAACGGATTCCCATTGACTCCAATTTTGCTAAAGATCCTGGATGTCATACTTGGTCAAATGCTGCCTTGATGTCAAGGGCAGTCACTCTCACCTCACCTCTGGAGTTCAGCTGTTTTGTCCATGTTTGGACCAAGGCTGCAATGAAGTCAGGAGCTGAGTGGCCCTGGTGGAACCCAAACCGAGCATCATTAAGCAGGTTATTGCTGAGCAAGAGCCACTTGATAGCACTGTTGACCGCCCCTTCCATCCCTTTGCTAATGATCAGGAGTAGACTGATAGGGCGGTAATTGGCTTTGTTGGATTTGTCCTGCTTTTTGCGTATAGGACATACTTGAGCAATTTTCTACATTATCGGGTAGATGCCAGTGTTGTAGCTGTAATCGAACAGCTTAGCTAGAGGCGCGGATTGTTCTGTAACACAAGTCTTCAATACTATTGATGGAATGTTGTCAGGGCCCATAACCTTCGCAGTACCCAGTGCCTTCAGCTATTTCGTGATATCATGTGGAGTGAATCAGATTGGCTGAAGACTGGCATCTGTGATGCTGGGGACCTCAGGATGAGGCAGAGATGGATCAGCCAGTCAGCACTTCAGCCTTGTCTTTTGCATGATGTGCTGGGCTCCCCCATTGTTGAGGATGGGGATATTTGTGGATCTGCCTTCTCCTCAGTTGTTTAATCGTCCACCCCCATTCACAACTGAATGTGGCAGGACTGCAGAGCTTAGATCTGATCCGGTGGTTGTGGGATTGCTTAGGCCTGTCTATTGAATACTGCTTCCGCTGTTTGACATTCAAGTAGTCCTGTGTTGTAGCTTCATCAGGCTGACACCTCATTGTTATTGTGGAAGAATCAAACAAGTATTGGCAAAGGGCTGAAAGTAGACTGTGTGAAAGAGGAAGCAGTGAGAAAGGAAAAATATGCACAAGTGTAAAATATTTCAAGACACTGTCCAATTTGTTTTATCAGAGGATGAAAAAGTTCATGAATGTGTGTCAACAGATGTTCTGTACCTGATGAAAATACATCAAAAGGCTTCCACAAGGTTATATATTCAGTCTAGTACTGATATCAAAGCCAAAACTAAAAACATGGTCTTGCAACAGAACAAAAAGCTTACAAAAGCAAGCTGCGATATACTCAGTATTTTTAAAGCAATTTGAGGTATGTCTTTGTTGCAATCTTTATCTACAATGTGTACACACAGGCACATCATAACGCAGTACAAAATAGTGACTTCCTCAAACACCTTTTTCCTGTCAAGTAATAAAATCAACATGTCCCAGTAAAACCCTCTACCCTCTTAGAAGAACTTAGTTTAATTACATAAATACTGATTGAATATTAGCAACAAAATTGCCAAGTAGCCAGAAACTATGGAAGAAAGTGAAGAAAAGCACTTCAAATATAAATCAAGACCAACAGAAACATGCATATGTATCTCCCTAAAACATTTTAAAGGGCTAAAGACACAGTGCATTAACTGATGTAGAAAATCAGCCATTTTGTACACAGTACAATCCCAGTATTTTTAGCAATTTGCACTGAGGGAGGAATGTTGGCTAGTACACAGGAAAAACTCCTTGCTCTTCAATAAGGCCATGGTATCATTATCTTTAATATCCACTTGAATATCTCATCTAAAACTTGGCATACCAACAATATACCTCTTCCTCAGTGCTGCACTTGAGCATATTACAAATTCAGTCCCCTAGTATGGAGCTCAGTGACACAATCCCCAAAGGCAAAACTAACATCACAGACATTAATATGTTGCTTTGTCACCCATGTAAGTTATAGATTTATAATACACTGCCAGAATGTTAAATAGTATATAGAAGGCACTGAAATTTAAAGCAATCTTATTCACTGTTACAATGTGGAACAAAATAATGGAAGCACATATAGGGTGAGACGCAAAACAATATTTGCAATCTTTACAAACTGGTTGAAACTACTTTTAACTTTAAAAGCAACCAGCTAATCTTATGCAGGCACACATTTTCTTCTAATTTGGATAGCCAGGCAGTGAAGGATAGAAAACTGCAGTCCAGTCTTTACATGCTTACAAATTTTTATTGGCAGAGAAACGCATTGCATATCATGCACCTCCAACCAACAAAACTCTGAGCCTGCTTTTTAGTTCCCAATTCATGCCCACCACCTGAAAACAATTAAACACCCAGTTGATATACAATTAACACATTTTTTTAGTACAGTTCAGACAAATTCAATTCCCACAATCCCTTCTCCATTTAAACCCTGTTCTGAGAATGCTGTCACAGTTGTTACAGGGAACCAGACTTTGGAATGTACTTTCATCAATTGGCTGAGTAAATGACATATATGCGCTCAGAAAATGATAATTTCAAACGATTACTAAAAGCTGTTATTTTAAGTCTCAAACTCAGCAGACAGCTATGCAGCTTACAACGAGCTGCTCCATAGGATACAATGTACATAACAATAAATTAAATTACTAAAACTGCAACCACCTATTCAAATTAACCCTGTTACTGCTTTTCAAACTGGGCAAATGTGACATTAAGTGAGAATCTGAGAAACATTAAAGAGGCTTTTTTTTTTAAAACAATGCAACTCCTCAGTTTCATCTCCTCCATCTTTATATCAAAAACTGAAGTAAAGACTTTCTGTTTACTGTTGAATTCGACCCTCACTTTGTACAAGACAGACCAGCTTCGCCTTATCCTCATATTAGAAACAGAAAGTTTCCAATTACCAGCGCTAAAAGGGGAGGGGCCCCAAAGATCAACCATTGAGACTGGTCTGGAAACATATTAGTATCAGCTAAGTTACAGAGCAAAACTCAATTAAGGTTGGAGAATTGAAGTTAAGACAGGATCTTTACAGGCATCAGAAAGACACTTGAATCTCTTCTGCACAGATTGCATTCAACCTCAGCTCCAAAAGAACAATGTTCTAATTCATACCAAGTTCTCTGCCGCCTTGTTGAAATAAATTTTGCCGTTGATAAATTTTTCTCTCCTCTCCAGCCCTACTGTGCCAAAAGAGAACTTTAATAAATGATCTCAGAAAATCAAAACATTTTAAATAAATTTGCATATTGAAAATAACCACTGTTCCAATCTCTCATTTGTCTCAAAAATCAAGAACAAACTGTATTTTCATAAACATTAGATTTCACTACCTTTAAAGTTCAATTCTTGATTTAAAAGTTGTTTACTACACCACTGAAACAGAACTGAGTTTTTATGTCATGTCTCTTGGGAAATTGCTACAAACAGTAACTTGAAAAATCTGCATAATCTGCTATAGAAACCACCCTACAATATAATGGGGCCAATTTCTACATACACAACAGTAGAATAATGTAAAAATACTACAGGTCACTCTTGAAACCCCGGTAGCACTCTTGCCTGAGTGAGAAGGTTATAAGTTCAAGTCTCACTCCAGAGACTTGAACACAAACCACTTCAGTTTACTACTGAGAGCGTGCTCTATCAGAGGTGCAGACTTTCAGATCAGGAATTAAACCGAGGCCCTGTCCGCCCTCTCAAGTGGACTTTAAAAACACCCAAGGCACTATTCTGAGCAGAGGAGTTGTACCTGGTTTGCTAGCCATTATTTAATTGCTAAAACAGATTATCTTGGCATTATCTTATTTCCGTTTGAGAGATCTTGCTGTGTGTGAATTGGCTGCCGCATTTCCTACACGGTAACACCTACGTTTCAAAAAGTACTTAACTGGCTGTAAAGCACTTGGGACGTCCTGAGGTACTGGAAGGCACCATTCAAATGCAAGATTTTCGCCCCACAGGAAATATAAATGTTACATACGCATTTTGTCAATTTACAAATTGTACACGGTCCCTTCAAAAATGTAACACTTTTAGTTCATTACCCTCTTCAGCCACTTTCACTTAAAATACCACAAACTGCATTTTCTGTCAGCAATGAAAAGGTCAAACCATGTGTAATGACAATGACTAAATTATGAAATATCTCCCTACTAAGATAATATATAATATTCACATATAAATGAAAATACCCTATGTATCTTTTAACAGGTTGTTCTTCAGAGCACAGGGGGCTTGTAGTAACTTAAAGGAAGTCATTGTGGAAAAACTGTAAGCAAAAAAATGCTTAACTTACAGCAAAGAGTTAATCACACCCAAACATCACAAGCGGCACAAATCACATGCAAGATTGTTACAAAAAAGTGTCAGTATACGTTTCTTGTGCTTTTCAAACAAAAAGGGGTGTCAAGGATTTATTCATGAGAACAGCGATCCTTTACCAAACAATCACTTTGCTTGTACATCTTTAAGATACCTTCCTTTATCTGCACTGCTGACCAGGTCTTTCCCTATCTCACTACTCACAAATAACTTGTCAAGAGTTTCAAGGCTTACAGTTGCTATTTCTATTGTAAATGCAAGTAAGTGTTCCAATAAATATGAACATTGCCAAGCATGTATCCTTGTGACTCTATACTTGGCATTCATGATAGTGCATTGTTATGGATTAATAGCACATTAATGGCTATCTAATCTAATCAAATCAAAGCTATGAAGAACAGAATACAGCAAAGGAAGCAGCTTAGGGAAGGAGTTACTAGTTAACCAAATTAATGAAATAGCATAAAACCGAATGAAAACTGTTGGTTATTTATTGTCATCACCTATAATTCTTTATAGATTTAAAAAATATATGTTGGATGATGATAGTTCTACATCCTAATTTAATTCCGACAGAAATCAAAATAAGCCAACTGAGTCTGGTTCATGTCTGCAGCTACAGATATTATTCAGAAACTACACTCTCAACAACGAATCATTTCTCCCTAGCAGTGTCACACATTGAAAAACGGGATCAACCAGTGACCAAAATATTGCTTCAGCATAAAAGGAACTCCCTATTTGATAATTTTCATCGTTTCAACAGTGGATCATCATTGTATGGACAACTGCAATTTTAGTATGGGCCATGATATACATATGCAGTCAATTTTTTTTTTATGGTTGAAAAAATTACACTGAACTTGCGTATCAAAGGCAAGAACCACACGAAAACCGGTTCTGTTACATTTTACCTCAACCCTTGCTGAACATACATACATTACAGGAGCCACCCCGATACCACACGTACATAAGATCTATTAATGTATTCCTAATGCACAATGAATTTCAGAAAACACATCACATAAAACCCACTGATTATCCGACACCATCAAAAACACTGCAAATAAAATGTGCATTAAGCAAATAACTGCAACCTCGTGCCTCCCTGGTTAATGTTTAGTCTCCAGTTCGATAAGATCGGTCGGTCATAGCAGCATTTGAAATAAGAGTGCCCCTTGATAAACATAGCTCTTTAAAATATACAGTGAATTTGTAATTAAATTAGCTCTTTTACTAGTTGAAAAATAACGATGGCCAAACTGAAGCTACAAATAGTTTGTGTTTAAGTTCAGCTAAACCTCATACTCTCACTTTGGAAGGTAGACATTTCCTGGACGCCTTTGCGACCACCATTGACGTTTAGTAATGCCTCCACTATTGAGGAGGTGGGATGTAAAGATGCGGTAAATGAACTAGCAGTGGAACTGACAGTAGCGGAGTATATAACCTATGTAATGTTTCTTACCATGTCCGCCGGTATACAGCTTGACATCTTTAATTGTATCCGTCTATTAGACAACTACTGCCAGGGAAATTCGCAGATCCCTCCGCTCAGTCTCCAAACTCCTTTAGAACAACGGGGCGGAATTCAATCCAGAAAAGAAAAACAAATAGAAACTCAGAACCAACTACAGGAGTTCCGTCTTCAAACAAACACAAGCCTTCCTTAATGTGGCTGTTCAGTTCACAGTTAAAGGCAAGAAAGTGTCAATATTTTTCCTTGCCCGTCGACGGTCTCTGAAAAGCCAGCTGAGGAAAAGGAGAGACTCGTCGTTAAGTTCAAAAATGTGCGAATTGTCTCATCTGCAGGCACAGCCGATCTAAGCACAGCACAAACTTGCTTCCACCGTAAGTTAGAGGAGTGAAGACTGAAAAGAAATATCCTTTAAAATAGACGGCTCACACAGTCAACACTTTAAAATACTGACACAATCAGAACCTCTGCGTTGTCCCTTTCATATTCTGGAAGGACAGCTTGCTAAGTTCTCATTTTGTATCTCTTCAGGACAATCCCAGTCCAGCCGTTCATCCTGTCATTTTTTTCTCTCTGTCCCTCAAACAAATATGGCGCACGGGGAGAAGGCTGATCGCACAGCGACGGGGCGTTGCGTTATTTCCGGTCTGATCTGCCACGGCAGCATCTTGGGAATTGTGGTGTGCACCCGGAACGGATTCCGTATCATCACGCGCAAAGTACGGAAGATATGACTACAACTCCCACAAGGCAGGGCGAACACCATGCCGCATTGGCGATGCGCTCCAAACGTCACCCACACGTTGGCCCGTATTCTGCGCATGTGAGTGGGCATTTAAAGGAGGAGGGCCTTTGGGATCAATCTATTAGGATAATGATAGTGGATTTTATGGCTTTAATATCTTTGTTTTGTATCAGTTACATCAACGAATTACGTATATCTATATTCATTAATATGGTGTTAGTGATGAAAAACAGGACACGTTTTCATTTTGTGGCACCTAGTGTTACCATCATCAAGCATTGCCAGGTTGGCACACAAGACCAGTTGCTGATTAATGCCACCTTTATTCTGCAGGTCAGGTTACTATTGGGTACACACCAGGACCTGTTCTAAGCAATGAGCCAACTTCTTAGTTGTACTGCCGGCTCCTCACTATTACGTAAAGTGAAACTAAGTCAACGTCTACAGTAACCCAATGTGAAGCGAATCAAGAGCTATGGTCAGCGGGCGGGAAAGTGCAGTTGAAGCCAAAGGAGCACGCTCGAAACCACCATCCAAAAATGCTGCAAAAAATTAAATGTCAGCTGGCTATCTCTGCTAACGTTATACTTTCAAAACAATCCAGTAGAACACCAGGAAACATTTTAAACTTTAAAATTAAATGTTTTGGCTTTGTACCAACTGAAGTCATCTGTGGTTGTTTATTTTCCCTGAATAGTTGGGTTTCACCCTTTGGAATTTGACACAATTTATTCATGGGGAAAATTGATGTACAGAGAGATTTGGGTGTTCAGGTCCATTGTTCCCTGAAGGTGGCAACGCAGGTCAATAGAGTGGTCAAGAAGGCATACGGCATGCTTTCCTTCGTCGGACGGGGTATTGAGTATAAGAGTTGGCAGGTCATGTTACAGTTGTATAAGACTTTGGTTCGGCCACATTTGGAATACTGCGTGCAGTTCTGGTCGCCACATTACCAAAAGGATGTGGATGCTTTGGAGAGGGTGCAGAGGAGGTTCACCAGGATGTTGCCTGGTATGGAGGGCGCTAGCTATGAAGAGATGTTGAGTAGATTAGGATTATTTTCATTAGAAAGACGGAGGTTGAGGGGGCACCTAATTGAGGTGTACAAAATCATGAGAGGTATAGACAGGGTGGATAGCAAGAAGCTTTTTCCCAGAGTGGGGGATTCAATTACTAGGGGTCACAAGTTCAAAGTGAGAGGGGAAAAGTTTAGGGGGGATATGCGTGGAAAGTTCTTTACGCAGAGGGTGGTGGGTGCCTGGAACGCGTTGCCAGCGGAGGTGGTAGACGCGGGCACGATAGTGTCTTTTAAGATGTATCTAGACAGATACATGAATGGGCAGGAAGCAAAGAGATACAGACCCTTAGAAAATAGGCGACAGGTTTAGATAGAGGATCTGGATCGGTGCAGGCTTGGAGGGCCGAAGGGCCTGTTCCTGTGCTGTAATTTTCTTTGTTCTTTGTTTGCTGTCGCTTGTGTAGAACATAGAACAGTACAGCACAGTACAGGCCCTTCAGCCCACGATGTTGTGCCGAACCTTTAACCTACTCTAAGATCAAACTAACTACCTACCCTTCATTCTACTATCATGTTAATACAGTTGTGTCAGATAGCTAATTTCTGCTCACTATAACAGTAAATTTGAACAGTATTAACGAACATCCAGTTGGATATCTTTACTGCTGGCATTAAGTTGATACTGTCGATCACCACAATCAGATCACCATAATGGCCTGTAGGGAACTACATGTGATTATTTCCAGAGAACTGTTTAATATGACTTTTTGTCCTTTCTAATCTCTACTTTCCTACAATTTTCTTCCCCTGGAATATTTCAGCTGAGTGTATCTGAGCATTGTGTTTTTAAAGACCTATGGGGGTATAACTGCGTCTCAGACCGCGGCGCAAAAGAGGCCATATCAGATTGGATGCTTGTTATACATAGAGCCTGATATCTATTTCTATTGACTGCAATGGAACTGAACAGACATAGGATATATGGCACCGAAACAGGCCATTCTACTCAATTCATCCATGCCAGCATTTATGCTCTACTTGAGCCTCCTCCCATCTTTCCTCATCTAAATCTATCATGATAACCCTCTATTCCCTTCACCCTCATATGTGAGTCTTCCCTACCCTTAATTGCATCTATACTATTTGCTTCAATCATTCCCTGTGGCAGTGAGTTCCACATTCTCACTACACTTTGTGCAAAGATATTTCTTCTGAATTTCCTATTGGATTTCTTGGTGACTATCTTACATTGATGGCCTCTAGTTATGCTCTTCCCCATAAGTGGAAACATTCTGTACACACTCAATCAAAATCTTTCATAATTTTAAAGACCTCTATTAGGTCACCCCTCAGCCTTTTTGCAAGAGAAAAAGAAACCCAGTCTGTCAATCCATTCCTATGTATACCCCCACATTTCTGGTATCATCCTTGTAAATCTTCTTGGTACATTGTTTGGTGCCTCTATATCCTTTCTATAATATGGCAACCAGAACTGCACACAGTACTCTTAGTGTGGTCTAACCAAGTTTCAATACAGGTTTAGCATAACCTCCCTACTTTTCAATTCTATCCCTCTGAAGATAAAGCCTAGTGCTTGGTTTGCTTTTTTAATGGCCTTGCTAACCTCTGGCTCAACTTTTAGTGATTGATGTAATTGTACTCCGAAATCCCTTTGTTCTTCTACCCCACCTAGACTTGCACCTTCCAAGTAATAAGTGACCTCCCTATTCTTCCTACCAAAATGCACTAACTCACATTTATCTGTGTTGACTGTCATTTGCCAATTATTTGGCCATTCTGCAAGTTTATTAATGTCCTTCTGTAATTTGTTGCAGTCCTCCTCAGTATTGATTACCCCCCCCCCCCCCCCAATTTAGTGTCATCCGCAAATTTAGAAATTGTGTTTTTGATTCTAAAGCCCAAATCTTTGATATAAATTGTGAACAGCAGTGGTCCCAGCACTTATCTTTGTGGAACACCACTTCCCACCTTCTCCCACTCTGAATAACTACCCTTTACTTCCACTCTCTGCTTTCTGTCTAGAAGCCAGCTGGCAATCCATTCTGCCACTTGTCCCCTGACTCTGCATTCTCAGACTTTATTCATTAGTTTATTATGGGACACCTTATCAGGCGTTAGATATAACGGGCAACTGATCTGATATCGGCTGTTTTGCGGCTCGCCTGAGACAAATTTCTACCCTTATATATTTTAATATCCATACAAAAGAAAGAAAGCAAGCATTTATATAATTTCTTACCATTTCCTCAGCACTTAACAAATTACTTTTGAGTGCAGATTCTTTTGTTATGTAGGCAGATCATTATGCAGAGCAAGATCCCACAAACAGTAGATGAGATGACCGGTTAATCTTTTTTGCTGATGTTGGTTGGCGCAGAAATTTTACAAGAAGACTCCAGGAGAGTTTTCTGCAGTTCTTTGAATAATGCTATGGTGGTATTTATGACTACCTGAACAGGTAGACAGGTTAATGTGTCATTTAAAAGCACAGAATGATTCAGCACAAAAAGAGGCCATTTGCCTATGCCAGCTCTTTGGTAGTGCTACCAAATTAGTCCTACTCCCCTGCTCTTTCAACTTAGCTCTGTTATTTCTTTCCCTTCAAGTATTTATCCAATTCCCTTTTGAAAGTTGCTATTGAATCTGCTTGCACCACCCTTTCAAGCAGTACATTCCAAATCACAACAACTCGCTGTGTAAAAATGTTTCCTCATGTTGGCTCTGGTTCTTTTGCCAGTCACCTTAAATCTGTGAATTCTGGTTACTGACCCTTCTGCCACTGGAATCAGATTCTCCTTATTTGCTCCATCAAAACCATTCACGATTTTGGACATCTCTAATAAATCTCCTCTTAACCTTCTCTGTTCTAAGAAGCGCAATCCCAGCTTCACCGGTCTCTTTACATAACTGTGGTTCCTCATCCCTGGCATCATTCCAGTAAATTTCTTCTGCACCCTCTGTAGGTCTTAACATCATTCCTAAAGTGTGTTGCCCAGAAAAGGCGGCACTTCTAACAATCCGGTACTCCTTTAGTACTGCACTGGAGTGCCAACCTAGTTTATGAGCTTTAGTCTTGGATTGGTTCTTGAATCCATGCATGACCTTCTGACTCAGGTGTGAAGATACTACTAACTGGGCCAAGTTGATGAACTTGCTTTCGGTTGCCATCTATTTTAGAAAAAATAGGTGTTAGCTTTGTTTGCTTTCTGTTCTGGGAAGAATATTCATGGCTTGGTTACTTTCATCCTAGTGTTTACTAATGGTCTTATGGTAGTAATATCATATTATGATCAATATTTCCTTGTGCTACATTTGCCTTTGATATTGTTCATTTTGCCTCTTGTTACCACATTGTTTGCTCCCTTTGGCCTGTACATTTGGGCATCCTGCAATTTGGCTTATGGAACATTATTTTCTTATTCCTGGTAGATCAATGTCATGAATTTTGAATTTTGCTTTGTACCATTTTTAATTAAGGAAGTAAACCTTTGAGCCTATTTAGTTTGCTGATTTAAATTTCCATGCTCCGTCAAGATAAATATTAGGGGTTTCATGCAATCTGAACAGGTATTTGTGTGTTCATTTTGGTGCCTGATTACATCTTAGCTAACAAGTCAATTTGTCTGGAAATTTGTGAACCGAATGAAGCTTCGTAGATACAAATGTATATTTCTTGCTGATGTGAGTCGTGTGAGTTCCATCTGGTTTCATTCTCCAACAAAGTATTTTATTTGAATATTGCATTGGTTTTGGTGCAGCAAAAGAAGAAAATCTGAGCAAATAAGCACCAGTTCAAATAATCAGTTTTAATGGCTTATAAGTAACTTCATGTCATTTCCCAGCGAACTGTTCAATAATTTCCATCTTCACTGTCTGCGGCACATTTTGGGTATATCCTGGTAGGACAAAATCACAAATGCGGCAGTCCTCTCAAAAGCAGAGCTCCCAGATGTGTTGGCAGTAATCAAACAGAGGTGGCTTCAGTGGATCGGACACGACTGCAGGATGGAAGATGATCGCACACCTAAGGACCTACTGTATGGTGAGGTACCCGGGGCCAGGTAACCAAGGGGGCGCTTATAGCTCCATTTCAAGGATACCCTAAATGTCAACTATCACATCTGGGAGTCACTAGTTGGCGAAAGAGGGAAATGGCGACACATCCTGTGGACTTCTGTGCACTACCATGATGTCCATTGGCTACAGTAGCTTGGCAACAGTTGCCAACACTGAAAACAACTCACAGCGTCACTTCGGAGAGAAGAGCAGAACTTCTTCAAGGTAGGCATTCCTGGAAGAGAAGTGGCAGTGAATTAAACACTAAAATAAAAGCAAAATACTGCGGATGCTGGAAATCTGAAACAAAAACAAGAAATGCTGGAATCACTCAGCATCACCTCGTCCCCGTCCCAGGGCACCTTCCCTTGCAATCGCAGGAGGTGTAATACCTGCCCATTTACCTCCTCTCTCCTCACTATCCCAGGCCCCAAACACTCCTTTCAGGTGAAGCAGCGATTTACTTGTACTTCTTTCAATGTAGTATACTGTATTCGCTGCTCACAGTGTGGTCTCCTCTACATTGGGGAGACCAAGCGCAGACTGGGTGACCGCTTTGCGGAACATCTCCGCTCAGTCCGCAAGCAGGACCCTGAGCTTCCGGTTGCTTGCCATTTCAACACTCCCCCCTGCTCTCATGCTCACATCTCTGTCCTGGGATTGCTGCAGTGTTCCAGTGAACATCAACGCAAGCTCGAGGAACAGCATCTCATCTACCGATTGGGCACACTACAGCCTGCCGGACTGAACATTGAGTTCAATAATTTCAGAGCATGACAGCCCCCCATTTTACTTTAATTTTTAGTTATTTTTTCTTCCTTTTTTTTACATTCCTTTTTACATTTTTTACAATCTTTTTTTGCATTTATTTCATTTCATCTTAGTTTGTTCAGTTTGCTTACCCACTGTTTTTTTCAGGTTGTTTTTCTTCAGGTTTGCACTTGCTGCTGTTCAATATTCAGTATATTCACACCTAATCTGTACTAATGCTTTGTCTTTCAACACACCATTAACATATTGTTTGCCTTTGCTCCGTGACCTTTTGGTCAGCTATGTGGCCTGGTCCAATCTGCACCTTCTCCTTTGTTATCTCTTGCCCAACCCCCACCTCACTTGTTTATAATCTGTGACTTTTCTAATATTTGTCAGTTCCAAAGAAGGGTCACTGACCCGAAACGTTAACTCTGCTTCTCTTTCCACAGATGCTGCCAGACCTGCTGAGTGATTCCAGCATTTCTTGTTTTTGTCACAGCGTCACTTGGCAGCTTCATGTGGTGCACTTAAGGCAGAACCTGCCTCTCAAGGATGGCCTTCACAGCCATCAGCAAAGGTGCACCAAGAGAAGACACCCCAGCTAAATGGATTGTTTGCTACATGTCCATCATCTTTCATAGATGGAAGGATGCCAACCAACCTGTTCAATGTGCATTACATTGTTATGGTAAATGCAAAGTTTTAAATGGTAGTTTCCATTGTAACTGATATCAGGAACACCTCAGCTTTGACAGAGCTGCCATGAAAATAAATTGGCACTTTTCATAAAGGGATGCTCAAGATCACCTGGGAGAGTGGGAGGGATTGGGTGAAGTTGGGGGGGTATATGGACAAAACTTCCAAGTGTGTTGGGAATCCAGCTCCAACCCACTGCCTACTGTGTTTTACTGAGGTGGAACAAGGGGAGGAAGCAAATCCTCTTCGAGGAGGCGGGTTGGCATTTTAAATATGTCAATGTGTTAGAACGCCTCAGATTTAACCTGTTTTACAGGTTTAACTGTGGCCAGCCAGGTTTCCCGGGCCAAGAAGCCGAGGACAGGCTTGGAGTGCATTCCTTGTGGGCCAGGAGGAGCAGGAATGCTTCCTCATGGCCCTGCCCCCCAAGTTCCCCAAGCATTAGATCCCACCCCCTACAAAATTCCCCCACCATTAGACTCTCCCTGGGATCAGACCCTCACACCCTTCAGGATTGGACCACCCCGCTGGGATTGGGAATCAGCATCCTCTTCAGGATTGGACCCCTCCTGTGGTTGGGCATGAACCCCCCCCCCCCCACCCCCTCAACCTCATCGCCCCCCAACCCCAGGGTAAGGGATTGGACTTACCTGGTCCTGTGATTTCCTCCTGAGTGCTCCCCTGCCAACCAGAATTCAAGCCTGACAATCAGGCTGACTTCCAGGTGGGGATCCTCTCATGACCAAAAGCTGCATGTTACATAGTGGTTTCCTGCACGCTACCCGACTCCCCACCAGCACCACCATGCCCTGCGCTCCCAGCGGGTTTGTAAGTAAAAATTCCCCCATATGTCAATCAAGTTTCAACAGGGAGGGAATTCCAGAGTTTAGGGCTTTGACAGCTGAAGGCATGGCTACCAATAGTGTAGCGATTAAAATCGAGGATGCTCATAAGACCAAAATTGGAGCAATGCAAATATCTTGGAAGGTTTTAGGACTAGAGGAGATAAGGAGGGATGATGCCATGGATCGATTTGTAAACAAGGATAAGAATTCTAAAATCAAGGTGTTGCTGGACTGAGAGCCAATGCGGGTCAGCAGGAACAGCAGTGATGGGCGAATGGGACTTGGTGCAAGTTAGGACATGGGCAGCAGAGTTTTGGACAACCTCAACTTTACAGAGGGTAGAACGTGGGAGGCCAGCCAGGAGTGCATTGGAATAGTCAAGTCTAGATGTAATAAAGGCATCCTCTGTTAGAACTGAGGCAGGATCAGTGTCAGATGCAATGCAAGCTGCTGCTTAAATACTGATAGGTTATTCAATTTAAACAAAAGGTTTGTGTGAACATTGTGCTTATTAGAGTGTAGAGTGATGTGATGAGAAATGGAACATTTTCTAAGTTTTCCACCTGCAATAGATGTAAAGCATTCCCATGTAAGGCATGATGCAGGGTGAAGCTTTGTTTACCTTATCCAAAAATGCATTTCAAATTTTTAATCTCTGAAGAGTGCTTCCTCTACTAGTATGACATTTATATTTACGATATCAGTCACCTTTTGGTCTTTAAGCATTAAAGAACCGATGGGATAGTGCCACTAGCCATGTAGGCCTGAGGCCTGCAGCCACTATTATTTGTACTTTGTATGTTTTTGCATTTTACCAGCCTTGCTTTTTCTTTGCTTTTGAATCTTTTAAAAAAACCTATATTAAACCTGTAGTGAATTTTTAAAGGTTATTTTGTAGACATTGATTTAAAACTAAGTGTGATTGTGCTCTGATTAAGTCAAGTAATTCATCAATTATGTAATCAATGGCAATCAGTATTAACTATGAAGTTGTTTTTCCCAATAACTTTTTTCTTTTGTTTTCATGCTGGTCAGGGCTGGCCATGCACAGCTGTTGTTTTGTCTAAACTACTAATTTTCTCTCCTTAAAAATAATGGTTGTTTCCTATTGTTTAAACAGAAGTCAGTTCTTGTGGTATTCAATGACCCTTGAACTACAAACTAGGACAATGGCTAACCTTGCACATGGGGTGGTCCACTCTGATGTGGTGTCAGAAGATGGAGTTTAATTGATGGACAGTATAACCTAATTGATGGCAGGTGAGAGGCCTTGTAGTGCCTGTGCGAAGAATTTGATGAGGACTCACTGTTGTTGGACTCTTGTTTTGAGAAAGTTTGGATGGAAACCTCAGAAAGTTGGAATGGAGCCAGAAATTGGACTTAAAGGGGCACAGCATCCAACGTTTGGGGCTGCAGCCAGAGTGGACTAGTCAACCACTGAAGACTACAGAGGAAGGGACGTCAATGGAGTGACTGACCGGAGAGTCCACCCCTGTGCAAGGTTCTCCGGAGACTTGGTGGTGTATGTACCAAGGGGGAACGGTACCATTTTAGGGAGCTGTCGTGAACAGACTAATTTGGGGTTATAGCAATATGCTATAAGTTTTTATGACTAGCTATACTCTTTTCCTTCCTTTCTTTCTAATAAAGTTATTTTTCTTTCCTTTTTATCAATAATTGTTTAATAATTAATAGTAAATTATTATTTTACTATTATTTGGTGTTGAGTCACTCATTCCTGTTACGTCTAGAGTACGGCTCCAAACCTAAGTGAGACTCCGCAGGGGTCTCTCACGCACTACAGCCATGAAATGTGTTTTGTACCAAAAGCAGTAACATACTGTTTCTGTAACTGGTAGGATTAAGCCCCTATTTGTGTTATCATGCTTTCACAAGTATGCATGATTTCAATCTATACCTTTGCATTTCTTCTATCAAATTATCCAGATGTAGAGAAAGTAAGGGACCTTGGAGTGAATGTCCACAGATCCCTGAAGGTAGCAGGACAGGTTGATAAGGTGGTTAAGAAGGCATACGGAATCTTTTCCTTTATTAGCCAAGGTATAGAATACAAGGCAGGGAGGTTAGGCTGGAACTGTATAACTCATTGGTTAGGTCACAACTTGAGTACTGTGCATAGTTCTGGTCACCTCATTACAGAAAGGATGTAATTGCAGTAAAGACGGTACAGAGGAGATTTACGAGGATATTGCCAGGACTGGAAAAATGCAATTATGAGGAATGGTTGGATTGGCTGGGGTTGTTCTCCTTGGAACAGAGAAGGCTGAGGGGAGATCTGATTGAAATGTACAAAAGTTTGAAGGGCCTGGATAGAGTGAAGGTGAAGGGTGTATTCAACTTAGCAGTGAGGTCAGTGATGAGGAGGCATAGATTTAAAGTGATTGGTAGAAACATTAGAGGGGAGATGAAAAACTTTTTCACCCAGAGGATTGTTGGGGTCTGGAACTCACTGCCTGAAAGGGTAGTTGAGGCAGAGACCCTCAACTCATTCAAAAGGACTCTGGATATGCACCTCAAGTGCCATAAGCTGCAGGGTGACAGATGAAATGCTGGAAGATGGAATTAGAATAGGTGGATCGTTTTTTGGCCGGCATAGACACGATGGGCCAAGTGGCTTCTTTCTGTGCCTTAAACTTTCTATGATTCTGTGAGAGTGAGATGGCCAACTTCATTCTAATTAATTATGACCTGTATTGTGGATTTGTGATCATTAGCAATTGGGTCTGGGCCAGCGCTAGGGGAAATAGCATCCTAGGCAAGCTTGTATTTTGGTGCTCCTTCTTTGAATTTATGCATGTAGTAGCATTACCATTGGAAGCTGACATTGAAGATAGTTGAAGCCATTACTGTCAGAGATGTCTCCATATATCAGCACAAAATTAAAGTCCTTACAATGCCTTGTTAAAGTTTCTTGGTGAGGGAGTTGCAGCATGTTGTATAGAGAGCCCGAAAGGTTCGCAGTTTGATTCATTTATTCAGATCATTCTTTCACATGTGCTACGGCCACGTGGTGAGGGGTGTGGGCAGTTCCCACTGTTCAACTGTGGTCCCCCCGCAGTAAGAATCTTAGCTCCTCCCCCCCTCCCCACCAGTGTCACGCCTGCTTTCCCCCGACGGGTGCTGGCCACTCAGGCCATTTAAATAAGCCGTTGCACGGGAGATCATGGTGGCTTTTTTGACCTCGACAGCGATGACAGGCTCTTAAAATCCAGCCCCCCCAATCCCATGGAGGGCGTGTCCGACACCAGCTGTCGGTGCGCAAGCGCTGACGCCAATTTTAAAGGGCAGCCAGCCGTGCCGGCAAATTTGAATTTTTACAGTGAACCAAGCCAACACTTACAAAATAAAATTGTAACGCCCCTTTCCAAACCACCAATAAAAATTACAGTAAATTCTGCCCTTCCTCCCCCACAAAACACTTACCTTTGAACTCTGACCTTCCGTCTCCCCCAGACTGCACAAAGTTGAAAGTGCATCCCTTCCCACCATCCCCTACACTGATGATGCTTATTTGACCCTATTCCCTCCCCCCGCAGTAAGAAGCTTAGCCCCTCCCCCCCTCCCCACCAGTGTCACGCCTGCTTTCCCCCGACGGGGAATTGAAGGCATGGGAGTGCTGAATGTTGTGCCAAAGATTGCAGTGGGCCCGGAAGATTCAAGGTAGGTTGATTTAAATTTGTTCATCTCATTAATTTAAATATTTAAATCCAAGTCCGGTCACCTAGCAGTGGAGGGGCCACCACGGAGCCTTGGCGCCGCCGGGTGGATCAGTCTGGGCCCTCCTGGCATCGGCCTCCATGGCGGGCCTCTGCTGCAATCATCGTCCGGCACCCCCGCCACGGAGCCGACGTCGTGGGCTTGGTAAAATTCAGCCCTATGACTCTATAACATCTTTTCAGAATGGTTCACATCTGTAGTACAGTCCAATATCACGGAGTAGCACATGCTCAACCTTTTAAGAATGTCTTACTGCAGTTCCTTTGCCACTAATTCAATTATCTCATTCTGGATTGTTTTCCACAGTAGTGATCCATCACCTCTCTGGGAAGTATGGATGGCAAACCTTCCTTCATTGCTTTGTCATACTTTGCTAATACCTTCACAAAACCAGGAGGTTCCCATTGTTTGCCATGAAGAGCCTGTCAAAAGAGCCTGGGAAAGTCATGTTATTTTTAGAAAGATAAATTTTTATTGTTGTGAGCTACAGAATGTTCTCCCATTGTTCGTTTCTTGTTCTATCACACGTTGAAACTCCATGTTGATGCAATTATCATGTTTCATCTTTTGCTCTGTTCTGACCCACATTCAGTAGGAATAGAAATGACTCAGCAACTTTTCATGATGCACAAGAATCTGAGATATGTGCTTTCAATCATTTGACTGCTCACATGCTAGGGATGATTTTGGAATCAAGTCAGAATCAGCAGAGTACATTGTCATTGCACTCCAAGTAAAGGAGCCAGCACCACTTCAGAACTTTGTCATTTCAAGCTTTTTGTATAAAAGTGTCATAGAAAAATAGTGATTCTGTTCACCCAGAGGAAATTCCATGTCTTTTACTTTTGGTAGTCTATTGGTCACTAACAGGTCTCAAATTTTGGCCATTAGATTGGGCCATAAAACTGGATCAGAAATGGCATCAACAACGCCTATAATAAGAATCGTTTCATTTCTATCACTCGTGGCATCGACATTATTCCAGTATAGATAAAGAATTTCTGTTTTGTTTGGGTCTCTTTGTTTCTCTTGAGATGATTCTTGGAAGTTGAATTGTAGATTATCTATGCATTTTTCCTTTCATATCTCTGTCTCACTACTACTGCACAGGTTGTTGTTAACAGATTTCAAGTATTTTTCTATCGGGTCTGCATCTTTCTTCATTGTAGTCATTAACTGAGCTTTTTGTTTCCTGTTCTGCACCCTTGACATCATCTTCTTATGTACTTTCAACATTTTGTTTCCTTCCAAGTCTCATGAAATAACAGAAAACCAAAGAACCACTAAGTTAGAAGAAATCCGTCGCGCTATGTCACATCGTGTGATTTGGGGAAAAAAATTCAACTTCAAAACACTATCTCCTAAACAGAGCATTTCCATTTCAAATTTTTTTTCAAGTTTACCCTCCTCTCAACCAGCCCTTTCATTTGAGATATTAAACGACGTTATCGAAGATGAACATGCAATCTTAACCAATATAAAAGCAAAATACTGTGGATGCTGGAAATCTGAAATAAAAACAAAAAATCCTGGAAACACTCAGTGGGTCTGGCAGCACCTGTGGAGAGAGAAGCAGAGTTAACGTTTCAGATCAATGACCTTTCATCAGAACTGCCAGATACATTTCTGTCCGAACTATTTTCATTAAAATCGTTATTTTTAATTTTAATTTTTTTCATTTAACACCCTCTGGACCACGCGCCCCTGACCATGGTGTTCTGTGCAGTCGCTCATTTCGTCCACTTGTAAGGCCAACCCTGGTTGAGGCTCTCCAAATTCATTTCATTTCGACTGTTAAAACTGTTGGAGAAAAAAAAGGAAGGTAAGAACATATAGCAAATTTAATGACCTCAGGCCATCCCAAAGTACTTTGCAGCCAGTGCGGTGCTCCTGAAGTGTAAAGAAGTACAGCATCCAATTTTTATAATGCAAGGTCCTGTATGCAATCAAATCATTTACTTTGTTTAGTGGTGTTGGTTAAGGAATAAAGATTGGCCAGGGCATCAGAAAAATTCTGATGAAAGGTCAGTTAACTCTGTTTTTATCTCCACAGATGCTGCCAGACCTGCTGAATATTTCCAGCATTTTCTGTTTTTATTTCAGATTTCTAGCATCTGCAATATTTTGCTTTTGTGCTGTTGTAGTTGAATTCCTCTGCTGTAATAGTGTCATGGTATCAATTACATTCACCTGAGAGGGAACACAGGGCTTCAGTTTAATGTCCCAGCTGAAAGATGGCACCTTCTATAATGCACCACTCCTTCAGTCCTGGAGTGAAGTGTCAGTCTGTATGTGCTCAACTCTCTGGAGTGGGGCTTGAACACAACCTTCTGAGAGACGAGAGTGCTATAACAAAGCCAAGACCATGCCTAGACAGAAAAGGCAAAAAAAACTTGCATTTATAAAGTGCCTTTCAAAACCTTCGGATGACCCAATGTGCTTTGGAGCTAATGAAGCATTTTTGAAATGCAGGAAATGCAGCAGCCAGGTTGCACACAGCAAGGCCCAACAAAGAACGATACAATAATGACCAGATGATCTGTTTTTCAGTAATGTTGAATGAGGGATAAATTTTGGCCTTTGACCTACTACACATTGATTTCTATTGTGTATTTTTATGTTTTAACTGGATTATTTTATGAACATACTCACACTTTCACTTAAATACAATAATGAGTCACCATTCCCATCCATCTCCAAAGATTTATTTCTTGACCAAAAATATTAGTGACATGTCTTGTCTGGTATGAGCTTAACTTTATTAGGATCTTGGGCGGGGATGTGTTAATATTTCCACCTAAGTGAATTAGTAGATAGAACTTGGGCTCCTTTAACATACTGGAGAGCATTATTGCTGCTACAGAATCATACATCTGCTACTGTTGGCTCAGGCTTGCATGCAGCACTGTTTTGTATGCTTGTGGTCCATATTATCCTCGACATTTGTCTGCTTCTGTTGCCATTTTCAGCCTTTGACGGACTCTTTAGAGTTAATAGTTTTGTTTTACACAGTTATCTTGTTGTTTGATTTGCACGGGCACATTCTGCATATTCTGGTTTGCCTCTTTATTGTCTGTAGAGCTGACTGTCTATTGAGCATTCATTTTTAAGTGTTGTCAGTGCCATGCAGGTGTGATTGCCACATAGCCAGGAGGTGTTTCTTTTGCTTTTTAAAATTCACCTTAATTTCAATCCCATCTCTATATATTTCTGGCCAATGAGAGAGTGAATAGGCAACATGTTTTTGAAATAGCCACTACAGCAGAATGACTTTGTTGTAACCGAATGGCAAATTTTCCCTCCTTAAGCACCAGCTTTCTGCTCGGATCCTCTTCCTAACACCACAAGTTTAATTAGGAAATCAACAAGACAGGAATACTGGGTAGAATCCATGTCCTACTACTCCATGGCACAATATTTTGAAGTATCCATGTAATGTAGCATTGTGTAGACCAAAGACTATCCGACGTTACTGATGCACTTAAATATATCTCTTATAATATTTGTATGCAATTACTGGGCTAAGGCCCTTGTTTTTGTTATTTGGAACTTTATAGATTAAGTAAATGCATTTTTCAAGTATGCGTGGTGCAGTATTCATTTTGTCTAAACCTCCACTGACATGTTGATCTCTCATGTCAAGAACCAAAAAATTGTAACATTTTTTTTACTATTTCTCTGACTTGCTTCTTCAAATTGGAAGTTAAACATCATTGCAATATGTGTATTTTTCAGTTAGGATGATAACACAACTTAAAATGTACATTTAACTGGGCTTTACTAAAGTGTGAAAGAAGAGAAAAACTTATAAATTAATAGGAAAATTAATTTTGTTGTTCTCATATGGTGTATTTATGGTATTCATGTCTAGTTCCAAATACAAATCTATTTTTTGCAACATTTTAAAGTGTCTTTTGCTTTATCTTTTTAGGTATCTGTTAAGGACAGTCCTCTGTTCATGAAACCCAGCAACCTGCTCACATACCTCTACCAATAGCACTGACGCGAACGACTAAGAATTTCATAAGGGCAACCCAGGACAGCTTGGCCTCCAATTTTCCTTCTGCTAGTGTGATGTTCTGTTCCTGTCCGGCATATAATTTATTCTCTTCTGAATGATTGGGTCATTCTAATTGAAACATGTGTTGTGTTCTAAATTTGTTCTTATCAGGTTACTTGTACAATTGTTTCACTCCAGTATTATTTTATAATGTGTTTAGAAAGATACTTATTTAAGATAAATAGTTCAATCATCTAATCTCAGGGTTCAGATATAGCAGCTCCTAATCTCAGAAATCCCCCCCCACAGCTCCATCTCAATTTAGGGTCTGGAAGAAGTAGTTTTTTATTTGAAAGCCCTGATCTTGGAGTCCTTGTTTTTTTTTGCATTTGACCAGGACAGATATGATTAATTGATCCATAAATGAAATATAATTACATTTTATTATTTTAAGTCTTAAAAGATTTTCAAAAGAAAACTGATTTATTTTCTTTGTTTTTTTGTTCATTCCACATTTTATTTTAATTTGCTAAATGCCATAAGTTAGTTAGCTTATTGTTTCTTTCAGCCTGTTCAATTATGTCAAATCCACTATAGTAATAAATTATATTCACTTACAACCCACGAATTGGAATATTTTTTCAAGATAATTGATAGCGGCATTTAAATAAAAGCTGACTGAGAAGGACTGGAGGTGTTTTGGGGACAAGAAGATTGAGCATGATGATAGAGCACTGAAACTAAGAGGAATTGCAGTGACTTTGTGTAAAAAGAAACTGAACAGAACTATGCCACATGTTGGCAAGATTTTGAGAAATGTCATCACCGACACTAATTATTGTTTTATTTGTACAAATCCATAATTTACTGAATTAAACCACTGCCAAAACTTTTACAGCAAGTAGCACTTTTACAAACAATAAAACAGTTTTCCATGTGACGAATACCTTCTTTCATGCATTTAATGAAACAGCTAACGGTCTAGGTGCTAAGACTGCAAGCAAAATCTATAACAGACTCTGCACCAGCTAGCTTACACTGCAGTTTTGATTATGGCCTATTTATGTTATTTAATAGTTATTTCAAGATGATCAGTTAGATTGTTTGAAACAAAAATCCCCCACTCTTTCGTGCATGTTCTTTTTTATTCCTACAGGGGAATTTACAAACAATAAGAAAAAATAATTTAAAACTAAGAAACTTTGAAATTTTCTGTCACAAAAATGCTGCCTATTCCTCTTCTAATATCAATTAATTGATCATATAAATAGCTCCATTCCTGGCTTGATGGTTTGTATATTATTACTATTGCTTTAAAAATGTTCTGTGATCATTGCATCTGGTAAAACTACTATATAGATAATCAGCATTCCTTGATTAAATAAATAATTAAGTGTAAAACATATAGAATAAGATTCAAGCTTTACAATTTAAAGCTTCTATATTATTTCTTTACTGATAATATAGTGATATGTCACAGTAAAAACATCCTGGAGGATATGACATAGGTAAATGTGTGACACAGTACAGGCAGGAAACCAGGGTTGCCCTGACTGTGCTGAGATGGAGCAGCAGTGGACCACTGTAAATTAAGTCAGTGCCCCTGGAGGAAAGTCAGTCAGGGTTCTCTTTTCATAACAATTTCTTACAGTTCTATGTGCTTCTCATATACAGAAAACACTTTGCCAGAATAGAGGAAACAAGTGTCTACTTGATCACTATCCAATTGAAAGGTTAGGATTGATATAGGCTGTGATGCCCCCCACAAACTAATACATCTAAGATCACTTATGAAAAAGAACTACTTGCAGGAAGTACTAATTGGTGCCCTTTGTATTGTATGTCATTAGTTAAAGGAATGGAGTGGGAAAAAACAAACTGTTCGAACAAAACTGTATTTATAAATTCCCCATCCATTGGTAATCTAGAATTGGAGATGCTGTAGTGATTATTTGAATCATACCTATGTAATCTATGTGCCATTTAAAACAAAATAACCCTTTGCATTATTTCTTGGTTTAGTATTCTCAAGCCAATATGCTGGGACATTTTAAGGAGTGGGATAGACATTTGTCAACTGTTGCAGAAATATTGGGAACTTTTAAAGGAGATGAACAGTTAAGGTCTAAATCAAGAGTCTAAGACCATACAATTAACATCAACATTTTTATATGCTACTCTATACACGTTCAAGCTAAATTTAGTTGTGTCTAAAATTGGTGCTATGTTTGTAACAGCTTCAGCCTCCATCTTCACTTCATCTACTCCCCTGACCACCCTAGCCCCGACTCCTTGGGCAGAATTTTAACTACCAAGAGAGGTGGGGGTGGGGGAGGGGAGCGTGTTCGGGTGCAGGTGGGTGGGTGGGGGGGGGGGGGGCGTGGGGGGGAGGTGATGGTTATAGCTCTCAAAAGTGACATTGAGTCCCCAACATGATCCTGACCACTTCCTGGTTTAACTGGGGCACATTTGCAGGCGACTGGGAAACCCTTGTGGAGTTGTCGGGTTAAGTAATTTCTATATTTAAATAGGCAATTAATTGTGAATTTAACCCAGCATCCTGGCTTTAACAGTGCACTGGTTTCCCAAGTTGTGTGGAACTTGCCAGGGTCAATAAGGTGAGATCACAGCAGGCAGTGATTGTTCATTGAAAATGACAGGCTGGAAATTCACTTTAAATAGTGAAACTAGATAGCTGCTGGGCTGCCTATGTGATAGGCTTGTGCTCACAGCACTTGTTCTGAGAGCCTGATTTCATTTTTCACATATGGCTTCCAACTTTCTGGAAGTCATTGCACCTACCTTGGACTTTCCTCACCTTAATCTGATCTTCCCTGCTGTCAGCCTTCACTGCAGCATGGGAGCAGCTTATGCAGATCTACTTGGACCTCTGATGAGGAACAAGAGGAGTAGCAACACCAACAGCACCAGGAACAGCTATAGCAACACCAGCAGCAGCATCAGCATTAGCTGCCTTCTCCTCAGCCACATGCCCCTTCACAGGACAGAGGGGATGGACACACATTCAGTTCAAAGGAGGTGAGAACACCAAAACAGGGTCTACAGGCATAGGATCAGCTTTCTCGACATGTCTGAGCACCAGTGCCTCAGGAGGCTCAGGTTTTCACAACAGGTCATTGCTGACATCTGCAGCCTCCTGGAGTGAGACATCTTTCACTGTGGACCTGGTGGGCATGCTTAGCCAGTAGCTGTTGTGGTGTCTATCACTGAAGGAACACCCCTTATTCTCTGCCTCTTTCTGCAGTTATGTGCTCTCTTCTTCAAGGACAGAAAGCAGAGAGGTGTGAGTGTGAGAAATGGATTGTGTGGAGAGGAGGGAATGACCAATTGTGGAGGGTGACTGTGAGGCATGGGTGTGAGATGTCAATAAGATGAGGGTGCTTGTTACTGTTGGCTGTTCAGATGGGGATGTGAGGAGGTGGCTGGAGAGAAAGGAATGACTAGAACTGCAAGGTGTGTTGGGCTGAGGAGTACTGTGCAGAAGAATGCTGGGAAATTCAGTAGGAGCTTTCACACTTCTCCATTTCTATGGTTGCTGGTGTTCCAGGAAGCCATGTACAGTTCAGCCATTCTGACCCCTGAAATTCTTCTTTTGACAGATGTAGGTCATAATGATGCCCACCCTTTGTGATTGGTCAGGAAAGCCAGGAGAGGGTTGCTAATGCCATGGCTGTCTCCTATTCTGCAAGTTTCTGGTCACTTAATGAACTTTCCTAGTTCCTATGCTGTAGATGCTCCTTTCGCTCAGGTACTGTCCCTATTATGTTATAGTCACTGTTACCTATATTTTCCCCTTGCCATATGTTATCTACTTGCCTCACTTAATTTCCCAGAACTGTACATATATATATATATATATATGCACATAATGTTGTTGCAGTCATTTCCTCCTCTGAAATTATTTGTCTTGTTCCACCTAATTACGTTATAACCTCATTTTTCTATCTCCCTGCATCTCATTTTGTTGAATTTAAGGCTCATTCCAATGTCTCCTACTCATTCTTTCAGAGAGCCTGAAAATTCGAGAACTGTTTATAATTAACACAAGAATTTTTCCGCAGGTAATATCCTGATTGGCCGCTGTAGCTTCAGTAGAAGATTAACGGCAATCTCATTTATGTAGTTTATCTGGGGATTCCACCAATCTTCCACTGAAGTTACAGTAGGCAAAAGGGAGAAAACCTGAGGAAGTTTCCGGTATTTGTCTTTATTTTATGGGGCTTTTTGTAAATAACTGGAGTTAATAATAAGTCAACTCTCTCTCTCTAAGTTTCAAAAATGGGAGACTGGAAATGGTCACTGTGCTAATAATGGGGTAGTTTCAGAAATAAACATTGAATGTTTCTTTGATAACCAGAATAGCCTAAATGAAATGTTGATGTGTGCAGTTTGACAGACAGATTTGATATGAAGCTCAAACTGGTGAAGGAGGCCAGCAATTGCAAATCATTACCACTTTGTTTGCCAGGGCACAAAGACCATTAACATCATTGTTAGCATCATTGCTTGTTTACTTCAAAATAAATGACTATACATGAAAGAAGTTCCATGGATAAAATCATAGTTCTGATTGCTAGATTTTAGTTCTGGCAAAATATTTCCAGCTTCCATGAATACATGCAAGTGTGACACTTGCAAAGACAGGGAAAAGACCCATCTGTATAAGAACATAAGAAATAGGCGCAGAAGTAGGCCATACGGCCCCTCGAGTCTGCTCTGCCATTCAATAAGATCATGGCTGATCTGATCTTGGCCTCAATTCCACTTTCCTGCCTGTTCCCCATAATCCTTGACTCCCCTATAGTTCAAAAATCTGTCTGTCTCAGCCTTGAATATATTCAATGACTCAGCAGCTCTCTGGGGTAGAGAATTCAAAGCAGCCATTGCTTGCCAGAGACTATAAAAATAGCTGCCAGAAGAAGGGTATAGTAACTTATGGACTGGTTTTCATTTATTCATTAAGTATTGTAGTATGTTGTTGATTGTGTATATTTTACTGGTAAATAAATCTTGACAACAAGAAAGAATCTAACCATCTCCCCTTGACATTCAATGGCATGACAATTGCTGAATCCCCCACTATCAACATCCTGGGGGTTACCATTGACCAGAAACTGAACTGAAGTAGCCGTATAAATACCGTGGCTACAAGAGCAGGTCAGAGGCTAGGAATCCTGCAGTGAGTAACTCACCTCCACTATCTACAAGGCACAAGTCAGGAATGTGATGGAATACTCTCCACTTACCTGGATGGATGCAGCTCCAACAACACTCAAGAAGCTCGACATCATCCAGGTCAACGCAGCCCACTTGATTGGCACCCCATCCACAAACATTCACTCCCTCCACCACCGACGCACAATGGCAACAGTGTGTACCATCTACAAGTTGCACTGGAACAACACACCAAGGCTCCTTAGACAGCACCTTCCAAACCCGCGACCTCTACCAATTAGAAGGACAAGGGCAGCAGATGCGTGGGAACACCATCAACTGCAAGTTCCCCTCCAAGTCACACACCATCCTGACTTGGAACTGTTGCTTCACTGTTGCTGGACCAAAATCCTGGAACTCCCTTCCTAACAGCACTGTGGGTGTACCTACTCCACATGGACTGCAGCAATTCAAGAAGGCTGCTCACCACCACCTTCTCAAGGGCAATTAGGGATGGGCAATAAATGCTGGCCTAGCCAGCGGCACCCACATCCCAGGAACGAATAAAAAAAGTCTTGACCAATAGTTGTAACCGATACACACTAGTATAGCTGTGTGGTGTTTTTCTGCCTTCACAGTTGACGGGATAAGATGGAGGGCATCCCATGTAATTTCCTGAAGTGACTTACCATGATACTGGGTTAATTGTTAGACCTGGGCTATGCTCGCCCATACACAGCAGGGAACAATAAATGGCAGAGAATAAAGATATAGCTTTCATAAGAGGCACTGTCTGTTTTGCTGCTCTCTGCATCTCATTTTGTTGAAATTAAGATAAATTCTGCTTTTACCTACTCTAACTCATTCTTTCCCAGAAACTAAAAATTGTGGAATTCTATGTAATGAACACAAAAATATCCTCCTGATAATTTTCTTGGAGTTTGTCCTGATTGGTCACAGTCTAGTTATGAACGAGAAAGCTCAAATTGGAATGCAACTTTCCTGAACGCATCTTTTTTCCCCATCCCAACAATCTACAGACTTTTACACATATGCTGGGCATCAACCTAATCATTATAGATGATTAGTCTCATCTTTTCTCCCATGGGTTTTCAACCTGGATGATCGTCGGAACTCAAGAACATGGCCCTTCACCTAGGTTTCTCAATAGAAAAGAATTTTTCCAATTGACAGGACCAGTGTATGCCAGGAGTAGTCAGCCTTGTTGCTTACAAAAAGATGTCCATTTATGCTTAGGCTAAATTAAGGACAAATCAAAGTGCTGTGTTACTCCTGTTGCTATGAAAGTTAATTTAGATATTAGGATAAAACATGTCACCACAGCACAGTGGAAGTGTGGAACAGATTCTGATCGGTAATTCGGGGCATTGGCACCTTTATAAAGTTAGCTGGATTAATAGCTGTAAAGAAGGAGGATTGGGGATTTTTTCTTTTTTTCTTTGGCCTCCTTGTCTCAGGAGACAATGGGTAAGCACCTGGAGGTGGTCAGTGGTTTGTGGAGCAGCGCCTGGAGTGGCTATAAAGGCCAATTCTAGAGTGACAGACTCTTCCACGGGTGCTGCAGAAAAATTTGTTTGTCGGGGCTGTTACACAGTTGGCTCTCCCCTTGCGCTTTTGTCTTTTTTCCTGCCAACTGCTAAGTCTCTTCGACTCGCCACACTTTAGCCCCGCCTTAATGACTGCCCGCCAGCTCTGGCGAACGCTGGCAACTGACTCCCACGACTTGTGATCAATGTCACAGGACTTCATGTCGCGTTTGCAGACATCTTTGAAGCGGCGACATGGACGGCCGGTGGGTCTGATACCAGTGGCGAGCTCGCTGTACAATATATCTTTGGGGATCCTGCCATCTTCCATGCGGCTCACATGGCCAAGCCATCTCAAGCGCCGCTGACTCAGTAGTGTGTATAAGCTGGGGATGTTGGTCGCCTCGAGGACTTCTGTGTTGGAGATACGGTCCTGCCACCTGATGCCAAGTATTCTCCGGAGGCAGCGAAGATGGAATGAATTGAGACGTCGCTCTTGGCTGACATACGTTGTCCAGGCCTCGCTGCCATAGAGCAAGGTACTGAGGATGCAGGCTTGACACACTCGGACCTTTGTGCTCCGTGTCAGTGCGCCATTTTCCCATGCTCTCTTGGCCAGTCTGGACATAGCAGTGGAAGCCTTTCCCATGCGCTTGTTGATTTCTGTATCTAGAGACAGGTTACTGGTGATAGTTGAGCCTAGGTAGGTGAACGCTTGAACCACTTCCAGAGCGTGGTCGCCAATATTGATGGATGGAGCATTTCTGACGTCCTGCCCCATGATGTTCGTTTTCTTGAGGCTGATGGTTAGGCCAAATTCATTGCAAGCAGCCGCAAACCTGTCGATGAGACTCTGCTGGCACTCTTCAGTGTGAGATGTTAATGCAGCATCGTCAGCAAAGAGGAGTTCCCTGATGAGGACTTTCCGTACTTTGGACTTCGCTCTTAGACGTGCAAGGTTGAACAATCTGCCCCCAGATCTTGTTTGGAGGAAGACTCCTTCTTTATAGAAATGTTAAAAATCTGTTTTTTATTCAGATGATAGGTGAAGGAAATTACTTTTTCCTAAATTAAAGGATGAATATGGGCTCTGGATGAAGTACCCATGTTTACAATGTTGTCAGTGCACTCCCAGGAAAAGCATAGGAATTTGTGTGCCTCTCACATGCTTTGTGCAAGAGCATACTTCACATATCTGTAAAACCCAACAGAAAAGATCTCATAATTGGACATGGAATTGGACGATAGTCAGGCTTGCAGCCTGCATGCCTAATTTCTCTTTCACTTGTTGTGTATTTGCATAATGTGCAATTATTATCAGAAATTGTAGCCTCTAATTTTTGTATGTTTAATAGAAAATCATTTTGAGTAAAAATGATATAAAGAACAGAGAGTACATTGGAAATGCACAGCAGACCATCAGCATCTGAGAAAAAAGAAAAGAAAAGCTCGTATTTTGGATGCTGGCCATTTGTCAACTCAGCTTTTTCAAAGAAACAAAAGCCAAAATGTTAGATATATTTCTTCTCTTTTTCGATGGTGTTGGTCTTACAGATACTTGAAACATTTTCTGTTTTTATTTTAGCTGCATGCAGTATTTGCAGCTTTTTCTATCTCTGGACTAAAAAATATATATGCTGTAAAAGTTACAGTTATGGGTAGTGTAGTGTTACGAATACTCCAGAGAGCATAAATTCAAATAATACTAAGGTAGTTTGAGAATTTGATTTCAGTTTTAAAAAACTAAATAAATCTGGAAATAAAAAGCAGATGCTGGTGATTGACCATAAAGCTGTCAGATTGTCATAAAAATCCAACTGGTTCATTCATGCTCTTTAAGGAAGGAAACCTGCCTCCTTACCTGGTCCGGCCAAGATAGGACTCAAGTTCCACAACTACATGGCTGACTCTTAACTGCCCTGTGAAGTGTATCAAACAGAAAAGAGAAGCAAGAATGAAACTGGATGGACTGTGACCTAGGCATTGAATCAGGACATGACAAAGACACACCCGGCCCAGCTGGCCCTGCAAAGTCCTGCTCACTATCATCTGGGTACTGGTGCTAAAATTAGGAGAGCTGTCCAACAGACTAGTCATACAACAGACTAGTCATAAAACAGCCTAACACAGTCACAGAATCATACCCATTAGCCAACAGCCTCCATCATCGTCTCTGGGTATGTCCTCTTTCATGGGAAGGATGCACCTTCCCAGAATGGGGGCACAGTGGTATACACTCGGGAGGCAGTGGCCCTGGGAGTCCACAACATTCACTCCAAACTCCATGAAGTCTCATAGCATCAGATAAAACATGGGCAAGGAAACCGCCTGCTGATTACCACCTATCTCTTTCCCACAGCTAACAAATCAGTATTCCTCCATATTGAACACCAATTTTAGGAAGCAAGGGTACAGAATGGACTCTGGATAAGGGACTAAAATGTCCGGCATCAAGAGATCTCGGTACCAATGCCACTAAATCATGAAGGGCATAGCTGCCAGACTGGGCTTGCAGCAGGTGGTGAGAGAACCAAAGAAGGAATAACTTGCTTGAGCTCATTTACATCAATCTGTCACACATGTGTCTCTCCATGACAACATTGGCAGGAGAGACCAAGTCCTGTCTTCACACTGAGGATATCCTCAATTGTGTCATGTGGCATTACCACTTTGCTAAGTGAAATAGAAAACTGGCCATCCATGAGGCACTGTGGAACAGCATCAGCAGCAGAATTGTATATCGCCAACATCTGTAACCTCATGACCTGGTATAACCTTCACTCTATCATTACCATCAACCCTGGTTCAATGAAAAGTGCCAGAGAACATGCCAGGAGCAGAACCAGAAGAACCTAAAAATTAGAATTAGAATTAGAACATTACAGCGCAGTACAGGCCCTTCGGCCCTCGATGTTGCGCCGACCTGTGAAACCATCTGACCTACACTATTCCATTTTCATCCATATGTCTATCCAATGACCACTTAAATGCCCTTAAAGTTGGCGAGTCTACTACTGTTGCAGGCAGGGCGTTCCACGCCCCTACTACTCTCTGAGTAAAGAAACTACCTCTAACATCTGTCCTATATCTATCACCCCTCAACTTAAAGCTATGTCCCCTCGTGTTTGCCATCACCATCCGAGGAAAAAGACGCTCACTATCCACCCTATCTAACCCTCTGATTATCTTATATGTCTCTATTAAGTCACCTCTCCTCCTCCTTCTCTCCAACGAAAACAACCTCAAGTCCCTCAGCCTATACTCGTAAGACCTTCCCTCCATACCAGGCAACATCCTAGTAAATCTCCTCTGCACCCTTTCCAAAGCTTCCACATCCTTCCTATAATGCGGTGACCAGAACTGCACGCAATACTCCAGGTGCGGTCTCACCAGAGTTTTGAACAGCTGCAGCATGACTTCGTGGCTCCGAAACTCGATCCCCCTACTAATAAAAGCTAACACACCCTATGCCTTCTTAACAGCCCTATTAACCTGGATAGCAACTTTCAGGGATTTATGTACCTGGACACCAAGATCTCTCTGTTCATCTTCACTACCAAGAATCTTCCCATTAGCCCAGTACTCTGCATTCCTGTTACTCCTTCCAAAGTGAATCACCTCTCACTTTTCCGCATTAAACTCCATTTGCCATCTCTCAGCCCAGCTCTGCAGCCTATCTATGTCCCTCTGTACCCTACAACATCCTTCGGCACTATCCACAACTCCACCAACCTTCGTGTCATCCGCAAATTTACTAACCCACCCTTTAACACCCTCTTCCAGGTCATTTATAAAAATGACAAACAGCAGTGGCCCCAAAACAGATCCTTGCGGTACACCACTAGTAACTAAACTCCAGGATGAACATTTGCCATCAACCACCACCCTCTGTCTTCTTTCAGCTAGCCAATTTCTGATCCAAAGCTCTAAATCACCTTCAACCCCATACTTCCGTATTTTCTGCAATAGCCTACCGTGGGGAACCTTATCAAATGCCTTACTGAAATCCATATACACCACATCCACTGCTTTACCCTCATCCACCTGTTTGGTCACCTTCTCGAAAAACTCAATAAGGTTTGTGAGGCACGACCTACCCTTCACAAAACCGTGCTGACTATCGCTAATGAACTTATTCTTTTCAAGATGATTATAAATCCTGTCTCTTATAACCTTTTCCAACATTTTACCCACAACCGAAGTCAGGCTCACAGGTCTATAATTACCAGGGCTGTCTCTACTCCCCTTCTTAAACAAGGGGACAACATTTGCTATCCTCCAGTCTTCCGGCACTATTCCTGTCGACAATGATGACATAAAGATCAAGGACAAAGGCTCTGCAATCTCCTCCCTGGCTTCCCAGAGAATCCTAGGATAAATCCCATCTGGCCCTGGGGACTTATCTATTTTCACACTTTCCAAAATTGCTAACACCTCCTCCTTGTGAACCTCAATCCCATCTAGCCTAGTAGTCTGAATCTCAGTATTCTCCTCGACAACATTTTCTTTCTCTACTGTAAATACTGACGAAAAATATTCATTTAACGCTTCCCCTATCTCCTCTGATTCCACACACAACTTCCCACTACTATCCTTGATTGGCCCTAATCTAACTCTAGTCATTCTTTTATTCCTGATATACCTATAGAAAGCCTTAGGGTTTTCCTTGATCCTATCCGCCAATGACTTCTCGTGTCCTCTCCTTGCTCTTCTCAGCTCTCCCTTTAGATCCTTCCTGGCTAGCTTGTAACTCTCAAGCGCCCTAACTGAGCCTTCACATCTCATCCTAACATAAGCCTTCTTCTTCCTCTTGACAAGCGCTTCAACTTCTTTAGTAAACCACGGCTCCCTCGCTCGACAACTTCCTCCCTGCCTGACAGGTACATACTTATCAAGGACACGCAGTAGCTGCTCCTTGAATAAACTCCACATTTCGATTGTTCCCATCCCCTGCAGTTTCTTTCCCCATCCTACGCATCCTAAATCTTGCCTAATCGCATCATAATTTCCTTTCCCCCAGCTATAATTCTTGCCCTGCCGTATATACCTGTTCCTGCCCATCGCTAAGGTAAACCTAACCGAATTGTGATCACTATCACCAAAGTGCTCACCTACATCTAAATCTAACACCTGGCCGTGTTCATTACCCAGTACCAAATCCAATGTGGCATCGCCCCTGGTTGGCCTGTCTACATACTGTGTCAGAAAACCCTCCTGCACACACTGGACAAAAACTGACCCATCTAAAGTACTCGAACTATAGTATTTCCAGTCGATATTTGGAAAGTTAAAGTCCCCCATAACAACTACCCTGTTACTCTCGCCCCTGTCGAGAATCATCTTCGCTATCCTTTCCTCTACATCTCTGGAACTATTCGGAGGTCTATAGAAGACTTTCAACAGGGTGACCTCTCCTCTCCTGTTTCTAACCTCGGCCCATACTACCTCAGTAGATGAGTCCTCAAACGTCCTTTCTGCCGCTGTAATACTCTCCTTGATTAACAATGCCACACTCCCTCCTCTTTTACCATCTTCTCTGTTCTTACTGAAACATCTAAATCCCGGAACCTGCAACATCCATTCCTGCCCCTGCTCTACCCATGTCTCCGAAATGGCCACTACATCGAGATCCCAGGTACCAACCCATGCTGCAAGCTCACCCACCTTATTCCGGATGCTCCTGGCGTTGAAGTAGACACACTTTAAACCAAGTTCTTGCTTGCCAGTGCCCTCTTGCGTCCTTGTAACCTTATCCCTGACCTCACTACTCTCAACATCCTGTACACTGGCACTACAATTTAGGTTCCCATTCCCCTGCTGAATTAGTTTAAACTCCCCCGAAGAGCACTAGCAAATCTCCCCCCCAGGATATTGGTACCCCTCTGGTTCAGGTGAAGACCATCCTGTTTGTAGAGGTCCCACCTACCCCAGAAAGAGCCCCAATTATCCAGGAAACCAAAACCCTCCCTCCTACACCATCCCTGCAGCCACGTGTTCAACTCCTCTCTCTCCCTATTCCTCGCTTCGCTATCACGTGGCACGGGCAACAACCCAGAGATAACAACTCTGTTTGTTCTCGCTCTAAGCTTCCACCCTAGCTCCCTGAATTTCTGCCTTAAATCCCCATCTCTCTTTCTACCTATGTCGTTGGTGCCTATGTGGACCACGACTTGGGGCTGCTCCCCCTCCCCCTTAAGGATCCCAAAAACACGATCCGAGACATCACGAACCCTGGCACCTGGGAGGCAACACACCAACCGTGAGTCTCTCTCGTTCCCACTGAACCTCCTATCTGTTCCCCTAACTATGGAGTCCCCAATGACTAATGCTCTGCTCCTCTTCCCCCTTCCCTTCTGAGCAACAGGGACAGACTCTGTGCCAGAGATCTGTACCCCATTGCTTACCCCTGGTAAGTCGTCCCCCGCAACAGTATCCAAAACGGTATACCTGTTGTTGAGGGAAACGGCCACAGGGGATCCCTGCACTGCCTGCTGGTTCCCTCTCCTTCCCCTGACGGTAACCCATCTACCTACTGCTTTTACCTGAGGTGTGACTACCTCCCCATAACTCCTCTCAATAACCCCCTCCGCCTCCCGAATGATCCGAAGTTCATCCAGCTCCAGCTCCAGTTCCCTAACGCGGTTCTCGAGGAGCTGGAGTTGGGTGCACTTCCCGCAGATGCAGTCAGCAGGGACACTCTTGGTGACCCTTACCTCCCACATTCTGCAGCAGGAACATACAACTGCCTTAACCTCCATTCCCACTATTCTAAATTCCTAACAAATCTACTGAAAAACCCCCAAAAAAAGTCAAAACTTGTTAGCTTAGCAATCCGACGGACAGAACTTTTAAAATAAAAAGCTTACCTTATGAGGTGCCAACTTGGTGAAGCTACAACACAGGACGATATGCATGCTAAACAGCAGATGCAGCATGCAATCGACAGAGCTACATGATCACACCTCCAAGGGATCAGATCAAAACACTGCAGTCTGCCACATCCAGAAGCAAATGCTGCTGGACAATTAAGCAACAATGGGCAGAGGAGGCTCTATGAACATCCCTATCCTCAGCAATGGGGTGGTGGTGGTGGGGGGGGGGGCAACATGTGAGTGCAAAAGACAAGGCTGAAGTGTTTGCAACCATCTTCAGGTAGAAGTGCGATGTAGACGATCCTTCTCAGCCTCCTCATCAGAGATAGAAAGTTTAAGGCACAGAAAGAGGCCACTTGGCCCATCATGTCACACTTCACCTCTACTCTATTCATGTCTGTGCCAGCCGAAAAACGTTCCACCTATTCTAATCCCACCTTCCAGCATTTGGTCCGTAGCCTTGTAGATTACGGCACTTGAGGTGCATATCCAGACTCCTTTTGAATGAATTGAGGGTCTCTACCTCAACTACCCTTTTAGGCAGTGAGATCCAGACCCCCCCACCTCCCACCACTCTCTGGGTGAAAAAGTCTTTCCTCATCTCCCCTCTAATTTTTCTACCAATCACTTTAAATCTATGCCCCCTTGTCACTGACCTCTCTGCTAAGTTGAATAAACCCTTCACCTCCACTCTGTCCAGGCCCCTCAAAATTTTGTACATTTCAATCAGATCTCCCCTCAGCCTTCTCTGGTCCAAGGAGAACAACCCCAGCCTATCCAATCTTTCCTCATTGCTGCATTTTTCCAGTCCTGGCAACATCCTCATAAATCTTCTCTATACCCTCTCGAGTGCAGTTACATCCTTTCTGTAATGAGGTGACCAGAACTGCACACAGTACTCAAGTTTTGGCCTAACCAATGAGTTATACAGTTCCAGCATAACCTCCATGCTCTTGTATTCTATACCTCGGCTAATAAAGGCAAGGATTCCATATGCCTTCTTAATCACCTTATTGACCTGTCCTGCTACCTTCAGGGATCGGTGGACATTCACTCCAAGGTCCCTCACTCCCTCTACACTTCTCAGTATTTTCCCATTAATCATGTATTTCTTTGCCTTATTTGACCTCCTTCACACTTCTCCAGGTTGAATTCCATCTGCCACTTTTCTTTCCATCTGACCAGACCATCAATATCTTCCTGCAGCCTACAGCTATCCTCCTCGCTATCTACCGCACAGCCAATCTTTGTGTCGTCTGCAAACTTCTTGATCATGCCCCCTACATTTACGTCCAAATCGTTAATATATACCACAAAAAGCAGGGGACCCAGTACTGAGCCCTGCGGAACACCACTGGAAACAACCCTTCAGTCGTTAAAATACCCGTCAACAATTATCCTTTTTTTCCTGTCACTGAGCCAATTTTGTATCCACCTTGTTGCATTTCCCTGGATCCCATGGAATTGTTTTTTTTAACCAGTCTGCCATGTGGCACCTTGTCAAAAGCCTTGCTAAAATCCATGTGGACCACATCAATTGCACTACCCTCATCTATCTTCCTTGTTACTTCTTCAAAAAATTCCATCAAGTTGGTCAAACAAGATCTTCCTTTAACAAATCCATGCTGACTATCCTTGATTAACCTGTGCCTTTCTAAGTGACAGTTTATCCTGTCTCTCAGGATAGATTCCAATGATTCACCCACTACAAAGGTTAGACTGACTGGCCTGTAATGATTTGGTCTATCCCTCACTCCCTTTTTTAACAGAGGTACAATATTAGCAGTTCTCCAATCCTCTGGCACCGCACCTGTATCCAGTGAGGACTGGAAAATGATGGTCAGACCTTCTACTATTTCCTCTCTTGCTTCTTTTAACAGCCTAGAGTATATTTCATCTGGCCCTGGTGATTTATCAAATTTCAAGGATGCTAATCCCATTAATACTTCCTCTCTCCCTATGTATATCACATCCAATACTTCACACTCTTCCTCCTTAACTACAATGTCTGCATCGTCCCTCTCTTTTGTGAAGACAGACATAAAGTATTCATTAAGAACCATACGAACATCTTCCGCCCCTACACATAGGTTATCTTTTTGGTCTTTATGGACCCTACTCTCTCCTTAGTTATCCTCTTACTCTTAATTTATTGATAAAACATCTTTGGTTTCACCATTAATTTTGCTTGCCAATAGTCTTTCATGCTCTCTCTTTGCTTTCCTAATTTCCTTTTTGATTTCACCCCTCCACTTTCTATACTCCTCTTGGTTTTCTGTAGTATTGAGTTCTCGGTGTTGGACATAAGCTTTCCTTTTCTGCCTTATCTTACCCTGTAAGTTCCTTGACATCCATGGAACTCTCGATTTGGCCGCCACACCCTTTTTCTTTGTGGAAGCAAGTTTACTCTGAACCCTTTGAATCTCCCCTTTGAATGTTTCCCACTGCTCTGACACTGATTTACCTTCAACTAGCTGTTTCCAGTCCACTTTCGCTAAATCACTCCTCAGTTTAGTAAAATTGGCCTTGCCCCAACTGAGAACTCTAACTCCTGTTCTATCTCTGTCCTTTTCCATAATTATGTTAAAACTGACTGAATTATGATCACTACCACCAAAACGCTCTCCCACTGCCTCCCCTTCCACCTGCCCATCTTCATTTCCTAAAACTAAGTCTAAAATTGTGCCCTCTCTTGTTGGACTTGCTACATACTGGGCAAAAAAGTTCTCCTGAATGCACCTCAAGAATTCTGCTCCCTCTATTCCTTACAGACTAAAACTATCACAGTTACTATTGGAGTAGTTAAAATCCCGTACTATTACTGCCCTATTGCACATCTCAGAGATTTGCCTACATATCTGCTCTTCTATCTCCCTCTGACTATTTGGGTGTCTATAGTACACTCCCAGCAGTGTGATTGCTCCTTTTTAATTCCTTAGCTCAATCTATATGGCCTTATTTGATGAACCTTCCATCATATCATCCCCCCTCATAGTTGTAATAGTTGCCTTGACCAAAATTGCCACTCCCCCTCCTTTCTTATCCTCCTCCCTATCGTGTCTGAAAACCCGAGAAACAGAAACATTGAGCTGCCATTCTTGGGGGATGGGAATCTGAGCAGGGAGACAGAGGAGGGGGAAACAAGAATAGAAATGAAAGACAGAAAGGTAAGAAGCAAAAGTTGAAGGCAGAGAAAACAATGGCGAGAAACAATGGGTAAGTCAAGAGACAATGGGTAAGTGCCTAGAGGTGGTCAGTGGTTTGTGGAGCAGCGCCTGGAGTGGCTGTAAAGGCCAATTCTAGAGTGACAGACTTGTCCACAGGCGCTGCCGATAAAATTGGTTGTCGGGGCTGTTACACAGTTGGCTCTCTCCTTGCACTTCTGTCCTTTCTCCTGCCAGCTGCTCAGTCTCTTCAACTCGCCACTCTTTAGCCCCGCCTTTATGGCTGTCTGCCAGCTCTGGCGATCACTGACAACTGACTCCCACGACTTGTGGTTAATGTCACAGGACTTCATGTTGCTTTTGCAGACATCTTTAAAGCGGAGACATGGATGGCCGGTGGGTCTGATACCAGTGACGAGCTCACTGTACAATGCAGCCTTGGGGATCCTGCCATCTTCCATGTGGCGCACATGGCCAAGCCATCTCAAGTGCCGCTGGCTCAGTAGTGTGTAGATGCTGGGGATGTTGGCCGCCTCGAGGACTTCTGCACTGGAGATATGGTCCTGCCACCTGATTCCAAGGATTCTTCGGAGGCAGCGAAGATGGAATGAATTGAGACGTCGCTCTTGGCTGACATACGTTGTCCAGGCCTCGCTGCTGTAGAGCAAGGTACTGAGGACACAGGCTTGAAACACTCGGACTTTTGTGTTCTGTGTCAGTGTGCCATTTTCCCACACCCTCTTTGCCAATCTGGACATAGCAGTGGATGCCTTTCCCATGCGCTTGTTTATTTCTGCATCAAGAGACAGGTTACTGGTGATAGTTGCGCCGAGGTAGGTGAACTCTTGAACCACTTCCAGAGCGTGGTCGCCGATATTGATGGATGGAGAATTTCTGACGTCCTGTCCCATGATGTTCGTTTTCTTGAGGCTGATGGTTAGGCCAAATTTGTTACAGGCAGCCGCAGTCCTGAAGATGAGTCTCTGCAGACACTCTTCTGTGTGTGATGTTAATGCAGCAACGTCAGCAAAGAGGAGTTCCTTGATGAGGACTTTCTGTACTTTGGTCTTCGCTCTTAGACAGGCAAGGTTGAACAACCTGCTATCTGATCTTGTGTGGAGGAAAATTCATTCTTCTGAAGACTTGAACTCATGTGACAGCAGCAGTGAGAAGAAGATTCCAAACAGTGTAAGTGTGAGAACACAGCTGTGTTACACGCCACTCAGCATAGGTAAGGGGTCTGATGACGCACCGCTATGCTGAATTGTGCCTTTCATATTGTCATGGAATGAGGTGATGATACTTCGTAGCTTTGGTGGACATCCAATCTTTGCTAGTAGTCTGAAGAGACCACGTCTGCTGATGAGGTCAAAGGCTTTGGTGAGATCTATGAAAGCAATATAGAGGGGCATCTGTCATTCGCGGCATTTCTCCTGTAGCTGGCGAAGGGAGAACAGCATGTCAATGGTGGATCTCTCTGCTCGAAAGCCGCACTGTGCCTCAGGATAGACACGCTCAGCCAGCTTCTGGAGTCTGTTTAAAATGACTCGAGCGAAGACTTTCCCCACTATGCTGAGCAGGGAGATTCCACCATAGTTGTTGCAGTCACCGCGGCCACCCTTGTTCTTATAAAGGGTGATGATATTGGCATCGCGCATGTCCTATGGTACTGCTCCCTCATCGCAGCACAGGCAAAGCAGTTCATGGAGTGCTGAGAGTATAGCAGGCTTGGCACTCTTGTTTATTTCAGGGGTAATGCCATCCTTTCCAGGGGCTTTTCCACTGGCTAGAGAATCAATGGCATCACTGAGTTCCGATTTTGTTGGCTGTACGTCCAGCTCATCCATGAATGGCAGAGACTGGGCTGCATTGCGGGCGATATCAGTGACAACATTTTCCCTGGAGTACAGTTCTAGGTAGTGCTCCACCCAGCGGTCCATTTGCTTATGTTGGTCAGTGATTGTTTCCCCTGATTTAGACTTGAGGGGGGCGATCCTTTTGATGGTTGGCCCAAAAGCTCTCTTAATGCCATCATACATCCCTCTGATGTTTCCGGTGTCAGAGGCCAGCTGAATACGACTGCATAGGTGTTGCCAGTAGTCATTTGCACAGTGCCTGGCTGTTCTTTGTGCAGCGCTTCTGGCTACTTTAAGTGCTATGGATGTTAACTCGCTGGGGGCTTTCTTGTAGTTCAACAGTGCAGTGCACTTAGTTGCTATGACAGGTTCCAGCTCTTCAAATTGAGATTGAAACCAGTCTGCATTCTGCTTCTCACGTTTGCCAAAGGTGGTCATTGCTGAGTCATAGATGGCATCTCTGATGTGTGCCCACTTCATCTCTGCATCCCCTGCAGGAGTGTTTTGAAGGGCTTTTTCAAGTGAATTTAGAAACTTATGTAACAGCTGTGGATAAGAAATTCTGTTAGTGTTGATGCGCGGGCGGCCCTTCTGCTTGGAGTGATGTAGCTTCTTTGGTTTGAGTCTAACTTTGCTGCACACCAGGGAGTGGGCGGTGTTGCAGTCCGCACTGTGGAAGCTGTGTGTGATTTGGATACTGTTTATAGAGGCTCGCCTTGTGACAATGAGGTCCAAATGGTGCCAACGACGTGATCTTGGGAGTCTCCATGGAACCTGGTGAGGTATGAAAGAATGAGTTGGTGATGCAGAGGTTGTGATAGGTACAGAACTCCAGCAGTCTCTGTCCATTCTCATTCATCCTTCCAATGCCATAGCGCCCAAGGCATGAGTCGTGGTCGGCCCCAACCCTGGCCATAGTGCAAAATAAAGCTACGATGACTAACAATGTTAAAAAGACAAGTCTAAAGGCATTGTGTCCTAATGCGCGGAGCATTCGCAATAAGGTAGATGAATTTACAGCGCAAATAGATATAAATGGTTATGATATAGTTCTGATTACAGAGACATGGCTACAGGGTGACCATGGATGGGAACTGAACATCCAGGGGTATTCAATATTTAGGAAGGGCTGGCAAAAAGGGAAAGGAGGTGGGTTAGCATTGTTAGTAAATGAGGAAATCAGTGCAATAGTGAGGAAGGATATTGGCTCGGAAAATCATGATGTGGAATCTGTATGGGTGGAGCTAAGAAACACCAAGGGGAAGAAAATGTTGGTGGGGGTTGTCTATAGACCCCCAAACAGTAGTGGAGATGTAAGGGATGGCATTAAACAGGAAATTAGAGATGCATGCAATAAAGGTACAACAGTAATCATGGGTGACTTTAATCTACATATAGATTGGTCAAACCAAATTAGCAATAATACTGTGGAGGAGGATTTCCTGGAGTGTGTACATGATGGATTTTTAGACCAATATGTTGAGGAACCAACTAGAGAACAGGCTATCCTAGATTAGGTATTGTGCAATGAGAAAGGATTAATTAGCAATCTCATGTGCGGGGTCCCTTGGAGAGGAGTGACCACAACATAATAGAATTCATCATTAAGATGGAGAGTGAAGTTGTTGAATCCGAAACTAGGGCCCTGAATCTAAATAAAGGAAACTACGAAGGTATGAGGCGCGAGTTGGCTATGGTAGATTGGGGAACTTTACTAAAAGGGTTGATGGTGGATAGGCAATGGTGGATAGACATATTTAAAGAATGTGCGCATGATTTACTACAATTATTCATTCCTGTCTGGCCCAAAAATAAAACCAGAAAGGTGGCTCAACTGTGGCTTACAAAAGAAATTAGGGATAGTATTAGATCCAAAGAGGAGGCATATAAAATTGCCAGAAAAAGCAGCAATACTGAGGATTGGGAGCAGTTGAGAATTCAGCAAAGGAGGTCAAAGAGGTTGATTAAGTGTGGGGAAAAGTATGAGAGTAAACTTGCGGGGAAAATAAAAACTGACGGTAAAAGCTTCTATAAATATGTGAAGAGAAAAAGATTAGTGAAGACAATGTCCCCTTACAGTCAAAAACAGGGGAAATTATAATGGGGAACAAAGAAATGGCAGAACAATTAAACACATACTTTGGTTCTGTCTTCACAAAGGAGGACACAAATAACCTCCCAGAAATGTTAAGGAACCAAGGGTCTAATGAGAGGGAGGAACTGAAGGAAATCAGTATTAGTAAAAAAAATAGGGCTAGGGAGATTAATGGGTTTAAAGCCTGACAAATCCTTAGGGCCTGATAATCTACATCCCAGTGTACTAAAGGAAGTGGCCCTGGAAATAGTGGATGCATTGGTGGTCATCTTCCAAAATTCTATAGACTCTGGAGCAGTTCCTACAGATTGGAGGGTGGCAAATGTAACCCCACTATTTTCAAAAGGAAGGAGAGAAAAAACAGGGAATTATAGACCAGTTCGCTTTATTTCAGTAGTGGGGAAAATGCTATTTTATAATATTATAAAGTCTATTATAAAGGACGTGATAGCAGAACACATGAAAGCATAAACGGGATTGGACAAAGTCAGCATGACTTTACGAAAGGGAAATCATGCTTAACAAATCTATTGGAGATTTTTGAGGATGTAACTAGTAGAATAGATAAGGGAGAACCAGTGGATGTGGTGTATTTGGATTTTCAGAAGGCTTTTAATAACATCCCACATAAGAGGTTAGTGTGCAAAATTAAAGCACATGGGATTGGGGGTAATATACTGGCATGGATTGAGAATTGGTTGACAGACAGGAAACAGAAAGTAGGAATAAACAGGTCTTTTTCTGGCTGGCAGGCAGTGACTGGTGGGGTACTGCAGGGATCAGTGCTTGAGCCCCAGCTATTCACAATATATATTAATGACTTAGGCAAGGGAACTAAATGTAACATTTCCAAATTTGCAGTGACACAAAGCTGACGGGGAAAATGAGCTGTGAGGAGGATGCAAAGAGGCTCCAATATGATTTGGACAAGTTGGGTTAGTGGGCAAATGCATGGCAGATGCAATATAATGTGGATAAATGTGAGGTTATCCACTTTGGTTGTAAAAACTGAAAGGCAGATTATGATCTGAATGGTGATAGATTGGGAAAGGGGGAGGTGCAATGAGACCTGGGTGTCCTTGTACACCAGTCGCTGAAAGCAAGCATTCAGGTGCAGCAAGCAGTTAGGAAGACGAATAGTATGTTGGCCTTCATTGCAAGAGGATTTGAATTTAGGAGCAAGGATGTCTTACTGCAGTTATACAGGGCCTTGATGAGACCACATCTGGCGTATTGTGTGCAGTTTTGGTCTCCTTATCTGAGGAAGGATGTTCGTGCCATGGAGGGAGTGCAAAGAAGGTTTACTAGGCTGATTCCTTGGATGGCAGGATTGACGTATGAGGAGACATTGGGTCGACTAGGCCTATATTCTCTAGAGTTTCGAAGAATGACAGGGGATCTCTTAGAAACCTATAAAATTCTAAAAGGACTAGATAGGCTAGATGCAGGGAGAATGTTCCAGATAGCTGGGGAGTTCAGAACCAGGGGTCACAGTCTCAGGATACGGGGTATGCCATTTAGAACCGAGATGAGGAGAAATTTCTTCATTTAGAGGGTGATGAACCTGTGAAATTCTCTACCGCAGAAGGCAGCGGAGGCCAAGTCATTAAATATATTCAAGAAAGAGATAGATATATTTCTTAATGCCAAAGGGATCAAGGGATATTTTTTATTTATTTATCTATTTTTATTTAGAGATACAGCACTGAAACAGGCCCTTCAGCCCACCAAGTCTTTGCCGACCATTGAACACCCATTTATACTAATCCTACACTAATCCCATATTCCTACCACATCCTCACCTGTCCCTATATTCCCCTACCACCTACCTATACTAGGGGCAATTTATAATGGCCAATTTACCTACCAACCTGCAAGTCTTTTGGCTGTGGGAGGAAACCGGAGCACCCGGAGGAAACCCACGCAGACACAGGGAGAACTTGCAAACTCCACACAGGCAATACTCAGAATTGAACCCGGATCGCTGGAGCTGTGAGGCTGCGGTGCTAACCACTATGGGGATATGGGGAGAAAGCAGGAACAGGGTACTGAATTAGACGATCAGCCATGATCTTAGTTGAATGGCGGAGCAGGCCCGAAGGGCCGAATGGCCTATTCCTGCTCCTATTTTCTATGTTTCCAAGTTCCTCTGTAAGCTATGTTTCTATAATATCTTTGATATCATACTGTCACGTGTCTATCTTTGCCCTCAGCTCATCTTCTTTATTTGCTATAATTCTTGCATTGAATTTGAGCACTGCCAAACTCTTCTTTTTATTTTCTAATCTTTGTTTCCTTGTCTTCCAGATTCATCCATTAATTTTCTGCCTTCCATTTTAATTTCTGATTTTGTCCCACCTGCGTCTACCCTCAGGTCCCCTTCCCCTGCCAAACTAGTTTAAACCCTCCCCAACAGCACTAACAAAACGTCCCGCAAGGAACTCAGTCCCAGCTCTGTTCAGGTGCAACCCGTTAGGTCTGCACAGGTCCCATCTCCTCCAGAGCCGGTCCCAATGTCCCGGGAATCTAAAGCCTTCTCTCCTGCACCATCTTTCTAGCCACACATTCATTTGTCTTATTCTTCTATTTCTATACTTACTTATGCATGGCACTGGGAGTAATCCGAAGATAAATACTTCTGAGGTCCTGCTTGCTAACTTCTTACCTAGCTCCCTAAATTCTGACTGCAGGACTACATCCCACTTTCTACATATATTGTTGGTTCTGATGTGGACCACGACTGCTGGCTGTTCACCTTCCCCTTCAGGATGCTTTGCAGCCGCCCAGTGACATCCTTGACCCTGGCGCTATAGAGGCAACACACCATCCTGGATTCACGTCTGCGGCCACAGAAATGCCTGTCTGTTCCCTGACTATTGAATCACCTATCTCTATGGCTCTTCCAGTCTTCCCTGTACCCCCCTGTGCAGCTGTGCCACCTGTGGTGCCATGGACTTGGCTCTGGCTACACTCCCCATGTGAAGCATCACTTTCCTCAGTATTCAGAACTGAATACCTGTTGGAGAGTGAGATGCACTTAGGGGTCTCCTGCACTACCCGCCCGATTCTTTTTGACTGCCTGGTGGTCACCCAATCCTCTCTCCCTGCATTCTCTTAAGCTGTGGGGTGACCACATCTATAAACGTGCTATCCACTTAGCTCTCATCCTCAGGAAAGCACCGCAGTGTCGCTAGCTGCCGCTCAAGTTCCAAAACTCGGAGCTCAAGCTGCCACAATTGACAACACTTCCAGCACAAATGGTTCTCCAGGATACAGGAAGCATCCTGGATCTCCCACATAGCACAGGAGGTGCACTCTGGAGGTTGAAGCACCCCTGCCATGCCTTTATTTATTAGTTGACCCTTTGCTACTGCTAAAAAAAACCTTACCAATAATACATCACCTTAGAATTATTAATAAAACATTGCTAGTACACTGATAAATCCTACTAAAAATCAATACCATTCACGAGTTAAAATAAGCCTTACTCAACAAAAATTACTCACCAGCTACTCATTTCTTCCTTATTATTAATACTTAATTTTTTACTCTTTATTCGTCTGCCAGTTGTTGAGATGCTATAACCAAGCTATTTACACACCCAACCTAACAGGGTGTACTAACCCAGCTATTTACTGATAATCCCAGTTACTCACCAACCAATCACCTTACAGCTTTCCTGTGATGGCACTGTTCACTTTTGTTTCAAACTCCGGCGTGCCTGGACTCCTCTCCCGGAAGGTAAGTGCTCTAGGCCGCAATCCTCGGACTTTATTTATCGACTCCCGCTCCGTGTTCTTCCCGCAGGTCTGCTCCTCTCCGCTGCTCTCCCAGAAGGTAAGTGCCTGTCTTCAGCCATTTTGATTCACTCAATGTGACTTAAAGAAATGGCTGAACATATTGGACACAGCAAAGGCGATGGGTCCTTACACATCCTGGTTGTAGTGTGGTTGAGCTTTCATCAGAACTCAATGTTCTAATGAATTGAGTTCTAATGAAAGATTATCAACCTGAAACGTTAACTCTATTTCTCTCTCTCCACAGAAGCTGCCAGACCTGCTGTGTAATTCCAACATTTTATGTTTTAATGAAGTGTACTTTACCTCTTACCCTTTACAGGTCATCAAACTTCTTTTGGAAAAGTGTTAGGTTTGTCTTAGTAGTACCACTCTTGGCTCTGAGTAAGGAATTTGTTAGTTCAAGTCCCACTACAGAGACTTAAACACAAAATCTTAATTGCAACTTCAGTACAGTAGAGAGGGACTGTTGTACTGTCGGGCGTACTGTCTTTTGGGTGAGACGTTAAACTGTGGCCTAGTCTGCCCTTTAAGATTGTCATAAAAGATCCTCTAGCACTATTTGAGGAAGAGCAGGGCAGTTTTCCCAGTTTCCTGGTCAAGATTTATCCCATAACCAACATCACTAAAAAACAGATTATCTGTCCATTATCATAATGCAGTTTATGTCTTCTTGCTGTGCGCAAATTGGCTGCCATGTTTCCTACATTACAACAGTGAATACATTTCAAAACCATTTAACTGGCTGTAAAATGCTTTGGTATGCCCTGAGGTCATGAGAGGCACTAAAAGAATGGAAGTCTTTCTTTCATTGGTCTACTGTTCTGGGATGGAGTTAGCACACAGCACCACTATCACTTCGCTCCACATGGCATGCATAACTGGTACCTCCCATGAGCACACAACAATCTGTCTCGCCTTGGCTGCATCTCATCTAAGTTAGGCACTGTGAAATTTTTGGCTCTTCTTCTGTGTCTCTTTACAACACCCTGCTCTCCATTGTGTTTCTGTGCCAGGTTCTACACTTGAAAACAGACATATGTTCACATGAGCCTTTTATGACATATACCTGACAGTTACCTCAGTTTGACAAATACTTTACTACATAACTGTAGCTCCTCCAGGCTGCTGCTGCAATATTCAGCTGTTCCTGGCTTTTTAAAGGCTGCATTACTAATTTCCAAACTCCCCAAAACATTACTGTCATGTTACGCAGGATTTTCAGTAATGCATCATTAAGGAACATGCAAATGAGCTGACCCTGCAAATTACAGCAGGCCAGTAATGGACATCACTTATGGCATTTTGGTCATATAAAGATGTCTACAGCTTCGTGACAGCTGTGTATTTTGCTGTCTATACTGATTCTATGCCGTCTGGTAGTGTGCCAAGTGCATCAAACTTGTTTTGAACTGTGACAGAGTACTTGTTGACGAATGTCAAATTGTCCAGTGCACATTGTACATTTTATGTCATGTTAGGTATTTTGAAATCAAGGGATAATGGTTATTTTTGTGATGAGGAGGTGATGATCAGTATAGGCTGGTGCCTCTGCATCTCTGTCAGTCTGGTATGATTTATCTATGCTGTGTTTGCAGACCAATTTGTGCTCCAGCTCCTTCCTCATCATATCTTCATTGTGTATCCAGGTTGCAATGTCTGAATGAATATCTGTGACAGTAATGTTTATTGCTGCACAGAAGGAGTTATTGTTTATTGTTCTGAAGCCAAATGGGCTATGAGTAATTTCAAAGCCATTTCTGAGGTAGTCTGGTGTGACATTTATGTCTCCAAGTAGGATAAATTCATCATGGGTGGAACGGATTGTGTCACTCCTGTTAACTGCAGATAGGATTTGTCTTTGTTGGTGTTTGTGACTTCCTCTGCTGTCTAAGCAAAATTGTTTCCTTATTGGCTTGCAGTATTGGAAAGCATCAGCAAGCGAACATTTCAGCTGAATGGTGTAACAACAATGTAAATGACCCTGTGGAATCGAGGCCCTGTATCTTTAAAAAGACAATTTTCAAAGGTATCAGCAATTAAGTAAAAGAAAATTATAGATGTTACTGCTGGAAACGATCTTAGTTGAGCAAAGTTAGAACACTTTTAAACCAGTAGAGTGAATATACAAGATAAATACATACCCAAGAAAAACTAAACAACAGGCCTTGAAATTCTGTGGGGTTCTCCCAGGTTCCCATCATAACTCTGGCCGAACCCAGAGAGAAACGGTCTAAATGGCAGGTATTAGCTGTTTATTTATTTCTTTGGGGGTTCCATAGGTCTCCTGCCAGAGTTACAGTGGGAAACCAGGGGAACATGAGATGAATGTTAGGGCACAGTTCACAAAATGGATCAATAGGACGTTAAAATGGGGCCAAAAAAGAGAAACAAACTAGAAAGAGCTTGCATTTATGTAGCACCTTTCACAACCTCAGGACATTCCAAGGCACTTTACAGCCAATGAAATACTTTTGAAGTGTAGTCACTGTTATAATGTAGGAAAGGTTCTAACTAACAGTTATGTGACAAAGACCAGTTAAAATGTTTTAATGATGTTGGTTGACACCGTGGAGGAATCCCTTGCTTTTCTTTGAAATAGTGCCATGGGATTTTTTATGTCCCTTTGCCTGAGAGGGCAGTTGGGACCTTGGTTTAATGTCTTATCTAACAAAGTTTCTGAGTAACTCTGGGAAGACTACAGGAGTTCTCTAAAACAGCTTAAAAGAGATATTAAATGTATAAAAAAAGGCCCAAGAGATAAGATTAGCAAAATGTATTCGGTATACGACGTACGCTTTCTTTCGTTATTACCTCAGTAAATTAAATTTTGCACCTGGTACATGTCTGTTAGATACAGAAATGTTTAACTTATCTGTAGGGCGCAATAAAGCAACCAATTAGAAAGATACATTTTTAATTTGTTCTCAGGATTTGGTTGTATACTAGGCTGTATTTATTGCCCTCTCTAATTGCCCTGAGAACATGGGGCTGGATTTTGTGGCGCTGGCGGGGCTCCCGACACTGGGCTGAAAAGGCAGGGGGAGCTCTGTCTCGGCCTTTCCGAGCACCCCCCCACCACCGGCGTGATCTTGCATTGTTCCAGCACTTCAGTGGCCGGCGCCATGATCCCCATCCCTTTAAAGACAGGGATCCGCCCCCAGGAGTTACCAGCCAATCACAGGGTAAGTTCGCAGATGACACGAGATGACACGTAAATTGGTGGTGTCGTAAATAGTGAGGCTTTAAATTACAGGATGTTATAAATGGGCTGGTAAGATGGCTGGAGCAGTGACAAATGGAATTTAATCCTGAAAAGTGTGAGGTGATGTATTTTGGGAGGATTAACAAGGCAAGGGAATATACAATGGATGGCAGGACCCTAGGAAGTACAGAAGGTGAGAGGAACCTTGGTGTATTTGTCCATAGATCATTGAAGGCAGCAGTACAGGTAGATAAGGTGGTTAGGAAGGCATATGGGATACTTGCCTTTATTAGCCGAGGCATAGAATATGAGAGCAGGGAGGTTATGGTGGAGCTGTATAAAATGTTAGTTAGGCCACAGCTGGAGTACTGTTTACAGTTCTGGGCACCACACTACAGGAAGGATGTGATTGCACTTGGAGAGAGTGCAGAGGAGATTCACCAGGATGTTGCCTGGGCTGGAGCATTTCAGCTATGAAGAGAGGCTGAAAAGGCTAGGGTTGTTTTCCTTGGAGCACAGAAGGCTGAGGGGGGACATGATTGAGGTATACAAAATTATGAGGGGCATTGATAGGTTAGATAGGAAGAGACTTTTTCCCCTTAGCGGAGGGGTCAATAACCAGGGGGTATAGGTTTAAGGTAAGGGGCAGGAGGTTTAGAGGGGATTTGAGGAAAAAAAATTTCACCCAGAGGGTGGTTGGAATCTGGAATGTACTGCCTGAAGGGGTGGTAGAGGCAGGAACCCTCACAACATTTAAGAAGTATTTAGATGAGCACTTGAAACATCATAGCATACAAGGCTATGGGCCAAGTGCTGGAAAATGGGATTAGAATAATTAGGTGCTTGATGGCTGGCACATACACAATGGGCCAAAGGGCCTGTTGCTGTGCTGTATAACTCTATGACTCTATGGCTGGCAGCTCAGCAGTATCAGCAGTACCACCGGGAGCAGTGGCCACTGCCAGTACTGCAGAAGCCTTGGACCCAGGCCCAGCTCTGGAGACCGGGCCCTCAGGTAAGAGAGACAGGGTCACCGGGACCAGTCCGGAAGACTCTGGTGAGGGGAGGTGGGCATGTAGTGCAGGGGCAGGAGTGTCCACAGAGGGGGAGTTTTTCCTGGTGGACATCCTCCATGGGCCACAGATGACCCATGGAGGAGGGACCCCACCCCCAAGCCCACAGGGAGGGCACCTCGTATTTCTGGGCGATCTCCCCATGTGGGGCAGGTTAATTGCCAGCGTCGGGAGATGTGGTCCTTAAGTGGCCACATCCTGTTGGCCTCTGGACGGGAATACCATCATCAGCCTGTCCCGCCCTGACAAAATTGCTTGGCAATGGGCCCTCCACACCCCCGCCTCCCGCCGCAATTCTATGGTGAGTGCTGCACACCATGGGCAGAATTTAGTGCAGCCATTTGAAGTGGGAATGGTGGCATGGGGGGATGGAGAATAGCTTTGAAAGTGTCCATCCGGAAATCTGGTGTTGGAACTTTGGTTCTGGATTTAGTCAGTAGTGGGAAATCACCAAGGCAGCAGGAATCTATTTTAAACTGCTGAGCAGTTAATTGTAATACATTTGCATCTAATTCACATCGATTTAATGGCGGGCTTGTGACTTAGTGGATGGCGGGTGGCAAGGGCCTTTGAGTTCACCACCATTAAACTGGTGGCATCGAGGTGAAGCTTCAGTGTCATGATGGTTAGGCAGCCACGAACAGTGCTGCATAGAGGAAGAGGGGGTTGCGGAAGCCATTGTCGGACTGCAGGTCTGTCGGACTCTGCAAGGGGGGGTCAGGGTCTGTTGGGCTCTGCAAGGGGGGGTGTTCAGGGTCTGGGGGGCTCTGCAAGGGGGGTTGGGATCTGGAGGTGTCTGCAAGTGGGGCTGTTAGGTTTTGCTTGCCTTTATTGGGTGACCAAACTGTTGGGCGAGATTTGTGATTGCCAATACTGCTGAATGATAGAGATGGTCAATAGCAAGGCTGGGCAGTGAGGGCCATCAGGGTGTGTGCCAGGAGAAGTTGCAACAGTTCAGTTGCCAAGGCAGGGTCGTCTCTGCATTGACAGCGTTCTGCAGGCTCACTGGGCACCTGGCATGGGTCTCATACATCCTGTCCTTTTGGACCCTTGTGGCATGATGCGGCGCCTCTGATGGAGGGAGGGTCAAGAGGAGCTGTGCCTGCCTATGAAGCTCCAAGGCCAGACAGCAACAGCCGGCCATGCCAAGACAGTGTACTGGACTTGAATCAGCTACCTCCATATGACCGAGCGGCATTGTCCGTGAAGACTACAGCTCTCCAGGGAGGTCATCACTGACTTATGCAACCTTCTGCAGGACGAGTTGTGACCTATTAGATTTGGGGGTCAAGTTATGCCAGTGGCCCTGAAGATCACCATGGCACTAAACTTTTATGCCCTTGGTTCATTCCAAGGATCCACCGGGGACATGTGTGGGGTTTCCCAGGCAGCAGCCCACCGCTGCATCAAGGAGGTGAACAATGCCCTGTTCAAGAGGGCTGGCAACTATATGCGCTACCGGACCAACCTTGACAGTCAGACCGAGAGGGCCATCAGGTTCGGAACCATTGCTGGATTTCCCCCGGTGCAAGGTGATAGATTGCATGCATGTGGCCATCAAGGTTCCAAAGGACCAACCAGCCGCCTTCATCAATAGGAAGGGCTTCCATTCAATCAATGTTCAACTGGTCTGTGACCACCGAAAGCATTTCCTGTAGGCATGTCCCGTCTTCGCAGGAAGCAGCCACGACACCTACATACTTCGACAGTCTCAGATGCCACAGCTTTTCAGGCCCCCTGCTCACCTTCAGGGATAGATTCTTGAGGACAAAGGCTACGTTGAGTCTGCTGTGCTCTGCACAATCTAGCACTGCAGAGCGTGCAGGCCATGCATGAAGAGGACATGATTGATTGCCAGTCCTCCAATCAACAAGGTGGACGTGGAGGGTGGTGATGAGCAGACAGCACTGGATGTTGAACCCTTTGCACTGGAGGCCAGGCACATTGAGCAACAGAGGTTGACGGTTGTTCCCCCTTCAGTTGGAGCCTCATGGGACACTGTCCTGTGTGCTGCTTGGACATTTGGAGGTAGCTGAGTTAAGTTCAGTACATTCTATGGCACAGGTGGGCCATTCTTGGCATGACCAGCTGCTGTTGTTCTCGTCGTGGAGCTTCACAGGCTGCCTTCTGGCCCTCCCTCTGTTGGAGGCACTGCATCACACCATGGAGGTCCAAAAAGGCAGGGTGTATGAGACCCACACCAGCTGATCAGTTGACTTCCACAGCGCTGTCCTTTTGGAGACGAAGTTGCCTTGGCATCTTTGCCTTTGCTACTTCTCCCAGCTTATGCACTAATGCCCCTCAGTGCCCACCCTTGCTGAGAGCCAATCCTCTCACCCTATAGGTTGGCCATCTGTGCAGATCACCCAGCAGAATGGCCAACCAAGACCAAGCCCACCTGGTTCTACCACCGTAGAGCAAGCCCAGCTGCTACTACCACCCTAGAATAAGCCCACCTGGTTCTGTCACCCGAGAGCAAGCCCACCTGGGACTGCCACCCAAGACCAAGCCTACACAGTAATGCCACCCGAGACCAGGCCCACCCGTACAAACTGCACAGCACTGCAGGCTGACTATAGCCTCCACTTCCCCCCTCTTCCCCTATCCAGTGCTGGTCATGGCTGCCTTCCCATCATGGCACTGAGGCCTAACTTCGGTGCTGCCACCTGTCAACCACTAGGGATCTGAAGGCACGTGAGGGCCGCCCATTATCCACTTAATTCCAAGCCCCGCATTGGATCGATATGAATTACATACAAAGGTATTATAACTATCTGTTCAACAATTTAAATTGCAGTCCTGTCAAATTGGGGTGGCAACACCGCCTTGGAGCTTTCCTGCCACTGCCTAAATCCGGAACCAACGTCACGACGTCGGATTTCTGGGCGCACACGCCCAACGCTATTCTCCGGCTCCCTATGCCTCCATTCCTGCTGCAAATGGCCTCACTAGATTCAGCCCACAGTGCAGTTGAGGGGATGGATATTGAGTCCAATGAGAGGGGAATTAATCAGATAGACAGCTTTGTCCTAGAAGGTGTTGAGGTTTGTCAGTGTTGTTGCGGCTGCACCCATCCATGTGATGTAATGAGTGTTTCAAAATGTTCCTGACTTGTGCTTTGTAGATACCTTTGAATGGTCAGGAGGTGAGCCACTCGTTGTTTAGTACTCAGTCTGTGCTGTGCTCTTATAGCCACAGGGCTGATATAGCTCCTTCAGTTAGGCTTCTGTTTAGTAATGGTCTTCAAGATGTTGATGGTGGGGAACCTGGCAATGCTGGTGCTGTTGAAGCTCAAGGGACAATGGTTGGGCTTTTTCTTGTTGGAAATGATCATTGCCTGACACTTATGTGGCATGAATGTTACCTGCCACTTGTCAGCTCAAGCATGAATCTTGCCCTAGTTCTTCTGGCATGGGCTGCTTCATTATCAACTAAACACACAGGAGTAATTTGAACCTAACCTAACAGCACCCAGCAGGAAACTGGCAGCATTGGATCCGCTGTTGTTTTACAGACTGCCCGATTTTACTTTGCATTGTAAAGTAAAATCAGACCGACTGTAAAACAGGCCATCTCTCAATCCTGTCAGTGGCTGGCTGGAGAACGTTAAAATTACCTCCATACTTTATACAATGTGGAAAATTGCCCAGGTACGTCCTGTACACAAAAAGCAGGACAAGTCCAACCCGGCCAATTACCGCCCCATCAGTCTTTATTTTTTTTATTTTTTGTTTATTTAGAGATACAGCACTGAAACAGGCCCTTCGGCCCACCGAGTCTGTGCCAACCATCAACCATCCATTTATACTAATCCCACATTAATCCCATATTCCTACCACATCCCCACCTTCCCTTAATTCACCTACCACCTACCTATACTAGGGACAATTTATAATGGCCAATTTACCTATCAACCTGCAAGTCTTTGGCTGGTCTTTGGCAAGTCTACTCCCAATCATCAGTAAAGTGATAGAAGGTGTCATCAACAGTGTCATCAAGCAGCATTTGCTTAGCAATAACCTGCTCAGTGACGCTCAGTTTGGATTACGCCAAGGCCACTCAGCTCCAGACCTCATCACAGCCTTGGTTCAAACATGAACAAAAGAGCTGAACTCAAGAGGTGAGGTGAGAGTGACTGCCATTGACATCAAGTCAGCATTTGACCAAGTATGGCATCAAGGAGCTCCAGCAAAACTGGAGTCAATGGGAATCAGGGGGAAAACTCTCCGCTGGTTGGAACCATACCAAACGCAAAGGACGATGGTTGTGGTTGTTGGGGGTCAATTATCTGAGCTCCAGGACATCACTGCAGGAGTTCCTCAGGGTAGTGTCCTGGGCCCAACCATCTTCAGCTGCTTCATCAATGACCTTCCTTCAATCATAAGGTCAGAAGTAGGGATGTTCGCTGATGATTGCACAATGTTCAGCACCATTCGCGACCCCTCAGATACTGAAGCAGTCCGTGTAGAAATGCAGCAAGCCTGGACAATATCCAGGCTTGGGCTGATAAGTGGCAGATAACATTCGCGTCACACAAGTGCCTGGCAATAACCATCTCCAACAAGAGAGAATCTCTCCCTCTCCCCTTGACATTCAATGGCATTACCGTCGCTGAATCCCCCACTATCAACATCCTAGGGGCTACCATTGACCAGAAACTGAACTGGAGTAGCCATATAAATACTGTGGCTAAAGAGCAGATCAAAGGCTAGGAATCCTGCGGCGAGTAACTCATCTCCTGACTCCCCAAAGCCTGTCCACCATCTACAAGGCACAAGTCAAGAGTGTGATGGAATACTCTCCACTTGCCTGGATGGGTGCAGCTCCAACAACACTCAAGAAGTTCAACACTATCCAGGACAAGCAACCCGCTTGATTGGCACCCTGTCCACAAACATTCACTCCCTCCACCGCTGACGCACAGTGGCAGCAGTATGTACCGTCTATAAGATGCACTGCAGCAATGCACCAAGGCTCCTTAGACAGCACCTTTCAAACCCGCGACCTCTACCAACTAGAAGGACAAGGGCAGCAAATGCATGGGAACACCACCACCTGCAAGTTCCCCTCCAAGTCACACACCATCCTGACTTGGAACTATATCGCCATTCCTTCACTGTCGCTGGGTCAAAATCCTGGAACTCCCTTCCTAATAGCACTCTGGGTATACCTACCCCAAATGGACTGCAGCGGTTCAAGAAGGCAGCTCACCACCGCCTTCTCAAGGGCAATTAGGGATGGGCAGTAAATGCTGGCCTGGCCAGCAACACCCACATCCCATGAATGAATTTTTAAAAAACTTCACTAATTCCCAGAAAATTCCAATTCTCAGTAAAGAAATAATTACATCCTTAAAAATAATTTTTCAAAGTCGTGAAGTATTGTGTTGCTTTCTTACCCACTCTATGTACCTCATCAATAACATTTCGAGTCACTATAGAGTCGTTCTGGTACGTTATTTATATAATAAAATGTAAAACAAATCAGTAATTCTGGAAAAGAATCTCAAATGCATTCAGAAACATAGCCTTCCTAATTTTCAATATCTCCCTTGCGCAGTAGGGGATTCAGGCTTGTCATCTGCTTCATTGCCAGTGTTTTGAACCTTGAACTGGACATGAGCTCGCAATGTGCCTTCATGCATATGAAACCTGAGAGCTTAGTGCCCTTCACTGCTCCTCAGTGGTACATGAATATGTGATTGTGATGTTTTCCTGGCATTTATACTTACATAGTTAAGTAAAAATTAAAGAGTAAAGGAAAGACTAAATAATGACAGATACAGAAAAAGAAAAAGGATAAAAACCAGAAGAGGCAGAAGAATGGAAGGGAAATTAAGAAAACTAGGAAGAAAAAAACGTTTATATAGCAACTTTAACATAATAAAACAATCCAAGGTGCTTCACAGAGGCATTATAAAATGAAATATGACACTGAGCCACATAAGGAGATATTCGGACAGATAACCAAAAGCTTGGTCAAAGATGTAGGTTTTAAGGAGTGTATTAAAGGGGGAAAGTGAAGCAGAGAGGCAGAGAGATTTAGGGAGGGAATTCCAGAGCTTAGGGCCTAGGCAGCTGGAGGCACGGCCACCAATGCTGGAACGATTAAAATTGGGGATGCTCAAGAGGCTGGAATTAGAGGAGCACAAATGTCTTGGAGGTTGAGGGGCCAGTCCACGGAGGGATATAAAAACAAGGATGAGAATTTTAAAATCAAAACGTTGCTTAACCGGGACCAGTGTAGGTCAATGAACACAGGGTGATTGGCGAACGGGATTTGGTGCGAGTTAGGACATGGTCAGCAGTGTTTTGGATGACCTCAAGTTTACAGAGGATAGAATGTGGGAAGCTAGCCAGGAGTGTGTTAGAATAGTCAAGTCTGGAGGTAACACAGGCATGGATGAGGGTTTCAGCAGTAGAAGAGCTGAGGAAGGGGCAACGTTGGGCAATGTTACAGACGTGGAAATAGGTGGCCTTAGTGACGGTGCTAAGATGTGGTTGAAAACTCATCTCGGGGTCAAATATGACACTGAGGTTGTGAATAGTCTGGTTCAGCCTCAGATACTTGCAAGGGAGAGGGAAGGAATCGATGGCGAGAGAGTGAAGTTTGTGGCGGGGACCAAAGACAATGGTTTCAGTCTTTCCAATAGTTAATTAGAGGAAATTTCTGCTCATCCAGGACTGGATATCAGACAAGCAGTGTGACAATTTAGAGATAGTGGAGGGGTCGAGAGAGGTAGTGAACTTGAGGTAAAGCTGGGTGTCATCAGTGTACATATGGAAACGGATGTGTTTTCCGATGATGTCGCGGAAGGACAGAATGTAGATGAGAAATAGGAGCGGGCCAAGTAAAAGTAAGAGAGATAAGAAAGGGAAAGAAAAATAAGAAACAATTTGAAGTATCCTTGGCCTGTGCTGATCTCAGCTGCACCATCTGTGAGGTTGCTAAGATCAGCTTGTGTCCCTGGGCTAGGGAGAGGAAAATTTGACACTGATCAGTGACCCCTGCTGGGAAAGGGCATTGCTCAGGACCAAACAGCTTACTGGCATTCATTGTCTAGGATTATGCACATGATAAATAGCTGCTTGAATGAGGTATTGGAGGACTGCCAGTGTCCTCTAGTATGAGTCATCGCTTTAGAGATGAGGGAGGAGAGAAGAAAATCAGACTAAAAAATTGCTCCCAAACAAGGAAATTTCCAGAAAAGAGGCTCCTGACCTAAAATTGCTGCACAAAGCTCTGGGAAAATTACATTCTAAAATTTGTTCAGTTATATTATACAGAACTATACAGTTGAGGTGTGCATTGGTATTGATACACTTACTGTACTTCAGACAATATTTTACTTATTCTATTCATCAGACAGAGGTGTGTTTCATGGCCATGCATGAATTTTAATTACTGAAATGTTAATCCACTGCTACTTTTCTATCAGCTTTACAGAATTATATAGGAATTCTGGGGAGGAAATGGCTTCATACAGTTCATCATCAAAGTCTGAAGTAATTTCATTTATGTAATAAATAAATCCAATGTGAGCACTTTTGGTATTAAAAAAGAAAAAGATTCTTAATAGTACACTGTTTGGGATGAATATGGGCCCTCCAAATGAGATATGTCATATCAAATGGATTAAGGGGCCACAATAACTCAATTACTTTACATTATGGTGAAATACATTTGTAATTTGAAATTTGAAGCAAACAAATCTGTGATGTAATTCTAATGAATAGGAACATTCCCATCAACCTGCTACTTGCTATTGAACTTGATATAATGAAATGATGCATTAATTCTAGTTCACCCCGTGTCCGTGAACAAAATGCTTTTATTTTCTCACCACATATGGTACGTAATGAAATCAGAATATTAAAATTTAAGGCTATGAGATGACACAGCATGTTGGTGTAGCAATATAATGCTGCGAAGCTTAGGTTGGAGTTGGGACTGTATTTATAATTTGGTATATGGTTTCTCAGTTTGCCTTCAGCGCCAGGCTGAACTGCCAAACAGAGGGGAGGGACTTCCTTGCAGAGAAGGAGGGACCAATAATTGGCAAGTGACTCAGCAGAGACTGGTTTTAAATATCTCCTTAAGGTTAATAACAGATGGGTAACCTTTGAGACTTTAGTGATTCTGGCACAAAACTTCGTATGATGGGAGCACAAATTGGAAAAGTGGGCCCATGCCGCCCATGATTTTTCTTCCATTAAAATGAATCGATGAAAATCTGTGCCAGCGCACACTCGATTTTCTGATATACACTTGCCAGAAGCACTAAAGAAGAAACCCTGCCTCAGAAACACACAGGCAATGACTCGGCAGGTGTATAAGATACATTAGCAGGTGTATAAAATCTATAAGATGTATTTTGCAAGACCACATGTTTCAGAAAATTGCCGTCAGGCTGCTTGCAATTTTCAGATAATTGAAACGCTGAATAAGCACGATAAACACTTCAAAACCTTACAGGAGGCTTAAGGCCTTAGGGGTGGGGAGAAAGGAACGGGGTAGGGGTAGCAGAGGCTATGGGGTAATGATGGGAACAGGAAATTGAGAGTGGGAGGGGAAGGTGAGAAGAGGGAAAGAGAGAAGGGAATGGCGAAGGAAGAGAGGGGGCATGGGGTGAGGGGATGTGGTGACTGGGAGGAAATATTGGTGGAAAAAGAGGTAACAGAAACATGCATGGTGTGTTAGTTGGGGCAAGTGTTGGGGATCTGGTAAAAAGGGAGAGGTGGAGATGGGATCTGGGGCTGGGAAACATGCAAGAACCATCCCCTTTATATGAACATGTAATCAATGTTGAACAGGAAAAGGCCCCTTGGTCCATCCAGCCTGTCATTAACAACTATGATACCTTTAGTGCCGCCATATGCACTCCCCACCTCATCCGAAAAACCATGCAATCCCCATATTGCTTTCCACTACTGCTGTGTAATTCTGTAACCCCCAAACCCCTCATCCCAAGACCAGCCTGTGGCCTTGGTCAGATTCCTCTCCTGTACTGCCTGCACCTCCCACGGAATGGCATTTATACCTCACATCAAAAAAGAACAAAGGGTGAGTAAAAGAACCAGAAAGAAAACAAAGAAAGAAATAAGAGGACAAATAGACAAAGCAGATAAGAATGAGAGGTGACCCAGAAAAGGAGAGAAAAATTACCAGCAATACAAAAACAATAAAGACAGAAAACACATCCTGCAACTTACTGTGAGCAACTCTAGGAGATCCACTAGTATTTAAATAAATATTCTAATAGTTGTGTGTTGAACTTGCAAGAAATTTATTTTCTTTTCCCCCCCCCCCCCAAATTGTTGATTCACAAATTTTGGAAATTGACAAGAAAGGGTAGACGTATCTATAGCTAAAATTGAATTTCTCTTCTGCGCATGTTCAGGTCTAGACTTAGAATAGTGTTAATTTTCAATTTAGCTCATGATTTATGACTCCACTTAATTTATTTAAGAGTACAATGCAGAATGAAGCTCATGTGATTGATTAGAAAGGATTCTGTTTGCTGAGCTATGTAAGTGGAGTTAAAGGTCAGATATCAGAGTGAGGAACAAAGCTAAGAGAATTATCCATAATTATATATTTGACATTGTGTCTCTCCATATCATTAACATGTAATCTGGACCAAAGTATCCACTAACTGATTCACTTTTAGCTGTGCATTTCTGCTAACAGAAATGAATAAAATAATTGGTATAGCTGGACAATAATAACAGCATGGTTCATTCATAATTTTTTTGTGGAAGTGGAAATCACTCTATAGTTTCTACATTTTTACATTTATTTTCTGCTGCAATAATCGTATCACTTAAAAGCATGTAAGGGTAGAGACAGAATTTTGGGAATGAGCAAAGATAGTTCAGAGCCCAGATTATGAGATGTTATTCCTCAAAATGTGAACAGATTCTTAGCTGTGTAAAAATAATAGTCATCATTTCCTGGAAACAGTGCAGGCTCAGTCTGCTCTTCAGACTTCTGCTTCATATCTCGCCATTTAGTTGTTTCCTGTTTTCAATCTATTAATTCTCAAAGGATGGCCTTGCTAGGTTCTTTTCATGGACTGAGCTCCCAATGCAATCATTTTGCCACTAAGATCAGCACTACTAAGGAAGCAGCATATTTAAACTGTTTAATGGAACTCCTTTGGGGATATTTCTCTGCACTCTGTTTCTGCATAACAGCTCGGAATTTCTTTATTGCTATGAGGTAATCTCTAAATCATTGAAAAGGATAACATTTCATATTACTCTGACAGCTATTTTATAGACTCAAATACTGTCCTATAGAGATTCTAATGGCCTGGAAAACGTGATTAGCTTGGAAAATGTAAAACTTTTTGTGGACTTTGGTGTTATAAGCTGCTTAGACTAGAACTGGAAAATTTCCCTCATGCATAATATAAGCACTATTTCGAATGCAATTGTCGACATGAGAATTCACTTTTCTAAAGTCCAAAATAATTAAATTTTCTAAGTATTTGGATTTCAAAAGGAACATAGGAAAAGTATGGAGAGAAACATTGGGGAGAATTTTAACTTGTGGACAGGTTGAAAGTGGGGGCATGGAAAACCCAGAAATCAGTGCAGCATGTCCGCCAGTGGCTTTTTAACCCAGTCACTGCATTTGCGTCTGACTTCCGAGTTTCCCGACCAATTAGGTTGAACGAGCACGATGACGACGCGCATAGGCCTATTTATTGTTCCATTAGGCTGCAATTGTCTGCCACAACCCGACATAGGATCCTGAGCTTCCTGAGACACTGATGTTCTGACATGTCCAAGAAGCTAACCTAAGCCTGTACACCCTATGTTGCAGGTATCACCTCCTGCATGCTGAACCTCTCTGCTCATCCCCTCACTCCTTTGGAATGGCAAAGAGAAGGCTGCTGGTGCTCATGCTGCTCTGGCTGCTGGTGCTCCTGCTGGTGCTGGTGCTGTTGATACTGCTGGCCATCTTGCTCTGCATCTGAGGTCCAAGCTAATACAACACAAGCGGCACCTACGCTGATCTGATTGATCACAGCTACAATGTGGAGATCAGATGCACAAACCTCCAAAGTAGTGAAACTAACCTCTCAAAACAAGTCGTGTAAGCAAAAGCCTTTTACACACTTTGGCAAGAAATTAACTGTGAGGTTTCCGTACTTATGGAAATTTTTAACTGTCATTTGTTCAGCTGCTCAAGTGCTGCTGTGTTCTTGCTTTGCTTTTACAGGTGAGGCCCAGAAGCCTGGGAAACCTGTAAACCCACTGCTAAATCCCCAAATCTATGTTAAAGTCACTCGCAATGAGCTAATAAGATATTGAAATTAACAACACTCTTCTCCCGACGCGGTTCCTTTAACACGTCGCAGTTAAACGTGGAAGTTAGCGAGTTGCAGCCGATTTCCTGATGTGCTGTCAATTTCAGGTCCTTTAACCACCACCCCCACCCCGCCCCCCCCGCACCCCCAGCCACTCCCAAAGCTTACACTCCTGTAAGTAAATGTTCCCTTCTTTATCAGGGTTCAATTGTTTTTTTGCCTTGGAAATAATGTACAAATGTTTAATAATTTCCATCAAATTCCTTTGGTAATTTCAGTGTTAGACTTCATATAAATTAATGTTCACACAGCATAACTTCAAACTTTTACATATTAGCTCATTTCCATACAAAAATGGAACGAGCTTCAAGGAATTTGGGAAAAAGATTTTTTTCCAATGGCAATTAGAAATCATTTTTTTCTTTTTTCATGTCAAAGATCCGAGTACTTCAATTTTTCTGTCTTCTTTCCTCCCTTTCTTTATTAGCCTATCTCTACACTGTTGTCTTTAATCAGAGTGTCAATATCTGGGTAAAAAGCAGCTACAGTTAAATCCAGATATCACTTGACAGCTGACTTAGCATCTTATCCAACAGCTATTGTATCTTCCTGGCTGTACGATAACCGCAGAACTTGTCACTGAAGGCACTATGTTAGTAGGTTAGAATTGAAACTTGGGCAATCTCAAAAGAGGAGGTGAGAACTCACTACATAACAAAAATCAATGGTGTAGACAGAATGATGAAAATAAAAGGAACAACATATCCTTTAAATGAGCACATGAAACTATGGGAAATTTCCAGATCAAAGTGTAGAAGAAAAGTAGGAAGAATGATTTGTAGAAGATAATTTAATTCAGAGAATGATGATGATTACAACTAAGACATTTAATGTAATTTTATTTTTCACTCAGTACCTACCAGGGGTAACTCTTTCGAACTACTGCTGTTCACAGGGCAGGATGGATCAGGTCCAGTACTTAACCAAGTATAGGTCTGCTGAAGTGTATACGACTGCAGACTAATTTAGGCAGCCACTTGATGTACACGTGAAGGTTCCTTCCCTGTGACTGCTTTTCAGATATTATCTAGAGCAATGGTCTGTGAAATAATGTGAAAAGTAATAATGAGGTAGGCTTGGTGCGAGCTGGGAGGCGGGAGTGAAGTGCAGCAAATACCACACCAACAATAGATGGACTCTGCAGTGAGAAGTAGGTAAGTAAACACCTGTTTTCTTAAAAGCATTATTAAAACACTCTTTCCATGTAGTACTTTTGTATTACGAATATTATGTATTATCATAATTTATCTGGAGGTTTCGTGAGTACTAATTCATTTGAAAAGGGGCCTTCAACCAAAAAAACTTGAGAACCACTGATCTAGAGCTCTGTTTGAAATCAGTGCGAGTTTTTGTGTTTATTGTGGAACAGTCATTTTTCTTGCCAGTGGGATTCAGTCCATGTAGGTGGTAGCAAAGTATAGCACTGTCTACTAACTAGTACTGCATATTTTGCATGGTATATGGTTATCCTGATTCGTATGGGATACAGAAGTAAAACCAGATGCCTTATTTGCTTACTAATGAGTAGTAGAAATCTGTCATGACATCCATGCAACAGAATCTACATTACATTTCAGCATCATGTGTAACTCTGCAGAAGAATAGAACCAAGGTTCCCTCAGTCAAATGAAATCTAGATGCATTTCTGGTACAAACTTAAATATGACTGAAAGGTCACTTTGTCTTTAGCTCAAGTTGGTCAGTAACCTGGGCAGCAAGTCAATTACTTCCTTGGCAGTAGCCAAAACCATGATTCAGTATCGTCGTTTCAAATCAATAGATGCCATGGGTTTGAAGGAAGGCTGCACAACTTGTACAGAATCAAATTTAGATTTCTTGCTTCGGTTAGAGTTGAGCAATGACCTAATCTTCTAGGCCTGATTCATGAATATGGATATGATGATAAGTTTGCTTATTGAACTCTTTCCTCCCATTAAATATCTGCACATACCCTACTATATAATTGTTAAAAATATAATGATATATAATAAATATGTTATAACTTATAAATATAGGCTTGAACAGACCAAAGTATGAAGGAAACCTTATCTAATGGCAAATCACATTTAAACTAACCTGTTTGAGTTTTTTAATGAGGTAACAGAGAGGGTTGATGAGGTTAATGCGGTTGATGTGATATACATGGACTTCCAAAGGGTGTTTAATAAAATGCTACAAAATAGGCTTTTCAGTAACATTAAAGCCCATAGAATAAAAGGCACAGTGGTAACATGGATACGAAGTTGGCTGAGTGACAGGAAACAGCATAGTGCTGAACAGTTGTTTTTTACACTGAAGGAATATACAGTGAGGTTCCCTAGGGTCAATACTGGGACCATTGTGTTTCTTGATACACATTAATGACCTAGACTTGGGTGGACAGGGCAAAATTTCAAAGTTTTGATGACAGAAAACTTGGAAGTATTGTGAACAATAAGGAGGATAATGATAGACCTCAAGAGGACATAGACAGGCTGGTAGAATCGCCGGATATGTGGCAGATAAAATTTAATGCAGATAGATTGAAGAAGCTGGAGCTGTTCTCCTTAGAGAAGAAAAGGTTAGAAGAGATTTGATAGAGGTGTTCAAAATCATGAGGGGTCTGGACAGAGTAAATAGGGAGAAACTGTTCCCATTAGCAGAAGAGTCGAGAACCAGAGAACACCAATTTAAGGTGGATGGCAAAAGAACCAAAGGCAACATGAGGAATATCTTTTTCATGCAGCATGTGGTTAGGAACTGGAATTCACTGCCTAAGAACGTGGTGGAGGCAGATTCAATCATGGCTTTCAAAAGGGAATTGGATAGTAATCTAAAGAGATAAAATTTGCCAGACTATCGGGTGGGGACTAGCTGAGTCGCTGTAACCATTCTATGTTCTATGCTGTAACCATTCTATGATTCTATGATGCCTTTCTTGACTGGCATAACGGAGGAGCTAGTTGAGTAGTAACAATCGTATGGGGGGAATGCACGAGTGAAATTATGGTCATGCTTCATTTGATTAAGATTTTCGAGCTTCCAGCAATACTTGTGCTGTAAATTTGGGGGTTGAGCATCAATGGCATAATTTTATGACAGCCTGCACCTTTAAAACTTTGGTGGCATTGACCTGAATTAAAGTTGTGCAGAAGAAATGGCAGGCAGAGATGCACCACGGCTCTTTAGACAGCACCTTCCAAACCCACGACCTCTACCAACTAGAAGGACAAGGGCAGCAAATAAATGGGAACACCACCACCTGCAAAGTTCCCCTTCAAGTCACACACCATCCTGACTTGGAACTATATCGCCGTTCCTTCACTGTCGCTGGGTCAAAATCCTGGAGCTCTCTTCCTATCAGCACTGTGGGTATAGCTACCCCACATGGACTGCAGTGGTTCAAGAAGGCAGCTCACCACCACCTTCTCAAGAGCAATTAGGGATGGGCAGTAAATGCTGGCCTGGCCAGTGACGCCCACATCCCATGAATGAATACAAAAAAAATTGCTGCTTTGGAGGTGCTAGTAGACAGGAGGTGGCCAGCAAGAGGGCATTGCTGTTTCTTTCAGATGGCAGGAGGGGACTGCCCAGGCAAGTTGCCTGGCACCAATCGATAGAGGTGGTAGAGCATGTCAATTCAAGCAGCATTGAATCCTGGACCAGACTGCAAGATATTCCATGATCTGATCTAAGATGTTAAGGTAAGAATCTTACTCACATCTCTCTTAACCCTCCCTGTAATCCTGCACCAACTGTAGATCCAGCACACACAAGCCTTCCCTGGCCTGCTTCCCTTCACTGTCCTCCAATTATAGCAACACACTTCACTGAAGCTCTTTCTGCAGCTACTGGCACTCTCTGTGCCTGTTATTGAACTCAGAATCACTCCCCTTACCCTTCATTTCCTCACCCCTGTGCCATCTTTCCTGCACCGGCAACACTACTCCATCCTGACAGCTTTTCACCATCCCACGCACAAACGTACTTCTTTTCTTCTTGCAGGAGAAACTGGCACAGAACAACAGTGAGCAGGCATGGGCAGGAGGAGGGCCATCATCCAATCACATTCCGCACCACCACCCCCCCCCCCCCATTCGGAAGTGACCAGGACATTGTGGGCAGGGGGCATGTCAGGAGAGTTGCTCACATTTCTCTTTCTCTCTCTAAAGCCCTGCACCAACTGTCGCCCAAACACTCATAAGACTTCTGTCCCCCAATTCTCATTACTTTCCACCAATCACAGCAATTCAGTTCTCTGGAACTTTCCTTTCTGCCACTGTCACACTGCACCTGCTACTATCCTCATGACTGGCAAGGCTGGAGGATTCACCGTGAAGTGTTTTTAGCTACCTTATCCTCTTTTTCTCTTGTCACCAAAATCTCTCCCTAAACACAAGCGGCATGACAAAGTGATATCTCTTCTTACTGTTAAGACTCACTGCTAACCCTTATTCCCCTCTTCCATTTATAGGTCAAGCAGAAGTAGAGGATCTTGTTGGTGCACACCGGACAATGAGTGTGCAATCAATGATTCCTGGACGTATAGAAAGCTAGTTGTTCTGGCAAAGCCCAGAGCTCCCGCTTCCTGCTTTTTTCTTCCATAGGAAAGGTGATAAAATGGCTCTACTTGTCGAAGAGTGCATTTGTGACCTGCTAATGCAAATTGAGTTATTTGGCTTATGTCTCCTGTTGCAACTTGAAATGACCCTGTGGCATAGCTATGCAATCTCTGGTACTGAAGTGCAGCTTTTGCTGCAGCAGGTGATGCAGCTCAAAAACAACTTCCTTAGTAAAGTGGAGCCGTTGGACACACTGCTTCTCGTTGAACTTGGCATTGGACATTCTGTTGCATAAGACCTGTGTGCTGTAAGGCCTCCTGCATTTTCTTCTTCACCCCTATGTCAGCAGCTGCATGTATCTGCTGTCTTTCTTGCTTCTCTTCCTCCAGCCCCATGATAGACTGAGCAACAGACCCACTTTCTAACAATAAACAACTGAAGCCCTTGCACAGAACAAGTGCTTAAGCTCCTAATAGTACTTTCCACCTGTTTTGCAAACAGCTATCTCATCCATGACAGCCAACAAAGGGCTTCCAGACCCATGTGCAGGCCTAAAACAATCATGGATTTACATAAATGCAACTCAGGAGCTTTTCAAGTATCCTTGCTTGAAGACTATTGGCGCCATGAATTATTGGGTAGGATTAAGAATCTACAAACACAACATTCCCATAGTTCAATTTGGGGAAAGATCTTTTCAACAGATGAAGGGTTCTTACTTAAATATTTTAATAAGGCCAGGTGGTCGCCTGAAACAATACAGAAGCTGCTGAAATTCTGTGAGAGATTCAGTACGAAAGGTTTCATTTATTTCTCCATGGCTCATTTTCCGCCCATATAACAGGTCCAATGATGTCCAATTTTGCCCCCAATACTCCAATTTGCTTTTGAGAGGAAGGTTTTCTGGGGTCAAAATGGTTTCAATATCCTGACATTAATACATTTGAACATTTCGCCTGTCTCTATCAAGAATCAGGTACTTTACAGATGAACTGTACAAAGTTAATTACAAATGAGGGAAGTTACACAGCTCATCCAGCTCATCCTTCCTTAGAAAGCTATTCTGCTCCATTACAGCATCTAATTGCCTTTTGAATAAATCCAGACTTTTTGCTTCTACCATATCCAGAGGCACTGATCATTCTTTGTAAGAAGAAGTGCTTCCTGAAATGTCCTGCACTTGCTTTTTTAACAGTACATAGCTGTTTCCACTTGTGCTGTAGCTGAGATTTAACTTGGGATAGCACTCAGCATTAAACGTTTATATTCCACTTAGTATTTTTATAACTCTATAGATCTCCTCACATACACTACTGAAGAGTCCAAATTTTTTCACCTTTCCTCATAAGACAGTCCTCTGATATTAGGATTGTCCCTTCTCTGTACTACTTCCATGGCTTATAGGTTGCTCTTATGCTCTCAGTGGTTCAATTGGTAGTCAGAGGTTGTAGGTTTAAGGATTTAAGCACAACATTCTAGGCTGACACTCCAGTGCAGTAATGAGGGAGTGCTGCACTGTTGGAGGTGTGTCTTTTGGATGAGATGTCAAACTGATGCCCCATCTGCTCTCTCAGGTGGATGTAAACGATTCCTTGGCATTACTTTAAAGAAGAAGGGAGTTATCCCTGGTGTCCTAGCTAATATCTATCCTCCAATCAACGTCACATTGCCGTTTGTGGGAGCTCACTGTGTGCAAACTGGCTGCTGTGTTTTCCACATTACATCAGTGACTACACTTCAAAAGTGCTTCATTGGCTACAAAATGGTTTTGTGGTCATGAAAAGTGCTATACAAATGTAAGTCTTACTTTTTTTTAATGCTTTATTGATAAGAACTGAATACAATATTCAAGAGCTGCCCAAACACTGGCCAGTGTGAGTGAGGTGGGGGGTGGTAGAGACCGAGAATGGTTGGTTAATTTTAGCTTTAAATATATATTTACCACAATGGGCTACAGAGCAGCTGAGCAACAGTCACAGGAGTGCAATATAAAAAAATAAAAAATATGAAGTGTAGACTGAGCATGGGGGCCCAGAGCCAGCAGCCACAAATAAACCATCAAAGAACTACCAGTGGAGAAGGAGACCCGTGGAAGCCATAAAAGGCTGCCAACTCTAAAAATATTAAATCTAATTAACATTACCCTCCGCAAAGCAGCTGAGAATGGGCTTCTCACAGTCGCTAAACAGTTCAGCTGAAACTCTGGGGAAAAATAAGAGCCTGAGAACATAAGAACATAAGAAATAAGAGCAGGAGTAGGCCATTCAGCCCCTCGAGCCTCTTCTGCCATTCAATAAGAGCATGGTTAATCTGATTTTAGCCACTTTCCTGCCTGTTCTCTGTTGCCCTTGACTTCTCTGTTGTTCAGAAATCTGTCTAACTCAGCCTTGAATATATTCAATGACCCAGTCTCCACTGCTGTCTGGGGTAGAGAATGCCAAAGACTAATGACCCTCTGAGAAAAGAAATTCCTCCTCATTTCCTTCTTAAATGGGTGACCCCTTATTCTGAAATTATGCCCCATAGTTCTAGGTACCCTCACGGGGGGAAACATCCTCTCGGCATCTACCCTTATCAAGCCGCCTCAGCATGTTATATGTTTCAATAAGGTAACCGCTCATTCTTCTAAACTCCAATGAACATAGGCCCAACCTGCTCATTAGACAATCACAGGAATCAAACTAGTGAAACTTCTCTGAACTACCTCCAAGGCAAGTATATCTCTCCTTAAATAAGGAGACCAAAACTGTACACAGTATTCTAGGTGCGGTCTCACCAACACCCTGAACAGTTGCAGCAAGACTTCCCTACTTTTATACTCCACCCACCCCCTCTCCCCTTGCAATAAAGGGCAGCATTTCAATTGCCTTCCTAATTACTTGTTGTACTGGCATGGTAACTTTTCATGTTTCATGTACAAGGACACCCAGATTCCTTTGTACCACAACATTCTGTAGTCTCTCTCCATTTAAATAATATTTTGCTTGTCTATTCTCACCAAAGTGGATCACCTCACATTTTCCCATATTATACTTCATCTTCCAAATTTTTGCAGAACTCACCTAACCTATCTATATCCCTTTGCAGAGTCTTTGGGCTGGATTTTGTTCTCCCCCAGGCGTCGGGATCTGTGGCAGGGAGGCCTGAAGATGCCTCTGGGAGAGGGCTACCATGCGCCCTGACACCGGGAGGGCCCGGCCTGATATTACTGGCGGCGTTGAGGCCTCGTGGGAGGCCCGCCGCCACTCGACGACAGGACCCCAATTTGAATATTTAAATACATTGAAATAAATTAATTAATGAAATTCACATCGCCGCCTGATGTCCCGCTGCAATCCCGGTGGCCAGCACTCCCGTGCCTTCGGATCCCCATCCGGGGAAACAAAGCTGACACTGGTGGGGAGGGGGGAGGAGGTAAGTTTATCAGTGTGGTGAGGCGGGAATGGCAACGGGGTCAAATTAACGTCATGGGTGTAGGGGGTGGTGGGAAGGGTTGGATTTTAAAGTTTGTGCAGTTTGGGGGGCGTGGGGGAAGGTCAGATGGTGAAGGTTTTGGGGGGGGAGGAAAAATAATTAATTTAATTGTTAGTGGTGGGGGTGGGAGAGGAGCAGAAGAAATGTATTTATTTATTTTTATTCACTTCACCTTTAAATATTTAGATTTCCCAGTCGGGCTGACAGCCCTTTAAAAATGGCATCAGCGCCTGCACATAAGCAGCTGATGCCATTGCTGGGGATGGACAGCCCATCCGCTCCATGAGATTGGGGGGCTGGGGGGGAGCGGCCCACCCCAGCTATTTAAATGAGCCGCTGCACGGAAGATTGCGGTGGCTCCGCAACATGCGGCCCTTTGAGTCCTCCTCACAACTTGCTTTCCCACCTATCTTTGTATCCTCAGCAAATTTGGCTACAATACAGTCAGTCCCTTCATCCAAGTCATTAATATGGATTATAAATAGTTGAGGCCCTCGCACTGATCCCTGTTGAACCCCACTAGCTACACTTTGCCAACCTGAAAATGATTCATTTATCCCAACTCTCTCTTCTGTTAGTTCGCCAATCCTCTCTTCGTGCTCATATATTACCCCCAACACTGTGAGCTCTTATCTTGTGCAGTAACCTTTTATGTGGCAGGTTATCAAAAGCCCTTTGGAAATTCAAATACACTATATCTACTGGTTATCATTTATTCACCCTGCTTGTTACATCCTCAAAGAACTCTAATAAATTTCCCTTTCATAAAACAATGTCGATGCTGCTTGATTACATTATGATTTTCTAAATGTCCTGCTCTCACTTTCTTAATAATGGATTCTAGCATTTTCCCAATGACAGATGTTAGGCTAACTGGCCTATAATTTCCTGCTTTCCATCTCCCTCCTTTCTCAGTTACATTTGCGGTTTTCCAAACTGCTGGGACCTTTCCAGAATCTAGGGAATTTTGGAAGATTACAACCAATGCATCCACTTCTTTTAAGACCCTAGAATGTAGGCCATCAGGTCCAGGGTACTTGTCAGCCTTTTCTGCCATTAGTTTGCCTAGTACTTTTTCTCTCGTGTTAGTGATTGTTTTAAGTTCCTTCCTCCCTTTTGCCCCTTGATTTTATATTATTCTTGGGATTTTTTAGTGTCTTCTACAGTGAAGAAAGAAAATACTTGTCAACATCTCTGCCATTTTCTATTTCCCATTATTAATTCCCCCGTATCACCCTTGAAGGGACCAACATTTACTTTAGCTACTCGCTTCCTTTATATATACTTGTAGAAGCTCTTCCTGTCAGTTTTTATTATTTCTTGTCAGGTTATTCTCATATTCTATTTCTTCCCTCTTTATTTTTTTGACTCATCCTTTGCTGATTTTAAAGTTTTCCCAATCATCTGGCCTACCACGAATCTTTGCAGCATTGTATGCCTTTTCTTTCAATTTGATACCATCCTTAACTTCCTTAGTTAGCTACAGATGGCTCATCATCTGGTGGAGTCTTTCTTTCTCAATGGGATATATCGTGGTTGGGAGTTATGAAATATCTCCTTAAATGTCTATCACTGCTTCTCTACCATCTTACCTTGTAATCTATTTTCCCAGTCCACTTTATCCAACTCTGTCTTCACACCTTTTTAATTTCCTTTATTTAATTTTAAGACATAATTTCTCACCATCAAATTGAATGTGAAATTCTATCATGTTATGATCACTCTGCCTCGATGATATTTTACTATGAGTTCATTCATCCTGTCTCATTACACATTACCAGATCTAAAATAGCCATTCCCGGTTGGTTCCACAACTTATTGTTCTAAGAATTTGTCCCAAATACATTCTATGAACTCGTCCTCAATGCTACCTCTGCCAATTTGATTTGCCCAATCAATATGAAGATTAAATCACCGATGATAATTGCAGTGCCTTTTTTACAAGCCCCCATTATTTCTTGATTTATACTCTGTCCTACAGTGTAGCTGCTGTTCGGAGGCCAAAAACTACTCCCACCAGTAACTTCTTTCCCTTAATATTTCTTATCTCCACCCAAACTGATTCTACATCTTGATCTTTGAAGCCAAGTTCATTTCTCATTACTGTACTGATCTCATCCATTATTAATAGGGCTACCCCACCTCCTTTTCCTTTCTGCCTATCCTTCCAAAATGTCAAATAATGAATATTCAGTTCCCAGCCTTGGTCACCTTGCAACCACGACTCTGAAATGGGTATCAGATCATACCCATTTATTTCTATTTGTGCTATCAGTTCATCCATCTTGTTATGAATACTGTGCGAATTCAGATAAAGAACATTTAATGCATTCTTTTTAGCATTTTTCCCTACTCTGACCCTATTTGCTGGTGCACTCTTATGTTTGTATGCTTTGTCCCTTCCTGTGACACTCTGGTTATCATTACTCATATTGCTACGCTGCATTATTGCCTTCTCTTTCCTCTTAAACCTTCTAAATTTCCCCTTACATGAATCCTCCTTGCCAATGGTTTAAAGCCCTCTCTACAGACCTAGTTATACGATTCACTAGGACTCTGGTCCCAGCACAGTTCAAGTGACGCCTGTCCCAATGGAACAGCTCGCTCTTTCCCCGGTACTGGTGCTGATGCCCCATGAACCAAAACCCATTTCTCCCATATTAATCTTTGAGCCATGCATTCAACTGACTGATCTTATTGACCCCATGCCAATTGGCTCGTGTCTCAGGGTAGTAATCCAGAGATTATTATCTTTGTGGTTCTGCTTTTTAATTTAGACCATACCTGCTCATACTCCCCGAGCAGAACCTCTTTCTTAGTCCTACATATGTTGTTGGTAACAACATGGACCATGACAACTGGATCCTTCCCCTCCCACCCCAGCCCTGAGAAGATGTCCTTAATTTTGGCACCGGGCAGACAACACAGCCTTCGGGACTCATGCTCTTCACTGCAGAGAACAGTATCTATCCCCCTAGCTGTACTGTCCACTACCACTACTACATTCCTTTTAACTCCCCCAACTTGAATGGCCCCCTGTATCATGGTGCTGTGGTCAGTTTGCTCATCCTCCCTGCAGTCCCTGCTCTCATCCACACAGGCTGTAAGAGTCTTGTACCAGTTGGACAAGTGCAAGGGCTGAGGCTCCTCTAATGCTACCTTTTAGATACCCATACCTGCCTCACACATAGTCATAGTTGTGTGGCACTACCGCCGTGCTAAATGGGATTGATTCAGAACAGACCTAGCAGCTCAAAACTGGGTATCCATGTGGCACTGTGGGCCATCAGCAAAGGCTAAATGGTATTTAACCACAATTTGTAAGATCAAGGCCTGGCATATCCCTCACTCTTGCCAGGGGATCAACCCTGGTTCAGTGAGGAGTTCAGTAGAGCATACCAGGAGCAGCACCAGGCATACCTAAAAATGAGGTTCAAACATGGGACTACATGCATGCCAAACAGCGGAAGCAGCATGTAATAGACAGAGCTAAGCAATCCCACAACCAACAGATCAGATCTAAGCTTTGCAGTCCTGCCACATCCAATCCGAATTGTGGTGCACAATTCAACAACTAACCGGAGGAGGAGGCTCCACAAGCATCCCCACCCTCAATTATCGGGAAGCTCATAACGTCAGTGCAAAAGACAAGGCTAATGCACTGCAACAATCTTCAGCCAGAAGTGCTGAGTAGATGATTGACCTCGGCCTCCTCCTGAGTCCCCACCATCACAGATGCCAGTCTTCAGTCAATTTGATTAACTCCATATGACATCAAGAAATTGCTGAAAGCACTTGATACAGCAAAGGCTATGGGTCCTGACAACATCCCGGCTCTAGTACTGAAGACTTGTGCTCCAGAACTAGCCACACCCGTATCCAAGCTGTTCCAGTTTAGATACAACACTGGCATCTACCCAACTAGGCGGTGGCATAGTGGTATTATCACTGGACTATTAACCCAGAGACCCAGGGTATTTCTCTGGGGACATGGGTTCGAATCCCACCACAGCAGAAGATGGAATTTGAATTTAATTAATAAATCTGGAATTAAAAAGCTAGTCTAATGATGGCCATGAAACCATTGTTGATTGTTGTAAAAACCCATCTGGTTCACTAATGTCCTTTAGGAAAGGAAATCTGCTGTCCTTATCTGGTCTGGCCTACACGTGACTCCAGACTCACAGCAATGTGGTTAACTCTTAAATGCCCTCTGAAATGGCCTAGCAAGCCACTCAGTTGTATCTAACCGCTACAAAGTCTATAAAAAGGAATGAAACCGGACGGACCACCCGGTATCGACCGAGGCACCGGAAACGACAACGGCAAACCCAGCTCTGTCGACCCTGCAAAGTTGTCCTTACTAACATCTGGGGGCTTGTGCCAAAGTTGGGAGAGCTGTCCCACAGACTAGTCAAGCAACAGCCTGACATAGTCATACTCACAGAAACATACCTTACAGACAATGTCCCAGACACTGCCATCACCATCCCCGGGTATGTCCTGTCCCACCGGCAGGACAGACCCACCAGAGGTGGTGGCACAGTGGTATACAGTAGAGAGGGAGTTGCCCTGGGAGTCCTCAACATTGACGCCGGACCCCATGAAGTCTCAAGGCATCAGGTCAAACATGGGCATGGTAACCTCCTACTGATTACCACCTACCGCCCTCCCTCAGCTGATGACTCAGTACTCCACCATGTTGAACACCACTTGGAGGAAACACTGAGGGTGGCAAGGGCACAAAATGTACTCTGGGTGGGGGACTTCAATGTCCATCACCAAGAGTGGCTCGGTAGCACCACTACTCACCGAGCTGGCCGAGTCCAAAAGGACATGGCTGCTAGACTGGGTCTGCGGCAGGTGGTGGGGGAACCAACACGAGGGAAAAACATACTTGATCTCGTCCTCACCAATCTGCCTGCCGCAGATGCTTCTGTCCATGACAGTATTGGTAGGAGTGACCACCGCACAGTACTTGTGGAGACGAAGTCCCGCCTTCACATTGAGGATACCGTCCATCGTGTTGTGTGGCACTATCACCATGCTAAATGGGATAGATTTCGAACAGATCTAGCAATGCAAAACTGGGCATCCATGAGGCGCTGTGGGCCATCAGCAGCAGCAGAATTGTACTCATCCGCAATCTGTAACCTCATAGCCCGGCATATCCCCCACTCTACCATTACCATCAAGCCAGGAGACCAACCCTGGTTCAATGAAGAGTGCAGGAGGGCATGCCGGGAGCAGCACCAGGCATACCTCAAAATCAGATGTCAACCTGGTGAAGATACAACCCAGGACTACTTGCATGCCAAACTGCGTAAGCAGCATGCGATAGACAGAGCTAAGCGATCCCATAACCAACGGATCAGATCTAAGCTCTGCAGTCCTGCCACATCCAGTGGTGAATGGTGGTGGACAATTAAACAACTAACTGGAGCAGGTGGCTCCGCAAATATCCCCATCCTCAATGATGGGGGAGCCCAGCACATCAGTGCGAAAGATAAGGCTGAAGCATTTGCAACAATCTTCAGCCAGAAGTGCCGAGTTGATGATCCATCTCGGCCTCCTCCTGAAGTCCCCAGCATCACAGATGCCAGACTTCAGCCAATTCGATTCACTCCACCTGATATCAAGAAATGACTGAAGGCACTGGATACTGCAAAAGCTATGGGCCCTGACTATATTCCAGCAATAGTACTGAAGACCTGTGCTCCAGAACTTGCCTCGCCCCTTGCCAAGCTGTTCCAGTACAGCTACAACACTGGCATCTACCCTGCAATGTGGAAAATTGCCCGGGTATGTCCTGTACACAAAAAGAAGGACAAGTCCAACCCGGCCAATTACCGTCCCATCAGCCTACTCTCAATCATCAGTAAAGTGATGGAAGGTGCCATCAACAGTGCTATCAAGCGGCACTTGCTCAGCAATAACCTGCTCAGTGACGCTCAGTTTGGGTTCCGCCAGGGGCACTCAGCTCCTGACCTCATTACAGCCTTGGTTCAAACATGGACAAAAGAGCTGAACTCAAGAGGTGAGGTGAGAGTCACTGCCCTTGACATAAAGGCAGCAATAGACCGAGTACGGCATCAAGGAGCCCGAGCAAAACTGAGGTCAATGGGAATCAGGGGGAAAACCCTCCGCTGGTTGGAGTCATACCTAGCACAAAGGAAGATGGTTGTGGTTGTTGGAGGTCAATCATCTGAGCTCCAGGACATCACTGCAGGAGTTCCTCAGGGTAGTGTCCTAGGCCCAACCATCTTCAGCTGCTTCATCAATGACCTTCCTTCAATCATAAGGTCAGAAGTGGGGATGTTCGCTGATGATTGCACAATGTTCAGCACCATTTGTGACTCATCAGATACTGAAGCAGTCCGTGTAGAAATGAAGCAAGACCTGGACAATATCCAGGCTTGGGCTGATAAGTGGCAAGTAACATTCGCGCCACACAAGTGCCAGGCAATGACCATCTCCAACAAGAGAGAATCTAGCCATCTCCCCTTGACATTCAACAGCATTACCATCACTGAATCCCCAACTATCAACATCCTAGGGGCTACTATTGACCAGAAACTGAACTGGAGTAGCCATATAAATACTGTGGCTACAAGAGCAGGTCAGAGGCTAGGAATCCTGCGGCGAGTAACTCACCTCCTGACTCCCCAAACCCTGTCCACCACAAGTCAGGAGTGTGATGGAATACTCTCCATTTGCCTGGATGGGTGCAGCTCCAACATCACTCAAGAAGCTTGACACCATCCAGGACAAAGCAGCCCGCTTGATTGGCACACCATCTACAAACATTCACTCCCTCCACCATCGACGCACAGTAAGCAGCAGTGTGTACCATCTACAAGATGCACTGCAGCAATGCACCAAAGCTCCTTAGACAGCACCTTCCAAACCTGCGACCTCTACCAACTAGAAGGACAAGGGCAAAAAATACATGGGAACACCACCACCTGCAAAGTTCCCCTCCAAGTCACACACCATCCTGACTTGGAACTGTATCGCCGTTCCTTCACTGTCGCTGGGTCAAAATCCTGGAACTCCCTTCCTAACAGCACTGTGGGTCTACCTACCCCAAATGGACTGCAGTGGTTCAAGAAGGCAGCTCACCACCACCTTCTCAAGGGCAATTAGGGATGGGCAATAAATGCTGGCATAGCCAGTGACACCCACATCCATTGGTGAGAGTGGTATCAAGGAGCTCTAGCAAAATTGAAGTCAATGGGAATCGGGGAAAATTGTCCACTCTTTGGAGTCATACCTAGCACAAAGGAATATGGTTGTGGTTGTTGGTCCTAGGCCCAACCATTTTCACCTGCTTCATCAATGACCTTCCCTCCATCAGAAGGTCAGAAATGGGGATGATTGCTGATAATTCGATAGTGTTCATACAGTTTACATTTGCAACTCCTCAGATACTGAAACAGTCTGTGTCCATATGCAGCAAGACCTGGACAACATTCAGGCTTGGGCTGATAAGCGGCAAGTAACATTTGCACTACATAAGTGCCAGACAATGACTATCTCCAACAAGAGAGAATCTAACCATCTCCCCTTGACATTCAACGACATTTCCATCATTGAATCCCCCACTATCAACATCCTGGGGGTGACCATTGACGGTAACTGACCTGCAGCACTCACATAAATACTATAGCTACAAAAGCAGTCAGAGACTGGGAATTCTGCTGCAAGTAACCCACTTCCGAACTTCCCAAAGACTATCCACCATCTACAAGGCACAAGTCATGAGAGTGATGGAATACTCTCTACTTGCCTGGATGAGTGCAGCTCCAACAAGACTCAAGAAGCTTCACACCATCCAGGACAAAGCAACCTGCTTGATCAGCACCCCCATCCACCACCTTAAACATTCACTTCCTCCACCACTGACGCACAGTGGCAGCAGTGTGTACCATATACAAGATGTACAGCAGCAACTCATCACGCCTCCTTAGACAGCACCTTCCAAACCCACACCCTCTTCCACCTAAAAGGACAAGGGCAGCAGATGCGTGGGAACATCACCATCTGCAAGTTCCCCTCCAAGCACACACCTTCCTGACTTGGAATTATATCGGCGTTCCTTTGCTGTCGCTGGATCAAAATCCTAGAACTCCGTCCCTAACAGCACTGTGGGTGTACCCGCACCAGATGGACTGCACCATTTCGAGAAGACAAATCACCACCACCTTCTCAAGGGATTGGCAACAAATGCTGGACTAGCCAGCAACACCCACATCACATGGATATCACAGCTGTGCTGAAGGAGGGCACTATGGAGGACTCGAGCAGTGAAGCAATATGGGCAGAACTCAGAAATAGGAAGGGTGCGGTAACAATGTTGGGGCTGTACTACAGGCCTCCCAACAGCGAGCGTGAGATAGAGGTACAAATATGTAAACAGATTATGGAAAGATGTAGGAGCAACAGGGTGGTGGTGATAGGAGATTTTAATTTTCCCAACATTGACTGGGATTCACTTAGTGTCTAGATGGAGCAGAATTTGTCAGGAGCATCCAGGAGGGTTTTCTAGAGCAGTATGTAAATAGTCCAACTCGGGAAGTGGCCATACTGGACCTGGTGTTGGGGAATGAGCCCGGCCAGGTGGTTGAAGTTTCAGTCGGGGACTACTTTGGGAATAGTGATCACAATTCCGTAAGTTTTAGAATACTCATGGACAAAGACGAGAGTGGTCCTAAAGGAAGAGTGCTAAATTGGGGGAAGGCCAACTATACCAAAATTCGGCAGGAGCTGGGGAATGTAGATTGGGAGCAGCTGTTTGAAGGTAAATCCACATTTGATATGTGGGAGGCTTTTAAAGAGAGGTTGATTAGCGTGCAGGAGAGACATGTTCCTGTGAAAATGAGGGGTAGAAATGGCAAGATTAGGGAACCATGGATGACAGGTGAAATTGTGAGACTAGCTAAGAGGAAAAAGGAAGCATACATAAGGTCTAGGAGGCTGAAGAAAGACGAAGCTTTGAAAGAATATCGGGATTGTAGGCGCAATCTGAAACGAGGAATTAAGAGGGCTAAAAGGGGTCATGAAATATCTTTAGCGAACAGGGTTAAGGAAAATCCCAAAGCCTTTTATTCATATATAAGGAGAAAGAGGGTAACTAGAGAAAGGATTGGCCCACTCAAGGACAAAGGAGGAAAGTTATGCGTGGAGTCAGAGAAAATGGGTGAGATTCTAAACGAGTACTTTGCATCGGTATTCACCGAGGAGAGGGACATGATGGATGTTGAGGTTAGGGACAGATGTTTGATTACTCTAGGTCAAGTCGGCATAAGGAGGGAGGAAGTGTTGGGTATTCTAAAAGGCATTAAGGTGGACAAGTCCCCAGGTCCGGATGGGATCTATCCCAGGTTACTGAGGGAAGTGAGAGAGGAAATAGCTGGGGCCTTAACAGATATCTTTGCAGCATCCTTAAACACGGGTGAGGTCCGGAGGACTGAAGAATTGCTAATGTTGTCCCCTTGTTTAAGAAGGGTAGCAGGGATAATCCAGGTAATTATAGACCGGTGAGCCTGATGTCAGTGGTAGGGAAGCTGCTGGAGAAGATACTGAGGGATAGGATCTATTCCCATTTGGAAGAAAATGGGCTTATCAGTGATAGGCAACATGGTTTTGTGCAGGGAAGGTCATGTCTTACCAACTTAATAGAATTCTTTGAGGAAGTGACAAAGTTGATTGATGAGGGAAGGGCTGTAGATGTCAATTACATGGACTTCAGTAAGGCATTTGATAAGGTTCCCCATGGTAGGCTGATGGAGAAAGTGAAGTCGCATGGGGTCCAGGGTGTACTAGCTAGATGGATAAAGAACTGGCTGGGCAACAGAAGACAGAGAGTAGCAGTGGAAGGGAGTTTCTCAAAATGGAGACGTGTGACCAGTGGTGTTCCACAGGGATCCGTGCTGGGACCACTGTTGTTTGTGATATACATAAATGATTTGGAGGAAAGTATAGGTGATCTGATTAGCAAGTTTGCAGACGACACTAAGATTGGTGGAGTAGCAGATAGTGAAGGGGACTGTCAGAGAATACAGCAGAATATAGATAGATTGGAGAGTTGGGCAGAGAAATGGCAGATGGAGTTCAATCAGGGCAAATGCGAGGTGATGCATTTTGGAAGCTCCAATTCAAGAGTGAACTATACAGTAAATGGAAAAGTCCTGGGGAAAATTGATGTACAGAGAGATTTGGGTGTTCAGGTCCATTGTTCCCTGAAGGTGGCAACGCAGGTCAATAGAGTGGTCAAGAAGGCATACGGCATGCTTTCCTTCATCGGACGGGGTATTGAGTACAAGGGTTGGCAGGTCATGTTACAGTTGTATAAGACTTTGGTTCGGCCACATTTGTAATACAGCGTGCAATTCTGGTCGCCACATTACCAAAAGGATGTAGATGCTTTGGAGAGGGTGCAGAGGAGGTTCACAGGATGTTGCCTGGTATGGAGGGCGCTAGCTATGAAGAGAGGTTGAGTAGATTAGGATTATTTTCATTAGAAAGACGGAGCTTGAGGGGGGACCTGATTGAGGTGTACAAAATCATGAGAGGTATAGACAGGGTGGACAGCAAGAAGCTTTTTCCCAGAGTGGGGGATTCAATTACTAGGGGTCACGAGTTCAAAGTGAGAGGGGAAAAGTTTAGGGGGGATATGCGTGGAAAGTTCTTTACGCAGAGGGTGGTGGGTGCCTGGAACGCGTTGCCAGCGGAGGTGGTAGACGCGGGCACGATAGCGTCTTTTAAGATGTATCTAGACAGATACATAAATGGGCAGGAAGCAAAGAGATACAGACCCTTAGAAAATAGGCGACATGTTTCGATAGAGGATCTGGATCGGCGCAGGCTTGGAGGGCCAAAGGGCCTGTTCCTGTGCTGTAATTTTCTTTGTTCTTTGTTCACATGAAACGAATAAAAAAAAAGATGCACATCCCATGAACGAATAAAAAGTGTCAAGTTGAGCAGAAAAGAGATACATGCACATGTAAGATTTTTAATATATTATATTAAAGTCTAGCATAGAATGTGCATTCATACTTCAGGTATCACACCTTTAACTCTTCAAAACAGAACATTGGAAAATAAGATGACTATTTGTAGTTGATGTTTCTGGGTTAGGGAGGAGTCCATGAGTTACAAGTAAATTACTGCCAGTTACTCTTAGCTAACCTCAGGATATGCCAGCCGGAATTAAATAATGTGGCTTAAAGGAACAGATCAGGAAATGCACAGAACCTGCTTAGAAACAAAGTAATATTTATGGACTCCATGATATAACTGTCCTTATAAAACACTGTGTCCTTCAGCTTACCTTGATCAATGCCACAGGAGACTCATGAGCAAATCTAAAATAACTGTAAATTAGAAATATGAATCAATAAAATGTAAATTGCTTCTGCAGTTTTAGTTCTGATGCTCATGTCACCTCAGTCCCCAGTTTTCCATTATATGCATGTAGAAATTGGTTTGTCTTGTGCATATGTTAAAATATTTACTGTGTTGCATCAATTATTGTCAAACCTTTAAAGAAATGTTATAATCCATTCCATTTTTTTTAAAAAGATGAGTGGGCTGCAATATTTGGTCTCAAGCTAAATTGAAAAATACCTATTTTAGATTTGTCCATGGGAAAAACTATCTTAAATGTGCCGACATTTACATGTGGTAGCTGTTAGGGATTAAGGGATGTTGGTGGCACTGTGATTGGTAGTTACAGTATGAAATATCTGTCAAAGTAATGTCAGGAAAATGTGAGGGTTTTGCACAGGATTACAGTATGTTGATTCAGCAGCAACTTGTGACCACCACCTCGGAATTTAGACTATGATGTGCCATGTCCAATCTTTTATCGTTGCAAGTATAATTGTTGTAAATAACTTCATCACTGACTGCAGAAACTTGAACTGAAGACAGAATTTATCATAAAATACATTCTCTTCTATCAGCCTAGGCTATCACTATTGTCGAGTCTACCATTTAATGCAGCAAATTGTTTCTCCCAGACAGAAAGCAATCACATGCCACAAAGCCCAGGCAATTTCCCCTTAACCACCCTGAAACATAAGAACATACGAACTAGGAGCAGGAGTAGGCAATTCAGCCCCTCGAGCCTGCTCCGCCATTCAATACGATCATGGCTGATTTCATCTTGGCCTCAACTCCACTTTCCTGCCCGTTCTCCATAACCCTTCAACCCATTTCTAATTAAAAATCTGTCTATTTCCTCCTTAAATTTACCCAATGTCCCGGCTTCCACCGCACTTTGGGGTAGTGAATTCCACAGATTCACGACCCTTTGAGAGAAGTAATTTCTCCTCATCTCTGTTTTAAATCTGCTACCCCTTATCCTAAAACTATGATCTCTCGTTCTAGATTGCCCCACAAGAGGAAACATCCTCTCTACGTCTACTTTGTCAATCCCCTTAATCATCTTATATACCTCAGTTAGATCTCCTCTCATTCTTCTAAACTCTGGAGAGTAAAGGCCTAAACTGCTCAATCTCTCCTCATAAGACAAGCCCCCATCTCCAGAATCAATCTAGTGAACCTCCTCTGAACTGCCTCCAATGCAACTACATCCTTTCTCAAGTAAGGGGACCAAAACTGTACGCAATACTCTTTTGTCTTTATGTTATCCTTAACTTCCTTGCTTAGCCATGGATGTTTCTCCCCCCTCCTAGAATCTTTCTTCCTCTCTGGAATATATTTTAGTTGGGATAAATTGAATATCTCCTTAAACATCTGCCACTGCTCGTCAACTGTCCTACCTTGTAGTCTTCCTGCCCAGTCCACTAGGGCCAAATCTGTCCTCATGCCTATATAATTACCTTTGTTTAACTCCAGAACACTTGCATGGGACTCCAGCTTCTCGCCCTCAAACTGAATTTGAAATTCTAGCATGCTATGATAACTTTTCCCTAGAGGATCCTTAACAATGAGATCATTTATTAATCCCACCTCATTACACAACACCAAATCTAGAATAGCCTGCTCCCTGGTTGGTTCCATAACATACTGCTGCAAAAAACAATCTCTAATACATTCAATGAACTCTCCCTCGAGGCTACCCTTGCCAATTCGACTAATCCAGTCTATATGCATATTAAAATTACCCATGATTATTGCCGTACCTTTCTTACGAGCCCCCAGTATTTCCTGGTATATATTGTGCCCCACTGTGGAACTACTGTTTGGGGACCTATAGATTACTCCCACCAGTGACTTCTTTCCCTTGCTATTTCTTATTTCTACCCAGACTGAATCTACGCCTTCATCTCCAGTGCCTATATCGTTTCTCACTATAGCACTGATCTCTTCCTTCACTAACAAAGCTACACCACCTCCTTTTCCATCCTGTCTATCCTTCCGAAATACTGATACTTGGATATTCAATTCCCAAACCTGGTTTCCCTGCAACCACGTATCAGTAATCGTCACTAAATCATACTCATTTGTCTCTATTTGAGCTGTTAACTCATTTATTTCATTCTGAATGCTTTGTGCATTCAGATACAAAGCCTTTAAGTTTGTTCTATTATTAAATTTCCCTACTCTTGTACGATTCCTTGATGCAATATGACATTCACACGTTGTGTTCCTTCCTTTTATTTTCAGGTAACAATCAGCCTCACCACTAGCCTGCACTCCTACCTTCTCCTTTAACTTCCTGTTTTTCCATGCAACTGAACCCTCCCCCCCCCCCCCCCACCCCCCACCAACTATTGAGTTTAAAGCCCTGTCTACAGCACTAGTATGCGATTCGCCAGGACTCTGGTCCCAGCATGATTCAGGTGGAGCCCGTCCCATCGGAACAGCTCCCTCCTTCCCCAGTACTCATGCCAATGCCCCATGAATTCAAACCCATTTCTCCCACACCAGTCTTTGAGCCATGCATTGACCTCCTTAATCTTATTGATCCTTTGCCAATTTGCTCGTGGCTCAGGTGGTAATCTGGAGATTATTATCTTTTTGGTTCTGCTTTTTAATTTAGCCCCTAGCTGCTCATATTCCCTTAGCAGAACCTCTAACCTCATTCTACCTATATCGTTGATACCTACGTGGACCATGACAACTGGATCTTTCCCCTCCCATTCCAAGTTCCTCTGCAGCCCAGATGAGATATCCTGAACCCTGGCACCAGGTAGGCAACAGAGCCTTCGGGACTCTCGATCCTGGCCACAGAGAACAGTGTCTGAGCCCCTAACTATACTATCCCCAATTACGACTACAGTTCTCTTTTCTCCCCTCACTTGAATGGCTCCCTGTACCACGGTGCTATGGTCAGTTTGCTCATCCTCCCTACAGTCCCTGCTCTCATCCACACAGGGAACAAGAATCTCGAACCTGTTGGACAAGAGCAATGGCTGAGGCTCCTGCAGCACTACCTCCTGGATCCCTCTACCTGCCTCACTCATAGTGACACCCTCCTGTCCCTGACCACTGGCCGAATTCAAGGTAGTTTCTCTAAGGGGTGTGACTGCCTCCTGAAACACAACGTCCAGGTAACTCTCCCCCTCCCTGATGTGTCACAGTGTCCAAAGCTCAGACTCCAGCTCATGAACTCTGAGCCAGAGTTCCTTGAGCAACAAACACTTGCTACAGATGTGTTTACCAGGAATCACAATGGGGTCCACCAGCTCCCACATCATGCAGGTACAACACATCGCCTGGTCCTGCATTTCTATTTTATATAATTAGATTTTAATTTGTTATTTAAATTTCCGACTGGTCTTTAGTTTTTTTTAAATCCGCTTTAGTCTTTAGTTTATATACTTATGACTCAATCAAGTCTTACTCCATGTTGATTCAATTAAATTAAATTAAAAACTTGCCTGAATACTGACTGACCCCAGCTGCTCTCTGTTTCCCTGCTCTCACTGTTCAATGTGATGTCACTCTGATGTCACTTTTCGATTTTTCCTAGACTCCTCGGGCTGTTCCGGCTCCGCTCCTCTCTGTCTCTCTCCCGCACAGGTTTTTCAAACCTCCAGTCCTGCTGCTCCTCGGGCTCCGCTCCTCTCTGCCTCTCTCCAATCCAAAACTTTATTAACCTTTTCATGCTGACAATCTCCAAAAATCATTTCATGCTGTTCCAATCGTGCAATATGCATTCAGCAATTGATCATCAACAATAGAGGCTGTCCATTTCCACTGAGCAGGATAATGGAGTAAGCAATCCCAACCCATTTCCCCTTCCCCAATGAAAATATAGGGCTGAATTTTACAGACCCCCTGACGTCAGGGGTCGTGGTGGGGGGGTGGGGGGGGGGGCAGAAAATGCCTCCAGGAGAGGCCCGCCATGGACCTCGATGCAGGGAAGGCTCGGCCCCATATTGCCGGTGGTGTCAGCGAGGCCTCGTGGCAGCCCCCCTGCCGCTTGGCGATGGGAGACGAATTTCAATATGTAAATTCATGTAAATACCTGAATTAATGACCGTCGCGCTCCCGCCTTCCATCCCAGAGCAATATTGGTGTCAGTGGTCGGCTGTCCGGCGCCTTTGGATCCCCATTCGGGGATCTGAGGCGGATTACTGATGGGGAGGGGGGAGCAAGTAAGTTTTCCAGTGCGGTGCGGTGGGGCAGGTGGGGGGGGGGGTGGGGGGGGGGTGGTGGGTAGGGTGGTGGGTAGCAGGGTCAAACTCATCTGATTGGTGTCGGGGATGGTGAGAAGGGTTACAGTGCACAGATTATGAACTTTGGCGGGGGGAAATGTCAGGTGGGCAGGGGAAGTGTTTTGGGGGGAAAGGGGAAGTTATGCATTGCATGGGGTGGGAGAGGAGCAAATTAAATGTTTTAAAAAATTTTTGTAACTTCTTTCTCTAAATATTTAAATTAAATGGAACGGCTCGAAGCCCTTTATAAATGGTGTCAGCACCTGCCAAAGGCTGCTGACGCCATTGCCTGGGACGGACGGCCCGTCCCCTCCACATCATTGGGCTGGGTGGTCCGCCCCGACCATTTAAATGAACCGCTGTGCTGAATATCGCGGTGGCTCCGCCAAGTGTGGTCTGTCCTGTTTACGCCGATTATGGCAGTGGCCCCATAGATTTCAGCCCATAATCGGACCTGGGAGAATGGAGGATCCCCGCTCTCACACAGCGAACCATTGGATCTGGGGAAGTATAGTTTGCTAACCTCCATTGAGAAGGTAATTAAGCTGTGAAGAATGTAACCAGGTCAACATAAACACCCACCACTGAACTCTTTTTGAGACCTGTAGAGAGGTAGCATGATAATCTCCTCCTACACACTGAGATAATAATCACACCTCTGGGCATGCAATCTTTCCTGCACTCATCAAAAACTTAGGGCTCAGAGGAAGTTAATATACTCTCTACCGTCCTCACTGAGCATATGATCAGACACTGTGCATATGTGTATTACAATCACCCCTGCTAAGGCAGTTTGACCTTTTGCCTCTTTTCCACTTTCCCTTTTCCACTCATCCTCAAACCCTGCACTCATCCCTTCCCCCATTTCATCTCTCTCCCTCTCTCATTTGCCACCTCCCACCCTCTGTTGAAGTTCAACTATCCACAGCAATCTAACCCTGCTTGACCTAAATATTTTATTTGGTCTTAATTCACTGTGTGCAAAACCATGGGAAATCAATCAGTTAATAGGTGGGTCACAACACTGCATTTCAAAATGCATTGAAATCCCTTGTGCTAGCTGGTCTTCAGATTGAAAGTGTTCAATTTACCTGTAATACACATTAAAGAAGTTTTATTACAATTATACAGGGCACACCTGGAGTACTGTGTGAAGTTTTGGTCTCCTTTCCTAAGGAAGGACACACTTGCCCTAGAATGAGTGCAACTAAGGTTCAATAGACTGGTTCCTGGGATGAGTGGATTGTCCTATGAGGAAAGATTGTGTAGACTAGACCAACATTTGCTGGAGTTTAGAAAAATGAGAAGTGATCTAATTGAAACGTATAAAATGCTTAAGGGGCTTTACAGGGTAGATGCTGAGAAAAATGAAGTCAGTCTCAGAACAAGGCGTTGGCCATTTAGGATTGTGATGAGGAGAAATTTCTTCACACAAAGGTTTGTGAATCTTTGGAATTCACTACCCTTGAGAGTGATGGATGTTCAGTCATTGAGCATATCCAAGAAAGAGGTCGAAAGATTTTTGGGTACTAGAAGAATTAGGAAATATGGGGATAGTGCAAGAAGGAGCAGTTGTGGTAAAAGATCAGCTGTGATCTTGCAGTATAGTGGAGCAGGCTCGAAGGGCCAAATGCTTTTTTCAATACAAAACTTCCTTAAAATGGAATAGAGCTAAAGGCTGCAAAATTTGGATACATAGCGTCTGTTTTTCCACCATAATGACAGCCATAATGTGCGTACATACTACTGATGCTGACCACACCAGATGGTGAGAGCATTAGCATGCACATGAAGCATCCACTGGAAGTACTCGAGTGTAGGCAGATCATGATGTCAATCAGGGTGTAATACTGATTTGAGACCAGTGGTTCCATTTTGGATCTCAACCCTCCAGCTAATACCCTCTCTTAACCTCGCACAACTGAACATGCATTCAGCAGTATGGAAGAACCACACGCCAACCCCCAAACCCCCAACCCCCCCCACTTCCACCAGCACTATTTAAAAGGATTATCAACTGCTTTCAGGTTAATTGCTGATTGATTTCTACTTGCTCTTGGCTGGGCTGTCCATGATCGGCTCATCCAACTGCATATATGTGATGCATATTCCCATTCACAAACAGGCCCACACCGTTACTTCCCTCTGTTACCGATCATCACATTGACCTCTTGGCCACAATGCTGAAATAAAAGCAACCACAAAACAAACATTTCAAACCAAATTTATAAATCAGACTTTGCCATATTGCATACAAAAGTCAACCAATCACCCTTGTGCCATTTTTGAGTCTTTCCTTGGTGAGATTCACTTTTAGAATGATTTCTGGCACCTGCTTCAGCCACAGTGCACCTGCCCTTTAAGAAATGCAGACAGGCTTTAAGTACGCAGACTAGCTTGAACTTGTGATAGCCTCTCATGATTTTGTGTCCCCTGGTCAGGTGTGCAGCCACTCAACAGCACTCTTAGCGCTGACTGCATGTTATAATCACTTAGAGAGCAGGCAGCATGAAGTTTGCATGCTGCCTGCATCAGAAGCAACTGGCCCGGGGTAATCTTGCATTGCAATCACTGCACCCATTTTTGGATTTTATCGAATTTTGCAGCAATTGATGTGTTGAAAGACCTGAGCATTTTTGAGGCAGAGTTTTTACTTGAAACATAAACCTATCTTTTCACTTTTGAGATGTTGCTGGACCTGCTGTGCATTTTTTTTGACATTTTTTTAATTTTAAATTTCCAGTAGCAATATTTTTTTAAATCAGCCACATTTTCCACTGATAATGATAAGCAACTGTGGAGGACAGACCAAATACTACTGAATCTCTATCCAAAAATCTGTTTTTAGTTGCAATTTAAAAAGACATTAAGACAGAAGTCCAGAATGAAAAATCTGGGCCTGTAAAAATTTTGAGAAACATCTAAATGAAAACTAAAGTTGGTGACTCCAATAACCCCACAGATCAATTTGCAAATGAACAAAATGGCCACAAGTCAGGAACATACACAAAATGGTCATTTATAATTCATCTAAACATTAATGTTTAATTATGTAGCGTCTGAAGGAAATGAACTGTTTTTATGCACTAATAGAAGTCATATCCTTTAAGTTAAGAATTACCACCCGTGGCAAGAAGGAATCATTTTATTCATTTGTGTCTGGAATGTGGCCAACACTGGCAAGGCCACATTTACTGCCCATCCCGAGTTGCCCTGAGAAGCTTGTGTTAGACCTTTTCTTGATTTGCTTCAGTCCTTGTGGTGATGGCACTGTCACAGTTGTATTCGGCAGTTTTCGGTAGCAAATTGGATTTTACGACGTCTATCAGCATAGCCAAAAAGGCAGACAGTTGCACATGAGCACATGCTGTTTTCTGTGATGAAAATGAGTTACCAGGGTAGGCTTTGAAATTAAGACAATTAAGAGGTTCTTGTCACCAAACTGGGAGGTTTTAGGCATGTGGCTCTTGGATCACCCTGTAGTAAGTATCCTGCTCCAATTATTTAGCTGAAAGTCAGCCGATCATATTGTTTAGTTTAGTTTAGAGATACAGCACTGAAACAGGCCCTTCGGCCCACCGAGTCTGTGCCGACCATCAACCACCCATTTATACTAATCCTACACTAATTCCATATTCCTACCACATCCCCACCTGTCCCTATATTTCCCTACCACCTACCTATACTAGGGGCAATTGCTAATGGACAATTTACCTATCAACCTGCAAGTCTTTGGCTGTGGGAGGAAACCGGAGCAACCGGAGGAAACCCACGCAGACACAGGGAGAACTTGCAAACTCCACACAGGCAGTACCCAGAATTGAACCCGGGTCGCTGGAGCTGTGAGGCTGCGGTGCTAACCACTGCGCCACTGTGCCGCCCATAAACTACAAAACTACAAAAAATGCTACCGATTGTAGTTCAGGCAGCTGGAAACTATTTTGTGCGTAACTACCTTTAATTAAAGTTGTCAGCTGGTATGACTGGTAATACAACATTTTATTTATATTTGTTTTTATTTTATTTTCTGTACAAAAGTCTGCCAGATGACAATGCTGTTCCTTCAAAATACTTCAGGCAGCTCAGTAATATCTATATTTAACTGCCTACAACAACAACTTATATTTATGTAGTGCCTTTAACATAATGAAATGTCTCAAGGTGCTTCACAGGAGCATTATAAAACAAAATATCAACACTGAGATACAAAAGGAAATATTAGGACAGTTGTCCAAAATCTTCGTCAAAGAGGTAGCTTTTAAGGAGTGACTTTAAGGAGGAAAGTGAGGTAGAGAGGTGGAGAGGTGTATGGAGTGCATTCCAGACCTTAGGGCCTAGGCAACTGAAGGTGCAGCCACCAATGGTGGAGTGATTAATATTGGGGTTGCTCAAGAGGCCAGATTTAAAGGAGTGCACATATCTCGGAGGGTGATGGGGCTGGAGGATGTTATTGAGCTCGGGAGGGGCAAGGCCATAGAGGGATTTGAAACCTATTTCAAAATGTTGTTATCCTCCATTGCAGTTGATTATAACATAGAAGTTTAAGAGAATAATTTAAAATGAAAATTCATTTTCATGAAAATGAATAGGTTTATTTATAAAATGAAGACAAAACATTATGCTATTAAAACCTGTACGCAATGAAAATGCATCAATGTTTACAATAACAAGGAAGTAGCCTCTTAGCCTCAGCCTCCTTTATCCAGTTAATACTGGTTTTTCATTACAAAGGCAGCCTTATAATTGTGAGCATAATGTACAAAAAGACAGTTACAGGAGAATGCCTTCAAATTAACTTCATGAAAACATGATTCTTTCTAATGGTAAACAATTTTCTTTCCTTCTTCCCAAGATTCAATAAACCCTTTGAAAATGACTCCTGAAGATGCTAACTCATGCTGGGCTACTGGCAACTGTCTGTTATTTCAGTAATGTAGCCATTCTTTTCATATGATTTTTGGCAGACTACTTGACCATGGGTCATATCTTACCTGATATCTGCATGCATTCATATTTTAGCAAGGATTACCAATAGCAATCAGGAGTAGGATCCCTGGCTGACTTTTTCTCTCCCTTCATCAGGGGCATTGTAGCACCCCAAACTACCACTACAGCTGAGATCAATTCACTTAGTATAGGCTGGGATATGAACCTGTAACCTGCTTGGCCCTTGTGGGCGAGGAGCACACTGGAGACAGTAAGCCATTGGGGAGCTCCTGAGTGAATATTTCTCGAAATGCAGCTGTTTTGGGGCACTGTGGCTAAAATGTTTCATGCTGTGTTTTGTGCTGGATTTGTGCCAATGTTTCAGGATTGTACCCACTGAACCCGGCAGAGTTGAATCTGCCAGAACTTTGTGGATCAGCTTATTTGCATATCTGTTGGAGGATCTCTAGCACACATTCCATTTAAAGTGGAGCAACATGCTGGGAATGTTTGAAAATTAGAGTGCAGCTTCTAAAAAGCCAGGTCTGGGTGAAAATTCCAGCTGGAGGAGCAGGTATATGGGAAAATTCAATGTTAGAAAGCTGCACTAGATAGCTCATGTCATCTTGTTCCACTTTTCAAGAATGCCTTCCGCTGGATGATCTGCCACAGACAGCTACAAAAATGACAAGGCAATGCAAAGAACAGAAGTGAGATGATATCAAATTCATTCTTAATGTAGAAATAGAAATATTATTAAAAATCTGTGCCTGGTAATTATTTATGTGGTTCCTTTATCATGTACCAGAATAAGCATTATGCTATCAAAACCTTTACATAATTAAAGTCGTTCAGTGCTTACACTTATAAGGAAGTAGAGGGGAGATAATTGCCCAAAGAAACATGTCCAGTTGTTGTAATCACTACTCAAGCCTTCAGCAATCTTCAGGCTCAACAACTCTTCACTTCTGCCTGTCTCAGTTGTTCCTGACAGCAGCTGCACCTTATGACTCGCATTCTAATTTACCCTAGAACATTGTCGGTGTAAAACAGGAAATTCGGGTTGCAGTATCTGTTTGTTTTTTGCATTTAGCCTACATAATTGTGGACTTGTTTTTGATTGCCTATAGATATGTTACACTCCCCTTTCTCAACCGCAATGACAGCATTTCAGAAGCAGGTGTGTCATGCCATTATCATGGAAAAGGAGGAAGAGGAGGAGCAGGAGAGGATTAAGACGATCATTCACATTATTATGAGATAGTTGGGGAGTTGGTGGGCCAATTCCTGTTCGAAAATTCAGTGGAATCCTTTGTGGGGTGGTAAACTGACAGAAATGGCTTCTGCCTCATGCTGCTGCCCAGGAGAAATACTTTCCCTGATATTATACTTAAAAGGAAGCACTGAGAATGGGATGGAATTTCATGACCTATAACTTTATCACTGCTGCAGTGTGCATATGTTATATAGCTCAAAATGCTCTTTTAAAATAACATTCAGTGTGGAATTTTAGGATTAGTTGGACATATGATATGTACAGTCCTCCTACTAATGGTCTGATGTTAAGTCATTGTTGAGGAAAGGAACAAAGATTGATGCAATTTGTTCCTTTAGTCCAATTCACATTGGTGAAAAATTGGCATGTTGCTTACAGTACTAGAATCCACAGCTTCTCTGTATATTCACCATTTCTCAGAGATGGAAGTAGGTTAGATGACGTGAATATTCTACTGAAAGCTGTTTAAACTTGATAATTGAGTAAATAACTGTTAATGATTATACAGTAATTGGCTGTAATTTGGAAACTGGATGAAATGTTAAGAATCCTTGACATAAAACCTACACACAAAATCATAAAAATATAAATATCTATAAAATTATTCAATGAACATCACACTTTTAGTGAACGTATACAGGAGAAACAGTAAAAAATAGGAAATTGCTCCATAAAGTGATTTACGAGAAAAGTGTCACAGGAATTCTTCGTGATCAGTTCCTCTAGCACTGCAAAATTGATTTTCAGTCTCTGGTTCACTTGGAAGTTCAGCAAGGTCCTTGAAAATCTCAACATATATTTCAAAATTTGGTCCCCAGTTTAAAATATCATCCCAGTTTTGTGTTCTTTTGACAAGGGAATAATCACATGGTAACATATTGTTATCTGAATCCTCATCAGTGATAATTTCAGTGTTCATTAAACATGAGTTAGATGTATACCCTTTTTCATGTCCTTGTAATCTAATCTCCCATTCATTAAGTATCTTATCTTCAACAACATTTCTCTCTGAATCCTGTTGAGTATATTTGTGCACAGAAGAATGGCTAAATGCTGAAAGTTCCCTTTCATAGTTATACTCTGAACAAGTGAAAGAACTATGGGAATCACTATCAGATGAAGTGTCTGTGGAAGAAAGGAAGATTGGAGGACCTTTCTGGGCTGAAGTTCTTTGTGAAACTTGTGACAGCAATATTCCTTGAGCAGTATTCTTGACAGATTTCTGTATTGTTGGAGTATTCAGTTGTTTTATTTCTTCCACAGACAGGCCGAGTGGAAGTCTCTCGACTATCTGTTTTATTCTGCTGTTGGGTCTGGAGCTGGACATAAACACTGATGCATCAGCCAACCTCCCAGTCCGATCATCTTCACAAAAGGTCAAATTATCAATGCCTCCTTCACTTGATTGGTTGGTGTCAAAGTGGACAAGGTGGGAAAGCTCTGTTTCATAGCCAGTTGAATAAAGATCATTTATTAAATATTTGTGCTCTGTAAATAAAATTGATGAAGGAAACCATTCTGACGAGCATGTGTGAGGGCAATATTGCTTTTCAAGTCCACTTTTTGCTTCTGGTTTTTTACATTGAGCATTTTGTTGACTTGGACTAATCTGTGCAGTAGATTGGGTGTTTCTTTGATTCACAATAGGTATAAATGGTTGAGATTTATCATGCATACTTTTTGAGAGAATAGTATAATGATCGTTGTTGGTCTGAAACTGTCTGTGGTACTGAATGACATCAATATCAGAAGGAGATATACTGCTTGCATTATCAATGTCATAGACCTCTAAGTCATAGTCTTCGCACCCATAACATTTCTTATTCTGCACTATGGCTGTGGCATTAATATATGTTTCATCCATGATGTGATAATTTTTTTCTGCTTTGAGGATATCTGGCTGCTTTTCATCATTGTCAGGCGTGCAATGATTTGTGCCATCAACATCATCATCATGATCATCAAAAGCTTTGTTCTCAGTACCTGTCTGGAGTGATGCAACCATTTTTGTTCTCTTATTTTTCAAAGTAGTATATCGACACTTGAAAAACACAACTATCAGAGAAATTACTACTAGAGTAACAGGTATAATCATTGTTATGCTCCATTGTGGAAATTGAATATTGTCTTCCTGACAGGCTGAATGGTCATTAGTTGCTGATGTGCAGAACTCACAATAAGATCCAGTAAAATCTGGCTTGCAAATGCAGTGATATGAGCCATTTGAGGAAGGAAGACATTTACCACCATGCTTACAAGGGTCAGGAAAACAGGAAACTGGAAGACACTCATATGCAAACCATAAATCAATGCACTTCATTCCAGTTGGGCATGGGTTGCTTAAGCAAGCATTAGACTCTCTGCATCCGACCTGTATTGAGACGTCACTTGGCTGTACTTCGACTAAGTCATTTGATCCAGTAAATGGCATCACCTGATTATTGTATTTGAAAGCTTTGATGCAGCCTTTAAAGCCTATAGTAAAAGAAAAAGAAGTTAGCAGATTGTACAACTAATTACAAATCAAGCATTATGCAAAATCTCCTGAGGTTTTGCTGGCTAATAATGATTCAGTTAAAATCTGTAGCATTCACTACACTTAGGACCAAATACAATTCCTAAGAAAAATGATTCATTAATTGTCATGTCCAGTTCACAAAAAACACTTTTGACAGATTCCTAAGTCAAGTATTATGCAAACAATTTAAGGTCAGTTTAAAACAACTTTTTATATTTGTAATTATTCAGTTGGTACCATGTACAACATGTTGTCAGACCAATCTTTGACCCAAGCCATCAGCCAATGGCTAACTTATTTGAATTGATCAAACTGTATGGTGGGAATCCAAACTTATTTGTGCAAACCTGTGTTTGTGAAGAAAATACAGAGTTAAATGCCATAATTACATGAGTACATGAGTCCAGAAACTGGTGTCTGGAGCATGATGCAATCTTGATTACCACACATTTGCTGATACTAAAGAGAAAGCTGGAAGGTAAAGATGGCGTATGAGCACAAATGCATGCAAATTAAGCAGTAAGGCAATTAAATGATTAATCTTGTCCAGATGGAGCAGGCATTAAGGGAGCAATTGCATTGATAACCTCCAAGTCTTCCTTTAGAGGTAAGTAGATTCAAATTTTCTTTATACTGTCTAGGATTTTTGCTAAATATAGAGAACTGTATTCAGTGCTCCACAAACCTGGCAGAGGAGGACCAGCAGAGCAGGAAAGGGTTACCTGTGCAGTCAGGCAGCACAATTGACATATCATTAGGTTTTGTGTCTTCGCTTCACAATGAATCTCATGTACTAGGTACAGTTACCTGGCCATAACAGTAGAGAAATGCTTAAGAAGGCTTTAGTTTAGCAGGACCGACTGCCAAATAATTTGTAAAATCAGTTCAACATTGCCAATGCCAGCCAAAGTCAGTTCTCAATTGTTATGTAATAAAAACAGAAGATGCTGGAAGTACACAGCAGGTTTGGAAGCATCTGTGGAGAGAGAAACAGAGTTAATGTTTCAGGTCGATGACCTTTCGTCAGAATTGATGAGGTTAATAGGCATCAAAGTGCCATCCTCTAATGGCTGAAGGCATAGCTGACACAAAAGAAGATGGTTGTAGTTGTTGGAGGCCAGGACATTATTGCAGGAATGTCTCAGAATGTTCTTTGCCTGAGTGGCTCATCAATGTTCTTCTTTTCATCATAAGGCCAAAGTGTGCTGTTCACTGATGACTTGACAGTGTTCAGCTATATTCACAACTCCTCTGATACCAAAGCAGCCCATGACAGCCTACAGCAGGATTTTGAAACCTATAGCCTGGGACTGAGAAGTGAAAGATAACATTTGTACCATATGAAATGGCAACAATTAGAGGCCACGTTACCTCCCGCCCGATCTTCGCCAGCCCCACTATCAACACGCTGGCATCACCATTAACCAGAAGCTTCATTGGATCAGCCATGTCAACAATATGGCTACAAGACCAGGGCAGAGGATGAGTACTCTGTGATGAGTTGCACTTCAAATCCTCTCCAGCATCTACAAAGCTGAAATCAGGAGCGCAATGACATAATCACCACGCCCGGATGGGTGCATTGTCAACAACCCTCAAGAAGATTGACTCCATCCAGGACAAAGCAGTCTGCCTGATCAGCACCCCTGTCTGAACTTCAGATCCACCCTCTCCTCCATTGGTTCACTGTGGCTGTCATATATACTATCTATCGATTGGGTCAAAATCCTGAAATTCCCTACCCAGCACCACTATGGGAACATGATCAGCACAAGGTTTACAGCAATTCAAGGAGAAGGACACCACCAACTTCTCAGGGCAAAAATGAATGGACGGTGAAATGCAGCTTTGATGGTGTTACCCAAATAAATAGAAATTGTGTGTCTCCTCTTCTAAGCCCACATAGAATAGCTTGCTTGCCTCACCCAGTACGATCATTTCTATAGCAATTTTACAGAGTAAACAGTTGGTTTAGCTTTTCCAATTCTATTTGAGGTGTTTAACTGCCTCCCTAATTGCAGATCACAGCTGAAGTAGAGGATTAATGCTGCTTGCTTTTCATTGGCAGGCACTGTATAAGAGAGAAAGATTACATATTAGTCAACAGACTAAAAATAGCAATATTTTGTGCATACCATGAGGAATAAATTCTCTCAAATACTGTTAGTAACCACAGTTAATACCTAAACAGCAGTAATTTTGATGCTACAGTTATGAATACTGTATTTTATTTTCTGTCTTTTAAAAATAATAATATTTTAGATTTTTTTAAAAATTTGGGGTAGCACAGTGGCGCAGTGGTTAGCACCGCAGCCTCACAGCTCCAGCGACCCAGGTTCAGTTCTGGGTACTGCCTGTGTGGAGTTTGCAAGTTCTCCCTGTGACTGCGTGGGTTTCCGTCGGGTGCTCCGGTTTCCTCCCACAGCCAAAGACCTGCAGGTTGATAGGTAAATTGGCCATTGTAAATTGCCCCTAGTGTAGGTAGGTGGTAGGAGAATGGTGGGGATGTGGTAGGGAATATGGGATTAATGTAGGATTAGTATAAATGGGTGGTTGTTGGTCGGCACAGACTCGGTGGGCCAAAGGGCCTGTTTCAGTGCTGTATCTCCAAATAAAAATAAATAGCTTCCTTCACATTGCATCTCAGTTGAACATTTGTTTTATTTTCACAATAACTTTAGATTACTCTAAATAGAGATCTAAATATGCAAGACTGTTTCAAACCATATAAATTATAGTTTTTTGTAGTTACTGTCGACTCTGGGGACATACTGTTTCTTCTTAAAAGCAAAAATACACTTGTCAAAAATGGCAATTCAGATACTGTATAAGGTAGCCTCGGGTTAGATAGCTTTCAAAGGCTGCTCTTGCAACATGTACGCATGATATCCTTGAGAACTATAACTATTTGTACTAAAATGAGTAGCGTCAAGGAAAGGCACATTTTGGTTATGAATATTTCCCAATATTCACTTAGGGCAAGTACTTATTCCGAATGCTCATGTTCTGATAATGCACATCTTTGTTCCTATCATTAAGTGTCGCCATGGAGTATTAAGTTTTTATAAACCAAGAAGCAAAAGTATTTGCTTTAACCTGATTATTTTTCAGACACACTATACAAACATATGAATTGCTATTCAGATACTTTCAACATTCAGGCAGTTATTTTCATCAACTGAACAATCACCTTGACAAAACAAAATGAGATCACAGCACATTTTAATGATTTGTTTTACTATTTTACTTGCCTCTTTAGTTAAGTACTTACATTTGTAAGTCTGGGTAACAAAATATAGTATGACTAGAGTAATAATTTTACCTGCATACCAAAACAATATTTGCTATATATTGCTAAGCAAAATTGTGCAAAGAACAATGCTGCAAAGCACTCTGCCTATCCTGTAGTCCAGTGATAGTTCAGCTTGACAATCAGAATTAGTGTTATGCCTCCTCTTCTGCATTACACAGCATTAACCATAAAACCCCAGCACATTTGCTATACTGTGTGAAAATAGCCTTTTGTTTTAGTCTTAAAGATACAGATTACATAGAGATTACAAAGAGCTAGGGGAATAAGCATTTTCACTGTGACATCATCATAACCATTAAGCAGTCTACACATCTATTTATTTCCAAATAAAATCATAAAAGTTGGGTTTCTAGATCAAACTTTAGTTGTAATTAATTATCTAATTTATGGCTTAAGTAGTCTGCACAGTGCAGAGCTGTGACCTATGATCTATTTAGAGTCATAGTTATGCAGCACAGAAACAAGCCCTTTGGCCCATTGTGTCTGTGATGGCCATCAAGCACCTAACTATTCTAGTCCCATTTTCCAGCACTTGGCCCGTAGCCTTGTATGCTATGGCGTTTCAAGTGCTCATCTAAATACTTCTTAAATGTTGTGAGGGTTCCTGCCTCTACCACCACTTCAGGCAGTGCGTTCCAGATTCCAACCACCCTCTAGGTGAAATTTTTTTTCCTCAAATCCCCTCTAAACCTCCTGCCCCTTACCTTAAATCTATGCCCCCTGGTTATTGACCCCGCCACTAAGGGAAAAAGTCTCTTCCAACTAACCTATCGATGCCCCTCATAATTTTGTATACCTCAATCATGTCCCTCCTCATCCTTCTCTGTTCTAAGGAAAACAACCCTAGCCTTTTCAGTCTCTCTTCATAGCTGAAATGCTCCAGCCCAGGCAATAACTATTTGCCACTGTTCCCTCATCACACTTAGCTTATCATGTTACAAAAATAAAATACTGCAGATAAATAAAACCAAAATATTGCAGATGCTGGAAATCTGAAATAAAAACAGAAAGTGCTGGTAATATTCAGCAGGTCAGGCAGCATCTGTGGAGAGAGAAACAGAGTTAATGGTTCAGGTCCTTGTGACCTTTCATCATTGAAAGGTCACAACCTGAAACGTTAATTTTGATTCTTTCTCCACAGATGCTGCCTGACTAGCTTATCATGTTGATCCACAAATGGAATATAAGACTTAATCTATCACATATTCTGACTGATCTGCTGAATGTTTCCTGCATTTTCTGTTATTGTTTGAAATTTCCAGCATCAGCAGTATTTTTCTTTTCCTTGTCACATATATTGCTTAAACCACATGCTAGTTTAATAATTAAAATGCAAAAAGTTAGATTTTCACTTTAAATGTATAAGTGGCAGAGTGGTCCCAGGAATGTCTATGTATCTTTTCATTTCTGTTTTGTCTCTACAGAATATGGAAAATATCATGTCATATGTTATAGAATAAATACTGCTTTCAGAAGTCAGAATTATCTTAAAATTCCTGTTATTTACAAACTACTCAAACTTTCCTTTCATCACTTATAATGTAAAATTTTCCTGTCAGTTAAGACTCCCTCCTACAAATCTATTTTACATTTGTTGTTCTAAATTATTATTATTGCAAGTCACCGTTGAATTAGCTAAGACAACTGTGTGTTAATTGCACTAGTTCCTCCAGTAGAAGGAACACAAATCACATGATTATCATAAAATAACAAAGCTAATTTTAGTTTGGTTTTCTTTCACAAGGTCTTGGGAATACTCTATCATGAAAACTTCCTGAGATAGTAGGATTTGGTTGCATACATTGATATGCTTTCTTTCTTAAACAGCAACCTTTCTATCCTACCCACAAGGGCATGTTCTTGTAGCCAGCCTCTCTGTCTGAGCCCTAAGCAAGCTTCAATTGATCCAAAACACTGTTGCCTATTTCCTCACCTGCACAAAGTTCGACATTTCCATCATCATATCATCTGCAAGCTCCACTAGCTCCCTTTGTCCCAACAAGTAAAAATTCTTGTACTCACTTCCAAATCTCTCCATGACCTTTTCTTGCCCTTAGTGATCTTCATCTGCCTTGTATCTCTGTATACCCATCACTCCTCTAATACCAGTTTTCTCCTTTCTTCAATTGGTGACTGCTTGTTCAGCCATTAGACTACTGTTCTCTAAGTCCCGACCTGGTTCCCTCTGATTTTCTACCTCCCTCTCTGTTTTTGAAAACCTTTCTCTTTCTATGTTTCCTTATTTCCCCTTTCCTCCTTCTGCTTACACCTTAGTCCCAGTTTTGCCTTCCTACTGTTAGGTGCCTTGAAAAATTTTCTTGCATATGAACAGCATTGAATTACATAGAATGTACAGCATAGAAACAGGGTATTCGGACCAATTAGTCTCTGCTTGCGGTTATGCTGTACATGAGCTTCCTCCCACCCTCCTTCATCTAATCCTATTAGCATAACCTCCATTTAATTCTCCCTGGCATATTGTGGAAATGCAAGTAGGTGTTGTTCTCTACTCCAAATAGCATTGATTGTTTGAACAGATATTCTATTTTTTGTATTTGGCAATGCATCATGCAGTTAAATATTCTGACAAAGTTTCCCACTCATTGGACAACCAATTAATATTTAGAACTCAAAATACCTTTATTAATTTACTACTTAATGCATTTTGTAAGAACTTTCAAGCTGGTAGCTAGTCTATTTTGGAGAGATACAGTATGATATAGGGGACATCATTAAAGTACCCTTCATTCTTATTATAATACTCCTTAAATGTGACTTTTTAAAAACGTTTCCACACAAACCAAATGTATATCAAATTCGAACAGTGAGGAAGATGCATTATCTCACAAATAACACACTGAAGTGTTACTATTGAGTGTTGATTTATGTCATCTAGATTTAAATATATCTTGTTGACAACATTGTACTTAGTTTATAAAATAAAAAAGAATTCATAGTAGCTCTATCAACAATACTTTACCTGGTTCAATTAGATTATCAAACTGTGATACTGGTGCCTGTCCCAAAGACAAACTGGAGACCTCAAACCCTCCCACTTTCTGAGTAGGATGTGAGATGTTTTTGAGGTGTTTTTTGTCAAGAATCAATCTAGTGACAAAGTCATTGCTCTCCATTTTGAAAGTATGCCATTTGCCATCGGAAACTGAGATATCTGGTAAATGATGCTTAATATAATCTATTGAGCCCGCATCAGAAATGTAGTTTATCCGTCCGTCCATAATCTGAAAATAAATGATAAATTACATTATATTTCAAATGTCTTTATTTTTGTTTTTAATTTTAAAACTCTATTTTTACTGCTGTATTTCCTCACAGGAAATCATTAATGCCAACCATCATCCTTTGGGTTATGGAGCAGACCGCTCTGACATCATGGCTATTCTGATCCATGGCTAGAAAATGGAAGCACTCTTATTTACTTAAAAAAATATCTGGTTTTACATTTTCTCTAGTTAAGTACTTGGGTTCCATTGAATAAATAATGGCACATGGTGCCAAACATTCCAGATGGTCTCTGGTAGGGGTAATCCCAGGATTTAAACCATTACCATCTGTTTTGGAGGCTGCATTCCACAGCCATACTTACCTTTATATTCATTGAAGCTATCTTTGTTTTCAAATTCATAGTTGTATTCAGTGAATTTTTTATCAACGTGAGAAATAAAATTTTTGTTTCTTTTTAGTCAGATGCATTACAAGATATTGTATGTGTTCTTGGTCACTTGCCCTATCAAGATGAGTCCTTGATCCATGTTAGGCCACCAAGCTGTCAGAGAATGAACCTGCACTTCACTTTCATGTACATCAACAAAAAGTGCTTGCATTGACAGATACCTTGCAGCAAGTTTTTTGGTTGCACAAAATGGGGAGAAGAAAAGGATACTGCAAAATGGAAAGGAAATGATCTTAAAAGATGCTAAGTTAACTTGCCAGTTGTAGTAAATTGAAGGCTGGAAACAAGTGTTTTGATGTGAAAATAAGAATGAAAAGTATTCACATGTTACAGAGCTGCATTGTATACATTGTATGTTAACTTGATATCAAATATTTGAAAAAATCCCTCTACCCTGCAATAACAATAAGACTCAACTTCAGAACAATATCAGTGTAACATTTTTCTGGTTCCCACACCAGTCCCTTGGAGTGAAATTACCAATCAATGGCATTTTTGTGCTGTGCGCCCATGCTCATTAGAAACAGGATTCAAGCTGTCCAAAGTTATTTTACGTAGGACCTTAATAACAGTCAAATCGAGGAGACTTCCATCCCAATGGTTTAGGCAGGATTCAAACCTACATCCGACAGGTATTTAATCTACTGGGTCATACTGTGCTCCTCCATCTTATGAATTATGTGCAATTTACATTTGCGCTGTAAAATTTACATTGGGTAATAATGCATTTTTGTAGTAAATTTATCATACTCTTCATTCCATACACTCCATGTAATCATCGTAATTATTGGGGTGAATTTTAACCCCCTAAAATGGGAGGTTTTGGCTTGGATCAGATATTAAAATTTTTAAATCTCAAATCCAACCCCAATTCACCCATTTTCGGGTTTAGCGGTGGCAGGGCAAAGGAAAGGCAGCCAACCCTAGAGGGGAAATAAAAATATTTTAATGAAGCTGACAGCATCTAATTTAATCTGTTTGGCCTCAGAAAATATGGAAGGTGAAGGGAGCGAGGATAGCTTTGGGGAAAAGGTAAGTGTTTTTACAACACTGTCTGTGGGCCAGGAGGAACAGGAGCACTTCCCCTCAGCTCCAGAAGCTCCCTTCTATCAGATCCCACACCCACCGCCCCCGATAAAAAGACTCCCAGCCGAGGATAAGACGCTCCAGGGTCATAGATCCGACCTACTTGCTCCAGCGGCCTGCTCCAAAGTCCAGTCCGTCTGACTGGAAAGCCAAGCCTGTCAATCAGGCCGACTTTCGGGCAGGGAACCTGTCAAGGAGAAAAGATACACACTGTGGAGTTAAATCCTCACAGCATGTGGGGAAACCCAGACTTCTGAGTTTTCCATCCAAAACTCCACCTCTCCCGCCTACACAACCCACCCCTATTAATATCTGGGGTATCATTTCTTTTTCTTGGCACTTGAAGCTGCTTGGAGCTAACTGGGATTCTTTAGGGTTTAAAACTAACAGACTGCTTTGAATATCACTGTTATAGTGAGCTACAAAAAACACACTTTATACGCGATGGAAAAACAATTCGTCATAAGTATATTCACAATAAATAAAGCAAATGAGAACTTCTGGGTTTCTGTTGAAAATAAATGTTGCTTTTCAGCACATTAAAGAGTAACAAAAATGTAATGAGTTCTTTTATGTTGTCTGATGCAACATAAATGAGATGCGTTGAGTCCGGTTGGTTGAAGATCTCAAACAGGTTTATTACAGCTAAATATTATATACAGAACAGAGCTAACTATTTACAGAACCTTACTCTGGGTGTTAGTGTTGCAGAGTGATGCTGGCTCTGAGTCACATGACTGCGTCCTGGTACTTATTTCATTAGCATACTAAGATCTTAAAGGGATATCACTCTTAAAGGCAATCATACAACATCCCCCTTCTTTCCAAAGATAAGTCGTGTATGCTCAAAGTAAGAAACATATAAAATTAGATATCAAAATTGTTTGCACATGGACAGAGATTGTGAAATTTACAAATATAGAAGCTTAAGAGTCCATATATCATTTTGGTGGTTTGACAATTCCTGCTCGGAGAATTTGCGTCTCATCTGTTGCTGTTCTTTCTGAAGTTTCTCCCTCTTTGCATTCAGTTTCTGCTGCTCAGCCTTCAGCCTGATAACATACTCTGTTGCTTTTCTCAAGATGACCACTTTTGAAGCCTTGTCATTCTTGGAGAGTTCTGGTGCCTCATCTCGAAGAGCCAACAGACGATGCTTCAACTCATTTCTTCTCTGCCTCTTCAGGACATTGCGTGTCCTTCGCCTCTCCTCATCCTCCGCGTCTGAAGGCCTGGCACCGAAAGTCAAGGACTTGTTTGGGCAGGAGTACTTGGTCTCATGGAGGCACCTGTCCATTCTAGCTTGTTGTGGCGCTGGCAGTTCTCTAGAGAGCAGAAGTGAAGATGCGACATAATTGTGCTGTTGCTGGATTTCCAGACTGCCCTGTTTGATGTTGGTCAGAGTCTGCGAGCGGGTTCCAGTCCTTGGAGATTTCCCCATGGCAATGCTCTCATGGATAGTTATGATATTGAGGTCCTTACACAGTGGTAGTCCTGCCACTGCTGGTCCGCTTGTGTCTACCAAGTAGAATACTTGTAGTTTCCATGCCAACTTACCATATCTGTATTGCTTTGTTAGTGTGCCGCTGCAAGGAATGGGTGACCGATGATATGCCGATAACTTGGCAGGTGTCGGTTTTATCATTGATTTCCGACGACTCCGGTACATATCTTTGAGTATTTGGACTGGTAGGATGTTAGCACTAGCGCTGGTGTCAATTTTGACCCTGAGTGTATGTTTGCCAGCTTTATTTGGGCATGTGATGTTAATAGAAGCAAAAGCTTCCAGTTGCTTGACTTCAACATGATGTGTCAGGTGCACAATGTGGAACGTCTATTCATCTTCTGGCTGATAATTACTCCTCATTGAGTCTTGTCTCAGGTCTGTTTCGCTGTGGACTTCATCTATCAGTTTGCGTTTACACAGGTCTCTGGTGCTTTCCTTGCTGCTGTTGCCCTGTTTTCTGTTTGCTTGTGTTCTACCATGACTTCTAGTTGCATCTTTGGAGTCAGTTTTGTTGCATAGGTGGGCGCAGTGTCCTTTTGCACTGCACGCCTTGCACAGGTCACAAAATACAGGGCAATTTCACCATGAGTGGGACAGATCACACTTACCACATAGCTTGCTTGCTCTTTTTGACCTGGTTATGGTGCTGATACTGTCGGTTGCACCTAGTGCTTGCAGTGCTGTTGTCCAGCTACAATGGCTTCGTATTTCCTGCCATCTTCCAGCAGCGCATCAATGCTGTGACCTTTCTTTTTCCCTAAGAGGCCTTTTTGAAATGCTTCAATGGGTGTCGATATAATCACTAGCTCCATTATTCGGTCCGACAGCTTAGGTGCTGAGAAGTCACATTTGTTGCCCTTACTACGACATCTACTGACAAACTGGTCTATTGATTCCTGTGGCTGTTGCCTGTAGGATATCAATTCCAGGTGGTGAATTCTAAAATTCACTCGTAATTGGAGCTGATCTTCTGGCACTTTCCATATCTTTGTGGGATCTTTCTGGTCCTTGTTAAATAAGCCTGAGGTATTGATTCTGTGTAATCCCTCATTTCCAACTGCAATTAGTATTTTTACAGACTGTTTTTCTGGTTTTACAATTATTTGGTCTGTGAAAAATAACTGCATTCTTTGTTTGAACAGTTAGAACTCGGATAGGATATCTAAGAACTTCCAGTTCATGTTGGGAAATTTGGTATCCATACTTCTGCTGTACTTTTGCTTTACAACTTGCTTTAAGACTTGTTCTACGACTCTACTGTTTTCCTTTTAAGAGACTCTCTGTTACTTATACTAGCTACTTTGATTGACAGGAGCAGGTGTTTACTAGTGCTGTGTTTATCTTGCTTCCAGGACTTAAGCCTGTACTGTCTACACAACTGTTTAATAGGCAGTTCAATGGTTTTTTTTTATGTTCTTCACACTCCAGTGATTGTAATTTTTTTAACAGTGGCTTTGTGAATGGAAGCTGTTATTCATACTTGAGTAGTTTAATTTTTTTTAAACTTTGGCTGTGTGAATGAAGGCTCTGCAGTGATCTGGGTTTTCCCACATTTTTTCTAATGGACACATCCTGTAATGGCGCCGACCTTGATCAGCTCAGGAAAGGAGTTGGGTCTTCCCCGTTCTTTTTCCACATGGAACTTTTGAAAAACAAATCATCTTTTGAAGGACTTCAAAGTTTTTTTTCAAAAAGCAGTATCCATCGCCCGTCAACACAATGATTCATCTGATTTATGTGCAGCCTGTCATTCTGTGCTCTGTCTTCTACAGCTGGAAGTAAGTTCTTTTTTCACTGTTTGAGCCAGCATTTCTGTCGAACTTTCTCTCTTTTAGTTGTAGGAAGGGTAGTTTTTACAGTATTTTACCTGTGGTCTTCAAAATTAGACTTTTGTCTTCACACCACACCTGCCACCATATAATGAGTTCTTTTATGTTGTCTGATGCATGGAGTCCAGTTGGTTGAAGATCTCAAACAGGTTCATTACAACTAAATATTATATACAGTACGGAGCTAACTAGTTACAGAACATAACTCTGGGTGTTAGAGTTGCAGAGTGACTCTGGCTTCAAGTCACATGACTGCATCCTGGTACTTAGCTCATCAGCATACTAAGATCTTAAAGAGACTTCACTCTTAAAGGCAATCATACAACAAAAAGCATGAACGTGGGTTTCAGCAGCGGATGGGCTGAGGCAGATATGGAATTGGGCGATATTATGGAATTAGAAAGTTTTGGTTTTGAATAGGATCAATATTCCCGTTAAGCTGCATGAGTCTGCAGCCACCCAGCAGCCTGAAAGGTACCACACAGACCTTGCTCTGGGATAAATAATGTGTGCCCGAGCCACGCAAAGGAACAGGCCACGCATAACAGCTAAATTTTAAAGGGATCGTTGGATAAGATATGGGGTCATAAGCTCAGCTCAGGGTCACATTAGAAGTTGAGGTTGTAGACAGTGTGGCTCACACTGAGATAGTGGACTGGGAGGGGGATGGAATCAGTGGTAAGGGAATGTCGCTATGGTGGGGACTTAAGGCAATGGCTTCAGTCTTCTGAATATTTACTGTTGTCTCAACCAGGACTGGAGGTCAGATCAGCAATCTGACAACACAGAGGCAATGAAGGGGTTGAGCGAGGTGGTGGTGAGCTAGAGCTGGGTGTGGAACCTGAGGTTGTATTTTTGGACAATGTCGCCAAGGGGCAGCATCTGGATAAGAAATAGGAGGTGCCAAGGTCAGATTTTTGGGAAGTCCAGAAGTAATGGTGTGAGGGTGAAGAGAAGCCATTGCAGAAGATTCTCTTGGCTATGACTGGATAGGTAAGAGTGGAACCAGGCAAGGGCAGTCCCATTCAATCCTCTTGTGGGCAGCCTCTCATCTGTCCTAAACTTCAGCTCATCAAAACTCTGTTACCCATATCCAATCCTGAACCAAGCACTGCACTTCTATCACCCATGTCATTGCTGACCTATATTGGCTCCTAGTCCCCCACTCCTCCAATATAAAATTCTTCTGGTGTTTATATTCCGTCATGGCCTCATCCTTCCCTATCTCTGTAATTTCCTTCAGGACTACAACCCTCCCTGCTGAATTCTCCATTTGTCTGCCTCTGGCATTTTTTAAAATCTCTACTCCCTTCACCCCACCACTGGCAGTCATGTCTTCAGACTTCTAGGCCCTACACTCTGGAATTCCCTTCCGAAATCTTCCAAGCTCCCTCTCCTTATTTAAGACCTTCCTTTAAACTGGCCTCTTTGATCAAGCCTTTTGTTATCCCTCTAAACATCTCCTTCTTTCATTCATTTATTTCTGATTACACCTCTGACACTACTTAAATGTAAGTTAGTGTTGTTGTTATAAAACTACAGCAAATGTGACATCAGATTCACATGAAAAAGGTTTGTGGAAATGGATGCAGCAAAAAAGGATTATGCTGCAATTCATTAATAGTACTTTTAATGTGAGTTCATCTGCAATTAATATCTCTCAAGGAAATTATTTATTATTTAGTTAATTTTACTGATTACAATACCAAAAACAGATTTACCTTGATAGTGGTATAGTTTATATTTCCCTGTATGTGGAGCAGTATTCCTTCCGATGAGCGTGTTCTGAACTGTATTTCAAAGCTACTGGCACCTCTGTCTCCTTTTTGATTTCTTTTTCTCTTTATATGGCTCTTCAGTAGTTGTTCACGTTTATAACTTTCTTTAATAAAATAATCAAGATGAAATTGCCCATTGAGATTTATTGCTGTATCTGGGGAAATAACTGCATTTGAGGACAAATAGTTAAATTCATCATACTGGCCATATAACCATAACTACAATCACCCAAATACAAATCATGTTCTCTCAGCCTCACAGGTTACACACGTCAGCACATTGCTTTGACTCCGCAGATCATATTCTCTCATTATTCTTGGGTCCAGGAGTCATTCTCCAGGATCTAGAAATCCTCACCTTGTCTGCCTCACTTGCATTCCTGCTGTTCTAATGTCTGCTCTTTTAACCTCTTAACTTGTATAAACTGGCCTCCTGGTTCCAAGTGTTGCCTGTGCAGTCTCCAGTCCCTATTGCCCACAACCTATCAACATTTCTACTAGTGAGCTAGAGACCTAACTGAATTCATCCGATTCATAGAATCCTATTCATAGAAATATCCAGCACAGAAGGAGGCCATTCAGCCCATTGTGCCTGTGCATTATTCTTCTGTGTGAGGTAACAGCAAAATATTTTCCCCTTCTTATTAACTTTCTCCATGTTGCAGGTTTGCAAATGTACATACAAGCTAATTGTACATGTTGATATTTTTAAAATAAGAATAAAAGCTCAAGAATTTTAAAGAACAGAGAAATGCTTTAAATGAGACTTCGAGTACAGCAAAAGTCTTACCTGTCTCTGGCCCTGCCTCAGCTCATCTGCTGCTGAGGCCCTCATCCAGGCTTTTGTCACCTCCAAACTCGACTATTCCAATGCTCTTCGGCCTCCCATCTTCTACCCTCTGTAAACTTCAAGTCTGGTTCACCCATCACCCCAACACTTGCTGGCCTGCATTGACTCCAATCCAGCAATACCTCAAATTTAAAATTCTCATCCTTGTTTTCAAATCCCTCCATGGTCTCACCCCTCCCTACATCTGTAGTCTCCTCCAGTCCTACAACCGCCAGAACTCTGCAATCCTCCAAATCCGACCTCTTGTGCATTCACAATTTCCATTGTTCCTCCTTTGGCGGCTGTGCCTTCAGCTGTCTAGGCCCTAAGCTCTGGAATTCCCTCCTAAACCTCTCCACCTCACTGTCCTTTAAGATGACCTTCAAAACCTTTCTCTTTGACTAAGCTTTTGGTCACCTGTCCTAATATCTCCTTATGTGGCTCGGTGTCAAATGTTGGCCGAGAATACTCCTGTGAAGCAGCTTGGGACATACTACCTTGTTAACTGCACTATATAAATGCAATTTGTTGCGATCAGCACCATGGGCACTATTGGGATGACTCCTGTGATCTCCCCTTACCAATCAAGCAGCCAAGTGTGGCTGTGGATACCAGCCAGAAAAATGGAATTGCTGACATTTTTGTGGGGGTACAGTTACATCACTCGTAAGTCATCAACAAAAATAGACATAACGTCAGGTTTAATTCTGGTGTTTGCTGAATTAACTGAGTTCAGTGAGGTTGTCATTAGGTGGACTACGATTGACATTAGTGCCCCACGTTAGAGTGGTAAAATCAGGCGGGGCCTCTGCTCATGATTGCTATCCAGCAACTGAAGCTGGATATGATCTTATGTAGACATTGGGTTAGGCCATGAACGGAACATACAGGAACTTAGGAACAAGAGTAGGCCATTCAGCCCCTTTAAACTGTTCCACCATTCTATTAAATAATGGCTGATTTGTACCTCAATTCTACCTGCTTTTTCTCCATATCCCTTAATAACCTTATCTAACAAAAAATCTATCAATCCCAGCCTTGAAAATTTCAACTGGCCCAGCATCCGCAGCCTTTTGTCTCCATCTCTTTACATTTAATTTACACACAACTGTCTCTGCTGTTAGTAATGTCATCCCTAGACCCATTTAAGGGTGCACCAGGAGTTGTGAATAATTATGCAAATAAGATTGGACTATAAGATGAAGATTCAGGCAGGTCTTAGAGCAGAGCTAATTAAATTAGAACTGATTTATATACCTGAAGACAAAAGATGGACACTAGGGGCTGAATTTTATCAACGTGCGGTGGCTCGCTGTGAAGGTGGTGCCTTCCAACATGGAAGTGCCACCGTACAGCCCCCACGATATTACGCGCAGGGGCTGATTTAAATGGAGGGGCGGAGTAGTTGCCCCCGATGATGTAGAAGGGGTGGCTGCCTCATCCCCGGCAATGGCGTCCGGTGCTATTTTTAAAGGGCTTCAAGCCTTCAGGTTATATTTAAATATTTAAAGCTGCCGGTGAGCTTAAAAAATTAATAATTTTTAATTTAACATTGCATCCCCTCTCCCACCCCCTCCCCACTAAGTCCTAAACACATAAATTGACCTACCCCCCCGAAAATACACTTTATGAAAATCTGAACTTTCCCCGCTGAACTTCAGTATCTTAGACCCTCAACCCCATGCCACCATCCCCACAACCAATAGGAATAGTTTTACCCGCTACCCCCCACCCCCCACCCCGCCACCTGCCCTGATAATTTTATTCCTCCCCTCTCCCCACCAGTGCGAGTTGCGGCTGGTTGGCCATAAAATTGGCGTGGGACAGCCGCCAGCGGTAGGTAGGTTAATTTTCATTTTAATTTAACTCATTTTAATATTTTAACGAAGACCTCACCGCTTGCCGCACCGAGGCCTCGCTGCCGCCGCTAATATCCGGCAGGGCCTTCTCGACGCCGTGGGTCGAGGCGGGCCGCTTCCGCTAGCATCTTACAGGCCTCCCCGCCACGACCCATGGCCTCGAGAGGCTGATAAAATTCAGCCCTTAGGTCGCCCTTGTATTCTTCTCTAAGCCTTTCAAAGGCAACAATGTCCTTTTGAAGCTAGGTTACCTAAGCTGCATACAACATTCCAAACATGACATCAGGAATGTCTTATGACAGGTTAGGATAGATTACTACAACTTGCAGTAAAGATGTATCCAGTACTTGGCTATCCTTTTTGATAACGGCTTCACATGGACAGGAACTATCAGTGGCCAATCAATAATCACACCTAAATCCTTTTCCTGTTTTATTGCCATCAACAGACAGTACTTCACGCATTCTTTTCCCATGTTTATTGCCTCACATTTATATCCTTACTAGTCAATTTGCCATTTCTCAGTCCATCCACTTAATTGGTCCAAATCTCTCTAAATGCTCTCATTCTCCTTGTCAACTAGCCACATAACTAAGAAGTGGATAAGTAATTATCTAAAGGAAAGGAAGCAATTAGGGAAATGATGTTGGGCTGGCGAGATGTAAGGAGTCGAATGCTGCAGAAATTGGTGCCTAGTTGTTTCTGGTCTATGTAAATAACTTGCATGCAGAAAGGAAATGTAAGTTGAGCAAAATTGCAGGCCACACTAAACTTGGTGGTGGGGTTGGGGAGATCAACATAGTCTGATGAAGCAGCTGAATTCCAGGGATCTCGACAAAACTTTCAAGTGTGCAGAACCTTGGCAGATGAAATTCAATGCAGCTTAAATTAAATATTGGTAAAACACATGCATCCAGTGTCAGACTTTCTGATATATGGTCTTGGTATGCGATGCTCTCCAACAAAAGTGCGACGCCGTAATATTACCCCCCATATTGCCAGATCTGTGGATTTTAAGTCTCAGACCATCATGCTGAAGTTTTATAGTGTTTTGGTATATTCACCCCAGAAATACTGCATTCAATTCTGGTCCCTGAGGTGCAAGGAAACATTAAAGCAATGCACAGGTGACAAGCCGAATCAGTGTTGTCAATGGACGGAGTTACATGACAAGGTTGAAAAGATTTGGATGCTTCTTTTATATTGTTTCAAGTTAAACCATAACTGCAGGATAAGGGAACATATGTATAAACTGGTAAAAGATTTTCAGGACTGTCAGGAAGCACTTCTTTATACAGCATGATTAGTAATGAGAATGACCTTCTGGATAGGGTAGTGGAGGCAAAAACCCTGAAGTTATTCAAGAACTATGATGTGATGATGGTCTTGTAGGACTCTCAGAATAAGCTGAATGGCCTGATTGGCTTCCTTCATTTGTGATCTTTGTGATAACTTGTCTTCATCCATGATACTGTAATGGATGGCCATGGAGTATCAGAACTAGGCATTCCTAAATGTAGTGCAGCAGTTCTTTTCATAGATGATGTGTTGTTGGCTGACTTGCCTAGGGTTCTAGTGTTCTGCACCAATCATCTTGAACCAATGATCTCCTGAGCACTTCATACAGGCTTGATACCATATTGCAGTTATATTGCAAGCAATGTTGAACCTGAGCAATGGGCAACTGCCTCCTCAATTGCTCTAACACAAACTTCAACAGAGGCAGAAAGGGATCTGACCTCAGCACTCTTGGAGGCAATTTTAACCGAACCTGTCTGGTGGGAAATGTAGATTAAAATCAGACAGTGTGTAAGATGAGTGGTTATTCTGAACCTGTCTATTTCCTGCCTTATGGGTTAGATTAAAATTGCCCCCATAATGTCACTTTTGCATTAGTATGAAAGTGGCAGCATAATTGCACCATTGAAAATCTCATTTAGTCTTTAAAACTTCTGTCTACTACTTACGTAGCTAAAACAAATACTTTAGATCCCTCTTGCTATTATCCACCTTTCCACTGTCTCCTTTCCTATTCTACCTGACAAAAGGTTTTTAAAATATTAAGTGTTGTGTAGTACCATATTACTACAATAAAAGTTGTATTATAGGTATTATTTATCATTACAATGGATTGCTTTTACTACTGCTGCTGGAATAGTATGAAAAAACACACACCTTTTTCACAGTGGGCTCCAGAAAAACCTTCAGGGCACTGGCACAAGTAGAAAGACCAACGATCAAGGCAAACTCCATTGTTGAGGCATGTTTTATCCTGACAAACTCTGTCCAAACGAGGACAACTGTAGGAACATAGAAACATTGAAAATCTCAAGGCTGGAAAAAGTCCAGAGGTTTAGGTTGTCTGCCTTTTACTACTCTAGCAATTGTTACTGCTGATGTATTTCCCTTCAAGACATTGTCCAATTTGACCTTGAAGAGATGGAAGCTTTTTACCCCTACAACCGACTTTGGCAAGCCATTCCAAAAACCAACCATCTTCTCAGTGAATTAATGCTTTCCTACATCTCACCAGAATCAATCTTTTTTCAGATTACACTTGTGTCTCCTTGTTCTGCAACCCTGTACCAAATTAAGTAACTCTGACTAATGTTCTACATTCCTGAGCCTCATTATTTTGAACACCTCAATCATAAGCCTCTCCAGTCTTCTCCTACACCATGAAAAAACTTCCAGTTCTGTAAATGATGTGCTTTATTCTCTCTTTTCCTAATCATTCTAGTAGGTCTTCTCTGCACTTTTCCAGCTTTGCTATATATTTCTGTAGTGAAGGTTCCAGACTGCACACAAAACTCCATATTCAGTCTGACCTCACACTCCATAAAATCTACACTTTATCTTTTTATATACACCAACATCTCAATTGCTTTTTTGACAGCACTCAGGTATTAACTTGATGTTTGGAGGCACCTGTCTACTATGATACTTTTAAACCACAATCCTATATTACTGCAATCACAAACTTCAAGGTGAAGTTACCAACACCTTCTTCCAGGTCATTTATGAAAATGTTGAAGAATACTAGTCCAAAACATTTAATGCTGCAAGGCCTCATTCATCAAAACAGTCCACTGAGAACACTCACCATTTACACAGACCCTTCACTACCTATTGACCAACCATAAGTTCTTCCACCTGCATATGCTGCCATTACCATGCCTACTAATTTTCTTAACTAGTTTTCCTTGAAACCTAATCAAAAGTTTTACGAAAAATTCAAATAAGCCACATCTACATTGTTCTCCCTATCTATATCCCTCGGTATTGGTTTGCAATTTCATGTTGACTCTTACCAATTAATTTATGGCAGAAATTTTCCAAGGTCTGTTATGGCACGACTTCTCAAGACAAAGCCCCCAATCAATATATATATAATTCTGACTGTGGTGGAGCAGTGCACTGTCAATTCGGTCCCGTCGCTCTACAGGTCGCATCATACATATCTTACAGCTTTCCAAATCAAAGAAAGCCATAGCCGAATTGAACCAATCTAGTAACCCTGGAATGGAGCAAACCAAACTAGGTATCTTCAGATATCAACAAATTATCTGTTTATGAAAAAAAACTAAAATCTTAAATACCACTAAGATAAACCATATCCAAAGACCTTATAAATTATTTAAAGAATCTAACTCCCGTATTCACATACATATACCCAAACTATCAGTAGTTTGGTGTTTTATTAGCTGCCCGAAACATAGAAATAACAATAAAGTCTTTGTTGATTTACGTTCTTTACGAAATGGAATCTTCAATGTAGGCACAGTCCAAGGTTGCTTGAAGTCTTCACAGTTGTTCGATGGCAAAAAAAACAAGTTCTTCAATGATAGGAAATTCAGTAGTCTAGTTCAGCAGTTGAAGTGTTACTCTTCTTTTTCCAGCAATGAACACAGCAGATCAGCAATTTGCTACCGCTTTCAAAAGAATCAACCTGGCTTGACCTTTAGAATTTTGAGAGGTAAATAAATGGACTAAATTCGCTTCCTTCAGTTTAAATGGTCTGAGATCTCTCCTTTCAGGTGCTAACACATAGCTGTGTCAACTGTCTCTGCAAAGCCAGTTTTCAAAGTCAAACGGCAACATTGTATGTTCTGTTGTCCCTTTCTGTATGGCTGTATCCAGGCAACCTAGTGCACCTTCACTTGGTAACTTCTGAAGCTGGCTGCCTTAAAGAAGTGCTGATCTCTTACAGCCTTCAAGACACACCGCATATTTCCCCCCCCACAAAAAAAACAGGATCATGACAGGTCCAGCACCACTGGCAGAACCTTACATGCCATGAGGGACTTACCAGAAAAGTGCAGGTACACTGTTGGTGTTTTTAACTCCATTAATGTCAATGGGTGGAAAACGGAAAGAAATACACCTGTGGTTTTCTGATAAGCTGCCTGTTGTGTACAAGGACACACTGGTGGCAAGGAGTCTTGGAAAATCATGACCGTTACATCCTTAATTATTCCACCAGTTTGTCCTTGACAATCGATTCCAGGATTTTTCCTGGTACTGATGTGAGATTAGCTAATCAATACTTTCCTGGCTCCCTCTCATTGTCCAGTCTTCTGGTACCATATGTTGTCTAATACATTTTTGAATATGTTTTGCCTGTAGTTCTGTCAGCACATCCTTGAGTTTTCTAAGAACCTTAGGATGAGTTCCATCCAGCCCAAATTTTTTATTTAAGAGATGTGCACAAATGAGCAAGAGCAGGTTGAGTTGACATGGGTGGCAAGAGGCTCACGACCTAGATCTGTCAAAGACTACAGAAGCACAGATTTCAGGAGCCAGCAATTGAAAAAAAAATTCGATAAAGGGAGAACATTTTGTTCCGCCAGGCTACCACCCAGGTAGCAAAGTTGAAAATGACCTGCATCGCTCTCTTTTGTACTCTTACGAATCTCTGAACCAATGTCTATATCAGTGGTAGAAAGCAAGCTAGGCTAGACTGCCCCAGCAGACACCAAACCGTTGCTGTCTGCAGCTGGTTCCTGTTAGGTCCACGAACATATGTACATACGAACATACAAAATAGGAACAGGGGTAGGCTATTCGGCTCCTCGAGCCTGCTCCGCCATTCTATAAGATCATGGCTGACACAGCTCCACTTTCCTGCCTACCCCTGATATTCTTTGACTCCCTCGCTTGTCAAGAATCTGTCTACCTCTACCTTAAAAACATTCAATGACCCTGCTTCCACTGCTCTCCGAGGAAAAGAGTTCCACAGACTCACAACCCTCTGAGAGAACCATAGAACCACAGAAATGTTATGGTACAGAAGGAGGCCATTCAGCCCATCATGTCTGCACTGGCTGAAAAATCTAGCTGCCCAGTCTAATCCCACCTTCCAGCACCTAGTCCGTAGCCTTGCAGGTTACAGCACTTCAGGTGCAGTTCCAGGCACCTTTTAAATGAGTTGAGGGTTTCTGCCTCCACGATTACTGGGAGTGAATTGCAGACACCCACCACCCTCTGGGTGAAAAAGTTTTTCCTCATGTCCCCTCTAATCCTTCTGCCAATCACCTTAAATCTGTGCCCCCTGGTAATTGACCTCTCTGCTAGGGGAAACAGGACCTTACTGTCTACTCTATCTAGGCCCCTCATAATTTTGTACACCTCAATTAAGTCACCCCTCAGCCTCCTCTGTTCTAAGGAAAACAACGCTAGCCAATCGAATCTTTCCTCATAGCTGCAACTTTCAAACCCTGGTAACATTTTTGTAAATCTCCTCTGTACTCTCTCCAGACCAATTATGTCCTTCCTGTAATGTGGTGACCAGAACTGTGCGCAATACTCCAGCTGTGGCCTAACCAGCATTTTATACAGTTCAGCATTACATCCCTGGCTTTTGTATTCTATACCTCGGCCAATAAAGGAAAGTATTCTGTGTGCCTTCTTCACCACTCTATCTACCTGTCCTGTCATCTTCAGGGACCTGTGGACATGCACTCCAAGGTCTCTCACTTCTTCTACCCCTCTCAATATCCTCCCATTTATTATGTATTTCCTTGCTTTGTTTGCCCTCCCCAAATGCATTACCTCACACTTCTCCAGATTGAATTCCATTTGCCACTTTTCCGTCCACTCAACCAAACCATTGATATCATTCTGGAGTCTCCTCATCTCTGTCTTAAATGGGAGACTTCTTATTTTCAAACAGTGCCCCTAGTTTTACTCTCTCCCACAAGGGGAAACATCCTTTCAACATCCACCCTGTCAAGTCCCCTCAGGATCTAATATGTTTCAATAAGATCACCTCTCACCCTTCTAAACTCCAATGACCCAACCTGTCCAAACTTTCCTCATAAGATAACCCTCTCATCCCAGGAATCAGGCGAGTGAACCTTCTCTGAACTGCTTCCAAGGCAATTATATCCTTTCATAAGCAAGGAGACGAACACTGTACACAATACTTTAGATGTAGTCTCACCAATGCCCTGTACAACTGTAGCAAAACATCTCTAACTTCATATTTCAATCACCTTGCAATAAATGACAACATTGCATTTTCCTTCTTAGACACTTCTGTACCTGCATACTAACGTTTTGTGTATCGTGTACTAGGACACCCAGATCCCTCTGCATTTCAGAGTTCTGCAATTTCTCTCTATTTAAATAATATGTTGCTTTTCTATTTTTCCAGCCAAAGTGGACAAGGTCACACTTTTCCACACTATAATCCATCTGCCAAATCTTTGCCCACTCACTTAACCTATCTATATCCTTTCGCAGACTTCTTATGTCCTCCTTCACAACTTACTCTCCTACCTATCTTTGTGTCATCAGCAAATTTAACAACCATACATTCTGTCCTTTCATCCAAGTCATTGATATAGATTGTAAATAATTGAGGCCCCAGCACTGATCCCTGTGGCTCTCCACTAGTTTCAGCTTGCCAACCTGAAAACGATCCATTTATGCCTACTCTCTGTTTCCTATTGGCTAACCAATCTTCCATCTGTGCTGACATGTTACCCCTTATACCATGAACTCTTATTTGTTTAGTAATCTTTGAGGTGGCACCTTGTTGCCTTCTGGAACTCCAAGCACACCAAATCCTCTTTATCCATGTTGCTTGTTACTTCCTCAAAGAACTCAAGTAAATTAGTTAAACATGATTTCCCTTTCACAAAACCATGTTGACTCTGCCTGACTGCATTGAGATTTTCTAAATGACCTGCTATAACCTCTTTAATAATAGTTTCCAGCATTTTCCCTATGACAGATGTTAAGCTAATTGGCTTGTATTTTGCTGCTTTCTGTCTTCCCCCTTTCTTGAATAGCTGAGTTACATTTACTATCTTCCAAATTGATGGGACCTTTCCAGAATCTAGAGAATTTTTGAAAATTAAAACCAATTCATCCACTATCTCAGCAGCCACTTCTTTTAAGATCCTAGGATGAAATCCATCAGGACCTGGTGACTTGTCAGCTATTAGTTCTAATAATTTTCTCAGTACCCTTTCCCTGGTGATGGTAATTGTTTTAAGTTCCTCCCTCCCTTTCAACTCTTGATTCACAATTATTTTGGGATGCTATTTGTATCCTCCACAGTGATGACTGATGCAAAGCATCTGTTTATTCCTCTTCCATTTCCTCATTTTTCCATTATTAATGTCAAAAACTCACTCTCGCGAGGACCAACACTCACTTTACTTACTCTTTTCCTTTTTAAATACCTGTAGAAACTCTTACTATCCATTTTTATATTTCTAGATAGCTGTCTCTTGGACTGAAATTTCTCTCTCATTATTCTTTCAGTTATTCTTTGCTGTTTTTTATATTCCGCCCAATCTCCTGACCTGCCACTACTCTTCACTGAATTGTATGCTTTTTCTTTCAATTTGATACTGTCTTTAACTTCCTTCATTAGCCACGGATGGTGCGTCCTTCCCCGAGAGTCTTTCTTTCTCACTGGAATGTATCTTTGTTGAGTGTTATAAATTATCTCCATAAATGTCTGACACTGCATCTCTAATAACCTATCCCTAACCTGATTTCCCAGTTTACTTGAGCCAGCTCTGTCCTCAAACCCTCATAATTACCCTTATTTAAGTTTGAAACATTAGTCTTAGATCCACTCTTCTCACGCTCAAACTGAATGCGAAATACAATCATGTTATGATCACTGCTACCTAGAGGCGCCTTTATTATGAGGTCATTAATTAATACTGTCTCGTTACACATTACCAGATCTAGAGTACCCTGCTCTCTTCTTGGCTCTAGAATGTGCTGCTGTAAGAAACTATCCCAAAAACACTCCATGAACTCATCTTCCAGGCTACCTTTGCCAATCTGATTTGTCCAATCTATCTGTAGATTAAAATCACCCATGATTATGGCTGTACCTTTCTCACAAGCCCCCATTATTTCTTCCTGTATACCCCATCCTACAGTGTGGTTACTATTTGGGGACCTATACACCACTCCCACAAGTGAATTCCTTCCTTTACTATTTCTTATCTCTACCCAAACTGATTCTATATCTTGATTTTTAGAACTAAGGTCACCTCTCTCTATTGTACTAATGTCATCCTTAATTAACAGCCTGAGCTAGTAGACATCACTGACCTTAAGCCTATCATGATTGAATCAAATCAGCCTCCTTCCTCCCATACTATTGGGAAATCAACTCAAAAAAGCACTTTGGTCAGGCACTAGGGACTCACATCGAGTGGACGATAGCATGTAGTTACTTCTGTAAGCGATTAAAGCCACATTGCTATTTGAGATCTTTTTATGCAGAGACTATTAGATTTTACCAGCTCTATGGTGATGGGCTGGAAAGCAGGAGGAGTAGTAATATCATGACGAAAGGCATTGAGAGGGAAGCCCAATGTTTATATTGTCACAACCGGATATTCTGAAGGGCAGCCAGGCTGGCGGGAGGACTTGTCCTGAAAAGCGACAGGAAGGTAATTAAGCCTGTTAAACAGGCAATTACCAGGGTTTTCTAATTTTATGAAGTGTGCACGGCAATAACAGGGCTTCAGAGCCTCGCCAGGTATGAAGAAGCAGTGGATTAGCGTGAGGTCAGTGCTGACTCCAGACGGCAACCATTGCGAATGATAACGTAGCTTTGCAGAGAGGGTGGAACAGCTTGGGCATTGGCAGTGGCAATTGGGATCAGGGACAAAATTGCCAGTACAGCAGGGGCATACCGCTTGAGTGCCATCTTGGGTTTGGACCTTGTTTGAATAGAGCAATGGGCATGAGAAGTCCTGGAAACTGAGTGTAGCTATCTGCCATGAGCCTCATTCACTCAGGCTTTGAAACCTCTAGTGAGGAGGAGCATCAGACAGGGAGAGAGCTACAACCACAGGCAGTGGGCCAGCAGTAACCAGAGGGTCACCAGGAGCTTCAGCCTTGGAAGAGGCACAAAAGAGGTGGAGACAAAGGGGCACACAACCAGCCTCTGGTGTGCAGAAGAGGTTACCCACCAGAGTGGGTCTACTGTCAGAGGCTCAGCTTCCTGCAAATGAGCAGCAGTGTCCCTGGACTCTAGGAAGGCAGTCACTGAGCTGTGTGCCATGATAGAGGACAAGCTGAGTCCTATGGGAATTGGGGGACACCATTGCCTGTGCCCTGAAGGGCATTGTGGCACTGAATTTCTATGCCTCAGGATATTTTCAGGAATCTTCTGGAGATATCTGTGGGATCGCCCACTCTGCAGCTCATTACTGCACTGAGATGGCCACCAATGACATGTTCAGGAGGGCCAGTAAATATTTGCACTTTTGTACCGATCAGAATGTCAAGCTGAGAGGGCCATAGAACCCAGGGCTATCACAGGGTTTCCCCAGATGCAGGATCATAGAGTCATGCAGCACAGAAACAGGCCCTTTGACCCATCATGTCTGTGCCGGCCATGAAGCACCTATCTATTCTAATCCCATTTTCCAACACTTGGCCTGTAGCCTTGTATGCTATGGCATTTCAAGTGCTCATCTAAATACTTAGGATGTAATCGACTACATACATGTGGCAATCAAGGGTCCCACAGACCAGGCAATGACATTCATCATCGGGAAGGGATATCACTCCTGCAATGTACAACTGGTAAGCAACTACCGCAAATAGTTCCTTCAGGTGTGTACACAGTTCCTGGAAGCAGCAACAACGCCTACATACTAAGGCAGTTCCAGGTGCCAGATCTTTTCAGGTCCCCCACGTGCCTTCAAGGATGGCTACTGGCTAATAAGGGCTACCCACTGAAGAGATGGCTACTAATGCCTGTGGGGAACCCAAGCACAGATGCAGAGGAGAGATACAACTGTTGCCACGGGATAACTCGAGTGCCAATCAAGCAGGCCATAGGCCTTCTGAAGATGCAGTTCTGATGCCTTGTTAGATCCTGTGGAGCACTTCATTATGCCCCAGCAAGGGTGCTGTGCACAATCTGGCACGACAGAGGGGGAAAGCTTTGAAAAGTGAGGACATCCTGGAGCGTGATGTCTCCTCTGAGGATGAAAATATGGAGGAAGATGCTGGACAGGTGCTGAATGATGAAGAACCCCAGGGACTGCAGGCAAGGCACAATGAGATACACCCAAGGGAGGCTCGCTATGTACTATTACAGACACATTTTAGGTGAGCCTTACTGACAGATCCATGCAATTCCATAAAGTCACAGCTTTCTGCAGCCCTGATGCCGTTTCCTTGATTACCCTTACCATTTAGCTGCACGCATTAATACATTAGACAGCGGCATGAGGAATGCATTGACCTCATGTGGCGTGGTCCTTCCCATCACACCCTTTGAGGGAGCCAGGGTACCAACAAAGGCCCAGCGGTCTGCAAGAAATGGAAGGATTCCTCTTGCCTTGCAACATTGCACATTTTTCGGAAAACACAAAGAATGCAATATAGCATGTGTTAACAAAAAACAAACCCATGAAACTCAAGTGCAGCTAGGTGCTCTTCTTAAATCTCTTATGTGTGCTGCACATGTGCTCCCCCTGCGCTGTCAGCTGAGGTGTAGGCAGGCTGTTGATATTGGTGCCCCATGGCTTTCAGTGGCTTTGCCAGTCATCCTCTGGCTGCTTGAGGCCTGGAAGTCCCCAGCAGATTGAGGGCCTCCTGCACAAGTGCAGGAGACACCTCTGTCGTCATGGCTATGTTAAGCACTGGTATCACTGACAAAGGGGCTGATAGCTGCTGTCCATGCTAGGAGAACCCTGAGAGGAGCCCACAGATGCATCAGGCATCCACTCCTCTACCTTTCAGGGCACACCTGTACCTCCCTGCCCTGCTCACCTGGAGTTCGAGGACCTGGTGGTGAGTCAAGGTGCCTCGCCTCCCCCACCCCCCTCTCATCCAGACATTGCTCCATAGAGCTCATGGAGGTGGTAATGGCATGAAGGCCTGTGTGCATCTCTGGCATCCACTGAGTGGTCTGCTGTTTGTGGCTCTCCAACAGAGGCACCACTGTCTCCATGGGGAAAGCCAACTGCGCGCATACCAGAGACATGGCAGCACTCGTGTCCCCGATGAACTCCTCCATCGCCCATGCATGGGTACGCATAGCTGGTCATGCAGTGCAGAATTTGGACCCAAAAGCGGGCCCTCACAAATTTCTACCCTTTTGTCTTTGAACCCTCTTCTATCTACAGCAGCCAAATATGGCATGAATTACAACTGAAAAGAAAAGAAGTTTCTGAAATTTCTGTGTCGGAAAAGGCAATATTTCCAAGCACTTAGCTATTGGTCCTGTAACACTTAATAATACCACATTATAATAGATGTTGACCATATAATTTACGGGGAATAAACTGTAAATTATTTCTCAATAAACGCAGTAATTATTTCACAATCAGTGTGAATATCATCACATTTCAAGGACATGAAGTCTGTACTATCAGCACAAAATCAAACTGTCACTCTTCTCACCCTCACCTCGTAAAATCACCAGCCTTTATCTAGGATAATAGCTTAGGCAGTCGTAACGCCAGTGGGAATGGCATAATATAAACGGGAAGTCACTTTTATGTTTGTGCATCTTTAGATGCAGCTGCAGGAAACTGGCCTGTGACCCTGCTCTCCATATGAACATTAAAAAGGGGCTAAATTGGATAGCCTACGAAATCAGGCACAGAGATCGCAATGCGCGGTTCCCTCACGCTGTTGAAAGTGATGCAAGCAGCATGCAAACTTCACACTGCCTGCTCATTTACACAATTGTGGTGCGCAGTCCTGCATTGAACACGCTGCTGTGTGGCTGCATGCCTCAATGGGGGGGGGGGGCCCAAGTTTGGACAAGGCTAGCAGAAATTAAAGCTAACCTGGACTACTTAAAGGCGAGATGCAACTCTATCAGCAGCAGGAGCAGAAACTGTTTGAGGAAGAGGGGAAGACCCGGAGGAATTAAGAGAAATGGCACAGCAGGCCAGAGAGCATGCCCCAAAGTTCTCAGATGCCATGCTGGAGGCTTTGGTGCAGGAGGGTAACAGAAGGAGGGATGTCCCCATCCCTCAGGGGACTAAGAGGCTTTTTTTTTATTCATTCATGGGATGTGGGCGACACTGGCCAGGCCAGCATTTATTGCCCATCCCTAATTGCCCTTGAGAAGGTGATGGTGAGCTGCCTTCTTGAACCGCTGCAGTCCATGTGGGGTAGGTACACCCAGTGTGCTGTTAGGAAGGGAATTACAGGATTTTGACCCAGCGACAGTGAAGGAACGGCGATACAGTTCCAAGTCAGGATGGTGTGTGACTTGGAGGGGAACTTGCAGGTGGTGGTGTTCCCATGTATTTGCTGCCCTTGTCTTTCTAGTTGGTAGAGGTCGCGGGTTTGGAAGGTGCTGTCTGAGGAGCCTTGGTGCATGGCTGCAGTGCATCTTGTAGATGGTACACACTGCTGCCACTGTGCGTCGGTGGTGGAGGGAGTGAATGTTTGTAGATGGTGTGTCGGTCAAGCTGGCTGCTTTGTCCTGGATGGTGTCGAGCTTCTTGAGTGTTGTTGGAGCTGCACCCATCCAGGCAAGTGGAGAGTATTCCATCACACTCCTGACTTGTGCCTTGTAGACAGTGGACAGGCTTTGGAGTTAGGAGGTGAATTATTCGCCTCAGGATTCCTAGCCTCTGACCTGCTCTTGTAGCCACGGTATTTATATGGCTACTCCAGTTCAGTTTCTGATCAATGGTAGCCCCTAGGATGTTGATAGTGGGGGAATCAGCGATGGTAATGCTGTTGAATGTCAAGGGGAGATGGTTAGATTCTCTCTTGTTGGAGATGGTCATTGCCTGGCACTTGTGTGGCGCAAATGTTACTTGCCACTTATCAGCCCAAGCCTGGATATTGTCCAGGTCTTGCTGCATTTCTACACGGACTGCTTCAGTATCTGATGAGTCATGAATGGTGCTGAACATTGTGCAATCATCAGCGAACATCCCCACTTCTGACCTTATGATTGAAGGAAGGTCATTGATGAAGCAGCTGAAGATGGTTGGGCCCAGGACACTACCGTGAGGAACTCCTGCAGTGATGTCCTGGAGCTCAGATGATTGACCTCCAACAACCACAACCATCTTCCTTTGCGCTAGCTATGACTCCAGCCAGTGAAGGGTTTTCCCCCTGATTCCCATTGACTTCAGTTTTGCTAGGGCTCCTTGACGCCATACTCGGTCAAATGCTGCCTTGATGTCAAGGACAGTCACTCTCACCTCACCTCTTGAGTTCAGCTCTTTTGTCCATGTTTGAACCAAGGCTGTAATGAGGTCAGGAGCTGAGTGGCCCTGGCGGAACCCAAACTGAGCGTCACTGAGCAGGTTATTGCTAAGCAAGTGCCGCTTGATGGCACTGTTGATGACACCTTCCATCACTTTACTGATGATTGAGAGTAGGCTGATGGGACGGTAATTGGCCGGGTTGGACTTATCCTTCTTTTTGTGTACAGGACATACCTGGGCAATTTTCAGCGTTGCAGGGTAGATGCCAGTGTTGTAGCTGTACTGGAACAGCTTGGCTAGGGGCGTGGCAAGTTCTGGAGCACAGATCTTCAGTACTATTGGACAGGCTCTTAGGACAAGTGCTGAGAAGGCAGTGGGAGCAGGGGACCGAGGCAGTCAATGCCACCAATGTAGCCCTGAGGACCTGGATGCAGTGCTGCAAGAAGTTTAATGACCTCACACGAGTGGTCAAGGTCAGTGAATGCATGTCCATTGCTCCATTCAGCACACTCCCTTCACTCAACTGCCAACAGTCTACATTAACAACAACTCAAACCTCACATTCATAAGCTTCACCTCACCCTTATGCACTTAGCACTGCTGGAAGCTGCACACTCACATCTCACAGCTTGTACACACTGCCAGCTGTTCAACTGTGGCAGGCACATCACCTAAACACACTGCACCACACTCCCCGACACAACCCATGGTAGCCCATATTAGATGAAGTGGCACTGAAGCCATCAAAGAAGCCGTCATATTCCTGCCAAATGCACCTTCTCAAATCCAGGTTCAATCTGTTATAATTTACAAGCTGCAGTTGGTATAACCATGCACGTTGTTTCCTCCCCGCTCCTTTTCCCTCACCCCAAATCTGCCCTTGCGCCTTTATCTTTCAGATACCCAGGAACTGCTGCCTGGCCAGACAGTGGTTTGGGAAACTGAAGGCCTTGTGGGAGGACAGACTGATGAGGAATAAACACCATCACTCAATTAGACCCTCGCAGTCACCGGATCAGTTGCTGGCATTCCACAAACCTTACAGGGTAACAAAGGAGCAGGATCTGTACGCGGTGAGTCACTGGGCATGAGTGGCCTGCAGCCAGGCCTGAGAAAAGGGTAGCTCAGGTGCCATCTCCCCAGAGTGTGAAGTCATGCACAGGTTCTGCTGCAGATGACACAAATGAGGATTTCAAAGGGGGTGGTGTAAAGAAAAAGGCTGATGGGCATACACATAGGAACGCTTGGTGCATTGGCAGGTCTGCCAGAGAGCCTGTTCTACTTGTCAAGGAGCATGGAGGAGTCTCGCTCCAACTTGGCACAGGGCTTCACACAAAGCTTGGAGCCCAGCCTTCCCAGTGTGTAAGTGGTGGCCGACTCCATGACAGCACTTGTGGACCCTGTGTGATGCAGCGTCTGGTGGCCGATGTCTCAATTGTAGCACAGGCAGAAGCCGCCCAACGTCTGAGTGATGTGGCGGAAGCTTAGTCTGAGGTCATGAAGTCTCAGCTTTTTGTCATGCAAGCTCAGACATGCTGCCATTGTGACTCTGGATAGAAATGCTCAAAGGGGCTTGCAGGGTCTCACAGCAGTTCAGCAGTCTGTGCACCAGCAGATGACTAGGATTGCTGAGGTGCTGCCCCGAGGGAATTGCAGTGGTTCCATGGAGTGTGAACCTCTTGCCTTTTCCCAGGTTGACAGCATCCATGCTCCCACCCCTGCCACTCTGCCAGTTCCCTTGCTGTTGCTGGTCACCCAGCCCAGACTGCTGCCACCCATGCTGAGGTGGCACATTCCAAAGCCTGGCCCTCAAGGCCCAGAGCTTCTCAAGGGCATCCTGTAAGGCCATCTGCAGTCTGCCCCACTGAAAGTCAGCAGCCTTCCATCAGCAAATCAGGATTGCTGCCATGCTGGCTGGCATTTAGCAGCATGATCTGCTGGCCATGGTTGTACACCAACTACACATTGTATAAGTGGTAGTCTTTGTGGTTTCAGTACATCACACCATTGAGATGTGATGCACACAAAGCCATGTGTGTGCTGTTTATGGCTCCCAGTATCCTGCCAAGGCCATAAGCCTGCTCCTCCTGCTTCTCCCTGATGGATAATGCTTGTAAAGCACTTTGGGGCATTTTATTACATTAAAGGTGCTATATAAATGTAAATTGTTGTTCTTGATGTTGTTGAGAAGACAATGAAGTCTCCTCTGCTGGTGAACAGAGCCTCTGTCGCCTACTGGATGCCGCCGTGGACAGTGAACTGAAAAATGTTTGCTATGTCACCTGTTTCAGCCAGGAAGGATCCACTGGTGAAAATATTCAGGGCCATGGTCACTTTCACAGCCACTGGTCGCACCATCCTTACTCTGCTCTGAGGCTGCAGGTCTGGTTCTAAAAGGTGGCACAGTACTGTGACTACCTCCTTGGTGAATCACAGCTGCTGAACACACTGCTCCTGGGTGAGGAGCTAGGATAAGTGCTCTTGGAAGGCCCTAGGTGAGTATGGCCTCCTGCTGAGACCCTTCGTCCTTCTCCCTCTGTGAGCAGCTTGTCTTCTTTGGTGCCTCTGCTCCATGTCCCTCTGATGTTGCAGACCAAAGGGGACTGTGACTATAGCCCCCATGACTAGGAGCAAATGGTGTACACTACACCCTTGCAGTAGCAACCACTGCTTTCCCCAAAGGCGAACACTGATCCCTGCAGACTTTACCAACTTTTCTGAACTCTTTCAAACACCCAGTGCTTCCACAAACTCAGCAAGAGCCTGTGTAAAGTAAAGCACAACTAACCTGCAAGATGGAGGATAATGCCATTTAATAGCACTGGTGGGGAGGGGAGTCCCTTGTGCTGTTCAACGCATATTCAGCTGTGTGTATTTAAGAGAGGGCAATATCTAGAGTGGTGAGGGTTAAAATGGCAAGTCAAGCATAAGTACAGCATTACACGCTGACTGATGTTATGATCTGCTCATTCTGCACACTTCCAGCACGTGCACTTAACACCCACGCTAATGCTTTCAACAACATGGCATTTGGCACGACCCATGCTGGAATTGGTTAGGAGTGGCACGGATGCCATTTTTCTCCTAAACTGGCACCGTTAGCAGCAAAACTACTGCCGCTATGGAGCCCAATTTTGTAGCAATAAAGTGAGTTGGTTGCTGGAATTGATGCAACTCTGTGACAGCTTCTCTAGAAACTTACAGCTTTCTTATGCACTGCTCAGAGAACTACAGGTATGTGCTTGGCCCATATAGTCTGTAAGGATTCCTGCAAGCATGATTCCCTCTATTTGCTCGCTATCTGGTTGTAGCTCTTTTTCTCACATTCATCCTGCTGCAACTCCTGCTTCCTGTTCTTATTCCTTCTTTTGCCAATGTGAAATTCCCTAAAGGACCAACATCAACATGTCAGCCATGGCTGAATAACAGCATTCTTGACTACAAGTCAGAAGATTCTGGGTTCAAGGCCCAATCCAAAGACAAAAGCACATAATCTTGGTTGAGACCTCTGTGTGTTGATGTGCCATCTTTTCGATGAAATGCTAAACTCTCAGGTGGATGTAAAAGATTGCACACCACTATTTGAAGAAAAGCAGTGGTATTTTTCTGGTGCCCTGGCCAACATTTATCTCTCAACACAGCGCTTTAATCATTTGCACTATTTCAGTCCTGCTTCCAGGCTTTTTTTGATTGCTGAGCTGCTGCAGGAGGTCAGTATCATGGGAGCTTCCTGGAAAGTGGCCAAGACCCATGAATCACTGCAGGATATTAGGGAAGTGAAACCTCTTGTGGTTCATAAAGCCTTGTGGACAGGAGCCCTGATGACCACATGGGCTGCATTTATTACGCCATCGCAGGTGCTAGGAGTGGTATCAGATGTGGGTGGCATCATTGTGCATCACATTGGCAGACAGCTGACTGATCATGCGGCAGCCAGCCAATTTGAATGCATGAGGTGCGGAGTCTGTCTCACTGGAGGACAGGGGTGGGTAACGAGACACCGATGGCATCGTCAGCGGAGATGAACGCAGATGCTGCGCCATATTTAAAGTGCTGCCAGCCCTGCTTGGATAGCTGCATCATTCGGTGAGTTTGATGCTGGTTTGCCTTTGTGCTGCTGATTGTAGACCCTGTGCTGCTGTGCCGTTGACTGTAGACCCTGTGCTGCTGTGCTGTTGACCAAGTCCTCATAAGACCAAGAGCTGATGGGGAGCCAAAAGGGGCCATTTCAGGCAGAAGACACCGGGTGGCTCCATGGTTCAGCCACGACTCCCTGCAGATTCTCCTCCAGGCTGTAAGGGAAAGGAGAGAGCTCCTCTTCCCAAGGGATGGCAGGAAGAGACCCTCCTGTCTGACCAAGCAAGCCTGGATGGGGGTTGTAGAGGAGGTTAGCAGCTGTGGTGTCACCCTCCGAAATTGGGTCCAGTTCCACAAAAGGGTCAATGACCTCCTTTGCTCCGCCAAGGTGAGTCCTCCATACCCATCCCATCATTGGGGCTTGCATGTAGTCACGCGGGAGGGAGTGTGACATGCCCAGGAAGTGGCTACAAAGGGGGTGGCCAGGGTCGATTCTTCTCTTTGGAGTGCAGTAGCAGCAGGGCAGGACTTCTGCTCACCCCTTTGATTGCACCCCAAACCTGACAGATCTCCCTAGGTCAGAGGTCACAGAATATGCATGGCGGGATCCAGATGGAATTCCCACCACCAAGAGGGAGTCTATCCATAAAATCTTGGCAGTGCTGAAGTGGGCGAGGTGGCCAAGCATTTAATGGGCAGAAGAATACAGAAGATCAAGGAAGGTGCAGCCTTTTAGACCTCGGCAGAAACTGAGACCTACTGATGAGCGAATGAGGTCTACATGGATGAAGAGTAGGCCTTTCCATAGCTATCTCCCTCCATTCTATTACAATAGCCCCCCTATTGCTGGTACCTCAGGCCTACTGCCATCTTTTAGATGGTGGTCCCTGAAAGTGAAACTAGTCTGGATAAGAATGAAATAGGCAGGACCCCAGGCCACAAACTCCCAGTAGCATTTGCATGTGGTTGGTGGGATAAGGATGGCCAGTCACAGTCCCAGTGGGGATGGGGGGAAATGTAGGCCTCACTGCATGATTTTGCCTCATTGTACACGGCTACCATACCCCCAACCACTATCCCCCCCACTCCCTGCCCATTTCAGGTAGGATCATGGAGGTGAATCCAGTCCTAGATTTCAAAAGGGGACATAGTTTAACTTTATAAAACCACCACAATGTTCAGGATTATATCATGCATTTGTAAGGTGAGGTTTTATGTCTAAATTTACTATCAATCCTATTTTGAGTAAAGCAGTAATGATAGTATTTTCCTATTCCATCCTTAAAAGTCATGGAGAAATATCTCAGAAGTTATGCAGCTCATGCATGCTATAATCGAGCGAGATCATCCACTCGCACTCTGACAATTAATTTATCACACCTCGTTTCATATGTCGGATGTACAAAACAGCAAGTAACACAAAACACCCAACGAATGCAAAAAGTACATAAGCAAAATAAAGATTACAATGTTTAAAAAAATTGATTGATGCATCTTTTACTCACTTGAGGCACATGACTCATTAATAAATCCAGCCTGATGGAATATGGAGCAGTTCCTTTGTGACAAAGCAGCATTTTTCAGTTTATATTCATAGCATCATGAATGGAACAGAAATGCACAGCCTTTTATCAATCTATAATTAGTTAGCTATCGGTGAACAAGTACTGTTTTTTCAATTAGCAACAAATCTTTTCTTTTTGCCTGAGGGCTGGCAAGAAGGTAATAGATCATTTCGCCGGTAATAGGGACAGTTTCATTGTTTAAACTCTAGCATTTCTACATCACTTCAAAATATTTGTTTTGTTTATTAAGGTTGGGGGCTGATGTGCTTTGGAAATAGGCTTTGCACTCTGAGCACGGAGTTGAAAGTTAGAAATTAAAATTTGATATATTGGGGATTAAAAATGATAAAGCCAGGTTTTAATTAATCTTTTTCAGCACTGCGAAGATATAGGTCTGTTGCATTTGGGATAGGCCATGTTAATATTTACATTCTGCCCTTTCAAGAGGGAAAAAAACTGACTTCAAAGTCAGTTTTCATGAACGAATACCCACCCTTTTTGTCTAATGAAGGACCCAACAATGCACAATACAGCAGTAATCAATCTGCAGCATCTTTTTGTTCTGATCTAGGCCCCACTACACTTCCAGCGGTACAATGATGCCATGGGAATTTTGCACCTAATGTGTTTACATGGTTCAGAGATGAATGAGTAGAGTGGGATGACACTTTGAGCAGGGAAGGAGAGGTATAAAGACCTTAAACATTAATTGTTAAAATCTGGGCTTCAGTGGCACACACAGACTTGAACTAGCCTGGACATGATCCCAACATCATATCGATGTTAAAGACAAGGGCACTTTGTCTTCAGACAGTATGAGGGAGGATCAAAAAGACAGTTCTGGTAATTTTTGGCTGAGTAAAAGCAGACAAGAAGATTATTGTACAGATAGTGAGATATGCAGATTGAGAAGAAATTCAATGCCTGAGGAAGGACAGAGAGGCTATTGATAGAAACAAATCAAAAAGGGAGGAGTGAGCTTTGTATGCAAGACCCAGAGAGATTATCCCAAAAAAAGGAAGGAAAAGCAATAGATCTGAGCAGCTGCTTGGAAGAAGTGTCAACTGGTGGGCCCATACCTGGAGATGAGGTTTCAAAATGATTTTTCATCATTGCTCCTGTGGAGTGCTGGGTATGTCGTCATAATGTTGTACTTTAATACACTTTGGGACCACGTTTCCTCAACTGGTGCAAATTATGTGTGAGAGATTAAGAACTGGTGCAATCCCACCAGAATTGTAAAATACTCAGATTTTCTGGGTCAACTCATTGCATCATTATTCATAGATCCAAGAGCAAGTGTAAGGAGCAACTAAAGGTCAGAGTGGATAATTGCATGTAAATTAAATTTACAGGGATGGGGACAATTATAAGGCAGTGTCACAATAGGGGGGTGGAGGGGATCAAAGCTTCTGAAAGCATTAAAATAGATCAAAGGGCATCTCAAACCATTAACAGCCTTTGCCAAGGTTGAAGGAGCAGAGGATTGACAGATACAAATAAAGACAAAGGAAGTCCCATGTGTAGGCTGGAAGCCTCAGTTGGCAAATCATATCAATGGCTGTGCCAGCCTGATAATGCCTGCTAGCAGCAGCTCTCCTGACAGTAGAAGGCAGAGCTCTGCATCTGACAATTATTGTCATGTAAGTGTGAAACTGCCTGTAAATCTGGTTATAACTTCTTGGCAGGAGTGGCTTTGCTGGCTGAAAATCACCCTGGCATGCCTTCTTCCATGTAGTACCATGTAAAATATAAAGTGTTTGGGGCTGCTCTTGCATAACAATCATTCAAGCCTACATGCATATCTGTGCCATTGCATTGCTGGTACAACTTATAATAACTTGCATTTATATAGCATCTTTAACATAAAAAGAACAAGCCTATGGTGGAATGTTAGCACACCTGCCTCTGAGTCAGAACGGCCTTCTCCCGATATTCCTAGTTCAACTCGGGATCTGGCTATTTTAGATTTCGTGTTATGTAATGAGAAAGGGCTAATTAATAACTATGCTGTAAAGGAGCCATTAAGAAATAGTGACCACAATATGACAGAATTTTACATTAAGTTTGAAAGAGATACAGTTCATTCTGAAACTAGGGTCTTAAATCTGAACAAAGGAAACTATAACGATATGAGGGAAAAGTTGGCTATGGTGGATTGGAAAAATAAATTAAAAGATTTGATGATAGACAAGCAATGGCTAGTGTTTAAAGAAGTTTTACACAGTTTACAACAAATATACATTCCTCTAAGACACAAAAACCCAACAGGAAAGGTGAATCAACCACGACCAACAAAAGAAGTTAAAGATTGCAAATAGGTCAAAGGAAGTGGCTTATAAGGTTGTCAGAAAAAGTGGTAAGCCTGAGGATTAGGAGAAACTTGGAGTCTAACAAAGGAGGACCAAGAAACTGATAAAGAAAGAGAAAAGAGATTATGAATGCAAGCTAGCTATGAACATAAAGGTTAACTGTAAAAGCTTCTTTAGGTATGTGAAAAGGAAAAGATTAGCAAGGACGAATGTGGGCCCATTGCAGGCGGAGACAGGAGAGTTTGTGGTGGAGAATGAGGAAATGTCAGAGAGGCTAAACAATTACTTTGTGTCTGTCTTCGCGGAGGAAGACACAGAAAATCTCCCAGAAATACTAGGGAACCAAGGGACTTGTAGAAATGACGAACTGAAAGAAATTAGTATCAATGAAGAGGTAGTACTTGAAAAATTAATTGGATTAATTGGACATGATGAGCTATATCCCAGAGTATTGAAGGAGGTGGTTATAGAGTTAGTGGATGCATTAGTGGTTATCTTTTAAAATTCTATAGATTCTGGAAGGGTTCCTGCAGACTGAAAAGCAGCAAATGTAACCCCACTATTTAAGAAAGGGACGAGAGAGAAAACGGAGAACTACAGACCTGATTGTTTGACACCAGTAGTAGGGAAAATATTAGAATTTATTATAGAGGATGAGATTACTGGACACTTGGAAAATAATATGATTGGCAACATGGAGAGGGAAATCATGTTTGACAAACCTGTTGGAATTTTTTGAGGATGCTACTTATAGCATAAAGGAGAACCAGTGGATGTGGTGTATTTGGATTTTCAGAAGGCTTTGATAAGGTCCCACACAGGAGGTTAGTTATCAAAATTAGAGCACATGGGATTGGGGGTAATATACTGCAATCGATTAAGAATTGATTGACAGACAGAAAGCAGAGAGTAGGAATAAATGGATGGCAGGCTGTTACTAGTGGGATTCCGCAAGGATCAGTGCTTGGGCCGTAGCTGTTCACAATCTCTATAAATAATTTGGATGTAGGGACCAAATGTAATATTTCCAAATTTGCTGATGACACAAAACTAGGTGGGAATGTAAGCTGTGAGGAGGATGTAAGGAGGCCTCCAGGGGATTTGGACAGGCTAGGTGAATGGGCAAGAACATGGCAGATGGAATATAAGGTGAATAAATGTGAAGTAATCCACTTTGATAGAAAAAACAGAAAAGCAGAGTATTTCTTAAATGGTGAGTGGTTGGGAAGTGTTGATGTCCAAAGAGACTTGGGTGTCCTTGTTCATGAGTCACTAAAAGCTAGTATGTAGATGCAGCAAGCAATTAGGAAGGCAAATAGAATGTTGGCCTTCATCGCAAGGGGTTTTGAGTACAGGAGTAAGGAAGTCTTGCTGCAAATGTATAAAACCTTGGAGACACCGCACCTGGAATATTGTGTACGATTTTGGTCTCCTTATCTAAGGAAGGATATACTTGCCATAGAGGGAGTGCAACAGAGGTTCACCAGACGAATCCCTGGGAAGGCGGGATTATCTTATGAGGAGAGATTGAGGAAAGTGAGCCTGTATTCTCTAGAGTTTTGAAGCATGAGAGGTGATCTCATTGAAATGTACAAAATTCTTACAGGGCGTGACAGGATAGATGTGAATAAGATGTTTCCTTTGGCTTGTGAGTCTAGAACCAGGGGACACAGTCTCAGAATAAGGAGCAGGCCATTTAAGACTGAGATGAGGTGTAATTTCTTTACTCAGAGGGTCGTGAATCTGTGGAATTCTCTACCCCAGAGGGCAGTGGAAGTTCAATCATTGAGCATGTTCAAGACAGAAATCGATAGATTTCTGGATATTAATGACATCAAGGGATATGGGGATAGTAGGAAAAAATGGCATAGAGGTAGATGATCAGCCATGATCTGTTTGAATGGTGGAGCAGGCTCGAAGGGCCATATGGCCTAATCCTGCTCCTATTTCCTATGATCCTATAAAAATGTGCTGTGCCAAATGAGGATTTTTTAATTCATCAATTGGAAACATACATCAGACTTTTAATGAAAAAAAGGAGCTGGGATTCTATAATTAACTTTTAAAAAGCTGGCAACCAAATGGACACCAGGGGACACATCTGGAATTTGCATCTGAAATACCTCACGTTCCAGAACATAGAATTGGAGATGCATGTCTAACAGGAATCCCAGCCAGAACAATGCTTTGGCTAACTGAGTAGATTATCCAGATCACCCCCATTAACAGAACATTTAAAGCCATCTTGAAGCATTCATGAGTGGAGATGTCCCTCCAGGGGGTAACACTGACAATACCACTGAGACAGGTTTTCGGTTTTATTCTTTGGACCTCATTAAAAACAAAGGGGATTGAGAGAACCATGTGACCGTCTCCCCAGGCTGTGTAAAACTGGGAGTTTTGTTACACACAGCAGACAAGCTACTGGGACCTTGAAGCAGAGGCTTCATTTGCTAACCAGGCAGAACCCCAGTGGGATTGTATGTCTCTCTCTCTCTCTCCCGATGATATCACAGGTTTAAAAACCATCTGCGGCTGTGGACTATCAAAGTTTACAGATTGCTACAGAGAGACCCCAGGGGAAGAAAGCCACCTACAATTCTGTCTCCAAGAAAATCCTGAGCCAGGTAGGCTAGCCACAAGGCAAGACAACACGATCACAACTTCAGCTGCAAGACAACAACCGACTGTGTATTAATTTTTATTTGTTCTGGACTCTAATCCAAACCAAACTATTTCTTATCACTCTGTACTCTATTTGTGTTTATGATTCTCGTGTGCTTGTGTGACTGAAAGAGTAGTGTACTTTTATTATTTTATCTAGGTCGGGTTTAGTTTTTTTATGTACAATAAACTCACCTCTTTCCTGTTCAAACTCAAGAAAACCTGTCCGATTGGTTCTTTGCGATCACAACAAAGGTAAAAGGTAAAACACTCACTAAAGTGGTAAACACAATCACTGTTTAAAAAGGAATAAAACCTGTTGTGGTCAAACAAGAGGAAGGGTAAGAGGGGAGCCTGCTCACCTGATCGTAACACCTAGCAAGTGGAGACCGGAGCACCAGTTGTGAATTCTACATTGACATCCAGCTGGATTCTTGAATCTGGTAGGTGTGGGTGGCCCTTCACTCATCATATGGGTTGTGGGACCCCATAAAATCTTTCCGTCATATAGAACTAACCACCAGATTAGTTGATATAAAGATAGTTGCAGCCATGGAAGGAGTGATAATGTCGTGGCCTTTCAGATTTTTTATCAGTCTGCATATCTTTCCACTACTTCACAGTAATCTCTAAGGGAAGAGTGCAAAGAGACAAAAACAACACCAAAAAATCCTGAAGCGCTTCACGGTGGTGTAAGAAAAAAAGATGTCAAGCCAAAAAAGGCGCTATTAGGAGGGGTGACCAAAAGCTTGGTGTAAAAAGTGGATATTAAAGATTAGTTCTGATAGGCTTACAGAAGAGTGACACAAATTGTCCAGCAATTTGTGGATAATTAGAAGTCATATCTTTTTAACTCTGCACATTGCTGGATTTCTTATCAAATAATAACGGCAAGTGACATTAATGTGGCATTCTGAAATGTGACATCCCAGCAATTTCAGGCTATACAGTGTGGTGATATCTGAGGTGCGCTGCTGGCTCCACTGTGTTCTGTCCATTAAAATTAAGACATTTCAAATAACTAAAAATAGGAGAGAACATAATATTTTGGGATATGGTATTTGAGTAATTTGAGGCACAATGTAAGTTGAGCATGCTTAGAAGGTACAAGAGATTTCGGAACTATGGATTTCAAAGCTTTCCACCATTGGGTTAGTCTTCGCTTCATGTCTCAGTTTGTTGTGGACTGATTGATAGAAACTAATTATTATGATTAGTCCTCTACTCCATTATCATTGCATTATGTGATTGCCAGAATGGTAGAAGGTGAACTGACTGGACCTTGGTCTTTTCTCATCTAGCAATTCCTAAGTTTCTATGAAAGATAGGGAAAGGGAACACAAGAACACAAGAAATAGGAGCAGAAGTGACCATATGGCCCATCGAGCCTGCTCCACCATTCAATACGATCATGGCTGATCTTGGGCTTCAATTCCACTTTCCTGCCTGCTCCCCATATCCCTTGATTCCCTTCACAGGGAAGGTGAGATGGGCTGAGCTATGGATATTTCTATGGCAACTTCCATTGCAGCTCTATAGCAATCAGCTGAAGGCAAATTCAAGTGACAGCAGTTAGATGATGTCACTTTCTTGTGTGCATAGAATATTTAATTGGACATACCCCACAAGACGATCTGCAACTGGCAAAACTCATCCAGTGGCACAAGAAAAGCTGAATGACTGGCAACTTGGACTTAATGATATAATCTTTGGAGCCATGTCTCTGCTTAACCATTTCAGATGTGAGTCTGCCTTAAATATGGTAATAATTTCATAAGTCAGGGATCTGTATGTATAATATAGCTCAAGGGCCATTCTCAGTTTGCTTTTCCTTCACTTGTGGACCTTGGCATACTTGCTTCCCCATGTGCATCTGGGTCCCTATTCATAGCACATCCATATCACGAGTATTCAGTGCTGTTTCCTGGCTTAAGATTTAGTGTTATTTCCTCTTTATTTCTTGTTCGTCAACAAAAGAAGGTCAAAGGAATGTTATGCAATTCAGAGACATGATTATCCTACCTTCTGGACAGCAAGTGAAAGATCTGTATTGAGGTAGAACTGCTCAAAAGATATTGTGGGTGAAATTGGTCTGGACGGTGCACAAAACAGACGTTAGTGAATCGGCAGCCCATTTTTACAGCGATGGATTTTCTTTTCCAATGCAATCAATGGAAAAGAATACCGGGCCAGATGTAAAACAGGCTGCCAACTTGCCATGGCCCTTTTTGTGCAACCACCCAAGACGAATCTTATTGGTCTTTCTCACTAGTTCTGTAGTTTTTTTTTCTCTTTTGCTTTGAGGAGATGCCTGGTCTACACTTGATAACTGTTTATGCTAGTATGATTCAGATCAGGAGCTCAGGAGAATTGTTGGTGCAGGCCCACATCCCATCATATAGTGAGTAATTTATATTTAAATGCTCCATACCAACATTTGGCTTCCCTGGAAATAGGAGGGTAGTGTACATGATATAACAAATGCACAGTTTAAGACGTATGCTGATTTCTGAAAATGTTCACCACAATGTCTGAAAGCCTCATTAAATTATCATGTCAAATACTGGCAAAAAATTCCTTGAAATAATTCATCAAATATCCGTTATATCCCTAATAAGGTAAAATGCTTTATAAGAGTTTGCTTTTCCATAGTGTGAATACAATGACACAGCAGTATTATGTGAAACATGTTACCTGATAAGGATATTACTCGAAGACAGCGCCTCAGCAAATTTAACAGGAACACTGTTCAGTTTAAATTCCTTAATGCAACCAATGAAGTCATGTGTTTTTACTTGATCTGGGCGAAGGAGTATTGGGTCAATTGATTTGATTCCTCCAAATACCATATTATTTTTATCCAAATCCAGAGTTCTAAGAGTGAGACAAGACTGGAATGTATTAATTTGCAGAATTATCTTTGAATCATATAATATGTCATTATTTTCTTAAGGCTGATTGAACAGAAGAAAAATTTTTGAACAGCATAAAGCTAAATATTCATTGATACCTTTCTGTGCCTATGCCTGGAGTGCTTACAAAGCAGAACTGTGCTGGCTGATCGTTGGTGCAATTATCCACTGTCAGGGATCCAACCTGCAAATATAGCAAAAGAAAAACAAGCTGGTTGCTGCTCACTTCAAGAACAATACCAATGAAGTAAGTATGCTGCATCCCCCCACCATCCCCCAGACACAGAAATCCTTCTCCTCTGATTTACAGTCTGCTTTTGTTCTTTGCTATTAATGTTTAGAACACTCTGGCTTAAATTTTCGGAAACTGGTGCTGTGAGGAAAATGCTGACAGATAACAGTTATAAAATGTCTCTTTGTGGCGTTTAATTCCCCACAATTGGCCTTTTTGACTCAGACTGGCAACTTATTGCTAATTTTTTGCTGTGGGTTCATGGCCATTAAAATATAGATTGCAACATCCGACATCCAGAGTCATAAGACATTTATGTCCCATCAGTTTGGCTGGATTACAGCTCAGGCCACAAAAGTGAAAGCCCAGTGTTGTTGAACTCTTCAGCTCCCCTGCAAACATTTTAACTAAATCTTTTGTTCCAATTTTTGTGCTTCATTTATGGTTCGCCCAATAGGAGGTCATGTCAATGCCAAGAAAGCTCTAACTGAGCACATTACAAAATAGTAATGAGGTATTTTGCATTGGAAAACACCATTTCTGTTCTTTCATTTCTATTCCTGCAGCTCAGAACTGAATCAAATACATTTATAAAGAGCAGAGATAAGCAAAACACTCAGAACACAAAAGTAAACCTCCAAGAATAATGTAAAATATAGTTTGCATTAGTACAGCCTTTTAAAAATTGATCCCTTTTTGTTTCTTTATGCTAAATAATTTATCTAGTTGTTAGCAATATGATTATATCATTTAGTCTTTATTGCACTCAGTCATCTTAAGGTTTACTCAGTTAAATGTGAACCCTCTCAACTGAGCAGAACACAGCATGTGTTTCAGCTATGACGAATTTATCTATCATTTAGACAATTATGTAACTGGTTTATCATTCATTTATTTCTTAATATGCGCTAATTAAATTTGCACCATGCTATTAAATACATAGTTTTCTCTGAACTAAACACTATCCAAAAGCGTAATATTGCAACTAACCAAATAATAAAATGTGCAGGATTTTCTCATAAGAAATATGATTATCGCAGTCTATAAAGGTAGTAGAGAAATAGTCGTTTCTGATGGTTAGTTTGAAATAGCCCTGAAGGAATTCGTGGCAATTGCCGCAAATCGTTTTGCTTCCCATTATTGTAAAAACTGTACTCCTGTAAAAGATTTTCATTTGTGAGGTTTGATTTTTTAAGAATATTGAGATGTTCATTAGATTTGAATTTCATGTTCTAACAGTTAAATGCCTTTATTACGTTAACTTCGTTTTTCTGCTTCGATCTATTTCAGTTCAGACCTGCACCACCCACCAGATGAGGGAGCAAGTAGTTGAACTACTCCAAAGCCTTTCAGAATCCTTCTATAATTCTCCCTGAGGGGCATGTGAGTCATCTCCTCCTTTGTAGTATGATGCTCTGTAACTTCTCCCTGAGGGATGTACGAGACCACATCAGGGTGACTCACCCTCTGATTTTTCCTTGACTTGTGCTGCACTGTAATTGGTCACTAAGGGGCGCCTCAAGGTGACTTATGTTCAATTTTTCCTCCATGTTGAGATGTGTCTGGCCTCCATTCAATAGCTTCCTGAGAGACTGGGGACTCATTGTGGGGGGAATCACAGGAGTGAACTCATGTCGTACTATTCTGTCTCACAGAATATTCATGCTTCAAGCCATTGCATCATCACCCTGCCTTATAGGCAATGTATTTTTAACATTTTGCATTAATTGCTACATTTCAATAAGCTGAAAAATCCTCATTAATATAAAGGCATTTTACAGTGATTAACAATAGTGATGCATCACGCGATTAAAACACTACATATTTGTCTAACACAATCATTTAAAAAGACTAAATCTCATGAGATTATGTCAGATAAGTCTTGTGATCCTGTGCAGAATCATAGAGTGTGATTCCAAAATCTGTGTTTTGTACAAAGCAGAACTAACATGATGTCATGCACATAGTAGAAATACCATGAAAATACATCTACAAAATCTCAATGACCTAAAATCTGAGAATCAATGCAGTTTAACTCAGGGTTCTTTCTTTTGGGCCTGCTTATCTCGAGAGACAATGGATACGCGCCTGGAGGTGGTCAGTGGTTTGTGAAGCAGCGCCTGGAGTGGCTATAAAGGCCAATTCTGGAGTGACAGGCTCTTCCACAGGTGCTGCAGAGAAATTTGGGTAAACCACAGTATAAAGGATTGATTAATATGTAGAAAAACCTAAGCAATGAGAGTAGAGCCTCACGTCTGATGGGTTTGACTTGCTATTAAACAAACACAAAACCTAGAGGTGCAGAGCACCAGCTGCTTGCAGTACAGACAATAATGTGTTCATTCTCAGTTCCATGATCACGATTACCCAGTCTTTATTAATTTTACTCTTTTGTGTTTAACCCTATGAGTACTGAAGACAGATTTTACTGGATCTCTAGGTTATCTTTATAAAAATGTATAGAAATACATATATTAATGTTTACAGACTTTTTGTAAGAGATATGATTTTATCATCTTTCTTTTGAAAGCCGTGTCATTATAAAGCATTCCATAGATTGGTACGGCCGTGAAATGACATAATATCCTGAGTGGAGACAGGTATATCTGAGTAACAATTACTTCTGGGAATTGAAGCTGTCAACTTGTGGCTGGGCTATAAGTAGTCAAATGCTTGCACTACTCTTTGCCCAGCTCCTTGTCCCTTTCTGGTTGGTCATGGTTGGTTATCTCGATAGTTTATGCATTTCCTCTGAAATGAATAAGTATGGCTGCAAAGTCATAGAAATAGTTGTGGCTCACTCACCGACTCAACTGTACTGGAAATGTGAGAACTCATGCAAGCGAGGGGAAAACAAGGCAGGAATTGGAGGAGGAAGTGTAATCGTGCTTCTGAACCAAAGTTGTAAAGCAAACAATAAAACTGGTAATTTAAAACAGTAGAGGGCTGCGTTTTTTCATTTTTATGTATATGATAAAAAGATAATGGATGCATTTGTTAAGGGATGATTAAACAGCGTAAACTAGATAGGCAGGCAGTTAAAATCACCCAGGAGATTTGCCTGCCAATGTCCATTCTCCTTCTCCAATCTTCCATTTTAACCGGCTCAGATGGGAAGGATATCTGCTGTATACTGGTGGGATCTTTCTTTAAATATGCAGGTTGGGCTCTGCTGACATCACTGTGCCGACCTCTATTTTAACCGGTGGCCTGAGTTGGGCAAGCTGTTGTGGATTTCCTGCCAGGTGAACTGGGTCCAGAAGAGGCACAAACAGGTGGGGCCAGGAGAAATAGGAGCACAAATCGTGGTCCTATGACATATATTAGACCCTAATTGCCATTTTAGGATAGAACTGGATGGAGTGTGTGTCTAACCTACAGCTGAGGAGGCCCCATTAGGTAAGTTTTATTTACCAATTATTTTGGTGAGGCCAGGAGGAGCAGAAGTGTAATTTGGACACCATCTGTGATCGTAGATGCGCGAGGGCTTACTCCCGCTGATTGCTGGCTGGCCTCTGGACTGACCAATACTAGAGTGGCCTGAATCCAGAGAACTGCATCTTAAATGAGGCCCAGACCTCAAAATATATCTGGCCTCTACACCCCTCTTCACAGTTGGTCAGTCAGCATGCTCCTCCAGTCAGGTGCCCAAAAATTAAAATCTACTGTTTTGTTGCTACAGATTTGATAGTTCTGGAACAGCCTCAATTGATGTGAACATATGAACATACAAAATTGGTGAGCTGGAAAAGACCAGCTGCAATACATTAGTCTCATGGTTTAGCATCCAATTTAAGCCTGAGTGCAAACACTGCATTTTTATTTGGCTCAGGAGTTAACTTGTAGCCTACAACATTATTTCTGCCTGACAATCTGAAAAATGACTTTAATCACTTGGTACTTAGAAAGGCCGTGTTTTCTAAATGAGGACTCTGTTGAAATTTACACTGTGATACATGTCAGTGTTTGATCAAATAATGTCATAAATAATCTCCTAGTAATTACTGGTCTTGTGGTTCTTGTTGGCAGAATTATATGCACTGAAGAAAGCCTGAGGTCTGGTCTGTCAGTGCTAAGTTACATGATGTCAGCCAGCACAGTGGTGGGGGTGGGGGTGGGAGCAGGTGATGAAAATCTAGGCTAGATCAACTCACCTCCTTACAGCTCAGATTGGTCAATCAGTTACCCAGATCACCCTTCTCCCTTAACTGGAGGTAAGATGGGTCTCCTTGGGGTTGTGTTATCCCCAGATTGGCATGCACTGTGACAGTAGATTGGAACTGAGTCAACTCTCATTGACAGCATTAAAAGAAAAATTGTTCTTGGGATGTGGGTGATGCTGGCAAGCCAGTACTTATTGCCCGCCCTTAGTTGAACTGGGCACATTAAACTCAACCGCATAGTGTGGGACTGGATGTGGCATATGTAAGCCAGACCAAGTAGGATTTTTGCAATAATCTAGCCACTTTCATAACCATCTTTTGGCACAAATCCACAAATTACAAAATTCATTTTGTTTTTATTCTTTCATGGGATGTGGGCACTGCTGGCAAGGCCAGCATTTGTTGCCCATCCTTAATTGCCCTTGACAACTGAGTGGCTTGCTAGGCCATTTCAGAAGGCAATTAAGAGTCAACCACACTGCTGTGGGTCTGGAGTAACATGTAGGCCAGACCAGGACAGCAGACTTCCATTTCCAAAGGACATTTGTGAACCAGGTGGGTTTTTATGACAATCAATGATAGCTTCATGGCACCATTACTGAGACTAGCTTTCACTCCCAGATTTTTATTAATTAATTGAATTTAAATTCCACCAGCTGCTATGGGGGTATTTGAACCCATGCCTCCAGATTACTAGCTCAGGGACAGTATCATTACAACACAATTTGATACGTGAGCCAAGCAGATCTGGAAAACTCCAGACAAATGCTAACGATTGACCAGCCACTCTGGGTCATCAATTAGAACTGGAGGGGTGCACTTAACAGCAGGGATGGAGTTCCCTCAAAAGCCTTCAAATAACTCCTCAGGGCAACACTCTAATGGTAGTTTAGTCCTAACTGGATAAGTGGAGGACCACCATTGTTGGTAAGCGACACCATTTAGATTGTAGATTGTAATAGAATTCCTGCACATACTTGAAGACATCTAAGATTTGCCAGACTGCACCTAAATTTAGGAAATTGGGATGTGCCCCTATGGGCAGAGTGTGCACTTGGGGAAATAAAAATTCCACCTGTGAGGATTTTTCTATACAGGTAAAAAGAAGAAAATGTTTGGAAGTACAAACTAGATCTATCAGCATATTGAACAGTGAGCTCAAAGTTAAGCTGCATAGTGCCCGTATTTTCAGCACTATGGGTGCTGTTTCGCATTGAAAATGGTGTCCATGATGAAAGTGCACACTTGTGATGCTGGTCACACTGGATGCCATTTTGGTGAGGCCATCAGTGTGGCTGTAGGGAGCTGGAAGTACACAGAGTAGACAGATCATAACATCATAAGTGTGCAACCCTGATTTAACATCAGCAGTGCCATTTCCAACCTGAATGCTCCAGCTCTCTTAACCTCACACAGTTGAACATGCGGTCAGCAGCATGAAAGACCACCCACTAGCAATATTTAAAGAGATCATCAACCACTTTCAGGTTTGTTGCTGATTGATTTCTACTGGTTGTGGCTGAATTTGTAGAAGTGATAAGTGGTTTGTACTGCTGCTTAAAGTTAAAGTTCAATTGGAGTGGTGTGACACATGCTGAAGGCCTTGGTTCTGATTTCATGGGTTCTGCTTGGAGCACTTGCCCCCAGTCAAGAGTTCTGTAGTTTCTATACCCCTTGGCCTGCAGCATGACAGGGTGAATGAGCAAACTCAATACAGAGGAGGACAAGCTGCTCAGAGACAGAGGTGGAGTGAGGAGAAGGATACAAAGCAGGAGATCAAATCAACCCAGGGTCTTCAGGGTGCAATTCCCTACCTCAACCTCAGCGAGGAGCAAGGGGCTGGATTTTAAAATCGGTGGTGGGTGAAAAAAATGGTGACCCGCACACACGGGCCGCACATTATGGAGCCGCCGCGATTCCAAAAGCGGCGGCTCATTAGCCCCCCAATGATGCAGAGGGGGCCGGCTGCATTCAGACAGATCCAATTAAAAAACCTTTGTGCTGGAGTTGTGAAGCCAGTGCAGGAACTCCTGAACGACACTGTGAACCCAGGACACCAGCAAGGCACAGGCGATGGCAGAGGAGCGAGGAAGGGTGGCCCCACGGTTCAGTGATGCCTCCCTGCTCAGTCTCCTCCAGGCTGCACGGGCAAGGCGGGAGATCCTTTTCCCCAGCGATGGCAAGAAGAGGCCCTCCTGTCTCACCAAGAAAGCCTGGATGGAGATTGCAGAGGAGGTAAGCTGCCGTGGGGTCACCCACCGTGACAGGGTCCAGTGCCGCAAGAGGACGAACGATCTCATTTACTCGGCAAAGGTAAGTGGCACTTTTTTTGGGGCCCCATCTGACCTGGGTTTGCCCACACAGAGTGGCACATGGGTGCCACTGCTGTGTCAAACACAGGGAGGCTGGGCGGGGAGGATTGATCCCACATGGGTGGCTGCATGTGTGAAAGAACCCACCCTCATTTGCACTCCAGAGCATGGCACCTACATGATAGGCTGAGTCTGTCTGACACACTGACTGTCACCCACCTTTTGTTGTAGTGCCCCTATTGTGCAAAGCGCCATGTTGCTGTATGTCAATGTTTAAGATCTGCACCCTTGCTCTTCCAGGCAAAGAGTGCGCACAATGTGAGGGAGTCCTCCAGGACTGGAGGAGGAATGCTGGACTTCCGACCACTGAGCCAGGCTGAGGGGGAGGCCCTCAAACTACCTGGCGGTCAAGGAGGACGTCCAATTTCAGAAGTGGAGCTTGGCTTCGGGGTGAACATTCATCTCTTTGGCAAATGCTATTATTATCAGAAACATTACGTTATTGAACACACTGCTGTCATATTAGTGATATGTACACCCAAAGAACCTAAAACTGTGCTCTTCACATTGTATCTTGCAGAGTGACACTCTAGGGTGAGATCAGAGGACCCAGAGAGTGCTGCCACCTCTGAGGCAGAGACAATCTCAGAGGAAGCAATGTCCCATGACACTCACCTCGGTGGGAATGCGTTCGGCTTTAGAGTCTGAGTAACAAGCTGGTGAGAGCACCACACACGTGCCCGAGCAGCTGGCTGAGGCTGAGACAGCCGAGGCCTCTGACAGTCAGAGGACTGTGGGTGGCCAGGCTCCTGCTGAGCCCCAGGTTGATGATGACTCTCTGGTGTCGACAGCACAGGGCATGCTGGAGTCGCAGGGAGAGAGAAGGCAACATCTGGCGGGGATGCCACAGACCATGCGCAGCCATGAGAGGACGATGGGGGAGTCCATCCAGACCATGACAGCTGCCTTGTCCCAAGCAAATGAGTGCATGGCTCCCTCCACTGAGAGGATGGCAACCCTCATGGAGAGCCACATCCCACAGATGTGCGCTGACCTGCAAACCATCGCTTCGGTTAAGAGCTGGATGCAGCAGTGGCTAAGCGAGAGAGGGACCAGGGGCCTGGAGAGTGTTTCTGCTCCTGGTCCTTCTCAGGAGAGCAGATAGGTTCCCACGAGCCTTGAGAGGGAGGAGGAAAGCCAACTGTCCATATGTGGGGTTTCCCCTCAGGGTGATTCCAATGTGGACACCGGCTTCTCAGCCCCTCCGCCGGTGAGTCCAGCTCCAGCAGGCACGACGTCTGAGGAGACCACTGTACTGGTGCAGGAGGCCCTCAGACAGCCGGGGCTCTCCAGGCCTTGTGTGCCCAGAGGATGACTGCCGGTCATCACAGGACAAGGGGCATCCTGAACAGCAGCCTGACTCCAGTCAAGCTGCTAGCGCAGAGGTTGCACAGAGAAAGAGCACCTGCAAGTGGGTAAAAAAGACACAATGACACATATGGATTTTCATGGGTACAACGTATATCTTTTGTTGACTTCTCATTCAATGTGTTTTTCTAACAGATGTCTTCTTTCTACTGTGTTAATGATGCATGCTAGCATGTGCCGACTATGTCTCCTCCCATGACATCATTGACCTGCAGCAATGCCAATGTATGGAAAAACATCATCGCCATGCCAGTATGCATGATGAATGCACTGCATGGGTGCAGTCACATGGGCAATGGCTCAGTCATCTGCTGCCAGTAATAGTGGTGACACAAATGTCACAGATGCAGGAGACTGCCTACCAGATGCAGCACGGTGATGTGTGAGATGGGGAGCATATTCTGCTCCTCAGGTATAGTGGAAGCGCTCAGCAATAAGGCGTTGCCGAGCATCCCTTGCTCTTTGCTCGCCCTGTCTGCGATGCCTCCATGATCTCCCTCTTCCCATGTGGGTATACTGCTGCAGCTTCTCTGCGTCCTCATCGTGTGAGCATGTCTCCTGCTCGTGTCTCTACTTTTCCTGCAATGCCTCCCCCCTCTGTATTGTAAAGTTGCCCAGAGCACATACACAAAATGATGCGCGCTACCCTTTCTGGTGAGTACTGTAGGGCCCCACCCAATCTCTCCAGGCAGCGGAAGCACAACTTCAGCATGCCGATGGCCTGCTCGATGGTAGTTCATGTCGAGCCCTGGCAGATGTTGTATCTCTCCTCTGCATCACTGGTGGGGTTTCTCACTGGTGTCAGGAGCCATGTCTGCAAGGGGTAGCCCTTGTCCCCAAGACGCCACCCCTGGATCTGAGCTGCTGCAGTGAAGAGCATTGGCACCTGGGACCGTTACAGGATGAATGAGTCATGGAAGCTGCCAGGAAAGCGGGGACACACTTGCATGAAGCGTTTCCTGCAGTCCCAGACTAGCTGCAGTTGAGTGAGTAGAAGCCCTTTCTATTCAGCCATGCAGCTTCTTGTCCGACTGGAGCCATGCGTGCAGTGGGTGGTCCCTTGCATCTGTGGGACTCCCGCGATAGCCCCAAATCTGACAGCCCTTTGGGCCTGACTCTCAGGGTCTATCCTGAAGCACACATAGTCACCGGTCCTCCTGTACAAGGCATCGGTGACCTCCCTGATACAGCTGTGCACTGCTGACTGTGAAACGCCACACAGGTCACCAGTGGATCCCTGGAATGATGCGGAGTTGCAGAAGGTAAGAGCCGTGGTGACTTTGAGGGCCACAGGGATTGGGTGTCCAGCAAACCTATTGGCTATAGGTCATCATTCAGCAGGGCACAGAGATGTGTCATCGCCACTCTGGAAATCCAATCACCTCTGACACTGGCACTCCGACATCTGCAGGTATGTCATGTGTGACCTGTAGACCTGCTGTCTTCTCAGGCCTCGAAAGTGCCTTGGTAGCTGCTGCTGCTCCCTTCCATGAGCTTCCACCTGGGCTGTGCCTGCCTGTTAGTTCGGTTCTGGTAGATATGGCTCCTCTCGGAACTTGGCTCAAGAAAGACAGGATGGACGAGCCCCAGCTGAACGCTGCAGGTGAACTCGGTGCCTTCAGTGGATCAATGGCACCTATCAATGCAGATAGTGATGTACATTGGTGCTTCAGCTGCGTTCCATCATCACCTATATGGTGATACGAGCTTCGCATGAAAGCGAGACAGCATGAGCACGGTCATGTTATGGACGTTGTGAGGATACAACCAACGGCCACATGACCTTTGACCCCAGACCATTTTTGGCACGTACCCCACACAGAAGAGGTCATGGAATGCTCTTGCTCCCCTTCCCCAAACAATGTTGGCCGAATGCAGCAGACCCCTTCACCACCATGCCAGGTGAGAGTGACTGCCCTTGACATCAAGGCAGTATTTGACCGAGTATGGCATCAAGGAGCCCTAGCAAAACTGGAGTCAATGGGAATCAGAGGGAAAACTCTCCGCTGGTTGGAATTGTACCTAGCGCAAAGGACGATGGTAGTGGTTGTTGGAGGTCAATCATCACAGCTCCAGGACATCACTGCAGGAGTTCCTTAGGGTAGTGTCCCAGACCCCAACATCTTCAGCTGCTTCATCAATGACCTGCCGTCAATCATAAGGTCAGAAGTGGGGATGTTCGCTGGTGATTGCACAATATTCAGCACCATTTGCGACTCCTCAGATATGAAGCAGTCCATGTTGAAATGCAGCAAGACCTGGACAATATCCAGGCTTGGGCTGATAAGTGGCAAGTAACATTCGCGCCACACAAGTGCCAGGCAATGACCATCTCCAACAAGACAGAATCTAACCATCTCCCCTTGACTTTCAATGGCATTACAATCGCTGAATCCCCCACTATCAACATCTTGGGGGTTACCATTGACCAGAAACTGAACTGGACCAGCCATATAAATACTGTGGCTATAAGAGCTGGTCAGAGTCTAGGAATGCTGCGGCGAGTAACTCGCCTCCTGACTCCCCAAAGCCTGTCCACCATCTACAAGGCACAAGTCAGGAGTGTGATGGAATACTCTCCACTTGCCCGGCTGAGTGCAGCTCCAACAACACTCAAGAAGCTCGACACCATCCAGGACAAAGCAGCTCTCTTGATTGGCACCCCGTCCACAAAAAACATTCACTCCCTCTACCACTGATGCACTGTGGCAGCAGTATGTACCATCTACAAGATGCACTGCAGCAATGCACCAAGGCTCCTCAGACAGCACCTTCCAAACCCGCGACCTCTACCAACTAGAAAGACAAGGGCAGCACTTGCAGGTTCTCCTCCAAGTCACACACCATCCTGACTTGGAACTATATCGCCGTTCCTTCACTGTCGCTGGGTCAAAATCCTGGAACTCCCTTCCTAACAGCACTGTGGGTGTACCTACTCCACATGGACTGCAGCGGTTCAAGAAGGCAGCTCACCACCACCTTCTCATGGGCAATTAGGGATGGGCAATAAATGCTGGCCTGGCCAGTGACGCTCACATCACATAAAACAAATTTAAAAACTGCTAGCGTGCGCAGAGTGATCCCCTTTACATTAGAAGGGCACGGGATCCCTCCCTTATTTCCTGCAGAATTATGTCCCTGTCATCGGAGACCCCCACCCACCTTCAGCAGCTCCGAGGAGTGTCGCTTCGTTGCCGTCAGCTTTTCACGTCCGAATTAAGATCTCAATCTGCTGCCTGAATTGTTGAGGCCTGCATATTAATGAATGGTAAGTATCGATTTACATATCTTAATGTGGGTCTCATCGCCAAGCGGCAGGGGGCCGCCACAGGGCCTCGCCGCCGCCGCCAAGATCAGGATGGGGCTTGCCGGCGCGGGGTCGGTGGCCGTCCTCATTCGTTCCTATTTTAATGGCCCCCCGCCACCGCAGCCGGCATCGGAGACCCTATAAAATCCAACCCAATGTGTCAGACGTCTCCACTTCACTAAGCAAGTGCTCACTGAAATCTGCTACCTGTTGCAGTCCACACTCCAGCCTCACAGCAGGGCGAGGATGGCATTGCCAGTGGCTCTGAAGGTGATTGTGGCCATGAGGTTTTACACTTTGGGCTCCTTCCAGGCTGGAGTAGGGGACGTTTGCAACATCTCCCAGTTTGCTGTTCACGTTGCATCAGGGGGGATACTGAGGCTCTTTATCAAAAGAGAGCTGAATATTTTTCATTCTCTCTTGCCGAAGAGAAGCAGGTGGAGCGAGCCTGAGGCTTTCCGAGGACTGCAGGTTTCCCCAAGGTGCTGGATGCCATTGGTTGTGCACACATTGATTTGCGGGCAACACATGAAAATTCAGAGATGTACCGCTGCAACCAGAAGTGATTCTGTTCTCTCAATGTCCAGCTGCTGAGTGACTATACAGCCCATCGTGCAGCTCAATGCCTGGGATCCTCACAGCAGTTAGAATGCCTTCATTCTGTGGCAGTCTGCCATTGCATCTCCATTTGAGCCACCACGTGAAACCGGAGGATGACTACTGGACGGCAAGGGCTAGCTGCTGACCCCCTGGTTCCTGACTGCAGTGCACAACCCACACACATGTGGGCAGCGTGTATATAATGAAAGCCATGTTGCCACACAAAATATGATACAGCAGCCCATTGGCATGCTGAAACAACACCTCTGCTGCCTGGACTGCTTTGTAGGAGCTCTGCAGTACCTTCCAGAGGGTGTGTCAAGATTCATGGTGGTCTGCTGCATCCTGCACAACCTCGTCATCATGAGTGCTCAGCCCTTGCTACTAGGAATACAGCATGCAACTGATGGGAAAGAAGAAGAGGAAACTAACACATCCCCTTTCTGGACAGCTTGTGATCTGTTCATCTGGCTGCGGTATCAGTGAACGCAACCCAAATTCCCCATTCTACTAATCACCCATGTTCATTCCCTTAGTGCTTGTCTTCCATGTGCCCTTGCCTGCCCCAGTGGTCCTACACAGTGCTACCCCAGTGGTTACAGCATGACTGCAGAAGGCTGCTTACTTTCAGTGGTGGAGACTGCATATGGCTTTGGAGGATGACCTCAAACAGCTCTGGACCTAGAAGGCTCAGCTTTGGACTGTACCATCTCAGCATGGGTGGCAGTAGTCTGGGCTGACTGGCTGAGAGCAAGGGCACTGACAGATTGGCAGTGGTGGGAGCACAAATGCTGCCATCCTGACAGAGGACAGCTTGTTGGTGTTCCACAGAGCCACTGCCACTCCCACGACACAGCACCTCAACAAACCTAGCAATGTCTTGGGGGACAGATTGCTGGACTGCCGTGACACCCTGCAAGCCTCTTTGATATTTGCAGCCATGATGCCAGCTGTCTGATCTTGCACAATTTCAGCCTGAGCTTCCACTGCAGCATACAGACATTGAGTGGGCTTCTGGTTGTGCTGCAATGGAGGCTGAGACATTGGCTAGCAGAAGCTGCATCATGGGTTCACTGGTGTTCTCATGGAGCTGGCCACAACTTCCATGCTGGATAGGATGGGCTGCAATCTCTGCAAAAGGCCCTGTGCCAAGTTGGTGCCAAACTCCTCCATGCTCTGTGACATTGACCACAGGTCTGTCAATGAACTGAGAATTCCAGTCTACTTACCCATCAGCCTTCTTCTGTACGCTGCCGAATCAAAGTCCTTATCCGATCCCTCTGTAGCAGAACTCATGGCAATCTCACCTTCTGGCGAGCTGGCACCTGCGTTACCCTTGTCCCCTGCCATGCCTGCATCCCACTTGTGCCCGGTGTCGCACTAAATATAGAACCCACCTCTAAGCAACCCTCTACTGTATGCACAGTTTCTGAGCTGGTGAGCAAGTTTGAGACTGAGTGACAATATTTCTTCATTATCACTGTCTTCCTGCTCTTCCACCTCTTGCTTTTCCACTGCTCCCTGGCCAGGTGGCAGTCCTTGGGATCTGAAGGGAGAAAGGCACAAGGGTAGGGTTGTGGTGAGGGGAGGGAGGAAAATAAGAGGTGCATGAATATATCATGTGCAGCTTGTAAATCAGAAGAGATTGTGGGATGAGAGGGAAGTGGAATATGAGAAGGAGGATTAGGAATAAGGATGTAGTCATCTTCAATTTATTCAGCTCTACCACTGGCCAAGAACTCAGCAATGGCCACTCCTATGATAGAGCGCACCATCTCTTTTACATGTAACCGTGCTAGTTCCCGCCGGTTAGTTGCTGCTGCCTTTGGTTATGTGCCACCTTGTCCTGCAAGAGACAGAGACGTGTGTCAGTGAGTGTGGTGCAATGTGTTTGGGTGATATGCCTGTCATGGTTGAATAGCTGGCAAAGAGTGCAAGCTGTGTGATGCGGATGTGGCTTGCAGCAGTACTAAGTACATGAAGGTGTGGTGAAGCCATGAATGTGAGGTATGAGTCATGATTGATGGAGATTGTTGGTAGGTGTGTGAGGAAAGGTGGTGAATTAAAGACTGTGTGAGGCTAGAGGTTCAGTTGTAAGGATATGGATTTTTTAAGATTAATTCACTGACCTTGACCACTTGTGTGAGATCATTAAACTTCTTGCCACACTGCATCCAGGTCCTCAGGGTTACTTGCATTGTCTTTTCAGTGTTTTCTGGAGTGGCTCCTTGCCTCTTGTGGGGGTAAAGGACATTTCTCTTCCTGCTCACCTCCTGCACCAGGGCCGCATCAGAGAACCTTGGAGCACAGTCTCTGTCATTTTGCCTCATTACTCAGTGTTCTTCCTGCTCAGAATGCTTTGGCTAGCCACTTTCAGCATCTGTTCCAGCCAGGATGCGCCTCCCCTTTAAGAGGTGCGGCTAGCTTTAAGTGGTGTTAGTCTTGCATGAACTTGGGCCACTGCTGAGGCATACAGTCACACAACAGTTCACTTAGCACTGGGCTGCACACAATAATGATGTAAATCAGCAGGCAGTACGATGCTGCCTGCATCCGAAGGAACGGGCGCGTGTTAATTGCGCATCGTGATCCCATGACTTTTGTTGGGGGCTATCCAGTTTTCCCCCAGTATCTCACCAGTGCCGTCTGCACCTTTCTGGTTTGAATACTGACTTTACTAACTTCAGACCTTAGCTATCTCCCATTTTCTAGTCTGTCTCTTCCGTCCACCTTCTACTTCATTTCCTTTTTGTTGTTGTGTATTTTTGCCATGTTTGTTCACCAGCTCCCCTGAATACTTTTACACCATTTTGTTCTTTGAATGATTTTTTTACTACCCCATAACTGAGGTACCATTGTTTTCCCATCCACTGGTATTCATCTCTTTTTGGCTTTTTGTTTTGTTTGCAATTAAATCCACTAATTGCTTCTTGGTGACAGGAGTCCACATCCTGGCTCTTAAACGCATTAACCCAAAAACTCATGTTAGCTCAATTACAAATATAGCCCTTGATTCAACTATTAATCACAATAGAATTTAAAGTTAACATTCAAATTAATCTGGGTTTGAGATTTTGAATCCTCACCCACTAGAGGGCAGGTAGCACATCACACTTTACATCTTTGGACTTTAGTAACGTCCTTTATTAAAGGCCTGGAAAGCTCAAGAGAACAAGGTGACATCAAGGTTGAAAATATTTTCTCATCCTGTTCGTTTTACGTCCGCCATTTGTATTGTTCTCATCATCCAAAATTATATTAATTCAGAATTTGACTTTGGTGCTCATCTAGTTTTGAGTAATTTTGAGTAAACATCAAAAATTGGAATCTATAACTAGGAACGGGGAGAAGATGCATAATTTTTGTTACCATAACTTTCCTTACATTAATGGTATAATTCTTTTGCAATACACTGCCACATTTTGATGGTAGTCATGTCAATGCAGCACAAATTATATCATGACCAATCACAGCCAAAGGGTACGTGTGGCTCCAGGAAATGGGGCCAAGACCTGCATCAACAGGAGCAGGCTGGATGCTGCAGTTTTTAAATTTTACAGGGAAAGGTGTCAAGAGCCTAAAAATAATGGGAAAAAATAAATTAACTGCAAATATTTAAAATAGAAAGTTAAAACTTTAAAATAAAGTTGAGAATACACTTAACCTCTCAGAAAAAATGGTGTCAAACGTCAGAGGAACAGTTCAGGTTTTGTCACCAAAGTCACTCAGTAGCCAACTCATGTCATTACAGCATGATAATTTATTTAGGAAAAGCCCATTATAAATGCATATGTAGGAATTTATTATGGGGAAAATAAGCCTAAAACGTATGAAATAAACCTGACAACAGCAAGACGAGAGGTTCATACAGCAAGCAAGTGCAGACGTATGATTTTTTTTAACAAGATAGAGGTAGATAGATGTATCATATTGTGAAAATGTTCTTACCTTCCCCATTCTAGTTGCAGAAATCTTGTGAAACTGTCCATCTGCTACTTGCTGGTCAGTTACCAGCCTAACGATTCCATTTCCAAGATTATAGGAAAACTCCACTTTACCATTTACTATTTCCAGTGCAAGAAATTCACCCTCTGCACCTTCTTTGTTGTCATAGTTATATAGGAGCAGGGAATTTTCTTTTATCGTAGTAAATTCCACATAAATCATATTATTTCTAGGATCAAGAGAAGGGAGTTCCATGTAGGAGAGCTCTTCAAACCCAAGGCTGGTTATGTCACATTCATTCCCACTAGTACCTGTTTGGAAGAGATGGGATAAAATATTGGAAAAAATTGTAGAAGGACAAAACCATCAGGCTATTTACATAGGCAATGGGAAAATGTTTATGGCAATGTATTGGAAACATAATCTGCATCCAGTTCCCAATAGCTCACATTACAAAACCAATACTTTGTTAGAAATCACACGCAGGCAGGAAATAGAACAATGTCTTCTGGGGTTAATTCTAGCCTCTGGAACGGGCTGAATGGCCTTCCTTCTGTGCTATGTGATTCTATGATAAATTAATTTTTGACAATATCTACAACTCATCACGATACAAATTCAGATGAAGATAATTTTGATGTAAGAGAGCACTTACCAAATGGGCATCTGCAACTGTATCCATTGGGAAGATTGACACATGTTCCATGGTTCAGGCAAGGTGACATTACGCAGTAGTTTATAGCTGTTTGGCACAATTTACCTGTAACAAACCTCTGTTATATTATTATTATAGAACAATATAGTCTACTCCACTAAATAAATTTTTCTTAAATAACTTTCATGTCTAGAAAACTATATTGAAAGTGAACTGTCTTGAAACTACATAACTATTGTGAAACACTAATGTGAGGTGCAAAGGAGTTGTAAGGTATGAGTTCACGTGTATGAAACTCCATACTGAGAATTTCTGGTCAGGGTGAACATCCTCACAATTCAGGGATGATTAGTATATGGAAAAAGGGGAATGAAGCCGAGAAAACAAATAATGCCCAGACCCCTTTTTCAGACTGCACAGCAGGTGGCTCAAGAGTAGCATTAAGGCCTAACTTCTTGGCTGGGGAATTGTATTTATGAAGAAAAAGAGGTTTTGGAGGGGAGATTGATCGTGTCTGACAAGAGGGAACTATTGAAAACATCAATTACAAAAGGGCCAGGAAGGCGAATAGATTGATCAGGAGTTGCTTGGTAAGAGTATAAAGAGACTAGGAGATGGGTCTAATGACCTTTCTGAAGGTAGGGGACAGATGGGAGAGGAAGTACAGGAAGATAGGATTTCAGCACTGAAGTGCTGGGAGCTGGGAAGTGAGCAGGGGGCTTGGGGAAGATGAAAGGACGAATGGTCTCTATCTTGATAATGAAGGAATTCGTTATCCCCTCACACTTTGTTTGAGGTGAGGATGGAAGAGCAAGAAAGAGAGAGATTTATGGTATTGTATGCCATGGAGAAAGAGCCTGTCCAACCTGATCCTGAAATAGCAGGTGGTTATGGCTGAGGAGAATGGAACAGAGTAGATTTTGCTGTGGTAAAGCCAGATCTGGCAATGAATGGCAAGGTCAGTTGTATGGCAGGTATGTTTGAGCTTATGTCACTGCAACGAAGGTGCGGACTGTACCAAGGACATGATAGAGGAAAGTGATAGTGATTTGTTTTAGTGGGAACAGAGACTTTGAATACATAGGTGAGGAAATGGTTCAGTAAGTTGACAACAGCAGAGGTATCATTACAAGTGAAGGGACAAAGATGAGGGAATTAACAATCTGGGAGTAAAATTGTAAAGGACCTGGGGGAGAGTTTTTTCCATGTGAGGTGAAGGTGAGAAGATGAGAAAATGATCCAAGATAATCTATACAACATTTACATACTATTTGTACTTGAGCATAATGATAAAGTATTTAAATTAAGTACAATAGAATTTACATGCAAAGAAAGAGATGCAATAGGAAAATGTAATGTTAAAATAAATAAGTTTGAATATATTTTCATTCTGGTCAAAGCCTGAACTTACCATTGTGCAAAATTATGTTCCATATTCAAAATTATCATATCATATACAAGATTAATTTCACCAGTAAATATTCTGTGTATATTATTAGTTTTGGTCATCTAAAAATAGTTTAGTTATTGTGATTATTACCTGTATGACTTGGAGGACATATACATAGAAAGGCTCCAGGCAAATTTCGACAAGTAGCTCCATGCTGGCACAGGTTTTGTTGGCATTCATTTATATCTGTTCCACAAAGGGGACCTGTTATACCTTCAGGACAATAGCAAGAGAATCTTCCTGGGTAGTTCAAGCAGGTTCCATAATTACTGCACGGAACAGCCAGACATTCATCAATGTCCATCTCACACAACTGTCCAATATATCCATTTGGGCAAATACAGTTGAAAGGCCCCTTTAGGATGTGACTCAGAAAAATGACAGAAGAACTTTCTAGAATTACAGTGTCTAAGCTGACACCAGTTTGCTTTGTGCAGACAGCACCATGGTGACAAGGGCTTGTTGCACAAGGATCATAATCAACTGCAGAAATTGTGATTCCAATATGAGTCCTAAGCCACTCTTTATGAGCTGTGAAAAAGTCTATTACAATGCTCCTAGATAGATCCTGCCCATTGTTATTTTTAATCGCTGCCATCAAGAGAACTTGATTACTCATGGGCATCATCCCAAAGACATACAGATTTGTGTTATTTTTGCTTAGGAGATCATCAATTGCCTCGATAAAATGCAGATACTTTTTATCCAGAAACTCTTTAATGGAGTGTGCAATCAGAAGAAGAACACTATTGTCAATTGTGGCATTATTAAAATGTCTGTATTTTATATGAATACTGCTGGAGACAGCACTGTGAACATGGTCATTTGCCTTAACTGTGAGATTGAAGTCATCTTCACCTAGCTGTTTTCCAGATAGCAGTTCACAGGTGTCTGATCCTATAGTAAAACCGGTGGTGGAATTGGTTACTATGCTGCAGTTGAATATACCTGACATATCTGGATCTTCTGGCTTTACACTACCTAACTTGCCACCAGGAAAATATTTACCATAATAATTGACTTGAATATAAAGGTTTCTGGGCAGAGGAGGATTGTCATTTTGATCTAGAACAACGACATGAAAAATACTCATTGAAGACATTGGTGGGATTCCAGAATCATGCACGATTACTGGCAAATACAACTCACTTATAAGTTCTCTGTCAATCCTTTTCTTAGTTGACAAAACACCAGCTGGTGACAATGTAACAAAACTACTGGCATTATCATCTGCTAGCTGATATCGGAAAGGCCCCTGATTGGGGGCTAAGTCCAGATCTATGGCATTAAGGGAAATAAATTGTGTGCCAGGAGGTTGATTCTCCATTACATACCCTTCAGTATTAACAAGAATGGGACCATTATCATTAACATCATCAACTATGATCATCAGTTGTGTGCTAACTGTTGCTGGGCTGGCCCCTATATCAATTGCAATAATGGTCAGGTTATAAAATGGTATGGTTTCCCTGTCAAGAGAAGATGCAACAAATATTTCACCGGTTTGTGAATTGATAGAAAATGAATTATTTTTGTTTCCATCTTTAATTTTAATCACAAACTGATTCCATTCTGGAATAGTGCCTGAGTCATCAGTCATCAGAGTTATGACTGAAGTGCCAACAAGTGCATCTTCTCTGACATGGGTCTGATAGACAGCCAATTTAAATACTGGGGCATCATTATCATCAAGTATAGTAATATTAATTAGTGCTTCATCTACATCAAAGCCACGTATTCTTCCAGGATTTTTAGCAAGCACTCGAAGAAGAATGTGACTACCACCATGCAGTTTCATGTTACCAGAAACATCTACCTCCCCAGTCTTTCCATTAATCTGAAAGCCTCTCTCTTTGCTTTCTCCTATAAGTAAGTAGTTAACCATGCCATCGAAACCAAGATCCTGATCAGTTGCAGTCACACAGCCTACAATAGTTCCTTTAAGTGCATTCTCTGAAACTGAAAAATTATACTGTGTTTTAGCAAATTGAGGAATGTATTCATTCTCTCCAGTGACATTAACATACACTTTAGCCAAACTGAATTGATCATTGTCATGAGTGTTAAATGCTCTGACAGTTACTTCATAGAACTGATGCGACTCAAAATTTAAAATTTCTTGCAATGTTATTATTCCACTCTGTGGATTTATAAAAAACACTTCTGGATGCCCATCCTCAATAGCATAATTTATCTCAGCATGGATTCCGGAGTCATTATCTGTTGCATTCACTTTAAAGACTGTGGTGCCACATGGTGAGTTCTCTGCCACAGTTGCAAAAAAGACATTGCCACAAAATGCTGGAGGATTGTCATTGACATCTTCAACTCGTATAACAACATTAACGGAACCAGTCTTCGAGATCCATCCACCATCTTGACCATAAATCTGAAGACTGTAAACAGAATCCATTTCAAAATCTAAACTTCTAACCAAAGTTAGCAACCCAGTAGTGTTTCCAATAGTAAAATATCCTCCATTGTTGCCAGCTACTATAGAGTACATTATATGGCCATTTATCCCTTGGTCAGTGTCAGAAGCAGAAAGACTGCCAATAACAGAACCAGAAGACTGATCTTCAGGAATAGAAAAACCTACTTGTAGAGTAGAAAATTGTGGGGTAAATCTATTTTCTTCAGTGATCACAAAGTTGGCAATAGTATTAGAGGAAAGAGGTGGCGTGCCTTCATCAGTTGCTGTTACTGATACAGTAAATAATTTATTCAGACTTGAAGCTAAAGACTTAGCAACAAAAATCCAACCACTATCCCGCTCAATACTAAAAAGAAATGAACCATTATTTCCAGTGATATAATATTGTACTTTTCCATTTGAATACAAGTCTTCATCAACCGCAGTTAGTTTGGCCACCTTGGTGCCAAAAGCTAAATTCACAGGAACTGGGGTCAACTGTCTGTGTGGCAAAAATATGGGTGAATAATCATTACGAGCTACAATAGTGACTGCCACAGTTGTCTCACTTAGATTTGGTTGCTCACCAAGGTCTGAGGCAATTACAGAAAACTTAATTTTGTTCTGGTCAGTGCTGGAGTTATCTGAATTTTTAAATGAAATGAACTGCTTAGTGAAGATCTCACCAGTGGTTGCATTCACTCTGAAGAATTCATTTGGAGACTGAAGGAAGTAGAAAATGTTTCCATTGCTTTCCAAATCAGGGTCAGTAGCAGATACTTGCAGAACAAATATTTCTTTCTCCTTAGGCTCTGGAATAGTTAGACTGTAAAATGGCTCAGTAAATTGTGGTGAATTATCATTTGTATCAATGACAAATATAGTGACATCTGTGTTTACATCCCATGCTGAATCATTGGCATGCACTCTTAAAATGTACCAATCTGTTGCCTCTCTGTCCAATGGCCTTGTCACAATTAAATCTCCAGTGCTTTGCTTCACACCAAATGGTAGGCTTGCTGTCTGATCTGAAATACTGTAGGTAGTAATAGCATTCACACCAATATCTTCATCTGTGGCAGTAATTCGTACAAGAGTAAAGCCGACTGGAGCATTTTCTACAACATGTGCAAGGAAGATTTGAGAAAACCGAGGAGCATTGTCATTTTTGTCTAGAACAGAGATGATAACTGTGGTTGTGCCTGTTTTGGAGTTGCTTCCTTTGTCTTTTGCTTCAACTGTTAATGTATATAATGCCATCTGTTCCCTGTCTAACATCCGAGCTGTTCTTATGGCTCCAGTGTAACTATCGATCTCAAATACATTATTAGCATTTCCATCAAAAATACTATATTCTAAGAACCCATTCAGACCAGAATCCAAATCAGCTGCAGATACATTACAGATTTTGCTGGCTGGAACATTTTCATATATTTCACACCTGTAAACACTCTGTCTGAATTCAGGAAAATTGTCATTTACGTCTGTAACATTGATGTCTATTCTGGCATAGGAAGAAAATGGTGGTGAACTTGAATCCCTGGCTTCGATCCAAAGCTGGTAATGTTTTATAATCTCAAAATCCAGTGCGTTTTTTATAATCAATTCTCCTGTTAGTTGGTTGACTTGAAACACATCTTCAAGGTTGCCTGCTGCAAGATAAAAGAGAATAGGTCTGGCTTCTCCTTTCTCTTTGCCTAAGGCTCTGACCTTAGAAATCACAGTATTTACTGCTTGATCTTCTGGGTATACATGCACATTCTTATCCACAAATAATTGGGGAAAGTCATTGGTGCTTTGAAACCGCACTGTAATAGTTGTACTGTCCATTTTTGGATCTTTTCCTCCATCGGTTACATTAACATTTACTGTAATATCCATTGGTCCTTTCAATACATGTTGTGCAAAAATCACACCCCTAAGTGGATCAATAACAAATTTGTTTGCATTTGGGCCAGATAAAGAAAAGCGCAAGTCAGCATTCATCCCGGCATCTCCATCCTTTGCTGTCACGGCATAAACAATCGAGCCTGTTGGGAAAGTTAAAGGCAGAGATTCAGTAAAAATATATCCATAATAATACATGCTTTACAATCAAACCTTAAAATCATATTGGTTAATAAGATCGTCCACTGTATAACACAAATTTAGAAAGTCCAACTGAGTTCCCACCACCACCCCACCCCGACTGTTGCAGATAAAACTGGCAAGCTACCATATTACTTTCAAACATCTCATCCCAAATTCTCAATGATTATATTGTTCCAGATTTTCACTGTACCTATATAGATCCCAGACCTTTGTGGCTTTTTCTGTGGGCTCATTCTGTAACGTTGGCAGGATTCTTTGGATATCCAATCTCTACATCCCCATCCCCACCAGATGGTCTGAGGGCTCTCTGCTTCTTCCTTGAACAGAGATCCAACCTGTCCTCATCCACCACCACCCACCTCCGTCTCGCTGAACTTGTTATCACATTGAACAACTTCTCCTTCAACTCCACGCACTTCCTTCAAATAAGAGGTGTTGCTATGGGTATCCACATGGGTCCTAGTTATGCCTGTCTTTTTATGGGGTATGTCGAACATTCCTTGTTCCAGTCCTACTCAGGCCCCTTCCCCAACATTTTTTCCGATACATTGATGACTGTATGGCATTGTTTCCTGCTCTTGCCCCGAACTGGAAAACTTCATCAACTCTGCTTCTAATTTCTACCATTCTCTCACCTTTACATGGTCCATCTCCAGCACTTCCCTTCCTTTCTTCGACTGGGGATAGGCTGTCCACTAATATTCATTATAAGCCCACCGACTCCCGCAGCTACCTTGACTACACATCCTTACACCCTGACTCCTGGAAGGACTCCATTCCATTCTCCCAGTTTCTCTGTCTCCGATGCATCTGTTCTGATGATGAAATATTCCACAACAGCACTTCCAATATGTCTTCATTTTTCCTCAACTGAGCATTCCCCTTCACTGTGGTTGACGGGGCCCTTAACTGTGTCCAACCCATTTCCCGCACTTCTGCTCTCACCCCTTCCTCTCCCTCACAGAACCGCGACAGGGTTCCCCTTATCCTCATTTTCCACTCCACCAGCCTCCACATCCAAAGGATCATCCTCTGCCGTTTTCGTCACCTCCAGTGTGATGCGACCACCAAACACATCTTCCCCTCCCCTCCTCTCCCCTCCCCTGTCAGCTTTCCAAAGGGATTGCTCCCTCCATGACTCACTGGTCCACTCCTCCATCCCCCCCGACACCTCATTCCCTTCCCACGGCACCTTCCCATGCAATCGCAGCAGGTATGATATCCACCCTTTTACCTCCTCTCTCCTCACTATCCAAGGCCCCAAACACTTCTTCCAGGTGAAGCAGTGATTTACTTGTGCTTTTTTAAAATTAGTATATTGTATTCACTGCTCACAATGCAGTCCCCTCTACAATGGGGAGACCAAATGCAGATTGGGTGACCACATTGCAGAACAAATCCGTTCAGTCTGCAAACACGACCCCGAGCTTCCAGTTGTTTGCCATTTTAATTCACCACCTGCTGTCATGCCCAGATTTCTGTCGTTGGCCTGCTGCAGTGTTCCAGTGAAGCTCAACGCAAATTCAAGGAACAGCACCTCATCTTACGATTAGGCACTCTACAGTCTTCTGAATGCAAATTGAGTTCAACAATTTAACAGCATGACTGCCATTCTAATTATTTTTTTTAAAAAATTCTAAGCATGTGCCTGGCTTAAACTTGTTTTTCATGTTTTTGCTTTTGGACAGAGCTGTTCATTATTCTGCTATTAACACTCTCTCTGGACTAATGCTTTGTGTTTTACTACAACTATTAGCACTCCTTATGTCTTTTATTCCGTGACATCTCTGTCATTTAATCTCTCCTGCCCTCTGCCCTATTACACACCTTTGCTTTTACTCTTCTTCACATCCCCCCCCCTCCTTTCACTTGCTCAAAGCCTATTACATTTCTAATCTTTGCTAGTTCTGATGAAAGGTCACAGACCAGAAATAACTCTGTTTCTCTCTTCACAGATCCTGCCAGACCTCCTGAGTATTTCCAGCACTTTCTGTTTTTATTTCTTTGTAAGCTAGCCTTGAAGTCAAGATAACTCTCTGTCAAAGATTTCAGGTCCAGGTACCTTGTGGTGGCAGACTTGCTCCTGCCTCTTATAAAGCCATTGATTTAAGAGGGGATCAGACTCTGAACACTGGCAGTTGTGGTGTCCACCTGGGGTTTCAAGCTGGGATTGAAAGTTGAACCTGAAAATTTGTGCATGCAACTTTTCCTGTAATTTTTTGAAGCTGCCCCCTTTATAAGGTAGATTTTTCTTCCAGAATGAATTCAGCAATCTCTTCCTCCTGAATTAGAGTCATAGAGTGAGACAGCACTGAAACAGGCCCTTCGGCCCACCAAGTCTGTGCTAACCATCAATCACCCATTTATACTAATCCTACATTAATCCGATATTCCCTATCACATCCCCACCTTCCCTCAATTCTCCTACCACCTACCTACACTAGGGGCAATTTACAATGGCCAATTTACCTATCTACCTGCAAGTCTTTGGCTGTGGGAGGAAACCGGCGCACCCAGCGGAAACCCATGCGGTCACAGAAAGAACTTGCAAACTCCACACAGGCAGTACCCAGAACCGAACCCAGGTCACAGTGGTCACCACTGCGCCACTGTGCCGCCCCTATTGTTCAGCTGAAATTTCTGGTGAAACTTCTGAGGGAAGGAAGTGTCTCACCCCATACTTCTAACTTCTACTTCTAGCTTTCAAATTAGCTTTCAAATCACAGAATCTCATCCTGGCACCATGAACTTTAGCAGATCGGTACCGCTGTACAAAAGGACACATTTATTACATTTTTCACTGTCTGACCAAATTGGTGGCTATTACTGGGAATTGAAACTACCCACTGATGTAATTGATAATGATGATAATCTTGCTAAACATTTTAGGAAAGCTTAGGTTTTCAAATGTGTTGTTCCCTTCCAGCTTGGTGCCTATTTATTCCACAACTTCTTGTTTGAATTGATTCAATCATGTTTCTGTCCCTCCCATGCAAGGTCATGAATCACATTCACAATGGCTGTCACTATAGTACATCGTCCCATCTATTCCTCTTTGACCTCTCAGCAACCTTCAAAATGATTGACCACATTATTATCCACCAACACTTTTCTGCCATTGTCTCAGTGTGATTGTTTTCACTTGGTTCCATTCTTAATTATCCAATTATAGCCAAAGCATATTTAGGAATGGCTTCTTTTCCCATCCTTACACCTCCAGAGACCCCTAAAAATCTATCTTTATACCCCTCCTTTCCCTCATCAACATGCTGTCTCTTGGTGTCACCATCCTAAGTCATGCGGGTCAGCTTCTACATGTACACTGATAACTGATGACACTCCACTACGTCTCTCAATGCCTGACTCAATTCTGTCAGACTCTCGGAGCTGGATTTTCAAAGCCTGATGGGGGTGGGACCAGAGGTGGGTGGGCAGAAAAATCACTGCGGGAGAGCAACATGCTGGTTTGCCAGCATCTTCCCGCCTCCAGGTCATTTTCAAACTAGCTGGGCCGGGGGTAGAACGGCTACTCGCCCTCAAGTGGCAGATAGTCAATTAAGGGGCCTATTAAGACTGCTCTCCCGTGCCGACTGGAACATGGCCAGTGAAAGGAGGTGGCCTCCCACTGCAGACCAGGGTCCAGTGCTCCATATGACATTTTTAACACCCCACACCACAACCCCCAACCCTGCAGGCAACTTAGAACTGCGGCCACAGGCCGCCTTATGGGGAATTTCCCCTCCAAAATAGTGGTCTAGCAGCTGTGACCACATTTTAATTTCAATCATTTTAAAAGTGCTGAGAGGGCACCTCCATCTTGAGGTGTCCTCTCTCTCCCTTACCTGCATCAGCAGGCTGCAGCTCCTTCAGTGCTGGGGGCCCTCCTATTGGCCCTCCAGGTTTGACAGCCCGCCCACGATCCTTAATTGGATGGTGAAGGCACCCTCTGGCCATTAATTGGCCTTTCATTCAAAAATCGTGGCATGCGTGTCACGCCAATGCCGTGTGGGGTCGAGACCCAGAAATTATCCTGATGTCGGGGTCCTAACCAAAAATGAAAATCCAGCCTCTATCTTACATCCCATTCTGGATAAGCTTAACATTCTCCAGCTAAGTATTGAGAACACTGAAGCATTCCCTTTGGCCTTCCCATGAATTCCATTCCCTCACCACTGATTATCAGCTTCCCTGGTCATTGCTTCAGCTTTAACCAGACTGTTTGTAATCTTAGAGTTCTGTTTTACCTTGAGCTGCGCTCCTGTCCTCATATCTGCTCTATTACAAAGATAGCCTACTTCTACCTCCATAACATCTCTCATCTCCATCCCTACCTCAGCCTATCCACTGTCTTTGTCACCTCCAACTCAACCATTTTTGGCCCCTCATCTTCTGGTATATCAAATTCACTCACCCATCAATCCCATTTTTGTTAACCTACATTAGTATTCAATCCACCAATGTCTCTGATTTAAAATTTGTGTCCTTGTCTTTAAGTCCTCCATAGTTTTAACTGTCTCACAATTTCCTCCATCCTTACAATTGCTTCTGAATTCTTTGTTCCTCTTACTCTGACTTTTTGTGTCACCCAGCCCCACCCCCTTTCAGTCACTTAGGTCTTGATTTTTGAAATTCCCTGCCTTAATTGCTCTGCCTCCTCACCTTCCTCTCCTCCTTTAAGACACTTTTTATAACCTTTTCTTTAGCTTTTGGTCTCTATTTGGTCAGCATTCATTTCTCACTATACATTTATGAAATGCCTTAACATTTTTTTTTATGTTAAAGGCATTACACAAATTTGTGGTGGTGTTCTTAATTTCTTTTTGAGAAGAGAGTAATATCACAAAGCTGTACATAAGCATCATTAAGGAACTACCAGAGACTGCAGTTGTGGAAATGCCTTTGTTTCATATGAATATGTAGTTCAGCAACGTACCTTCATTTAGAATTGCAGGAACATTAGCAACGTATGGGTCATTCAGGAATTGAGGTGGCTCATCATTTACATCGCCTATTATGATGAACACTGAGGCTGAACTAGACGAGGGCTGTATGTAACTGCTGTCGTTAGCTAGAATGATCAGCGTATAACTTGCCTGGACTTCTCTGTCCAAAGCAGAAGTAGTGATAATTTCCCCACTGATTGGGTCAATAGAGAACGGAGACGTTCCACATTCCATTGAGTAACTAGAAATGAAACGAATACAATCTCAGCAATTTACATTAACATTTACAATAGGTTTTCTGTTCACTTTAACGTCTTCCATAGAAGTTACATTTTCATACAAATTTCTATTCTATAAAGGTAACTGCCTGGATTTTCTGCTGGGATGGGGTTAGAATGGCATCATTGATATAGAGCCTGTTGTAATTGTCATGGTCTAAAAGAATTTGGATAAGCTGTAGGCATTATAAATGTATCTGTTTGAGAATTTGACCATTGGTGAATGAGTAGTGGATTTAAAAGCCTGCAGTAGCTTAAAGGGCCAGGCATCCTCAAATTGTTTTAGCTGCAGGAATCTTTATGATTGTCGTCTACATGCGGGGAAGTATGGGTTACAGGGAGAAGAGCCCCTGTTTTGCAGATTTCAATGTGCTACTGCAGGAGATTAGGCTGAGGAGAAAGACCATCTTGGAACTGACAAATGAAACTAAGAAAGGCTGTCACAGGTCATTGGCAGAGGGTAATCAGGGCAATGAGTGCCAATTGAATTACCCGCATGTGGGTGGATTTCTGGTGGAATGGAACTCCTGCTCACTTTCCACTAATGGCCATTTGGATGGAAAACTCAGGTTAGCTGTAGGATTACAGAGCATTTATGCAAAAGATATCAATACAATAATAACGCAGTTTATATGCATGGACAACGCATAGATTGGATTTCACAATAAATACACAAATGTGATGCTTTAGATATAACAATAAGTAATGAAAGACTATAATCTTACCTAGGAAATATAATGATACATTTGACTACAGAAATTAATAGATGTTTTCTTAATATGAGTAAGCATTAAGCATAAGCAATTAGCCAGCAAGTTGAAGGTTATAAGCAAAGGTTGAATGGTTGAATCAGTTGACTGAATCTGAAGAGATTAAAGGGTGAGTGTATGTGATTGAGGGGTGTGTGTGTATGTGTGTATGTGAAGCTTTAGAAATGAACAAAGAAACCACTTCCAAAGCACATCTTTTGTTGACTTGAACAGCAGCGCGTTGAAAACTATGCCACCCACCCAGCTGAAAGAGAATAATGCTGAGATGCAGGCAATGATAAGAGTTCAATTAAGAGTAAAATTATAGAAATGAATTTCTTGGAACAGCTTCCTCAGTATCAAAATAAGTTTATGCTCCACACAAGCCTCTTTCCACATTTCTTTATCAATCTTGGTGAAAATTCCAAAATACCCCATCTAACAGATTTGTAAATGAGACACATAGGTGATTCCACATATTTTTATATTTTAGACAGATGCAGATGAGGTCAGGACACTTCCCTTGTTTAAATATAAAATATTGATGTGTTTCAATATTTTTAAGGTGATGCAGTGCTTCTTACAAACACACAAACGTTAACTGTTGAGAAGAAACCCAGGGTTTTGGCACCTCAACGTCAGGATCAAACAGGAGTCAGAAGCCCACATTGTTTGGGAACAGTCACTCGGCGGCAGTGATTTTCCCCAAATTGGCTGGGCAGGCTTGCCGTACCATTAAGGACAGTGGGCGGGTTCTTGAAGCTGGACGGCTAATAGGAGGCCCTCCAGCACTGAAGGGGCAGAAGCTTGCCTTTCCAGGTAAGAGAGAGAGAGAGAAGGCACTACTAGATGGAGGTGCCCTTTCTCTCTCTCCAACTTTTTTAACTTTTAAATTTAAAAAACCCTCAGCAATCGGGCCACCATTGTGGAAGGATTTCCCCAGCCTACTCCAGTCATAATGTCCCCTGTGGCTTCAGCTGAGGCCAGACGGGTGGGGAGGCCACAAAGCCTGCCTGGAGCACAGGACCCCAGTCTGCCGCCAGTCGGCCTCTGACAATAGGCCTTAATTGGCCTTCAACGATCATTAAGTGGCAAGCAAAATACTGTGGATGCTGGAAATCTGAAATAAAAACAAGAGATGCTGGAACCAGTCAGCAGGTCTGGCAGCATCTGTGGAAAGAGAAGCAGAATTAACGTTTCGGGTCAGTGACCCTTCTTCGGAACTAGCAAATATTAGAAATGTCAAAGGTTATAAGCAAGTGAGGCGGGGGTGGGGCAAGAAATAACAAAGAAGAAGGTGTAGATTGGACAAGGCCACATAGCTGACCAAAAAGTCATGGAGCAAAGGCAAACAATATGTTAATGGTGTGTTGAAAGTCAAAGCATTCGTGCAAATAGGGTGTTAATGGACTGAAGGTTGAACAGCAGCAAGGACAAACATGAAAAAAAACCAGTTTGACCTTTTGGTCAGCTATGTGGCCTTGTCCAATCTACACCTTCTCCTTTGCTATCTCTTGCCCCACCCCCGCCTCACTTGCTTATAACCTTTGACATTTCTAATATTTGCTAGTTCCGAAGAAGGGTCACTGACCCGAAACGTTAACTCTGCTTCTCTTTCCACAGATGCTGCCAGACCTGCTGACTGGTTCCAGCATTTCTTGTTTTTATTTTATATTATCATTAAGTGGCTACCCACTGCTTGTGGGAAGGTAGACTTGCTGTCTCCGATCTCACCTCCGGGAAAATGGCCCAGGGGTGCGATGGAGCTTGCAAACTGGCACGTCAGCCAGCGGCATGAATTTTCGAGCTCGCTTGCCTCTGTGCTCATTCCCATTGGAGGCTAAAAATCCTGCCTTCAGTCTGCAATAAGCAGAAAGCAGGCAAGATGTTTCATTATTGAAGTTAATATTGATAGGCAAACAGATGGATGGAAAGATGAAGCAAAGGTACCATGATATGAACAGCTCAGATGTTAACAAAGATGTAAAATTTATCAGATGGGTCTCTCTGTGTTGGTCAGCAAAACTGTGATGGTATCATACCTGATTTTTCCATTCTCTCCAGCATCTGGATCAAAGGCATGGATTGTTAAAACCGTTACACCAACGGGGGCAGCTTCACTGACAGTGACAGTGTATAGACTTTGGTCAAAGGCAGGAGTGTTATCGTTGAGGTCATCAACAATTATTTTGATTGTTCCAGAGCCAGTCAATGGCGGAACACCTATAAAATTCAAAAAAGTCTGTCAACATTACAATATATTATCCCATTACTGATAAAATTTAATTAACATATACATTTGTCAGTTTTGATTTTTTTAAAATTTGTTCTCAGAATTAGGGCAATTGATGGCAGGCCTGCCCTTATTGCCCACCTCTAGTTGGATTAAATAGGTGGTGCTCTTCTTCTTAAACTGCTGCTGGAATTCCAGTAATCTGAGCCAATGATGATGAAGGATATATGTCCAAGTCAGGATGGTATGTGACTTGGAGGGAAAATTGGAGATTATCATATTCTCACAACATTGCACCTTTTATTGTATTTGGGGTTGGAAATCATGGAGGAGTGAGCTGATGTTGAAGTAACCTTGGTGAGTTGGGGCAGTGCCTCTTATAAATAGTACCTACTCCAGCCACAATGTACCTATGAAGGGATGGATATTGAGTCCGATGACAAGGGCACCAATTAATAGAACTGCTCTGACCTGGATCAATGAGATCTACAACAGAGACATTTTACTGGACTCTAAACTGAATGTCAGTGAGTAGGTCTCATTTGATGGCATTATTAGTGATACCTTCCAACACTTTACTGATGATTGGGAGGAGGTGGATAGGGTCGTATTATGCCAGCTTAGAGTTATCCATTTCTTTTTGTAAATTGGACATACCTGGGCAATCTTCTGCAATGTTGTGCAAATGGCTGAAACAGCTTGACTGGGGAAGCAGCTGGCTCTGGTGAGCAAATCTTCACTGCTACAGCAGGGAGGTTGTCATGACCCACAGTTTTTACTGTGTCTAATGCACCCAACCTTTTCTTAATGGCATGTAGAGTGTATTGAACTTGCTGGACACTAGTATCTATGATATTGGGAGGCTCAGGAAGAGGCTAAGTAAGATCATCCACTAAGCACTTTTATCTAAAGAAGCTTGCAAACACTGCAACTTGTCTCTTGCACTAATGTGCTGGGTTGCACGAGGGTTGAGGATGTGAATGTTCATGGAACCCTCTTCTCCTGTTAATTGTCTGGTTGTCCACGACCAAGCTTGGCTGGATATAGTCAGGCTTGAGACTATCAATCTAATCACTTAACTCTGTCTGTAGGCTAAACTTGCTATTGTTCGCTTGGCTTGATATTCGTGGTTTGATGTGTCTGAAAATCTGCTCGATCTATCCTGTCATTCATAAAGTCCCGTTCACTCATCACCCCATCCTTGCCACCCCCACAGTAGCTTCTTGACCCCCAATGAATTAAAATCAAAATCCTGTTTCTCTTCTAAAAATCCATGACCTTACCCCATCTTCTGTCTGCAATCTTCTTCTAAATACCCTCTCCAAATGCTCCTTTTCTTTTGTTCTGGCCTCTTATGTACCTCCACCGCCACCCACCCCCCCCCCCCCCCCCCCCACCCCATTCCCCACCCACCGTGTGGCTCCACCAGTGGTGGCAGAGCTTTTAGCTACCTTGGTCATCTTTCCTTAAACACCTGTTTCTACTTTTAAAAACATCTTCAAACCACATCTTTCTGATCAAGCATTTGGTCACCATTCTAATGTCTCTTATGCTGCTTTGGTGTCCGTTTACTTTATACCTTTTTGTGAAATGCCTAGGGATATTTCATTATATTAAGGCAATATATAAATACATGTTCTTTCAAAGATGAAACAAAATAAACTGCATTAATTTATGCAGACAGTCGTAACTTAGGGTCAATTTCAAAATCCTAGAATTCTCCACCTAACAGCACCGTGAGAACACCAGCACTATAAGAACTACAGTGGTTCAGGAGAAGGCCCACCATCACCTTCTCTTTGGAGGTAGAGATGAGCAGTAAATGTGGCCTTGCCAGTGTCACCTACCTTCTGAGAACAAACATAAAAACCCCTCTAAATCTAAAAGCGAAAGCTGAAAATTTATAGGAAAGTCAAAATGATAAAGAATTGTTACTAGTTTAAAACGATTTGATCAGTACCTAAAGTTAAAGTCTTGATAAAGAAACAAACTGCTCCAAACCTAACGCTCACACCTTTCCAGGAGGGGTCATAGGAGCAAGAGTAAGCCATTCGGCCCATCGAGCCTGCCCCGCCATTCAATACGATCATGGCTGATCATTCACTTCAATGCCTTTTTCTCACACTACCCTCATATCTCTTCATGTTATTGGTATTTAGAAATCTGTCAATCTCAGCTTTAAACATACTCAATGACTGAGCTTCCATAGCCCTCTGGGGTAGAGAATTCCAAAGATTCACGACCCTCTGAGTAAAGAAATTTCTCCTCATCTCAGTCCTAAGTGGCTTCCCCCTTATTTTGAAATTGTGTCCCCTGGTTCTAGACTCCCCAGCCAGGGAAAACAGCTTACCTGCATCTACCCTGTCTATCCCTTTAAGTCACCACAGAATGATCCAGAATAGGAACCCTGCTTATTTTTCTTTCCCCTCCTTCACCATCCTTTTCTGTATTTCTCTGTATACAATTTAATTTTTCATGTTTATCTCCCCTAAGTAAATTCCTATTGTTACGACTGAGGCGGGAGGAGTGCACGGTCTTTTCTAGTTCCACTTCACCACAGGTCACAACATATATTTTAAATGTTTACCCAGTTACTGATACGGCCAATCATATACTCTGCTCTTTATCGCAGAATAAAGTACACCAACCAAGTTTCTTTGTTTATCAGTTTATTATGAAACAAGACTTATGCAGTAACGAAGCAAAGCATTAACACACAGATTGAAATACAAATGTACCCTTTTTAAATACCCAACAGGCACATATTCACACACACTGATTAAAGAAAAATAAAGAAATTTTCTCATGCAGAGCTCTTCTACAAAAAAAACCAAAAAAGAATACTTTGGCCAAATACTTGTTAATTCTTGAAGAAAATGGCAGAAATATGCTGTGTCCCAAAATGGCATACAGTCTAGTGTCCAAGAGCACATAGATGGGTCACTGGGATCTTTTCTGGAGCAGTTCTTTTCAGGCGGTGTCGAGAATTAATCTGGCAGGTTCTTCCAGCTTCTCAGGAGAAATGCGCAATCAGGGGTTTTAGATCTCACACGAACAGAACTCTCGAGGTTTTTCAGAGAAGTGAAGAAAGAGATGAGCTGGGTGTTTCTCTCTTGGCAGTCTGACCTCCAACTGCTTGCAACAACAGTCCACACTCCAACTAAACCAAGACAATATCTCAGAAGCGAACCCAGCTCATGACCTTCTTAAATCTTGACATGTTACTTCTCTGTAAACATCTCCCCAAGTCACCAAGGTTTCTGCTGTTTAGTGAGCTTAAGGCATGTAACATCCAATAAAGGTTTGTTTTAAAACAAGACCTCTCAGTGACCCTTGTAAAAAAACATCCAACTTCCATGGAGTTTTTTCTGGTTTCCCAAATAAACCAACGTCCATAATTCTAAAATATGAGTCCTCAAAAAAATTTTTTAAAATAGAAGCACTTTCATGACACCTCCATCCTTGGAGGAATGAAACATCATTTTTAAATGCATTTCATTACAAAGTATGGTAAAACAGAAGATGAAAAAATATTAAAACACATTTACACACTCATTCTCATTCACTCTTGACCTGCAGCTAATACAGTTCTGCTTTGTACCATCTTTGCACTCAGATAACTCAAAGCAAAGTTAAATCCTAGACAAAGCATCCACAATTACATTATTTTTCCCCGCAATGTGAATAATCTTTAAGTGATAAGATTGCAACAGTAAACTCCATTGGAATAGTCTGGCATTCTGGTTTTTGAATTTTTCCACAAAGGCTAGGGGGTTATGATCAGTACATACCAGTATCTCTCTGTAGTCATAGCAGACATAAACTTCAAAATGCTTAAGATCTAGTAATAAGCCCAGGGTTTCTTTTTCCACTGTTGAATATCTTTTTTGGTGTCGATTTAGCTTTTGGAAAAGTATCCCACTGGTCTTTCTATGCCCGATTCATCGTCTTGGAACAGGACTACACCGACCCCCAGGTTATTAGCATCAATTGCTATCTTGAAGGACTTAGTAAAATTTGGAACAGCCAATACTGGTTCACTAATCAAAATGGTTTTCAGTCTCTCAAAAGATGTTTGGCACTCCCCTGACCACACTACCTTGTTTTTTTTTAAGCAAATCCGTCAGTGGAGCAGCTATAGTACTAGAATTTGGGACAAACATGCGGTAAAAAACACACTTCCTCAAAAACTCATGATTTCTCGCTTAGTCTTAGGGGTAGGGAACTCCACCAATGCTTGTACTTTTGCTGTTCTTGGCAACACTTGTCCTACCCTCACTTTTACAAATTCACTTTTGGCAAGGCTTATCACTAAATCATCCAATTGTAATTTTGTAAATAGAGCTTCTAGTTGTTGCAAGTGGTCCTTCCAAGTGTCACTGTGTACCACACATCATCAAGGTGAACCACACAGTTAGGAACACCGGTTACCACTTGGTTCATTTGTCTCTGAAAAGTGGCTGAGAGTTCAGTGTGTGCAGAAGCTAAAACTCCTGATGACGCATTTCTCCTGAGAAGATGGAAAAACCTGCCAGATTAATTCTCGATGCCACCTGAAATAAACTGCTCCAGAAAAGATCCCAGTGATCCATCTACGTGTTCTCAGATGCTAGACTGTATGCCATTTTGGGACACGACATATCTCATTCATTTTCCTCAAGAATTAACAAGTATTTGGCCAAAGTATTCTTTTTTGTCTTTTTTTAGTAAAAGAGCTTTGCAGGGAAAATTTCTTTATTTTTCTTTAACCAGTGTGCGTGAGTGTGTGCATGTTGAGTATTTAAAAAGGGTAGATTCATATTTCAATCTGTGTGTTAATGCTTTGCTTCGTTACTGGTTAAGTCGTTTTTCACAAAAAAACTGATAATTTTGTTGTTTATTAAAGAAATCTGGTTGCTATATTTTATTCTGTGATAAAGAGTAGAGTATATGATTGACTGTATCGGTAACTGGGTAAACATTTTTTTTTTATTATTCATTCATGGGATGTGGGTGTCACTGGCCAGGTCAGCATTTATTGCCCATCCCTAATTGCCCTTGAGAAGGTGGTGGTGAGCTGCCTTCTTGAACCGCTGCAGTCCATGTGGGGTAGGTACACCCACAGTGCTGTGAGGAAGGGAGTGACAGAATTTTGACCCAGCGACAGTGAAGGAACGGCGATACAGTTCCAAGTCAGGATGGTGTGTGACTTGGAGGGGAAGTTGCAGGTGGTGGTGTTCCCATGCATTTGCTGCACTTGTCCTTCTAGTTGGTAGAGGTCGTGGGTTTAGAAGGTGCTGTCTAAGGAGCCTTGGTGCATTGCTGCAGTGCATCTTGTAGATGGTACACACTGCTGCCACTGTGCGTCGGTGGTGGAGGGAGTGAATGTTTGTAGATGGCGTGCCGGTCAAGCTGGCTGCTTTGTCCTGGATGGTGTCGAGCTTCTTGAGTGTTGTTGGAACTGCACCCATCCAGGCAAGTGGAGAGTATTCCATCACACTCCTGACTTGGGCCTTGTAGATGGTGGACAGGCTTTGGAGAGTCAGGAGGTGAGTTACTCGCCGCAGGATTCCTAGCCTCTGATCTGCTCTTGTAGCCTGTGGAGAAATAGAACTAGAAAAGTCGTAACACTATTCACTGATTTGTCGCTACTTTCTCATAAGTTCATTTTTGTTTTATACTCTGTCCATAGATTTATACTGATAAGAACAAACATTGTGATGGGGATTCTACTGGAAGCAAGCAGAGCCAATGGCCAACGTCGGGATCAAAAGCGGGTAGCATGGCTGCGTGGGCAGGAGTGTGCGAAGTTGCGAACGCGATATTCTCAGGGCTGGCCAATTAAGAGCCAGCAGGCAGGGGAGCTGGCAAATTAGGCAGCGTGGGGTGGTGGAAAGTTTCAGCTTAGGCAATGCTGCCACCATCTTTAAAAGGCAGCCAGCAAGACTTGTAAAGGCAGCAGCCCTGGAAGGAACAGTGAGGGAGCCCTGGCAACTGCACAAATTGATGACATGACTGAAGGAAGATCAAGGGTCGCTCCATGATTCAATGATCTCTCCCTGGAGGTATTCCTTGAAGCTGTAAGGGCACGGAGGGAAGTTTTGTTCCCTCAGGATGGCAGGAGGAGACTGGCTTGCCAAAACAAGCAGGTCTAGATGGAGATAGCAGAGGATGTCAGCAACCATGGGATTGTCCCCTGTACCTGGCTGCAGTGCCAAAGAGGGTCAATGACCGGATGTGTTCTGGCAAGGCGAGTGCAGCACATAACATTAAGTTTGTGACTGAAGAAAAATATGAAATTGAACAAAGAACAGTACAGCACAGGAACAGGCCATTCGGCCCTCAAAGCCTGCGCCGATCTTGATGCCTGCCTAAACTAAAACCTTCGGCACTTCTGGGGACCGTATTCCTCTATTCCCATCCTATTCATGTATTTGTCAAGATGCCTCTTAAACGTCATTATCGTACCTGCTTCCACCACCTCCCCCGGCAGCAAGTTCCAGGCACTCACCACCCTCTGTGGAAAGAACTTGCCTCGCACATCCCCTCTAAACTTTGCCCCTCGCACCTTAAACCTATGTCCCGTAGTAACTGACTCTTCCACCCTGGGGAAAAGCTTCTGACTATCCACTCTGTCCATGCCGCTCATAATTTTGTAAACCTCGATCATGTCACCCCTCCATCTCCGTCGTTCCAGTGAAAACAATCCGAGTTTTTCCAACCTCCCCTCATAGCTAATGCCCTCCAGACCAGGCAACATCCTGGTAAACCTTTTCTGTACCCTCTCCAAAGCCTCCACGTCCTTCTGGTAGTGTGGCGACCAGAATTGCACGCAATATTCTAAGTGTGGCCCAACTAAAGTTCTGTACAGCTGCAGCATGACTTGCCAAATTTTATACTCTATGTCCCGACCGATGAAGGCAAGCATGCCGTATGCCTTCTTGACTACCTTATCCACCTGTGTTGCCACTTTCAGTGACCTGTGGACCTGTATGCCCAGATCTCTCTGCCTGTCAATATTCCTAAGGGTTCTGCCATTTACTGTATACCTCTCTCCTGCATTAGACCTTCCAAAATGCATTACCTCACATTTGTCCGGATTAAACTCCATCTGCCATTTCTCCGCCCAAGTCTCCAACCGATCTATATCCTGCTGTATCCTCTGACAATCCTCATCACTATCCGCAACTCCACCAACCTTTGTGTCGTCCGCAAACTTACTAATCAGACCAGCTACATTTTCCTCCAAATCATTTATATATACTACAAAGAGCAAAGGTCCCAGCACTGATCCCTGCGGAACACCACTAGTCACATCCCTCCATTCAGAAAAGCACCCTTTCACTGCTACCCTCTGTCTTCTATGACAGAGCCAGTTCTGTATCCATCTTGCCAGCTCACCTCTGATCCCGTGTGACTTCACCTTTTGTACCAGTCTGCCATGAGGGACCTTGTCAAAGGCTTTACTGAAGTCCATATAGATAACATCCACTGCCCTTCCTTCATCAATCATCTTTGTCACTTCCTCAAAAAACTCAATCAAATTAGTGAGACACGACCTCCCCTTCACAAAACCATGCTGCCTCTCGTTAATAAGTTTGTTTGTTTCCAAATGGGAGTAAATCCTGTCCTGAAGAATCCTCTCTAATAATTTCCCTACCACTGACGTAAAGCTCACCAGCCTATAATTTCCTGGATTATCCTTGCTACCCTTCTTAAACAAAGGAACAACATTGGCTATTCTCCAGTCCTCTGGGACCTCACCTGTAGCCAATGAGGATGCAAAGATTTCTGTCAAGGCCCCAGCAATTTCTTCCCTTGCCTCCCTTAGTATTCTGGGGTAGATCCCATCAGGCCCTGGGGACTTATCTACCTTACTGCTTTGCAAGACACCCAACACCTCCTCCTTTTTGATAATGAGATGACTGAGACTATCTACACTCCCTTCCCTAGGCTCATCATCCACCAAGTCCTTCTCTTTGATGAATACTGATGCAAAGTACTCATTTATTACCTCGCCCATTTCCTCTGGAGAAGGAGTTGCCCATCCAGTAAGTGAAAATGCCCAGGCGTCAGCACTGGTTGTTAGATGCATGTTAATCTGCCTGTGCAGGACACAGGTAAGGCAGAGGTGAATCCTGCACAACTAGTGTTGATTGGCTGCACGCAGGAGGCATACCTGTGGCAGCATGATGGACACTTAGGTTGCCACCAACATAGGTGTTGTGTGTGTCTTTGATGGGCAAGTACTAATTGGAATTTATGTACTTGCTGGAAAAGAGAGCACACAATGCAAGGGAAAAATAAAGAACCAGAAGCAGCGTACTCTACATGCCCATTACTGGTCAGATGATGAGTAGTTAAAAGGATATGTTGTAAAGCATATAGCCCTCTCAGCACTCTTCTCTCTTTTGCAGGTCATGGAGAAGAGTGGCCAGTTCCCAAGCCTGAATGAGAGCTCCCCGCCTCTGAGGAGGAGGAGACCTCAAAGGGTGCACCATCACATCATTCCCCCACACTCTCCACCAGCACAGATATTCTCACATTGGTGGGCAGTCGTGCATGAGTAGTAACAGGGTTAAAATCTGGTGAGCACAGCACAGATGCACCTGAGCAGTTGACAGAGGCAGTGACAGTTGAGGCCATTCACATTCGAGGACTGTGGGAGGGCCCGCAAAGCTCAGCTTCAGATGATGACATGCCTCTGGAGTCATCAACAAGGTGGCAAATGCTGGAGCTGCTGCGTGAGGTGCGTGAACATCTGGTGGAGCTTCCAGAGGCTATGCGCAGAGGATGGAGAAGTCCATCCAGGCCATGAGTGCAGCCATGACTTGTGTGTGAATGGCTTCCTCCATCGGGAGATTGGTGACCCTCATGGAGAGCCATATTCAGCATTACACCCAGTGGATGCTGGAGATGAGCACGGACCTGCATACCATTGCCACCTCCATGAGCTGTGTGGAGCAATGGCTCGGTGAGATAGGGGGAGGGGGCGTGAGACACCTGGAGCCATCGCCAGGTCCTCAGACTGCACAGGTGAGTAGAGAGGGCCAAGTGTACCCTGAAAGGGAAGAGGAGTGGCTGTCGGCAGCATCTGGGGGCTCCTTTCCTGGTGTGGGCGGAGGGTTCTTGTCCCCTCTGACAGTGATACCAACCTCATGAAGCAGCAGAGACAGAGGCAGCTCCAGGCCTCAGGCAACTAGAGGACAACCAACATGGTCATTGAAAGTCATGGAGCAAATAGGTCAGTAGCCTGCGTCCACCACAGCTGGCAGCACAGGGGGAGCACCACATAGGAGTACTCACTGCACTTGGGTATCACAGATTTATATCATGATGTTACATGTCACCTGGCTGTGTATACGCCTTAAAGGAATTGTGAAATGGTGCACCACTAAAAGAATCCTTTACCCTTTTACACAATACTGGGCCATTAAAAGTTTGCTAGCTCCTGCAAAGACTGTGATGGGAAGGACCACACCAGATGAGGTCAATGTAGTCAATGCATTTCCCATGCTGTTACCTCATGTGATGAAGGGTCCAGGGAATTGGTAAGGGCAGCAGAAAGTGAAGGGTTTAGTGGATTGACTGGGTGTGTAAGTAACGCTCATGTGAAACGTGCATGTCGCAAGCCTCCCTTTGTCTGTTGTCCCTTGGGGTCTTCTTCCTGTTGTGCCTGGTCACCATCCCCCTCCATATCCACTTTGTTGGAGGAGGCATCATGCTCCATGATGTCCTCATTGTTCAAAGTTTCTCCCCTCTGTGCAGAGCACAGCACACCACCAAAATACACAAGACCCTTGTTGGGGTTTACTGAAGGGCTCCACGGGATCTATCCAGGCATCGGAACTGCATCTTCAGAAGGCCTATGGTCTGCTTGATGACCGCTCTAGTTCTCCCATGGCAACTGTTGTATCTCTCATCTGCGTCTGTGCTTGGGTTCTTCGCAGGCATAAGTAGCCATCTCTTCAGTGGGTAGCTCTTATCAGCCAGTGGCCATGCTTGAAGGCATGTGGGGAGCCTGGAATGGTCGGGCAGCTGGGACTGCCTTAGTATGTAGGTGTTGTGGCAGCTTCCCGGGAATCTTGCACAGAACTGAAGGATCCATTTGTGGTGGTCACAGAACAGGTACAGGTACAGTGGGTGAGTGGAAGAACTTCCTATTGATGAAGGATGCTGCTGGGAGCCTTGATTTGCGCAGTTGATGAAACCTTGCACCTGGGGGAATCCAGCGATGGCTCCAATCCTACAGCCCTCTCAGCCTGACTGTCCGTATCGGTGCGAAAGTGCATGTATTTGCTGGCCCTCTTGAACATGGCATTAGTGACTATTTTGATGCAGTGATGAGCTACAGACTGGGAGATCCCACAGACATCACCAGAAGATCCCTGAAATGATCCTGTGGCATAGAAATTCAGTGCCATGGTGACCGTCAACTCGACAGGCATGGTGTGCCTGCCCCTTCCCACAGGGCTCAGTTTCTCCTCCATCATGACAGAGAAGCAGAGTCTGCTGTAACACTGCTGCTGCGATATTTGCAGGAAGTTGAACCCCTGACAGGAGAACCTCTCTGGTGGGTAGCATCATCTTTGCACAAGAGGCTGGTTGCGTGCCCCTCTGCGCCTCCTCATCCATGCCCCCCTTCCAGGATCATGATCCTGGTGCCCCTCTGGGTATTGTTGCCCTGCTCCCAGTGGCTGCAGCTCTCTCCCTCTCTGATTCTCCTCCTCACTGGAGGTCTCAAAACCTGAGTGAAAGAGGCCAAAAACAAACAGCTGCATTCGGTTCTTAGGGCCTCCCACCATCACCAAGGACCAAGTCGAAGAGGACACTTAACCAGAATGCCTCCGCTTTGCTAGCCAAATTTGTCTTTGCTCTCGATTACTACAGCCACTGTCTTCTCAATATCACACACCCTACCAAGCCACACTACCTCTTGCAATGGCTTCCCCCTTGTTATAGCTGGCGAGGCTCTAAACCTCCGTTGTTTCCATGTGAACCTCATAAAATGGAGAAAAAACTTGGTAAAATCGCAATCAATTGCCTGTTTGATTGGCTTAATTACCATCCTGTCGTGTTCCAGCCTGGCCGCCTCTGGTAATATCCACTCGCGACATAAACCCGTCGGCTTCCCTCCCAATGCCTTTTGCTACCATTTTACCACCACTCCCACCTCCCAGCCCATCTCCAAAGGGCTGAGAAAATCTTGGCCTGTATTTACAGCTTGAACCTGTGATGATGAGAATTTCTGGCATTCAGCTTTTTATTCCTTTAAGCTGCCATACCCTTTTAACATTTTAGTCAGATTTCTGTGGAAGACAACAGAATGAATCACAGAATTTTAAATAATATCATAGTTCTTTTTGTTTCACCTTGTTTCTTCAGAAATTCAGGAATCTTTGTTTCCTTTAAAGTTTTGCTCAAAGCAGTGTAACATTGTTCATCGTCCAGTTATGTCATAGGCTGAGTCATGGGCCACAAAAGTCACCACCCCCGCGATGTGTGGGAGGAGGTCAAGGGGGAATTAAGGCTGCGTTTGCTGACAACACCACCACTAGGTAGCGCTGCAATGGCACATGCGCAAATGCAGCCTGTGCCACTAAAACGTCGCAGTCTGTGACGTCAGGCAGCTGCCAGGATTAAAGATGGCGCTGCTAAAATAATCACACAATGGCTGGAGGGGAGGGAGCGAGCGGGCCGGGGGCTGTGAGCAAGCGGGCGGGGGGCTGTGAGCGAGCAGGCGGGTGGCGGGGGGAAGGAAGAGAGCGCACCCACCACCAGCAAGGTCTTCAGCTGGGCTCTCCCCGCTCCCCAGACCCCCTCTCCCCCCACCACTGCTCTCTCCAGCCCAGATCCCCCCACCATCTGCCCACATTGCGATGACGTCATCTGCGCATGCGCCAACCTCATCTGCCCGCGTTGCGCGATGACGTCATCTTTGCATGCATCAACCAGTCCTGGCACTGCGGAACGCAACGCATGCACAGAGGGTAGGAGCGAATCTGCGCATGTGCGCAGATCGGCGCAGTCGGATGACGTAAGCTGCCGGCTGCGTTGTCAGTAATCATTTTGAATTTTTATAGCACTTTTCATGGGTCAGGGGGTGCAGAGGTCCTCGTCCTGTCCCCTCAAGCAAACCTTTTGCCTCCCTTCTGCCAATTGTGGCCACTCTCTAACCTCTGTCGCCATCAGCGACCTTTCTCCCGAAGTACGGATCTGAAGTCTGCTCCCCTCCTAATTACCGGGGATTGTCCCTGACTACAGCCTCCTGCTGCTGGTATTCCCGTCCAGCAGCCAGCCTGTCAATTTGGCTGGCCATCGGATGGGAAGCAGAATCCACAAATTATGATGAGGTCCTGCTGTTAAATTTGGGCAGGACCTCTACATTCTTCCCAGCCATGCGAGGTTTCTCTGCGTGGCTACCCGACCCGAACCCGACGGGATACGATGACGTGTCAGGTTCGGTTCGGGTTGGGTTGGTTTGCACTTCCGGGTCCGGCTTTCGGGTTCAGGTCGGATTAAGCTGGGCCGGATATGCTCTATCACCACCTCCGGTCATGGCTCCAATCTTAATGTACTTTTTGGACTTGAAAGGTTGTTTAGTTACTGTTTTTTTAAGCTTGTGCAGATAAGCAACAAAGTGAAAAATGGAAGCAAGGTTAACTGATGGTTGGGTCGGGAAAAAATTAAAGGACTCAGGCCGGGTCGGGCTCGGATGTGGGTCTGTCGGGCTCGGGTCGGGTTTCATTTGCAGACCCGAGCCGGCCTTTACTCCGCACCCTCCTCCTCCCCATAAATATTGGAGCCCTGATGTCAATAATTATTTGACTCCCAATTTCCAGCCTCTCTTTTGTTGTTTTGTTGCTATATTCTTGGGCCCCTTTACAAATGTTAGGCAGTTTAAAGCAGTAACGTTGTCCTTTCAGTGCTCAATGGATTCACTGGCTCCATTGAATTTATGTACCTCATTAGCACTTGTCACCCCAGCATATGTGAGGTGTTAGAGATCACCATAATCTGGATTGCCCAATAAATTAAATCGTAGTTTAGTCTTAATACACTGCACCAGAAATTTCCATTAAAGTGAATGACTTTGGGATGGGAACATAAAGACTTTTTGTGAGGAACAAATGCTGAAGTGCAGTTCTGCTAAATCAAGGAATAAGGTATGACTCAGAGCCAAAGAGTTGCACTCGGATTGTCTTTAATTGTAGGGTGCCCAAGTAGTCGGTTTATGTCGCCATCCTTATTGACTAGTGGAGCACATACCACTGTTTAGTAGAAACCCTATTTATGGTGGTGGAATACAAGGAGCCCCAAAGAAAGTTATTCCTTTAGTTTTTTGCTTGACTGCAGAATCCTGTATACTTATGTTTTATTATACTGCTACAGATCTTAGTGCAACACATTTGTGATCCTTCAACATGACAGTTAATTCAACGAATATTTTCCATAATGTAATTATTCTTTTTTAACTACTCTAATGTGAAAATTGTTGATCAAAAATTATCTGAGTGTCATCAGGAGTGTTATCAAATAAATGTTGACACTGAGCCACATAAGGAGATATTAGGGCAGATGACCAAAAGCTTGGTCAAAGAGGTCGGTTTAAGTAGCGTCTTAAAGGAGGAAAGAGAGGAAGAAAGACAGAGAGGTTTAGGAGGGGAATTCCAGAACTTAGGGTCCAGGCAACTGAAGCCACCAATGCTGAAGCAATTAAAATCAGGAATGCACTAAGGGCCAGAATTGGAGAAACAGATATCTTGGAAAGTTGTGGAGCTGGAGGAGATAGGGAGAAGTGAGGCAATGGAAGGGTTTTAAAACAAGGATGAGAATGCTAAAATCAAGCTGTTGCTCAACTAACAGCCAATGTAGGTCAGCGAGCGCAGGGGTGATAGGGGAATGGGACTTAGTGTGAGTAAGGACATGGGCAGCAGAGGTTTGGATGACCTGAAGTTTACGGAGAGTATAATGTGGGAGGCTGGCCAAGAGTGCGTTAAAATAGTCAAGTTTAGAAGTCATAAAGGCATGGATGATGGTTTCAGATGAACTGAGGCAGGGGTAGGGTTGGGAGATGTTATGGAGCTGGAAGTAGGCGGTCTTAATGATGGCACTGATATGTGATTGGAAGCTAACCTTGGGGTGAAATGCCACACCAGTGTGCAGACGGCGTGGTTCAGCCTCAGACAGTTGCCAAGGAGAGGCTTGGAGCTGGTGGCTAGGGAACAGAGTTTGTAGCAGGGACCGAAGACAATGGCTTTGGTCTTCCCAGTATTTAGTTGGGGGAAATTTCTGCTCATCCAGTACTGGATGTCGAACAAGCAATCTCACAATTTAAAGACAGCGGAGATGTCGAGAGAGGTGGTATTTATGTAGTGCTGGGTGTTGTCAGAGTACGTGTGGAAACTGGCACTGTATTTTTTGTTGATATCACTGAGGATCAGCATGTAGAAGAGCTATAGGAGTAGGCCAAAGATAGATTCTTGGGGAACTTCAGAGATAATGGTGCAACTGAAGAAAATAGGCCTCCCTTGCAGTATCTATTTTATATGGGCACTTTGTGTACCAGGTACTATTTGGTGCTGAAATTATATTGTGGGGACCTGCTTCATTTTCATTGGAATGAGTGTTTGCTTGCCTTTAATGAGTCTTTTGCACAGTGTGTGTGAAGGCTTGAAGCACTCAGGTTGCTTCCAGTTTGCATTTGCCTGCACAGAGTGTGTACAGAAAGGGAGCAGAAAATCCTCCCTGTTGTTTCCCAGGACCTTAGAACTGTGCAAATGATGACCTCTGCTACAACCAACATCGCAAAATTGGACAGGACCTGAATACAGGTTCATGGATTGCAATGCGGGATTATCCTTTGCCCATTGCGTCTGATGCAGGCACCATGCACACTTCATGCTGTCTGCTTATTTAAATTCTTGTAGCGTGCAGCCAGTGCTAAGTGTGCTGTTGAGTGGCGGCATATCTGAGCAGGGGAACAAAATTGTGAAAGGTCAGCCTGTACTACTTAAAGCCAGCCTGTACTACTTAAAAATAGCCTGCACAACTTAAAGGGGAGGTGGATTGTGGTTGGAGCAAATTCTGGAAGTTGTTCTAAAAGTGATTTTGATGTGGGGAACAGTCAATAATGGCAGAACATGGCACAGAATGGGCTGCCCTGAGGCCTTGATGGAGGAAGTGGAAAGATGTCATCTATCCACAGGGGCACAGGCTTGGGCTAATAAGTGGCAAGTAAAATTTGTGCCACACAAATGGCAGGCAATGACCATCTCCAATAAGCAAAAGTTTAAGCACCTCCCCTTGACATTCAATGACATTACCATTGCTGAAACCCCCACCATCGACACCCTGGGGGTTACCATTGACCAGAAACTTAACTGAACCAGCCACATAAACACGGCGGCTACAAGTGTAGGTCAGAGGCTGGGAATTCTGTGGTGAGTAACTCACCTCCTGAATGGCCTGTCCGCCATCTACAAGGCACAAATCAGGAGTGTGATGGAATACTATCCAATTGCCTGGATGCGTACAGCTCCAACAACACTCAAGAGGCTTGACACCATCCAGGACAAAGCAGCCAGCTTGATTGGCACTCCATCGACCACCTTAAACATTCACACCCTCCAGTACCGGGGCACAGTGGCAACAGTGTACACCAACTACAAGTTGCTCTGCAGCAACTCAACAAAAGTTTCTTTGGCAGCATCTTCCAAATCTCTGACCTTTACCACCTAGAAGGACAAAGGCATCAGGCACATGGGAACACCAAAGCCTCCAAGTTTCCCTCCAAATTATACACCATCCTGATTGTAAAATATCATCATTTCTTCATCATCACTGGGTCAAAGACTTGAAACTCCCTAACAGCTCTGTGAGATTACCTTTACCACTCAAACTGTAGTAGTTTAAGAAGGCAGCTCACCACCACCTTCTCCAAGGCAATTAGGGATGGCCAATAACATAGAACATAGAACAGTACAGCACGGTACAGGCCCTTCGGCCCACGATGTTGTGCCGAACCTTTAACCTACTCTAAGATCAAACTACCTACATACCCTTCATTCTACTATCATCCATGTACCTATCCAACAGTCGCTTAAATGTCCCTAATGTATCTGCTTCTACCACCGCTGGCAGTGCATTCCATGGACCCACCACTCTCTGTGTAAAGAACCTACCTCTGACATCTCCCCGAAACCTTCCTCCAATAAATGCTGGCCTTGCCAGAAATGCCCACGTCCCATGAATACATTTTTAAAAAATAAAGTGGTCAAGGCCAGTGAATGTATTTTCAAATTCCACATTCCACCAACTGCACCACTAGCCTCACACACTGTACAATTTGTCACAGTTTCATCAGTAACCTACCAACAATCTCTCTCAATTTTGACTCACACCTAACACTCATAGCTTCACCTCACTCTCACACGCATAGCACTGCTGCAAGCCTCACCCCCACATTTCATACCTTACACATTATTCAACTAGGATAGGCATATCATCCAAACACATTGCACCACACTCCTACTGACACACTTCCCGCTCACTTCCAGGACAAGATGGTACATAACCAACGGCAGTAGGAGCCCTGCAGTACTCAGCTGAGCAACTAGCAAGATAGTAGTATGGTGCATGCTACACAACCTAGCCAGTATGAGGGAAACCACCCTTGCCATCACCTATCAGGTGAGAAGCTGAGGAGCAGGGGCACGAGGAGGAGGTGGAGGAGGAGGAGAAAGTGGAGGAGGAAATGCAACAGTAAGTCAGTGAAGAGGAAGAGAGGAAACAACATAGACATAGGAACACAAGAACAAGAGTAGGCCATTTAGAGCCTGGTCCACCATTCAATGAGACCATGACTGATCTGTGACCTAACTCCACATATCCCTTAAAACCTTTGGCTAACAAAAATCTATCAATCTCAGATTTAAAATTAAAGTCAAAAATTAGAGCCAGACCTTTTGGGAGTGAAGTTAGGAAAACATCAACACACAAAGGCCAGAAAGCGATGCCTAGAACCCTGCATTGCGTCTTTTCTGGAAGACCTGCCAAATCTAGTGCCAATCACCCACTTAAGTGGACAATGGTGATCCTTAAATCAGATCAAGGACGCCGGTGCTGGAAGTCTCACCCTCGGAGAGCTGCCGGCCAATCAGAGGCCAGCAGCTCTTTCATTAAGTAGCACCAGGAGGGGTCTCGCGGGGTGGGGCTGTGGGGGAGGGGGGTGTAGGGGGATCGGTAGCAAGGACAGGGGGGTAGCTCTCAGCAGGCCCCCCTCCCCGATGCTGGGCTCCTCGTTCAAGCACTGTGCCTTTTAACAAGTGACCACCCCCTCCCCCCACCCCCCAGATCCGGGAAGCAGCCCACACGGTTTTTCATGTCGTGCTTCCTGTGCAGCAACAGGGCCTTCCGTCACACAGCTAATTGCGGTGGCGGAATGATGCCCTTAAAATGGGATTAACTGCCCAGTTAAAGGTCTCAATTGGTTGCGAGGCGGGAAGGCCGTTGACAGGCCAGCCGGGAAGGTGGCACCGCCACCCAATTACATGCGCTCCCCGCCTCAAACCCGCCATAGGGGAAGAGCATAAAATTCCCCCCGACGTGTAGCAGAAGTCTGGAACTCTCTTCTACAAATGGTAATTGATGCTCGATCCTCATCACCTAAATCTTCTGACATTTTCTGTAATAATCCTACCTGATTCTGAGTGGGATCATGGGGGAGAATTCCCCCCATTGTGCAAGGAAATGTGAGGCTTATGCTACCATTCCATGAAGCAAGATGTTGCTACATTAAAGCACTGTGCAACCCTACTGCCCTAGGGCAAATCCTTTATTATTAAATTTTAAATCTGAGATTGATAGATTTTTGTTATCCAAAGGTATTAAAAGATATGGGGCAAAGGCGTTTAGGTCACAGGTCAGCCTTGATCTCATTGAATGGTGGAACAGACTTGAGGGGCTAAATGGCTTACTCCTGTTCCTATATTGCTATGTCCTATGTTCTTATGTCGCCAATGAACAGCACAGGGAACGCTGGCTGCGGGAGCAATCATTTAAAATGGCAGGCAGCACTAATATGATGTGCTGTCTGCATCGCGGTAAATGGTTAATAGTTAATCGCGCATCGCGATCTTTGCATCTATTTTTGGGGTCCAACTTAACCCTTGGGTGCAAGTCATCAGGAACTGCTCAGAGGGTGCATTTCAGAACCAATATTGCTTTGAGAATAAAGTGAGCCAAATGCTGAAACAGATCATTAAGTGCTGGTGTTTACCCTGAGAACGAGCACTTAGATCCATTATCACAGCATATCCTTAATGCAATGCACTTAAGACCCCAATATCGGTATCTGCTTTCCTGATGAATTTTTCCTCACCCATGAAATTGTATTTTATGCAAATTTTAATGTGTTTGGTTGCAAGTGGAATAGCTTTCAACACATTAAACTTTCCTGATGATGCCCTGTAGGCTTCTTTCTAGTTGCTTCCATTAATTACTTTGCAAGGATGCACATATTTGCTGATTAGGGGTTTCGAAGTTATCCCAGTTAACTGGGTAATTCATTATTATAGTTTTGGAGCTAATCGAATTCAGGGTTGAAACAGTTCATGTTCCAAAGGCTGCTCACAGTTGTTTGTGGACAGATTGCCTTTGTGAAAATTACTAGACCTTTTCTCCCTTTTTGAGTTAGTGGAAACTGCTCAAAGAATAAAAACAATCCCAATCTGATTTTAAAAGAACTGCAAGTTATTCCCATTTATCATCCCCCATAATCAACTGACCTGCCCATACACCCAGTATAAACTTACACACAAAGAATTATTAATTGGGAAAGGTACTGGAGGGCAGCTGATGTGCGAGGAACTACACCTCAGCAAGAATGAACACATTGGAGAAGGGGAGATATTAGAGGGGTAAAAATATTTTGAAAATATGCCCTAGGGCAGTAGAGTGGCACAGTGCACTGATGTGGCAACATCTTGCTTCATGAAATGGTAGTATAAGCCTCACATTTCCTTACATAGTGGGGGGAATTCTCCCCCATGATCCCATCCAGAATCAGGCAGGATCATAACAGAAAATGTCAGAAGATTTGAATGATAAGGCCTCCTCATTGCCCAACTGGGATTTCCATCCCTACTGCAACCTGCTTCTTTCCCATCTGCCACCTTGAGGATGTGCAGGGCATGACATAGAATGCAGTGAAATTCCATGCTCTCTGTCACAACTGCCACTATTTCCTGAGGCTGCCATGTGAAGATGGGAATTGCACATGGGAAGCAGCAGTATATACACAAACAGGGGAGATATCCCTCCAGCTGTTCCTAGTTTCGACCTCAATCTTGTCCTCGTACCAAGCTTCAATGCTACTTCTATCACTTTATGTTCCTCACCAGTTCTTGCACTGAAGTACTACTGGTGTTTCCTGAAATGAGAACAGAAAGTGCCAGAAATACTCAGCAGGTCTGGCAGCATCAGTCTAGAGAGAAACAGAGTTAACGTTTCAGGTCTGTGACCTGTCATCAGAACTGGCAAAAGTTAAAAATGGAACAGTCTTTGAGCAAGTGAAGAAAGGGAGGGGGAAGAAGAACTGTGATATGACGGAGTGGGGAGAGATTAAATGACAGAGATCTCATGGAACAGAATGCAAATTGAGTGCTAAATAGTTGTAGCGAAAGACAAAGCTGGAGTCCAGAGAGAGAGTGCTAATGGCAGAATAATGAACAGCTCTCTATGAAAGCAAAAACATGAAAAATAAGTTTAAGACTAGCACTTGGTTAAAAAATAAGTAATTAAAAAAGAAAATATATGTATAAAAATAAATAAACTAAAATAAAATAAAAATAATTTTAAAATGGGGCTCATGGTCTGAAATTATTGAACTCAATATTGAGTCCAGAAGGCTTTAAAGTGCCGAATCAGAAGATGAGGTGCTGTTCCTCCAGCTTGCATTGATGTTCACTGGAACACTGCAGCAGGCCAAGCAACACCGCCTCTGATACGTCTTTCTTTTTCCTCAACCGAAGATTCCCCCCACTGTGGTTTACAGGGCCCTCGACCATGTCTGACCCATTTCCCACACTTCAGTCCTCACTTCTTCCCCTCCCTCCCAGAACCGTGACAGGGTTCCCCTTGTCCTCACTTTTCACCCCACCAGCCTCCACATCCAAAGGATCATCCTCCGTTTCCGTCACCTCCAGCATGATGCCACCGCCAAACGCATCTTCCCCTCCCCTGCCCTGTCAGCATTCCGAAGGGACCATTCCCTCCGCGACACCTTGGTCCACTCCTCCGTTACTCCTGACACCTCGTCCCTTTCATACAGCAACTTCCCATGAAATCACAAGAGGTGTAATACCTGCCATTTTACCTCCTCTCTCCACACCATCCAAGGCCCCAAACACTCCAGGTGAAGCAGCGATTTACTTGTACTTCTTTCAATTTCGTATACTGTATTCGCTGCTCACAGTGCGATCTCCTCTACATTGGGAAGGCCAAACACAGATTGAGTGACCGCTTTGCAGAACACCTCCGCTCCGTCTGCAAGCATGATCCCAAGCTTCTGGTTGCTTGCCATTTTAATTCACCAGCTTGTTCACATGCCCACATTTCTGTCCTTGGTCTGCTGCAGTGAACATCAACGCAAGCTCGAGGAGCAGCACCTTATTTTCTGATTAGGCACTCCAAAGCCTTCTGCACTCAATATTGTGTCAATAATTTCAGACCATGAGCCCCATTATTTTTTTGTTTATTCTTTTTATTTTATTTATTTTTTAATTTTTTTTTTGTTATTTATTTTTTAACCATGTGCCAGTCTTAAAATCTATTATTCATGTTTTTGCTTTTGTACAGAGCTGTTCATTATTCTGCCATTAGCATTCTCTCTGGTCTCATGCATTGTCTTTCGCTACAACTATTTAGCACTCCATTTTCATTCTGTTCCATGACATCTGTCATTCAATCTCTCCTCCCTCCTTCGTATCACAGTGGTTCCTTCTTGCTCTTTTTCTCCCTCCCTCCCTTCACTTGCTCAAAGACATTTTTAACTTTTGCCAGTTCTGATGAAAGGTCACAGGCCCGAAATGTTTCTCTCTACACTGATGCTGCCAGACCTGCTGAGTATCCCCGGTACTTTCAGTTCTCATTTCAGAGTTCCAGCATCCGCAGTATTTTGCTCTTATACTGGTGTTTCCCGACAAGCTTGGTGGCAGGAATGCCACTGTGCATTCTTAGTAAACCCTAATCCAGAAAATAGATGAGAACTGGGGCATAGTCACAGGGATGAGTGGAACTACCACACCACCAGAACTGTACACCAAAGAGAAAAATGAATTCCTGATCTCAAACACTGAGTTTGTTGGCTGTAAACAGGCTAAACCAATACTACACCAAGATGGCAGCTGCTCATTCACTTTTGTATCTGACACATCAAAACAACTGCACCCTCTAAACCTGCTGCAAATTGGTGATGAGACAAAAATCAGCCTGTGGATTCAATTTTGAATTAGCCCTTACAGAAAAAGAAAGTAGTTAATTGTTCGAAGTATGGTTTGGGAAACTATCCCTGGAACACTGAAGACCACATGAGAGAGGTATTCCAATGGCATATTAATAATTTTCAGCCATGCTGCTACAAACATGAGTCTAGAACTATATATGTATGGGGATTAAAGTAAATTCCACTGAAGATTTACATAAAAACAGAAATATTTTGTGTATGTTTTTCTGAACAACTTCCTCAGTTCTCTAGGTCTGATACCAGTGTATAGTACAGTCCTCCAGTGATAGGCCTCTGCCCTGTTTAGGAGCTATGGTAGCAGAGACATTTGAAACCATATCAAATAGTGGCGCAGTGGTTAGCACCGCAGCCTCACAGCTCCAGTGACCTGGGTTCAATTCTGGGTACTGCCTGTGTGGAGCTTGCAAGTTCTCCCTATGACTGCGTGGGTTTTTGCCAGGTGCTCTGGTTTCCTCCCACAGCCAAAGACTTGTAGGTTGATAGGTAAATTGCCCCTAGTATAGGTAAGTGGTAGGGAATTGAGGGAAGGTGGGGATGTGGTAGGAATATGGGACTAATGTAGGATTAGTATAAAATGGGTGGTTGATGGGCGGCACAGACTCAGTGGGTTGAAGGGCCTGTTTCAGTGCTGTATCTCTAAATAAAAATAAAATAAATAAAAATTTCAAGAGATAGGGTAATTTTCACCTTTGTTGATTGGGGACTAACCTGGTGGAGTGGATTTCATGCCCGCCTGGTATCAATGGGACAAAAAGAGGTTGAGTTCTATAAAGGATGGGTGATTCACTGCACTGGGTTACCACCTGAGTGTTGAAATTGAAAATTACCCCCATAGGTTTCTATGTAGTGGCCACAATGCAGTTCAACTCTGAATGTGTGTGTAGGGTTCAGTAATGTCATTTTGTGCTTTAATAAAGAACAGTGGGGCCGATTTTCACTTGCTCCTCTGGTGCAAATCCACATTTTAGCAGAAAGGCTGCAACTGTCCTCTGTGTCACCTGGTACAGCAAGACCTCTACCAATGCATCTAAAAGCTTGGGTGCCCTTGCATGTACCATCTCTCACTGACTGTTCAGTAGCAACAAACTCACCAACAGAAAAAAAGAAACCATGCTTTAAATAGGCTCTGGGTCCACCGGGAATTTGCACCCTCCTAATCATCGGGCTGTCTGTCAGCATTGGAAACCTGTGGAAACCTCACCAATGAGATTCAAATGGGGGCCAACCAAAGTGGTTCAGTTCATTCCCCGAATCCATTGGATGGGTGACCCACTGGGTGCCTAAACAGCACCAGAATTAAAAATTAACCCCAGCAAGAGTAATATGGGGCCTGAATTTCCTCTTCCGTTGCTTTGTATTTATACAAGATTAAACTGTAGTTGCTGATCCACTCTGCTGGGGGAAGAGAAGAAAGATGGCGTGTTAAAACCATCAGGGTTAGGGGAATGGAGTAAAAACAATTTATTTTGACGTTTTTGACAAAATAAATCAAAAATCTCTACTTTCAGCTTTTTCACGAAGTATCTCTGCATTACCTGCATCTGCAGCAGTCACTAGCAGCATGTATTCTTCTTGAAACTCTCTGTCTAAACTCTGCACTAGGCTGAGTCCTCCATTTGCTGAGATTGAGAACTTGCCATCTTCATTTCCACGGATAATTTTGTAGCTCAGCTTACTGTTGGAACCCAGGTCATCGTCACGCCCCAGCACCTGGGAAACACAGCAGGGTCAGACTAAGTAATTGTTTTCCAATAGTAATGTTTTATAAGTATTACTGCACATGGTCAATGCACTTATTCTGAAAGTCCACTTCTTAGAATGTTTTACTGAACTTTTTGAATAGCTGCATTCTTTTCATCTACAGTTCAATCCGAAAATGTTTAATGTTAGCTTCCAGCATAAAGGCTAAGAGAAGAATTAATAGAGTTTTTTTTAATTATAGAAAAAAAGAGCTTGCATTTATTTAGCATTTTCACATTCTTAGGACATTGCAAAGCACCTTACAGCCAATGAATTACCAATATTGTCATTGTTAACCAATTTGTGCACGGCAAGGTCTTTCAAAAGATTAAGTAATAAATTGTGTTGGATGATGGATAGATATTGGCCACAACACCAGAAGAAGTCCTTGCTCTTGTTATCTTCTTAAAATAGTGCCAGGGATCTTTTATACTCACCTTAGCAGGCAGAGCCTTATTTAAGCATCTCATCTGAAAGATGCAACCTCCAACAATGGAGCACTCCCTCAGTATGGCACTGAAATGGCAGCCTAAACTACTGAAGTCATGGAGTAGGGGCTTAGAAACCACAACATTGTGATGCAGAGGCAAGGCTGGTTCTGATGGATTAAATAGGGTAAGATTACTTTTTCCGGTTAGGGAGTTAGTGCCATGAAATAATTAGTTTTAAATTCTTTCATGGGATGTGGGCATCACAGGCCAGGCCAGCATTTATTGCCCATCCCTAATTGCCCTTGAACTGAGTGGCTTGCTAGGCCATTTTGAGGGCATGTAAGAGTCAACCACATTGCTGTGGATCTGGAGTCACATGTAGGCCAGACTAGGTAAGGACAGCAGATTTCCTTCCCTAAAGGACATTAGTGAACCAGATGGGTTTTTACAACAATCGACAATGGTTTCATGACCATCATTAGACTAGCTTTAAATTCCAGATTTATTAATTGAATTCAAATTCCACCTTCTGCTGTGGTGAGATTTGAACCCATGCCCCCAGAGAAATACCCTGGGTCTCTGGGTTACTAGTCCAGTGACAATACCAGTACGCCACCGCCTCCCCATAAGCAAGTGAGGAGAGCAGTTAGGAGAAAATCATTTACACAGAGATGTTAGAGCATGTAATGTTTCACCACAAGGAACAGTTAAGGCAGCTACCATTACATCATTTAAGGGAAGAGCAGACTGGCGGAAGCAGAGGAAGATAGATTGGGCAGAGTATTTATACAGAAATTTCCCTGAGAATCCATGCTAGAGTAAATTTTACATGGTTTGATGAGACAAATAACTTTCTCATTTCATACATTCTTCTTGGATTTGTTCAAATGTAATACAATTCAAGTATACCAAGAAATAAAATGACTATTGAAGCATTTAGAGAAGATATAAAAAAAGCAAATCTCCTATATACCTGATACATAATTTGTGGAACTGCATTTATATTCTCCAAGAAATGTAGAGTCATTTTCATGGGTTGGATGATTGGTGCAAAATCATTGACATCTCTGAGTATTACATTGACAGTGGCTGTTCCTGACCTGGGACTCCTTCCACCATCCAATGCAAAAACCACAAAAGAACACACTGGGATTTGTTCACGATCCAAATTCCCAAACACTGAGATTAATCCAGTGACTGAATCAATGTAAAAGTCCTTGCTGCTGATAGTATATCGAACTTGTCCATTTTTGTCTTCATCAGGGTCAGTAGCTGAAACTACAAGCAAATCTGAGCCACGAGGTATATTTTCATCCACTGTGACAGTATAAATGCTTTGAGTGAAGACAGGACTGTTGTCATTGACATCAGTAATGATTGCTGTAATGCTTATCGAAGAGGACAGTGATGGCTGTCCTTTGTCTAAAGCAATCACATCTATTGTAACCCATTCTACTAGTTCTCTGTCAAGATTTCCAATCACACTAAGTTCCCCACTTGTTACGTTGATGCTAAACTTGTTGCCTGTAAATTGCTGCAGAGAGTATTCAACATGGCCATTGAGTCCACTATCCAGATCCATGGCATTAACTGTCATTATCACTGTGCCAATAGAAGTATCTTCAGGAAGGTAGACAGTATTCACAGTTCTGAACTCAGGGGTGTTATCATTCACATCATTGAGCTTCACTGTAATCCATGCAGTACTTGTGAAACGCGCTGAATCACATTGAGCTTGGTCAGTAGCTTGAACAATTAAAGTATAGACAGACTGGTGTTCCAGATCTAATGTCTGTTGGACCCTTAGCACAGCATTTCTGTCAACCATAAACTGCCCATTGCGATCCCCTGAGATTATTTTAAATATCAAAGCTGCATTCAGACCTAGACAGTAGACAAATCACAACATTAAACAATGTTTGGTCATTTATACATCACTTATACAGAGCATTTCCTATCCATCCCAATATTTACTATAGGACTGTCAGCTGATTAGTATCACAACCAGTCTCTGCTCAACTGACGCCACTCTGCCACTATCCTAGATTAAATGTAAATGATGTATTAACAGTTACACAGGAAAATAGGAGTTTCTCATTATTCAACTGTTAAATGAATCCAAAGACAAATACACACTTTTTTTTCCAACAACCATTAATCCTGCAGGGGTTTCTTCAGGACGCAGACAATATTCGCAGTTTTGACAATATTGAACTTCATTGTAAGCTGGATCAGAGTAACTTTCCCAACCTTTTATTCCTCTACTAAATTTTCTTCCTCTCTTTAGAAGGCACAACTAATGCTAAGATTTATTTCCATGGATGCCAGCCGCACTTAGCTCAAGTGGCCACTTTTCATGTCCAAGTCTAGACAGCCAGTGTAGTGAGTCTATTCAGCTTCTGTGGTGTCGGTGGGACACTACAGGAAAGTCCTAATCTGTCCTTATTTATAAACTTTCCAGCATGTAATTGAGTATCAATTAGGAGTAGGACCCTTGACTAATATTTCTCTTCCATAGCCGAGGATACTGGCCAAGTGTAGCACCCTTACTGCCAACCTGGATGAGATCAGATAAATCAGCACAAACCTGGGATAGAAACTGAAGACTTTGTATTCTGCAAAACTCAGTAAGATATTGGGCAGTACACACACCCAGCAAGCTAGAGAGAGTTGACAATGCCAACTTTTATCAATTACAGACTTCAGCAAATGCCCTTTGTTCTAGCATTTTTAAAATGTATTTGTTACTATGGTGATCTGAGGTAATCCCATGTGAAAAAGTAACCTCTACGCTAAGATTTAAAGATTTTATTTTTCTATATGATAATAGATTGTTCCATACAACTGTTTGGCACCTTACAGAATGTTTACCCTTCATTCTTTGATCGGCTTACTCAGTCTCAAAATTACCTTGGACATTTAAGTACACGCTGTTCTCTTTACTCTGAGACTTTGGCACAAGTTCAACCCAAGTCAAAAAAGCAACAAATATGGTTTCTCACTGTTTAGCCTCTAATTACTAATGGTTTCCTAAACCAGCTCTAATAACATGCTCAAAGATAAATGGTCAGTTAATTTTGAATATATGAAACTAGCCTGGAGTTGAGAAGTAATTCAGAAGAAATGAGTACAGTAGGTTTGACATTAGTCTTAAAAAGACATTCCTAGCTTTCTCCCCAACATGTGCTTTTTGAAGTTAAAATGTTTAGGGCATTTAATAGATATTGGAATACTAAAGTGCTTTTGAAATCACCATGACGATGACAAGTAAAATGTTAATGACTGATAGGACCGCTCAAGGCCTGATCTCATTAGGACTCAAGTTTAAATTTGACTACAACAGCTGCATTCAATCTATCGATTAGATACAGTCTGATGTAAGCTTTAATAAATGAAGGAAAAACAAGCATTTCTCTCAGCCTTTGTTTTACAGGTCAAGGAACCGAACCTCAGGATTTTCAAAATGACTCTTCAGCTTTCACTATAATTATCCTTCAGATAATTTGATTCTTCCGAACTGGACACTTTCATTGTTTTTCCAGGACATTGCATATCTCTATTCGTGGCAAGACACACACTGGTAGGCAGTTCCACTGGCATGTGGAAAAGTAAGTCAATATGTAAGATCTGAATTGAAACCAGGAGGATTAATCACAGATGTTTGCATGGTTGATGCTTTTATGGCTATGGTAGAAATTTTCAATAAATTAAATTAAGTATGAAAAGATTATAATTTAACACAATATAGATAAATATACATCCCGTGATCTCCACATCTCCATTTCCAAGTGACCAGACTGCATTGTTGACCGCTACCTAACTACTGGAGTACAGCAACAGCAGTCAACCCTACCTTTCAGATTCAATTATTTCCATGCGTAAATGGTGATGGTGATGATGTCACATGAACGGTCTGGATATGCATAAGGTTGCAGTAAAAATAGTGTACAAAGGCCAGGGAGGAGGAGTGAGTCAGAGCAGCAGCTGTCAGACAAACTAGATTTCCTTTTAACTTGAATGAATAGAGTTACTCATTCCAGAATCCAAGCATGAATAAACCAAAGTGAAAGGCACAACGTGCTGCTAAAGATTTTGTTCTCGCTGCACAGGCAACAATAGCAACATTAAACATTCATAGGAAAAGCATGGAAAGGGGTTGGAGGGATTGACATTGCTACTCATGTGAGTTGATGCACTTTAAGGTCAGTGTGAAGAGAGAACACTCCTGCTAAATGTTTCAGTTTCCCATAATCTTATTCTGTAGGGAGAAACACTAGCTATTTTATTTAAAAAGTGGACAGGCGGGCAGACTACTGCTGCGGCCTGGAATGGACTAAACTGGTGTGCCACACAGTTGTAGAAAACAGTTTAATGCCTGTGATTCCTCCCAGTACCTAATCTGAACTGCCATGCAGTGTGGGGGAGGAGGGCGAGGGGTGGACCTGAGCAGAAGCCAGACTTTTCACCAGAATATTAAAATACTAAATCATTGCTGTACCATCCTTATGTCCTTTTCCTGACCAACTCAAAACCAAGAATGGCAGGGCCTAGGACCAGATCATATGGTGTTCTATATTGGGTGACAATGTTCAAATTCCTTCTTGCCAGTTTTCTGCCCTCTCCTTTTCTGAAGACAATGAATTTTTGCTGGAGTACAATTCCAATGATGCAGGGTTTCTTAGCCAAAAGACCATTATTAAGTTTCGACATCGAGCCTCAACAGGCTATTCATATGCAGGGGCATTCACAATGGAGCCCAATGCCCTGTTTTCATATATGTCCACACACAAGCTCTTCCAATAGTGGTGATTGGATTGGGGGTTGGGCTGGAAGCCCTGGTTAGGTTTCACTCCCTCACCTTGGGGTCTTGTGGCCAATTGTAACACCCCTACTGCTGCTATCCCAGCTGAGACCAGCTAACCCAGCATAAACCTGAGGCCGTTGCGTTTTTGACTCATCTATTTTACTGGCAAACTCACTAGAGAAGACAAACTCAATGAATGAAACTATGAAAATATAATCCTTACATTTTAAACATATAAATAAAATTTAAACAAGGGTTCAAAACAAACAGAGCTTGTAAGATTTTCTGCAAACACAACAAAAAGGGGTTTATAGATGTTAAATTATCCCTTTTTGTATGGCTTTTCATAAGTCTGACAGACATAACCTTTTTATTTCTCTTCATAAATCCGACCTGCATTTTAAAAATCTAATGACAGGTTATTAAACAGTAGCTGCCTATTTCCAAAGTAGTACCTGTACTCTTAACCTCTGCCTGTTGCTCTCCTCTCTCCACATTACTTTTAAAGACACTTTTTCGGCCCCAACCACACCAGTTCCAGTGAAGGGTCACGCCCAAAATATTAACTTCTCTTTCAGGTGCTGACTACCCTGCTGGGATATTGCAGCATTTTCTATTTGCAGTTAGATTTTTCATATCCACAGCCTTTCTCTTTGACCCCAAAATCACACAGCCTTTATTGGAAGAACTTGCACTTTTTAAAATCAACTTTCACCCTTCAGGACATGACAACACTTTGCACCAGATAAAATGGTTTTGAAGTCATTGTTGTTTTGTAGGAAAACATGGCAGACAAATTTATGCACAGCTAGCTCCCACAGACAGCAATGAGATAAATGAACAGTTAATCTGTTTTGGAGTGCAGGCTGAGGGATAATTGTAGGCCAGGACACTGGAAAAATCTTCCAATTCTACTTTGAATAGCGCTGTGAGATCTTATATGTCTCTGCGCCCCGCACCCCCCCCCCCCCCCAAAATAGGCCGGTAGTGCCATTGTTTAATGTCTCATCCAAATGTTTGAACATCTGAATATGCTGTATTCTCTCAGTGAAATATACTCTAGTTCCTGCAGTGAGTCTTGAACCAACAATTGTTTGATTGAAATTTGAGAGTGCTACTATTGGGCCAAGCTGACACTGCAAACTCAGTCAGGCCTGGCCTTAAATGCAAGTTTCTAGGATGCTTCTGCTCTCCTTGACAAGGTCGACATCGTAATGAGACAGGGCCATGAGTAGGGACTCACTAAGTCAGGCGATCCTGCACCTTGGCCCTCAGTCAGGACTTGGTAATTTTCACAGGTACATCTGGTTTCACCTGCTCACTTTGAGATCCAGTCTGGGGTTACAGCTTGAACCCCAGATTGTTCAACCTTGGTGTTGAATTTTACCCTGAGATGAGCGTCTGACAACATATCCTCTCCATCATAAACCCTACTGTTTTCCATCTCCTTAACATCACCCGACTTCACCCCTGCCTCTGCTCATCTGCGGCTGAAACACTCATCCATGTCTTTGTTACCTCTATACTTGACTATTCCAATTCTCTCTTGGCCAACCTCCCATCTTACACCCTACACAAACTTAAGGCCATCCAAAACTCTGCTGACAATATCCTTAAATCAGACTAATTTCTGTTCGCCCATCACCCCGGTGCTCACTGACCTACATTAGCTCCCGGTCCAGCAATGCCTTGATTTTACAATTCTCATCCTTGTTTTCAAATCCCTCCATGGCCTCATCCCTCCATATCTCTGTATCCTCCTCCAGCCCTACAAACCTGCGAGATATCTGCACTCCTCCAGTTCTGGCCTCTTGCGCATCCCTGATTTAAATCGCTCCACCATCGGCAACTGTGCCTTCAGCTGCTTGGGGCCTAGGCTCTGGAACTCCACATATAAGATGCTCCTCAAAACCTGCCACTTTGACAAAGCTTTTGGCTGTCTGTCTTAATATCTCCTTATATTTTGTTTGGTAACAGTCCTGTGTAGCACTTTTGGACTTTTGACTATGTTAAAGGCACTATATAAGTGCACGTTGTACTTGTTGTTGAAAAGGCCAAAAAGCTTTAAAGGGAGGCAGTCACCATCAATGTGCTTCCAGCAGAGTGGGAGGAACACAAACCCACAAACTTCAGCAGGTCAATGGCAGAATTGCAAGGTGGGCACAATCTTGGCATAATTGTTGGGATCATGCCCTCTAAGATTTTCCAGGCCACTATCTCTATTTGTTTCTGAATGTTTAGAGTTGGTACCACAAAATCAAAGGAATAGGCAAGTGTCAATTTTGAATGTGTGCATGTTAAATTTGCTTTTTCTAAGATTACTATCTAGGATGGATGTGCTATGCATTTTATACATGTTCTAATTAAGCATTAATACTTTAATCGAAAATACAGAGCCCATATTTCTGTTGAGCTGCTGACATGGTCAATAGTATCACCTCATGCTTCAATGAACACATTTCCTTTTCTATCCTGGAATCTGCCAGAAATGACACCATAGCAACATTAACTGTATTTATCATCTAACGTAATAAGAGAAAGTACAAGCCCCTGCTCAAAGCCATGTATCAAGCAATGCCACTGTAAGAAGAGTGTTCTATAGGACTGAAACACAATCTCAAGACAGGTTTATTAGGAGGGTAAAAGTTTAATGTTTTACCGTTATCATATTCTGAAACAAGGAAATGTCATTGACTGAGTAGAATCATTTTCACAGTGGGCTTAGTGAATGTCGCATATTTGCTAATTGATTATTCACTAAATGTGACATCAACTTAAAACAGTGGAGTGTCACAAAGCATAAGGTGATTGATGTCTGTCAGATTAATTAATCAAAGGGAGTCTTGTATAATGAACGTTTGGATTTCCATGTGATTTCCTACAGATAGGTTGAACAGAAGTTACATTGTTTCATTTGCTCTGAGCCTTTTCTGAAATCCCTATGTGTACTGCTGTCACACTGTCTGTCTAACATGTCTCGTGTGAATAATGCAACAGAAGACAAGGGCATGCGGCATCACTTTGGAATGTGAAATAGAATCTGATTCACACCACAATGCATGTAGAAAGACATACATTAACTTATTTATCCAAAACATGCCATATATTGTTTAATTGTATGCATTTCATCAATTGCATATTACTGTTATCACCCTCCCTCAGCAGCTTTGCTGCCACCACCTTGTAATGTTTGCCTTGATGTACTGCTAGAAAGACAAACAAATTTGAGAAAGAAGTTTCTAAATCTCACCTTCATCAGCATCAGTCACATTCAGGGTTAAAACACTGGTGCCAATGGGGACATTTTCCATTATGTTAATACTGTAGAAATCAGGATTGAACACTGGAGGGTTGTCATTGATATCCAGCACATTAAAGTAAGCCCGCATCACACTGAATTGCCCATCTGTATTAGTTGCTTTCACTGTGAGAATGTAATACTTTGCAGACTCAAAGTCTAAAGGACGAGTGAGGGTAAAATTTCCAGTAGCTGGATTAATAACAAAGAGACCATTCCCATCATCTTCTTGTATTGCGTACACCTTGTCATCAACTCCCTGATTTGGAGCAGAAGCTGTTACTAAGCCCACCATGGTGCCTGGTTTGAATAAAAGAGAAAATGTTATGTATACTTTCATCTGATGCAGAGACATTCATCTGCTTCACTATGAAACCCTTCACTTTGAGCAAAATACTGTAGTTGGAAAAGCTTCAAGCATATTATTGATCACATTTATCAGCACTATTTTAACCCAATGTAAAACCAAAATGAAATCTGAGCTGAGGGAAACCTTTTTTTTATTAGTTATTTTCTTTAAATTAGAGGACTTGGAAATATTTTACAACATTGTGAAATATACAGAAAAATATCTTGTGGAGATGGCTTTACTATTAGCATTTGCCAGTGCAAATGTTCTTGTTGGATGGTTGAATCTTGAATCTTTACGAGTGAGAATACTTAAAGTAGTAGGTTGCCTTAAGTAGAATGCTGTTATCTTTGACAGAAAATTACATAATTTGTGGAATAAAAAAAGCATTGAGTCCATGAAGTTCACTTCTTCCACAGACTATGTACAATCAGTCTTATAATGGAGTCTGCTGCATGTATGTAATCAATCACTTAAAAGGGAATCTTGTAAAATGTCTATCTGAACAGCCCTCTTCATCCCCAAGTCTAAAGATAGTTGAGCAAACTTCTACAATATCCGTGGATGATCTCCATCATTCAAATCCGGCTAATTGCTTTTCACATGTGACATTCTTTGGCTACGGCAGTATGGGAACCATTGCATTCCTTGGAGTATTTGATTTTCTTTGCCTCTGCTTATCCCTAAGACCTTCAATCTCATTTGACAAGATTTATAATTCATTTTGAAGCAGACACCATTAGCTGCTGGGAATTTGTTTCCATCACTCTGGAAAAACAGCATTCATCTCATGTTTAGCCTTATTTGAAGCTTGCAAATTTTATACTTGTGACTTGTAATACAGTGCTCATATAGCTTCCTAACAGCTATATGATTTATCCTAGCATTATTAATGACCTGAAACATGTCCTCTCTTAAATTTCTTTCCTCTAATGAAAATAAGTATAGTTCAATGAATCTATTTTAATAACTTAAAGCCCTAGAGTCATTTTATTTTTAGATACAGCACTGAAACAGGCCCTTTGGCCCACCGAGTCTGTGCCGACCAACAACCACCCATTTATACTTACCCTACAGTAATCCCATATTCCCTACCACCTACCTACACTAGGGGAAATTTACAATGGCCAATTTACCTATCACCTGCAAGTCTTTTGGCTGTGGGAGGAAACCGGAGCACCCGGCGAAAACCCACGCAGTCATAGGGAGAACTTGCAAACTCCGCACAGGCAGTACCCAGAATCGAACCCGGGTCCCTGGAGCTGTGAGGCTGCGGTGCTAACCACTGCGCTGCCCATTTTCATCATTCTTCTCTGAACTCTCTATCAATACATTGATATCCTTCACTCACTATTTCAAATGTGGTTTCACCATCATAATTTTCAATATGTAATAGTCAATGATTACAGGTAATAAATTAATTTCTAATGTACACAGACTAGATCTCAGTCTACATCTAGTCAGGAGACAGTGAAGTCTGTATTCGAACTTTCATCCAGATCATAGAGCAGTGAAAGCTCACCTGACAGCCCGAGATCCATATAAAAGTTGATAGTGAATGCAGATGAAAGGACACAGATAGTAGAATCAAGAATTAGGTATAGAAAGTCAGAAGAAGTAGTCAAACATTGTTACTACCTGGATACACTGGGTGCATATTCAGATTGTCAAACAAATGTATTTCATGAACTCAGAAAGTGAGTAAATCCATGGCAAATCTGCTGAGAGTTTTCAATTTCATGCCCTGTGAAAGTTAGCACATTAGCATTTTATCGAGGAGAGCTCCTAATCATGTGGAATTAATCACATTACCTGGAGCTACATCTTCCTGGATATCAAAGCTGTAAACACTTCTTGAAAAGACCAGCCTGTTGTCATGGATATTCCAGTGGTTATTGCTTGATGCGGTTTGTGAAGACTCAACATGGTTCTTGGCAGAATAAGGTTCTTGATTTAGATCTGTGGTTCCCAGATCTTCCTTACTGACGACATCAGTGTAGATGCCATCTGCTTTCTCACCCAAACTCTGGTTAAAAGATATAATTTTATGTATTTGTCAATAATAATTTTTCTACTGTAAAACAATAGTACTTTATCATTTGTGTTATGCTCCACCATCATTGTAAAACAGTCTCTATAAATTAGTTGCTTTACATAATTTTCCTCCCACATTTGTTCCCTTTACATTCCTCTTCCCCTGAAGACATGAGGGTAATATTTTTTCTGCCATTTAAAAAAATTTGTTCTTCAGCATCACTGGTAAGATCAGAATTTATTGCCCATCCCTAATTGGCCTTGAGCAGGTAGTGGAGAACCACCGATAACTGAGTGGTGTACTAAGCCATTTCAGAGGGCAGTTAAGAGTCAACCACATTGCTGTGGATCTGGAGTCACATGAAGGCCAGACTAGGTACAGACAGCAGATTTTCTTCCGTAAAGGACATTAGTGAACCAGATGAATTTTTATGATAATCTGATAGTTTCATGATTACTATTAATGAGAGTGGCACTTTATTCCAGATTTATTAATTAATTGAATTTAAATTCCTCCAGCTGCCATAGTGGGATTTGAACTCATGTCCTGTGAGCATTCATCTAGGACTCTGAATTACTAGTTCAGTAACATTACCACTGTGCGACTTGTAGGGGGGGGGGGTGGTGGGAATAGGGGGGAAGGGGAGGGAGTGGGGGGGGGGTAAAGCAAAGAAAAAATGGAGCAGAGGCCTGGTACATTGCATCCTTTGCATTCCACAGGGATTGGCTCCTTGGGATACTGAGTGCTCCTATAGTCACATCAAGAGTAAGGGGGTCTAAAGGCCTCCCACCCAACCCGAACCCGATGGGACCCGACGACATGTGTCGGGGTCGTGTCGGGCCCCTCTTCCGGGTCCGGCTTTCGGGCTCGCATCGGTTTGGGCTGAGACTGCATCGTGCTCGGGTCTGGTGGGGCCAGACACACACGGTAAGTGCTCTGCCGGTAAGTATTAAAAATAAAAAAAGCTTAGCTGAGCTGGGAATCTGGGGCGAAACAGAATCTGCACAGTGAGCGAGTGACGTCACTATGGCATCATCACACATGCACTGCAACTTCATGAAGCTTCCCAGTCGGAAGGTAAGTAAAGGGATGGTCGAGTCGGGCCAAGTGGGGTCGGGCCCGCTGTGGATCGGTTGGGTTCAGGTCGAGTTCTTTTTCCCGACTTGAGCAGGCCTTTAAGCAGGTCATCTGATGCAAAAGACATAGGAGGGGCCTAATCACCATTCACCTCATTTGTATTTCAGGACCCTGCGAAAACATGCATTTGGTAAAGCATCCCAAAGGAATGAGCCATAGGCCTTGCATCCAACCCTGTTCAAATTGAAGATCTGAGCAGTTGGGGTGATGCTGAATTTAAGTATATCCTTTATCAGGTGCAGGAAACAATGAATTGGGACTGAAGACCACCTCACTGTTATTTTTGGAGAGCAGTCTGAAAACCCTGAACTTAGGAACCATTACTATTGCAGCAGGCCTCTCAGGCCTACAGCAAAAGTCGATGACATTTCCTCATTTTCAGAAGCTAAGCGTTGCCAGAGATCAAGCCTGCACCAAGGGAATGCCTCAGTGGATGTAAACAGCTGCATCCAGAAATACAGGTGGGTTTAATTCTTGGCAAACGGAGTGCATTTTGGGTGTGCTCCACCTGATTAGCACCCAGGCAGGGAAGTGTTAGAATGAGGACGCTGAAGATTATCCCTACTGACCCTTGCCAGGAAACTGTTCCACCAGGTGGAGGTTATGCTGGAACTATATAAAACACTGATTAGGCCATAGCTGGAGGACTGCATGCAATGCTGCTCACCAGAAAGATAGGAAAGATGTGATTGTACTAGAGAGGGTACAGATTAAATTTACAAGGATTTTAGTTATGAGGAAAGATTGTTGTTTTCTTTGGAACAGAGGAGGCCAAGGGGAGACCTAATTGAAGTGTATAAAATTATGAAGGGTTTGGATAGAGTAGATAGGAAGGCCCTTTTCCCCTTGGTTGAGGGGTCCATAACCAGGCAGCATAGATTTAGGGTAAGAGGTAGGAAATTTAGAGGGGATTCAAGGGGAAAGGTTTTCACCCAGAGGGTGGTGGGGATCTGGAACTCACTGTCTGAAAGGGTGGTAGAGGCAGAAACCCTCAGAACATTTAATAAGTACTTGGATATGCACTTGAAGTGCCATAACCTACAAGGCTAGGGACCAAAAGCTGGAAAATAGGATTAAGCTTGATGGCTACTTGTTGGCCGACGTGAACATGGGCCGAATAGCCTCCTTCCATGCTGTAAATTTCTATGATTTCAGTACTTGCAGACCTCTGATGCCTCACTCAAACAACCATTTTTCATGTGTGCACCTAAAGAATGAATGCTAGCAGGCCATTTGCTCACACAGACATCATAACTAAGTTCACACCTGACATTCTCACACATGATTCCAGCAGCAGTCACAGGATAGTGATCAGGAGCAGGAACCCTGAATGGGCGCTCTCCTGAGTTACCCAGTAGAGGATTAGTGGAAGCCCCACTTTTTTTTTTATTTGTTCATGGGATGTGGGTATCGCTGGCAAGGTCAGCAACTATGCCCATTCCTAATTGCCCTTGAGAAGGTGCTGGTGAGCCACCTTCTTTAACTACTGCAGTCCTTGTGCACAATGCTGATAAGGAGGGAGTTCCAGGATTTTGACCCATCAACGGTGAAGGAACAGCCATATAGTTCCAAGTCAGGATAGTGCGTGATTAGAGAGGAACTTGCAGGTGGTGGTGTTTCCATGCATCTGCTGCCCATGTTCTTCTAGCTGTTAGAAGGTACTCATGCAATGTAGCTGGGTTTTCTGGTGAGCTTCTGGTGGTTGATCGGGGAAACCCCCCCCACCCCCCCCCCACCCCCCACTGTGAAAATTGTCAGCGCCTGTCTACTTAAGATCAAGGTGATTGGGCCAATTGGGTCATCCCTACTCACAGCTGAACTGAGATCACTTAATTCAACATACACTGGAAGATACACTTTCTCACTAAATTGTTGGGAGAACTGTATCATCTCAAAATCAGAAATTCCAATTTTTTAGTGCTCATCTTGGGAAAACAAAGTGCAAATTAGTGGCAGGATGCCCACTCCTATATAGTGACCTGTCACATCTCAGATATTAAAATATATAAACTTTATGATCTTAATTGTGACAGATCCTTTATCTATCACAGACCCTGGTGCACGATTTGCCAAAAGCCAGAGGATAGTTGTTAATCTCATGGTATGCTATCCCACTCAGCACATTTAAAGACACAGGTTTCATTTTATAGAGGACTTGGTTGTGCTAATGAAAAACTGTCTTCATGCTCTGGGCACAAAACAAAAGTGTTGGAAAAAACTCCTAAACCAAAAATAAAAACAACTTTTCCAGCACAAAGAAACACTGCTACTATTTACATCAACTATGAACAGATAATAAATCTAGCTCTTGATCTTCATCAAAGGCACAATCCGACCTTTTGGTCAAAGAAATAAACAGTTCAAACTTTGTCACACGTACATTGGAGAAGGAAATTTCCATTGGTGCCTAGAAATACTCATCAGGCCTGATTCAGCCACTTTGCTCTGTGGGAGCGGCACAGTGGCGCAGTGGTTAGCACCGCCGCCTCACAGCTCCAACGACCCGGGTTCAATTCTGGGTACTGCCTATGTGGAGTTTGCAAGTTCTCCCTGTGTCTGCGTGGGTTTCCTCTGGGTGCTCCGGTTTCCTCCCGCATGCCAAAGACTTGCAGGTTGATAGGTAAATTGGCCATTATAAATTGCCCCTAGTATAGGTAGGTGGTAGGGAAATATAGGGACAGGTGGGGATGTGGTAGGAATATGGGATTAGTGTTGGATTTGTATAAATGGATGATTGATGGTCGGCACAGACTCAGTGGGCCGAAGGGCCTGTTTCAGTGCTGTATCTCTAAATCTAAATCAAAAATCCCTCAATGACTCTGGCAAGCAAGACTGAATGCTAGAATTACAAGGTATTATATTAAACAATACTTCAATTTTCACTTTTGGAATTCTCATTACAGGCCTGAATTTTATTCCATTTCATATAAATTGGTCCCACGGCAAAGTCAGTGATTTTTTTTCACCCTATCACTTATTTTGCACTGTTTGCCTGGATAAAATGGATGTTTCTAGGTCTTGCATCTCTGACCTTTGGGTGTTTATTTCTCAAAGGGTAATTCCACAATCCAAGTGAGCATCATGAATGCAGGTCAGAGAGTTGGGGCTACAGTGTTTTAGCCCTATCTCGACCCTCATGCTCCTTGTGAACATGGCTCCTCCATGTTACTATGGAATTGTAAAACTGTCCCCTGTGTTTCTGCATTATCATTGAAGCATTCGCTGCTTCTGGTATTTGGTGCTTTTTGTTTGCATTGCAAAACTGCTTATTCACAACCCTATCGCCATAAAAGTCTTCCTGTCAGATACTATTTCATTGGCAGTAAGCAAGTTTTTTTAGCATGGAAATTTCTTTGAGTATTATAAAGGCAAACCTAGATTTGAAAAACAAAGACTTCATATAAAGAAAAGAAAGACAGGTTTGATTTCACCCGAGTTCTATCACAGCATAATATTTCTATGATATTGGATCCTTCTATGCTAATGGGTATTTTTGCTAGGTTGATCAGTCTTTGCTGCACTCAACAATGGCTGAAGCCATGGGAGTCTCAACATTGACTCCAGATGCCATGAAGTGAAGTCTCATGGCATCAGGTCAAACATGGGCAAAGAAAGTTCTTGCTGATTACCACCTACCGCACCCCCCACCCCCTCAGCTGATGAATCAGCGCTACTCCATGTTGAACAACAATTGGAAGAAGCACTGAGGGTAGAAAAGGACATAGAATGTTCTCTGGGTGGGGGACTTCAATGTCCCTCACCAGGAGTGGCCCAGTAGCATCACTACTGGCTGAGCTGGCCGAATCCTAAAGGACATAGCTGCTAGATGGGTCTGCGGCAGGTGGTGAGGGAACCAACAAGAGGGAAAATCCTACTTCACCTCCTCCTCGCCAATCTACCTGTCACAGATGCATCTGTCCATGACAATATTTGTAGGAGTGACCACTGCACAGTCTTTGTCAAAGTCCCGTCTTCACATTGAGGATACCCACCATCATGTTGTGTGGCACTACCATGCTAAATGGGATAGGTTTTGAACAGATCTAGCAACCCAACAATGGGCATCCATGAGGTGCTGTGGGCCATCATCCAAATTGTATTCAACCACAATCTGTAACCTCATGGCTCAGCATATCCCCCACTCTACCATTGCCATTAAGCCAGGGGACCAACCCTGGTTCAAAGAAGAGTGCAGGAGGGCATGCCAGGGGCAGCACCAGGCATACCCATAAATGAGGTGTCAGCCTGGTGAAGGTACAACACAGGACTACTTACATGCCAAACAGCAGAAGCAGCATGCAATGGACAGGGCTAAGTGATCCCACAACCAACGCACCAGATCTGAGCTCTGCAGCCCTGCCACACCCAGTCACGAATGGTGGTGGATAATTAAACCACTAACAGGAGGAGGAGACTCCACAAATATCCTCATCTTCAACAATGGGGAGCCCAGAAAAATCAATGCAAAAGATAAGGCTGAAGCATTTGCATCCACCTTCAGCCAGAAGTGCCAAGTGGGCGATCCATCTCAGTCTCTTCCTGAGGTCCCCAGCATCGCAGATGCCAGTCTTCAGGCAATTCGATTCACTCCACGTGATATCAAGAAACAGCTGAAGGCACTGGATACTGCAAAGGCTATGGGTCCTGACAACTTTCCGGCAATAGTACTGAAGACTTGTGCTCCAGAACTAGTCAGGCTGTTCCAGTACACACCTACCCAGCCCTTGTAGGTACTGTACACAAAAGGCAGGACAAATCCAACCCAGCCAATTACCGCCCCATCAGTCTACTCTCGATCATAAGCAAAGTGATGGAAGGGGTCATCAACAGTGCTATCAAGTGGCAATTGCTCAGCAATAACCTGCTCATTGATACCCAGTTTGGGTTCTGCCAGGGCCACTCAGCTCCTGACCTCATTACAGCTTTTGTCCAAACATGGACAAAAGAGCTGAACTCTAGAGGTGAGGTAAGAGTGACTGCACTTGACATCAAGGCAGCATTTGACCAAGTATGACATCAAGGAACCCTAGCAAAACTGGAGTCAATAGGAATCAGAGGGAAAACTCTCCACTGGTTGGAGTCATACCTAGCGCAAAGGAAGATGATTGTTGTTGTTGGAGGTCAACCATCTCAGTCCCAGGACATCACTGCAGGAGTTCCTTAGGGTAGTGTCCTCTGCCCAAACATCTTCAGCTACTTCATCAATGACTTTCCCTCCATCTTAAGGTCAGAAGTGAGGATGTTCGCTGATGATTGCACAATGTTCAGCACCATTCATGACTCCTCAGATACTGAGCCAGCCCACGTCCAGATGCAGCAAGACCTGGACAACATCCAGTCTTGGGCTGATAAAAGGTAAGTAACATTTGCACCACACAAGTGCTAGGCAATGACCATCTCAAACAAGAGAGAATTTAACCATCTTCTCTTGATGTTCAATGGCATTACCATTGCCAAATCCCCCACCATCAACATCCTGGGGGTTAGCATTGACTAGAAACTGAACTGGATCAGCCACATAAATACCGTGGCTACTAGAGCAGGTCAGAAGCTGGGAAATCTGTGGCGAGTAACTCACCACCTGACTCCCCAAAGCCTGTCCACCATCTACAAGGCACAAGTCAGGAGTGTGATGGAATACTCTCCACTTGCCTGGAAGAGTGCAGCTCCAACAACACTCAAGCAGCTCAACACCATCCAGGACAGAGCAGCTTGCTTGACTGCCACCCCATCCACCACTTTCAATATTGACTCCCTCCACCACGAATGTACAGTGGCAGCAGTGTGTACCTTATACAAGATGCACTGTAGCAACTCACCAACACTCCTTCAAAAGCACCTTCCAAACCCGCAACCTCTACCAACTAGAAGGACAAGGGCAATAGATGCATGGGAACACCACCACCTGCAAGTAACCCTTCCTTCACAGTCACTGGGTCAAAATCCTGGAACTCCCTCCCTAACAGCACTGTGGGTGTACCTACACCTCAAGGGCTGCAACAGTTCAAGAAGGCAGCTCACTGCCATCTTCTCAAGGGTAATGAGGGATGGGCAATAAATGCTGGCCTTGCCAGTGATGCCCACATCCCATGAACGAATAAAAAAAATAAAATTCCGGCCACTTTCACTACTTCCGCCATGGAAAGGAGGCAGCAGCATGAGAGGGAACAGTCCTTTTACTGGAGGGCTGCTTTCTCAAAAGTTTATGGCCTCATTAATGGCATTGTCCTGGCCCTTAACAACCATGACATGGTTTATACGAAGAAGGAAAGGTTATATTTTATAAATGTAAAATGGTAATGGACAAGAAGAACAGATCTTGTAAATGAATATGTTATACCTTGAAAGAAGTCATGCATCTGGAAATTTGTAGGCTGGCAGAAGTGGGTACAGGGAGTAATCCTGCCACCTGAATGGGTAGGCCAAAAGCACACCTGATATTGGGCCTTATGTCTCATTCAAATAAGGTTGGTGAGCAGCAGACACTTGATGGGCCTGCAGGCTTTGAATTTTGGGCTGCTGCATTACCAGCAGCGGACCTCAGGTAGGTTCTTAAAGGGAAATAAGATGCTTCTAGCCCAGAGGGCTGTGGAAGCTCAATCCCTGAGCATGTTCAAGACAGAAATCAATAGATTTCTGGATACTAATGACATCAAGGGATATGGGGATAGTGGGGAAAAATGGCAGAGGTAGATAAGCAACCATAATTTGTTTGAATGGCGGAGCAGTCTCAATGGGCCAAATGGCCTATGCCTGCTCCTATTTGCTATGTTCCTATGTTCAATTGGGAGGGGGTGTGACTGGGAAAGGAAGGGATACCATGAAAGAGGAGGCAATTGGAAAAACAAGGGTGACTAGGATGGGAAGCAATCAAGCAACAAGGCAGAATGTATTTCGACAACCAGGATGGGATGCAGGGAGATCAGGTTTGGGAGATCAGAGGAGGCGAGGTGGCAGTTGGGAGGGGGTTGCGATGGTTGTGGGGAGGCAGGTCGAGATGGTGGTTGGTCGGGATACAGATGGCGGTTGGGAGGTAGGTGAAGTGGCAGTTGGGAGGGGACCGAGGTGGCAGTTGGGAGGGGATGAGATGGGATGTGAGTGACCCCGCAGTTTTATTATGGAGCCAGGATGATGACTTATTTTATTGCAAACTTACCTTTTTGTTGGTAAGCTGCACTTGTTCATACAAATCCTAAACAAGCAATTTATAAATTGTGCAAAAATGTTGATGTAAGGGTAAAGGACTTAATGGAATATAGTTTTCTATATTTCTTGCATAAATGGGTGAACTAATTAAAAGTTTCCTGTTTCAAATTGTGTACCTCAAGGGAACTATTTTTATTACTTGATATCAACAAATCCTTAATTTTGCTCAGTGTCTTATCATCATCAATTGCCGGTTATAAAGAACAATAAACACAGAATTAGGTTATGACAAAATTGGATTATATTTTATTTCTCCAGAGAGCTTCACCTCTAGCAACTTTTCATTATATGTGTGCAAACACAAAAAGGCACCATTACTGTTCTGATAATCCTACTGTATCTGTATCAGTCAGCAGTCTTTTCCTGAGCAATACTAAAGATCCTCCTTTCTGTGAGCATATAGAAAAGTAATAGGAAATTCCAATTTATTTTCTCTGACCTCATCTCACTCAGCAAAGAAGAAAAATTCAATTAGATAGTATAGCCATTCTAACTTAAACATATTGTCACAGTAATACCACAGGAGATAGCATTATAGTATTTTAAGTACATTAAATTTAAGCTCTCATTGCACTTCCAATAATTTAGTCAAACCGAACATGCACTCTTTGCACTTGAAAGAAAAAAAATCAAGTATCAATGCTCAGTTTTCCATTTTGGCTGATATTCAAGAAATGATATTTAGTATGAGGGTCGCTGACTACTGTTCTCAAGTCTTAATCTCAATGATTGAATTAAGAGAACTGTTTTGCCCAAAAGAATCCAGATGATGGAGGGGATTTTAACTCTCCCTGTTCGCAGCTAAAGTGGAGGGACTTTATGCTTTCTTTCTACCAATCCCTGATTCCAACACTGTCACTTTTCACTGCAGATGGAGTGCCTGCTGGACTTGTGCCTAAATGTTAATCAGTGTCCTAAGATGTAATTTCTTTTATTCATTTATGAGATGTGCTAATCACTGGCAAGGCAAGCATTTACTGCCCATCCCTATGTGGTGGTGTTCCGCCTTCTTGAATACAACGGAGTGGCTTGCTATGCCATTTCAGAGGGCAGTTAAGAGTCCGTTCTGATGAAAGGTCACTGACCTGAAACGTTAACTCTGCTTCTCTCTCCACAGATGCTGCCAGACCTGCTGAGTATTTCCAGCACTTTGTTTTTATTTGAAGAGTCAACAACATTGCTGTGAATCTGGAGTCACATATAGGCCAGACAACAGGTAAGGACAGCAGATTTCCTTCCCTGAAGGGCATTAGTGAACCAGATGGGTTTTTAATGACCATCCAATAGTTTCATGGCACCATTGCTGAGACTAGCTTTTTATTCAGATTTATTTATTTAACTGATTTTAAATTCCCCAGCCACCATGACGGAATTTGAACTCATGTCTCTGGAAAATTAGTGCAGGTCTCTGGATTGCTCGTTCAGTAACATATGCTACCCTACCCCTAGCCACTATGCTGTTGACTGCATTTTAACTAGGGGCTGAGCTGGGAAGCTGCAGCAGCTTTCCACCAGGCTAAAGCGGGTGGGAAGGATGAAGAGGCCCACCAAGATAAGTGTCAAAGTTTCCTTTGTGGTTCAGGTGGAACAGAAGTTCCCCTTGGGCCTTTCAAAGAAAGGCAGCACCTCCCCTCCCCTTCTTTTCCACAAGACACTCCTGAAGCCACCCACCTCTGCCACTTAGCTGCAAGTCAGAGGATGGCCAAGGACAGCTTGATATTTCTCCACTGGCAGCTGTTCAGCTTCCTCTTAGCACCCAAAATATTTGAAGAATTGTGAATTAAAATACCCCAGGCCTGAAACTTAGGCCAGCGAGTACATTTCATACCCACCCCACCTCACACCTCTCACCTACCCTAAAACCATTCAGGGCTAAAATTAACCCACTCTTTCAATTACAGTCAACTATTCAGTTGATCTGTCATTGTAATGTCCTGTGTCTTTGAGATAGTATTGATCCAGTTGGGCCCTAAAAATAGAACAATATCTTTCCTTCTTCCAATTCTTTCCTTTCTGTCCTGACAACACAGATTCCTGTTGGGGTTTGCTTGCATGGATGCCATAGCAATTTTTTTTATTTGTTCATGGGTTGTGGGCGTCGCTGGAAAGACCAGCATTTGTTGCCTATCCCTAATTTCCCTCGAGAAGGTGGTGGTGAACCATCTTCTTGCACCGCTGCTGTTAGGAAGGGAGTTCCAGGTTTTTGATCCAGCGACAGTGAAGGAACAGCGATATAGATCCAAGTCAGGATGGTGTGTGGCTTGGAGGGGAACTTGCAGGTGGTGGTGTTCCCATTCATCTGCTGCCCTTGTCATTCTAGGTGGTAGAGGCTGTGAGTTTGGAAGGTGCTGTCGAAGGAGGCTTTGCAACTTGCTGCAGTGCTCCTTGAAAATGGTACACACTGCTGCCACTGTGCTTCGGTGGTACAGGGAGTGAATGTTTAAGGTGGTGGATGGGGTGCCATTCAAATGGGCTGCTTTGTCCTGGATGGTGTTGAGCTTCTTGAGTGTTGTTGGAACTGTATTCAGCTAGGCAAATGGAGAGTATTCCATCACACTCCTGACTTGTGCCTTGTAGATGGTGGACAGGTTTTGGGGAGTCAGGAGGTGAGTTACTGCAGAACCTGCTCTGTAGTCACAGTATTTATATGGCTGGTCAAGTTAAGTTTCTGGTCAATGGCAACCCCCAGGATGTTGATGGTGGGGGATTCAGCAATGGTAGTGCCATTGAATGTCAAGAGGAGATGGTTAAGTTCTCTTTTGTTGGTGTTGGTCATTGCCTGGCACTTGTGTGGCACAAATGTTACTTGCCATCTATCAGCCCAAGCCTGATTGTTTTCAGAGCTTGCTGCATAAGGACACGGACTGCTTCAGTATCTGAGGAGACACAAATGGCACTGGACATTGTGCAATCATCAGCGAACATCCCCACTTCTGATCTTATGATGGAGGGATGGTCATTGATGAAGCAGCTGAAGATGGTTGGGCCTAGGATACTGCCCTGAGGAACTCCTGCAGTGATGTCCTGGGGCTGAGAGGATTGGCCTCCAACAACCACAACTATCTTCCTTAGTGCTATGTATGACTTCAACGAGTGGAGAGATTTCCCCCGATTCCCATTGATTTCAATGTGGTTAGGGCCCCTTAACGTGATACTCAGTCAAAAGCTGCAATCACTCTTACCTCAGCTCTTGAATTCAGTCTTTTTGCCTATGTTTGGACCAAGGCTGTCATGAGGTTGGAGCCGAGTGGCCCTGGCAGAACCCAAACTGAGAATCAGTGTGCAGGTTATTGCTGTGTAAGTGCTGTTTGATAGCACTGTTAATGATACCTTCTATCACTTTGCTGATGATTGAGAGTAGACCGATAGGGCGGTAATTGGTCGGATTGGATGTGTCCTGCTTTTTATGGATAGAACATACCTGGGCAATTTTCCACATTGTCCGGTAGCTGTCAGTGTTGTAGTTGTACTGGAACAGCTTGGCTAAGGACATAGCAAGTTCTGGAGCACAGGTCTTCAGTACTACAGCCAAGATGTTTTCAGGCCCATAGCATTTGCTGTATCCAGTGCCTTCAGCCGTTTCTTGATATCATGTGGAATGAATCGAATTGGCTGAAGACTGGCATCTGTGATGTTGGGGATCTCAGGAGGAGAGCGAGATGGATCATCCACATGTCACTTCTGGTTAAAGATGGTTACAAGTGCTTCAGCCTTGTCTTTTGCACTGACATTCTAGGCTCCCCCATCATTGAGGATGGGGATGTTTGTGGAGCCTCCTGCTCTGGTTTGTTGTTTATTGCCCACCACTTGAGGTGGCAGGTCTGCAGAGCTTTGATCTGATCCATTAGTTGTGGGATTGTTTAGCTTTGTCTATTGCATGCTGCTTCTGCTGTTTAGCATGCCTGTAATCCTGCATAGCAACTTCACCCGGTTGGCACCTCATTTTTATGTATGCCTGGTCCTTTTCCTGGCATGCTGTCCTGCACTCCTCATTGAACCAGAATTGATTCCTTGGCTTGATGGTCATGGTAGATTGAGCGATATGCTAGGCCATGAGGTTACAGATTGTGTTTGAATACAATTCTGCTGCTGCTGATGGTCCACAGCACCTCATGGATGCCCAGGTTTGAGCTGAATCAATCCCTTTTAGCATGGTTGTAGTGCCACACAACATAATGGACAGTATTCTCAATGTGAAGGTGGGGCTTCCTCTCCAAAAGAATTGTGTGGTGGTCACTCTTACCAATACTGTCAAGGACAGATGCATCAGCAACAGGTAAATTGGCGAGGATGAGGTCAAGTAGGTTTTTCCCTCTTGTTGGTTCCCTCATCACCTGCTGCATGCCCAGTCTGGCAGAGATGTCCTTCAGGACTTGGCCAGCTCAGTCAGTAGTGGTGCTCTTGGAGATGACATTGAGTGTCTGTTAACAGTACAACAATTGAAGGCATCACAGCCAAATCCAATATTGTCCCCTCTCAATGTCTGCACTTACCAGCAGTCATTGGACACTAATTTGGGGCAGGTAAGTTAGTTACTGTTTTTTCTTCCCTAGGTCAGAAGTAGTGACACCAATTGTAACACCATACTATCACCGTGGTGAAGATAAACTGACTCAGTACAGACTGGGGTCAAATCTGGGACCTTGCGAATCTGTATAGCTCAGTTCCACACTGCATTTAATATTAATTCATTGTGGAAAGTTTCAAGCAGCTCGAAAGAACTGTCTGGAATTGGAAACCCCACTGAATTAAATGCAGGGTCATTTGAATTTAATTAGAAAGGTTATTCCAACAGTGAAAGTAGATTGTAATCCTGAAATTGGCTCATTTTGTCCACATCAGTATCCTTATGATGAGATTGACCTTTTTCTGGTATGAATTTAAAACACTGAGCTCAGCAGCTTTAGATCAACAATAAATAGCCACCTTTAATCAATCCTGAGTAATGTTTCTCTTATTAAAAAAAGACGACTATTTATTGAATCAGGCTAAAAGGGAGATTTTTGTGCTCAAAGCTTATAAATGCCGAAATATTTTTTAAAAAGAGAGCCCTTTTCCTAAACTTCTTAATCTGAGCTTTTAATAAACATGGATTGGTACAAACTCATAAACCTATCAGACATTTTGAGTTATGTGTTTAATCAGCCAGCCAGATCCAAGAGTTTTACTATCGGGAACAGCATCTGAGCTATTCTGCATTCAACTAACTTTATTGCCATGAGACATTTGTTGCCATTTACAAGAGCAAATTACAGTGGAAGAGATAAGAAGTTACTGCTTTCGTGCAACAGTTAGTCAACATCATGAGATTTTTTTTTTAGAGAATTCTCAGCACCTCTAATATTTGTAGGGAGGCAAAGCATCAAATTATTGCTTCTCTATTTGCATCAGTAAAAGAGCAGTGATTTTGTAGAACACGTGCATATTTTGGGAAGTTACTGTTCAGAAAATTGTAGCCCTGGTTGTCCATTAGTTATTAGTAATTTAAATACAGACATATAGTTATCACCCTCCCCCATCCTCAATGCCCTCACACACAAATATACTCAAAGAAAACACAAAAGAACCAGCATTATAATTCCAATCATGGAATTAGAATTGATTTTAATAAAGGTTTTATTTAACTGAAAGCTATTTTTGCCTCAATATATAATACATATGGAATTACCGATATAAAGTTCCATGCATTCTTTTCACTTTGAACTATCCTGATTCTTTAAGCAAGGTATTATCTTCAATGTTTTGAACCAATATTTTAAATTAGCATTACTCTGCTATAAACCGTGAAAGACTAACAGCTCTCAAAGAGTTAAGGCTAGATTAAATTATTTGACTACTTCAAACAGGTCAGGGTTTATATAACAGCAGCTAATTTTACCCTGCTTGGTAACCACGGCAACCATCAACAAATTGAAGTTCTACAAAAGGCAGGAATGAGACAAGGAGAAGCAACAAATACAGAAACAGTAAAATTACTATTATCGCAGCATGCATGAAGTGTGGCTATGTAAAACTTTTTTATTCTGTTTTTACTTAAATCTACAATCTACTTCAATTTGATCCAAAGTTAATGGAACAGCATGTAACCAAAATATTCATACATCCAAAACCTTCACAATCTAAAGGACATTGCATGAACAAGGCACCATTGTACTTTGAAAACAAAGCTTCCAGAGTAGTTTAGCATTTAATCACTTTAAAAATGTTTGGGCTTCGTTAGCTGCTTTCTGTGACTAATAACAAGATTGTGCCAAACCTGATGAACAGCTTATTAACATACTTAGGTAAATAATTATAGTTAAACAGACAAAACACAATACTGCTTGTTGTAAAGAAAAAAACTGAGCTGAGACAAAGATATTGTCGATTGGGTTTGTGTGCAGAGGTACCTGTCATATTGCTAAGGTACTTGATGGAGGACTGGACAGTTACAGTTAAGTATTTAGTTCTGACATTGTTTTTTCATGAGCAATGTGCTGTTTCAATGTATAAAGAAGGCACCCACCTTACAGAATATTAGAATGAGAATTAGCAGACTTTTGCTACAGCAACTCCAGCCATCCATTAGTTCTGTTGAACGAACACAGGATTGTGTTCAAAGCTCCCAACTACCCGTTCATCTCTACCATGCTCTCCAGTGTTCTTTAAAATTTCTGTCATGACTCAGGACTATTAGAGAGATTGCCATTCCTTCTGCACTGGGTCTAATCCTGCCAAGTAGTGTGGTTCTGAATAAGCCTGTGTAATAGCTGAAGGAGTAAGGCAGAAGGCACAGTAAATCCAAAGCAAATAAACTGTTTGCTCTGGTCATACCGTCCTATGGCAGCAATAGTGAGCAGTACCAGGAATTCAGCATCCATGGGTCCAGTTACAGTTCTTTCAGTTAATGGCATACCTCCCACGAATGCAGGCAGTTTATTTACATATTTGAGTATTCACAACTGAACAGATGCCTGATCAGGATGCAGCTTTTAATGCTATTCAGAGCACAGAAATCTCCAGGTCTGAAAAATAATCACCAAATGGTTCTTGAGTGCTGCACACACTTTGGTGCACTTGAAGAGATTGCTATTCCACACTAAACGGGCAAAACTTTTACTCACTTTTTTCTGGAGGAATCTGCTCCAATCTGTTTTTCTATCTGTGGTCCATTGAACAATTTCCTATTCATTTGGTTGATCTGTATTTATAATAGCAAAATCAGTCTGGACCATGGGAACTCTCGTTGATTAATGTTCAGCCTATATTCTAATGCAAATTTCCGTCACAACTTCTGTAACACAAATCCCAAATTCTGATTAGGTTGGACAATACAAGGTTTGAATTCCTGCCAATTTATAGGCTGTTGTTTGTGCTTGGATTTGTTCAAAAAGGGGAAAGAGGTCAACTGATTTTTCAAATATTATTTTTAAAGAATACTAAGTGGGAAATGGTTCCAAATACCAGAATGTGCACATAGTGGGTTAGCATGCAGTGCTATGGCAAAGCATAACTGAATTAAAGGAGGAATTCAAGTTTTTGAGATGCTTCAGTAGGAAGAAAATTGACATCAAATTAATCCGGCGAGAAATTGGGCTCATTTGCACCTGCGTTTTGGGCTCTACAGGTGCCCTAAGAGCTCCAATACAAGGTCCACTGGGCACATGCTCACTTTGGGACAAATTGTGCTGGGTGTCATTTATCTGAGGGAGTTAGCATGCAGTGAACAGCTGCCAGAAGTATGCAGAATAGGCAGATCATAACATCAGTCAGCGTGCAAAGGTGATTTGATGCCAGCAGTACCCTTTTTGAGCTCAGTGTGTTAATGGTTAATTTATGATGTGAAAAGTAAACAGCTGAAGGGCATTGTTCAATTAAGGATTTGAAATGAATATAAAAGAGAGCCTGCTGGACACAAGTGTTGTTGTTGAATAGAAGGCTGAGATATGTAATGCTGCAGTCTGTGAATAAACCAAATATCAAGAAATGGATCTGTGTATAGTTTCATTCTTCACCAGTTGGCTTGGATCCACTTAACATTGGTAGCAGGGGAGGGTTGCGAAAAAGAAGATTGGAAACTAAGAATTTTTTTCAGACAGATGGTTGTAATCTGAGATATTTTTGAGAAGGATGGCTGAAATAAAGTGCTAGGGTATGACTTCCCACCAATGTTCTCTAAATCTGAACCTTGTGACCAATGGAAAAATGAAGTAGATATGTGGACATGGATTATTTTTAGTTTAGAGATACAGCACTGAAACAGGCCCTTCAGCCCACCGAGTCTGTACCGACCATCAACCACCCATTTATACTAATCCTACACTAATTCCATATTCCTACCACATCCCCACCTGTCCCTATATTTTCCTACCACCTACCTATACTAGGGGCAATTGCTAATGGCCAATTTACCTATCAACCTGCAAGTCTTTGGCATGTGGGAGGAAACCGGAGCACCCGGAGGAAACCCACGCAGACACAGGGAGAACTTGCAAACTCCACACAGGCAGGACCCAGAATTGAACCTGGGTCGCTGGAGCTGTGAGGCTGCGGTGCTAACCACTGCGCCACTGTGCCACCCCTTACCGAAGGGAAAACACAGTATGGCCTTGGCATTATCACTTCCTAACAAAAGCAAGTTCTGGTGCAAAGTATTTCTGTGAACTAGGGGCCTGTCAGTTGGACACTGAGAAAGGTTTGGACCTTCTATTAAGCTTTACGGATAAAATTTAGAAGAAAGATGATCTATTAAATGCTTACGAGGCATGGTTAGCCGTTAATAAATTTGGAAAGATAGACAAAGAGGACCGCCTACCAGTAATATTTACAGGGATCAGCAGCTACTTACAGGCCTGTTGCTGGTTGATTTCTTCTGTCTGGTACTTCAATTCTACAAGTGTTTGTTGCTTTCTATTATTGTTTAAAGTTGCAAAAGTCTACAAGGAGTGGTGTGTCAGGTTTTCTGGATTCAAGGTTTCTACACAAACCAGTTGCTCCATGACATGGGTACACTAGCAGGCATTCCCTTGGAATACAGCATGACCTAGAGAATGAACAGAGGTCATGCAGAGCAGAACAAACTGCTGACAGAGGAGGAAGGGGAGAAGAGATCTCAGCAGGAGGCCATATTTGTCCAGGGTGTTCAGGGAGCAATTCTCCCACTTAAACCTCAGCGAGGAACAAATTATGAGACATCTACACTTCAGTAAAGTGGTCCTCACTGAAACTTGCCACCCGCTGTAGCCGCAAGTGCAACCGCAGGGAAGGGCAGGGTGGCATTGCCAATGGCTGTGAAAATAATCATGGCAATAAACACTTTTGCACTCAGCTCTTTGCAAGCTGGAGCTGGAGATACTTGCAACATCTTCCAGTTTGCTGTCAACTATTGTGTAAGGAAGGTCACTAAGGCTCTAAATTCCATGAGAGCTAATTACATTTCAATCCTACTTGCTAGAGAAGCAGGTGGAGTGAGCAACTGCATGAACCTTTAGAAACACTGTTTTAGCCTCAACTGGAGTATGGTGTCCAATTCTGGACTCTACACTTTAGGAAGGATGTGAAGGCTTTAGACAGGGTGAAGAAAAGATTTATGAGAATGGTTCCAGGGATGAGGAGCTTCAGTTATGTGGATACATTGGAGAAGCTGGGGTTCTTCTCCAGAAAGAAGAGAAGGTGGAGAGGAGATTTGATAGAGGTGTTCAAAATCATGAAGGGTCTAGACAGATTAGATAGGAAGAAACTGTTCCCATTGGCAGAAGGATCGAGCACCACAGGATACAGATTTAAGGTGAATAGTAAAAGAACCAACGGTGACATGAGGAAAAATATTATTTATGCAGCAAGTGGTTCGGATCTGGAATGTACTGCCCGAGAGTGAGGTGGAGATCAATCATGGCCTTCAAAAAGGAATTGGTTAATCACATGAAGAGAAACAAATTGCAGGGCTGCAGGGAAAGGGCGAGGGAGTGGCACTAACTAAATTGTTCTTGCAGAGAGCTGGCATGGACTCAATGGCCTCCTTCTGTGCTGTAACCATTCTTTGATTCTATCATTTTATGAGTGGGAAATGGGATGTGAAAAGGAGGATTTGGTTTGAGGATACTGCCATCTTCAATGTTTCCGCCCCGACGCTGGCCACAGTCTCAGCAATAGCCATCCCAAGCACTGTCTCCTCCATGTGGGTTAGGCCTGCCTGTCCCTGTCTGGTTAGCTCTTGCTTTCTTGAGTTGTGTGCCACCTTGTCCTGTAAGAGAGCGAGTTGTTTGTCATTGAGTGTTGTGCAATATGTTTGGGTGATGTGGCTGTCATGTATGAATAGCTGTCAATGTGTGCAAGCTGTGGGATATGAATGTGAGGCTTACAGCATTGCTATGTGTGTGTGGGTGCAGTGGAGCATATGAATTTCAGGTATGAGTCTTGATTGATATAAATTGTTAGTAAGCAAGTGGTAGGGGTGTGGTGATTTGAGCAGTGCTAAGGCTAGTAATTCAGTTAGTAGGATATGGTATTTGAAGAAGCATTCACTGACCTTGACCATTCATGTGAGGTCATTGAACTTCTTGCGACACTGCATCCAGGTCTTTGGAACTTGACTCCTGCCATTGACCTCCACGGCTATCTGCTCCCAACTGCCTTATGAGTGTGTTTCTGGAGGGCCTCCTGATTCCCTGCCGGTTAAGGACATTGCTCCTCTTTTCCAGCTCCTTCACCAAGACCTCCAGTGCAGCATCTGAAAATCTTGGAGCCCGCTCTCTCCCCTGTTGAGCCATGCTTCAATGTTGCCCAGGTCAGAGCCACTTCATGCATGACTGCCAGCAACTGCTCCAGCCACAATGCACCTCCTCTTTAAAAGGTGCAGTCTAGCTTTAAGCAGTACAGGCTAATATTAAGTAGTGCTATTCACTCATGTAATTGGCCCCCCTGCTGGTGTGTCCAGCTAATCATCAGTGCATTTAGCACTGGCTGGATGCTCAAATCATGAGCAGACAGCATGAAGTGGGCGTGCTGCCTACATTGCAATCAGCAGGCAGATAGTAATCACTCATTGTGATCCCTGCACCTGTTTTCAGTGGGATCCAATTTGGCCTTCATCATTTTTCAAGAAAAAAGTTAATAAATGACATTTAGTGCTAATTCTTTGAATAACTGATATGGTTCACAATGACTTAAGTCCGTATATTTTGGCCTTGCTCATTAAGACTGTTTTAGTGAACTACACATAAATGTGATCGTGTAAACCACCTTCTAAGAAGAGTATTTTCTATTGTTTCTCTACCTGGAAAGGGTATAGGCAATGAAGATGTAGTACATCAGTGTTTTAATGAAGAGTTAATTACATTTTGTAGCTGACTGAATTGACAATAAATTAGATTTGGAATAACAATGAAATTTTTTCTGAGCAGTGGACTTGACAGTGCAGGAGGTTAGATCACAATCCTTGGTCATCAGATTTAATCCAGCCCAGACTTTTGGGACAAAAGATTCCTTTCTCTGTCACTGTGTAAAATGAACTTGTGAGACTCAACCTAGCTTCAAGTTAGTCGGGACAGGTTGTCAACACCAACCTTTCCATAATTCAATGCCTGACAGACTCACTTAAAAAGGCCACAAGGAAGGCTGTATGGAGAATAGAAATGTCACGGTCACAAAGAAAAAAGAAAGATTTTTATTTAAGTAGCACCGGTTCACATCTCTCAGAAACGTCTCAAAACACTTCAGACAGAATGAATTACTTTGAAATAAGGTAATGGTTGTTATGTAGCAAATATTTTCTGCATGTTAAGATCCTGCAAACAGCAGTGAGATGAACAATTCATTGTTCTATTGTTGTTATGGGAGGTGTCGTGTGATCTTTAATGGCTACCTGAATCACAGGACAGGAGCATTGGTTTTTGCCTAACATCTCAGCTGCAGGATGACACCCGTGACTGTTTTGGATGTCACCACTTTGGCAGTATTCTGGTTGGTGGGGGTTAGGGTACGGGGCAAGTTCATAAACTCACTGATTTTTGTTCCATTAATCTCAATCTACCCCATAATTTCAGAGGTTTTACTCCAATTATATCAGGAAATTTTCTTTTAAAAAAAATGGCTAGTTCATTTTTAGGAAAATGTTGATCCTTTCATGGCTTTTTATATTAGGCTGTCATGCCTCATGAATTGTGACAAGATGCAAAATATACAGTACCTATTACCCCAGAATGTTCTTGCATAGATTTAAGATAAATGAAGCTTTCTGTCATGAATCATATTTATGGTAATAACATAAAAGGATGTTTGAAGGAACAAGGTAAATACCCATGCAGTGATGTGTATCTATATCTGATTTAATTTCCACCAGTAACCCATCACCAACACCACACTAATGGGCTCCAAGTAGACCTTTATGTTTCGAATACTGCAAGAAGTATGGTTTTATGCTATTAACATATAATACTTATATTATCATGTGCATTTTTGAAATCTCTAAATCTAGATGAATAGCTGGCATATTCTTGCATTGAAGCAAGTAGTTGCACATGGGGACTAATGTTTTCTGAATATAAACCATTGAGTGGAGTTGAATGCAACAGCTTCAACTCATAACTTAATTAAGCTAGTCATGATATAAATGGTTTATTTTTCATTGATATTTTGTCCTCAGTACCTTGCTCTACGGCAGCGAGGCCTGGACAACGTATGTCAGCCAAGAGCGACGTCTCAATTCATTCCATCTTCGCTGCCTCCAGAGAATCCTTGGCATCAGGTGGCAGGACCGTATCTCTAACACAGAAGTCCTCGAGGCAGCCAACATTCCCAGCTTATACACCCCACTGAGTCAGCGGCGCTTGAGATGGCTTGGCCATGTGAACCGCATGGAAGATGGCAGGAACCCCAAGGACACGTTGTACAGCGAGCTCGCCACTGGTATCAGACCCACCAGCCGTCCATGTCTCCGCTTTAAAGACGTCTGCAAACACGACATGAAGTCCTGTGACATTGATCACAAGTCGTGGGAGTCAGTTGCCAGTGATCGCCAGAGCTGGCGGGCAACCATAAAGGCAGGGCTAAAGTGTGGCGAGTCGAAGAGACTTAGCAGTTGGCAGGAAAAAAGACAGAAGCGCAAGGGGAGAGCCAACTGTGTAACAGCCCTGACAACCAATTTTATCTGCAGCACCTGTGGAAGAGTCTGTCACTCTAGAATTGGCCTTTATAGCAACTCCAGGCGCTGCTCCACAAACCACTGACCACCTGCAGGCGTTTACCCATTGTCTCTCGAGACAAGGAGGCCAAAGAAGAAGAAGATATTTCAATGTGTTTTTCATTTTTTCAGTATGCTTTTGGGGAGACGGTGGTGCAGTGGTAATGTCACTGAACTAGTAACCCAGAGGCCCAGGCTAATGCCCTGAGGATGCGGGCTCAAATCCCACCACGGCAGCTGGTGGAATTTAAATTCAATTAATTAATAAAAATCTGGAATTGAAAGCTGGTTTCAGTAGTGGCACCATGAAACTATCATTAATTGTTGTAAAAACTCATCTGGTTCACTAATGTCCTTTAGGGAAGGAAATCTGCTGTCCTTACCTGGTCTGGCCTACAGCAATGTGGTTGACTCTTAATTGTCCTCTGAAATGGCCTAGCAAGCCATTTAGTTATTAAGGGCAATGAGGGATAAGCAACAAATGTTGGCCTTGCCAGTGATGCCAACACCCCATGAAAAAGACACCATTTTTTTCCTAAAGAGTAGTTTAGTATTGTTTTCCATTTAGTTTATTGCAATTTTGAACACATTTATCATTCTGGACATGGAATTCCATATTGCAGCATTCACTTTCTTTATCACCAGCACTTTTAGATCTTGGCGAATCAACTGTGGGCATTAGTCAGTTGTTTCCAAAGCAATTTGTCAAGTCACTGTCGCTTTGCCTGCAGGCAAGCCCATCACACATCAGCTGATCATCAAACCCCTTGTAGCAACAATAAAGAACGTGGCTCAGTTCAGTGTCTTGGATGCCATTAACTCTACAATGAATATCATGTGAAGAATCCACACATCTAGTGTGCTGGGAAAGACTTCAGTTCTGCAAGTGGTATATGATGGCAGCAATATTGTCATCAATGTCTATACCAATTTTCCAGGCACAGATTACTGGCTTGATTTTAAGTCTGGCAGAATTGCTGTCTGCGAGGGTCGTGGGCGAGTGATAAATTGAGATGCAGAGACCTGAAGAGATTTTGACTTCAGGATATTCAAGTTCAGATGCTTGCCAAACCCAGCAGGAATCACTGCCTAGCCGGATGGCAGGAGTGGGAATTCAGGGTGTAGAATGTCACCACTGGCGATCGCCAGGAATGGTTTGTGGTTGTCAGGTAAGTGATGAGGGAAGGCAGTTGCGATTGGGAGAGGGGTGGGGGGAAGCCCCAGGCACGGGAAGCCCAGTTTTCCTTGTGAGAGCAGGAGGAACAAGAATTTAAAAACTTACCTTGCTGAGACTCAGCTGGCACTCAATCCAGCAGCTAGTACAATTTAGCCTAGCAAGGATGCCACTCCTGCTCCCCTTTTCAGGGATCAGGTTGGCATCGCAAATTGAGGCAACACAAAGAACACATGACATCCCCTAGTTCTAGATTCTCCCTCAAGGGGAAACATCCTTTCCACATCCACCTTGTCAAGACCCATCAGATCTTATATGTTTCAATCAAGTCACATCTTACTCTTCTAAACTCAAGGGCAATTAGGGTTGGGCAATAAATCCTGGCCTAGCCAGCGATGCCCACATCCCATGAATGAATAAAAAAAAACTCCAGTGGATACAAGCCTAGCCTGTCTAACCTTCCCTCATAAGACAACCTGCCCATTCCAGGTATTAGTCTAGTAAATCTTCTCTGAACTGCTTCCAACGCTTTACATCCATCCTTAAATAAGGAGACCAATTCTGTACACAGTACTCCAGATGTGGTCTCACCAATGCCCTGTGTAACTGAAGCATAACCTCCCTACTTTTGTATTCAATTCCCCTCGCAATAAACAACAACATTCTATTTGCTTTTCTAATTACTTGCTGTACCTGCATACTAACCTTTTGCGATTCATGCACTAGGACACCCAGATCCCTCTGCATCTCAAAAATGTCAGACTGCCCGATACCCTTGTCCTGTTCTGACACTATAGTAATAGTAATACACTTTGATTCATTGAATTGTGGGTTGTAGGCTTCTACCAGTCCCTGCCTGACTCTTTTTGCCATTGGCCACTTTACCTCTTTCCTGATCAGATGATTCCATTAGATCTGAAGGTCTTTGTCCTCTCTCTGGACTTCAGACTCTGAACACTGTATACCCAGATTATGTTGTCACATGACTTCTAGGATTTTTGTTACCAGCTCCAAAGATAATGTTTATTTTCAGGACTCGTTACATTCTAAACTCCAACTCAACACTGTGAAGATAGGGTTTCCTGCTGCCAGAAGGGTCACTGGCGCTGCTGCTAAATTTATTGCTTTTATCAAGCACTTTGTATCTGTAGGCCCCAAGCCCCACCTCACTCCCTTCCTTTTAAAGCACTCCATGGCCCACTGCAATGCATTTTTACCCTGACCTCAGATGTATTTTAGCTCTGACAACACAGTGGGGATTGGAGTCTCTTCATGTGGGTAACTGCTGGGCTGAAATCCTTTGCCACCAGTCAGTGTCTCAGTGTACTGCAAAACATTTACAAAAACCAAAATCTTATATGCTAAAACTGGTAAACAGAAAAAAAGTTAATGGTTTTGCAGGATTGTATTCTGCCTTACTGAATACTGAATACAGTGACCAAAACAATACAGAAGGCAGCAGTTATGGGTTATAAGTCCAGTTCGATTGGTATAGAGATTGAGCGCCACGGGTTGCCTTTGTCAGTGGGAGAGGTCAACGCATCTCACTGGACAGCTACCGCCTGCCTCAAACTGGGCAGTCCCTGGTCAGTAAGGTTCTGTCCCGCCTGCTTCAATGGGTGCTTGGAACTCAGGGTCATTGCCCGACAAGTGGACTGTAACACCACATCAAACAGCACGACAAAAAAAGGAAAGAAGGTACCAGCCCTTCATTTTGCAAGCTGGAACGTCAGAACTATGTGTCCTGGCCCGTCGGAAGACCTTACACAAATCAATGATTATCGGAAAACCGCCATCATTAACAACAAGCTCAGTAGACTCAATGTGGACATTGCAACACTTCAGGAGACACGCCTCCCTGCGAGTGGATCTCTAAGAGAGCAAGACTACACTTTCTTCTGGCAGGGTAGGTATCCTGAAGAACCAAGACAGCATGGAGTGGGCTTCACCATCAGAAACTCTGCTCAGCATGATAGAGCCACCTTCAAATGGCTCGGAATGCATACTGTCCATCCGACTGCTCACCGCCTCTGGTCCAGTACACCTACTCAGCATCTATGCTCCAAAACTCTGTTCCCCACCTGAAGTTAAAGACCAGTTCTACGAGGAACTCCATAATATCATTAGTAGCATCCCTAATACCGAACATCTGTTCCTGCTGGGGGACTTTAATGCCAGGGTTGGGGCCGACCATGACTCATGGCCCTCCTGCCTTGGGCGCTATGGCACTGGAAGGATGAATGAGAATGGACAGAGACTGCTGGAGTTGTGTACCTATCACAACCTCTGCATCACCAGCTTGTTCTTTCATACTAAACCCTATCACCAGATTTCTTGGAGGCACCCAAGATCACGTTGTTGGCACCAGCTGGACCTCATCGTCACAAGGCGAGCCTCTTTAAACAGCGTTCAAATCACACGCAGCTTCCACAGTGCGGACTGCGACACCGCCCACTCCCTGGTGTGCAGCAAGGCTAGACTCAAACCAAAGAAGCTACATCACTCCAAGCAGAAGGGCCACCTGCGCATCAACACTAACAGAATTTCTTATCCACAGCTGTTACATAATTTTCTAAATTCACTTGAAAAAGCACTTCAAAACACTCCTACAGGGGATGCAGAGACAAAGTGGGCCCACATCAGAGGCGCCATCTGTGACTCAGCAATGACCACCTATGTCAAACGTGAGAAGCAGAATGCAGACTGGTTTCAATCTCACTTTGAAGAGCTGGAACCTGTCATAGCCACTAAGCGCATTGCACTGTTGAACGACAAGAAAGCCCCCAGCAAGTTAACATTCATAGCACTTAAAGTAGCCAGAAGCACTGCACAAAGAACAGCCAGGCACTGTGCAAATGACTACTGGCAACACCTATGCAATCATATTCAGCTGGCCTCCGACACCGGAAACATCAGAGGAATGTATGATGGCATTAAGAGAGCTTTTGGGCCAACCATCAAGAAGATCGCCCCCCTCAAGTCTAAATCAGGGTCACGATCACTGATCAAAGCAAGCAAATGGACCGCTGGGTGGAGCACTACCTAGAACTGTACTCCAGGGAAAATGTTGTCACTGAGACCGCCCTCAATGCAGCCCAGTCTCTGCCAGTCATGGATGAGCTGGACGAGCAGCCAACAAAATCGGAACTCAGTCATGCCATTGATTCTCTAGCCAGTGGAAAAGCCCCTGGGAAGGATGGCATTACCCCTGAAATAATCAAGAGTGCCAGGCCTGCTATACTTTCAGCACTTCATGAACTGCTTTGCCTGTGCTGGGATGAGGGACCAGTACCACAGGACATGCGCGATGCCAATATCATCACCCTCTATAAGAACACGGGTGACCGCGGCGACTGCAACAACTACCGTGGAATCTCCCTGCTCAGCATAGTGGGGAAAGTCTTCGCTCGAGTCATTTTAAACAGGCTCCAGCAGCTGGCTGAGCATGTCTACCCTGAGGCACAGTGTGGCTTTCCAGCAGAGAGATCCACCATTGACATGCTGTTCTCCCTTCGCCAGCTACAGGAGAAATGCCGCGAACAACAGATGCCCCTCTAGGTTTCTTTCATTGATCTCACCAAAGCCTTTGACCTTGTCTGCAGACGTGGTCTCTTCGGACTACTAGCAAAGATCGGATGTCCACCAAACTACTAAGTATCATCACCTCATTCCATGACAATATGAAAGGCACAATTCAGCATAGCAGCTCCTCATCAGACCCCTTTCCTATCCTGAGTGGCGTGAAACAGGGCTGTGTTCTCACACCTACACTGTTTGGGATCTTCTTCTCCCTGCTGCTCTCACATGCGTTCAAATATTCAGAAGAAGGAATTTTCCTCCACACAAGATCAGGTGGCAGGTTGTTCAACCTTGCCCGTCTAAGAGCGAAGACCAAAGTACGGAAAGTCCTCATCAGGGAACTCCTCTTTGCTGATGATGCTGCATTAACATCCCACACAGAAGAGTGTCTGCAGAGACTCATCAACAGGATTGCGGCTACCTGCAACAAATTTGGCCTAACCATCAGCCTCAAGAAAACGAACATCATGGGACAGGACATCAGAAATGCTCTATCCATCAATATCGGCGACCACGCTCTGGAAGTGGTTCAAGAGTTCACCTACCTAGGCTCAACTATCACCAGTAATCTGTCTCTCGATGCAGAAATCAATAAGCGCATGGGAAAGGCATCCACTGCTATGTCCAGACTGGCCAAGAGGGTGCGGGAAAATGGCGCACTGACAGAGAACACAAAAGTCCAAGTGTATCAAGCCTGTGTCCTCAGTACCTTGCTCTACGGAAGTGAGGCCTGGACAACGTATGTCAGCCAAGAGCGACGTCTCAATTCATTCCATCTTCGCTGCCTCCAGAGAATCCTTGGCATCAGGTGGCAGGACCGTATCTCCAACGCAGGAGTCCTCGAGGCGGCCAACATCCCTAACATATACATCCTACTGAGCCAGCGGCGCTGGAGATGGCTTGGCCATGTGAGCCGCATGGAAGATGGCAGGATCCCCATTGTACAGCGAACTTGTCATTGGTATCAGACCCACCGGCCATCCATGTCTCCACTTTAAAGACGTCTGCAAACGCGACATGAAGTCCTGTGACATTGATCACAAGTCGTAGGAGTCAGTTGCCAGTGATCGCCAGAGCTGGCAGACAGCCATAAAGGCGGGGCTAAAGAATGGCATGTCGAAGAGACTTAGCTGTTGGCAGGAAAAAAGACAAAAGCGCAAGGAGAGAGCCAACTGTGTAACAGCCCCGACAACCAATTTTATCTGCAGCGCCTGTGGAAGAGCCTGTCACTCTAGAATTGGCCTTTATAGCCACTCCAGGCGCTGCTTCACAAACCACTGACCACCTCCAAGCGCTTACCCATTGTCTCTCGAGACAAGGAGGCCAAAGAAGAAGAAGAAGATTCTGCCTTACTGAATACTGCACAGAACCATCTTCACTCTTTTAATCCTATTCCTAATGCTGGCGTTCCTTGAGTTGAGATTTTCATATTAGTACCGATTACCATTGCTTTAGTCATGATTTACCTCAGTGGGAAAGACAACAGCACAAGTCAATCCTTTGGGTTTTGTACATATAGATGAAAAGTCTGACCAGGACAACATTTTTGCAAAGGGTCATGAGCACCATGGGAACAATAAACCCTGATTTTATGTAGAAGCACAGCTGCTACTGAGCAGATGTTAGCTCTACCACATGCTTGCGATTTGCTTTTCTCTACCCAACACTATTTCTTTTATTTCCCAATTTTGTTTCTCTTGATTTTTTTTTTGCTTCAGTTTCGGTCTTTTTCTCTATTTTGTCTGCAATACAGTGAAATGCAAATAGCAAGGTCAGAAAGAAACTCAAATTAATGTTAGTAATGCAAGTGCATTGCAATGCTTGGAGGAAAAGAGAATAATTCACTCCAAGCAAAAATCAAGATTTGCCAGAGCTTCTTTTTGATTTAAAGGGCAGACTGGCACAATGATTTCTGTAAGTGTTATGTAAAATAATTTTCATGCCTGGAATTAGTCATCTAACATTTAGTTTCACATCTTCATTGCTGCTGTGCAGCCTGCAATACCATTTCCCCGAATACCAATTCCACAAGATATCTCTTTTCATTCAAAGCTATTTAATGAGCCAAGTTTTGCTGTGAAAATAATTGTAAGGCTAATGGTGCTTTCCGTTATTTATGTATAAATGGTACTGCAACTTCAGGTGAGAGGCAAATTCACTGTTTAATGCAAATATCCAAAATTTGCTGTCTGGGATGCGCTGCTCCATGGTTACCTTTGTGAAAGTGACATTTCATTGTCTGCCTCACCATTGACATGCCTTAAATGACATGACGTTGCCGTATTTTTGCAGTAGCTATGAACTAAACCCACCCCACAAAAGTTAAGTCTCATCATTACAAGTGTGAGTATCCTTTTAATGACATGCTAATTGTTAATTATTGCCAAATTAATCTCTGCCACTGTTACGGAAGTGATTTTTTTTGTTAAAATATTTTTTGAAGAATTCATAGTCAAACTGAATAAATGTCGGACCAGTTTTTTTTCAAGAGGGCACTGAAAGAACTAGTTTGGCAACAATGTTTACTGGTTGTCACATGACTCAAGTTAAAAATAGAATAGAAACCCTGGTAACAGGGGAAGATGTGGACAGAGAAGTCAGTTATGCGTCCCTTGATAGGACAAGCCCAGGAAAAGCAGTACGCGCCTGAGAGAAAGCAGAAAACCTGCAGTCTTTTGGTTGTAGTCTCAGTGTGTTTTACCTTCTGGAGGAATCCAGATAAAGTTAGCTGGCTGCTGAAGAATGTCAAGGAAGGAGTGAAAACCGCAACCCAGCTCACTTTCCAGCACCTCTCTAAAAAAGACTCTGAGAAGTCCACTGTGTCAATTCACCTCATCTCCTGTCTTTGAGGAAAAGCCTGCTAGATTGGTTCTCGATGCTGCCTAAAAAGAACTGTTCTAAAAGATCTCAGTGATCCATCTATGTGCGCTTAGAAATTAGACCGTATGCCAGTTTTGGAAGACAATATATCTCATCTACTGTTTTCTTCAGGAATGAGCAAGTATTCTGCTAAGTGTTTTTTTTTGTCTGTAACAGAGCTCTGAACCAAAATCCCTTTTATTTTTCCGGTTAACCGGTGTATGTATATCCGTGTATGTGTGTGTGAGAGTGTGAGGGGCTAAGGTAAAAAGGGGACATTAAAAATTTCAATCTATGTGTTTATGCTTTACTTCATTACTAGTTAAGACTTGTTTTATAATAAACTGATAATTTTGTTGTTCATTAAAGAAACCTGGTCAGTGTGTTTTATTCAGGGGAAAAATAAGAGTATATGATTGACCGTATCGGTAAGTGGGAAAATTTAAAATAAATGCTGTGACCTATGGAGAAGTGGGACTAGAATAAACAGTGCACTCCTCCTGCCTCAGTCGTAACACCACTAAAAAATAACGATTACAAGTTTGGAATCTCATTCTTTTAGGTATTAATTTTTATTGGAGATATTAAAAAAGTTAAATGTTTTTTTAAAATTAATAATTTTACTTTTTCTTTCTGTCTCCTATTCCTCTCTCTTTTATCCAATTTTTTCTTTTTATTTCTTTTTCTGCACCTGATTTGACATTGAATACATCCACCCTAATATAGGCTTCCTTCTTAGTTCTCAATTCTTCAATCTGATTGGTTAATGAGATACACAGTTGGTTGCCGTGTTCACATAGGTCCTAAATGCCCTGCTTCCCTTGCTGCCAAAGTATTTTGGGCTGTAGAGTGCGGTGGCAAGTCAAACTAATAGCAGACGCCATTAGATGCCATGTTATAGGAAAATCTGCAGGATATGCATAAAAGGAATCAACTGGATACGACATGAGCATCATAAAAATTTAAGATAAATTTTAAAATGTCCCACCAACCACATACAAAAGTAAATGTCTAATAAACAGCACAATTACATAGATTTGTAATGCATTCCTGTGCATTTGAATCTTAAATTAGGCATTGTATCTGATTTCTTTTCCTAAAAATATACCTGCAATTGCAAAATAAACAAAAAGCACTTTTTTTCCTTTGGGGCTTAGTTGCCATTTTGATGATGCTTTAGAATATTTTCTGTACAATTCAGAAACCTTTTTCCGTAGGAGGTAACCTAATATTTTTCCTTTGTGTTGAGAAAGCAATCCAGTACAAAAATCTTTAGATACAAGAGTAACAAAACAAAATGTCTCTAGTGCAGATAGTACATCAAAAAGGCAACTATCAGGTCATGTTCATTTGACTGTTTACACATGCCAACTTTAAGAGTATCATCACAAATAAAATTGAACAAAATAATAACATGACAGTGTAATCATTATTAAGCCATAAAGGTGAAAACATTTTGTAATGAAACAAGCTTACTTACCATATTGCTCATTTCCAGGGCCCATGAAAATATTAATATAGACACCCATAAGGACATTTGTAATTTTGGCATTTTCTTTGCTTCAAGTGGTCATCAAATATTACACTGACCGGTGGTGTGTGATACTTGGCTTTCAAGCATTATGATAGACTCCATGCCAGAACTTTCTAACTAGATTTATAGTACTGTTGTTCCAGTTGGATCAGTACGTGAAGAAGGTTCAATGTGAATGAATGTTTAGCAAACCATATCTTATTTCTGTTTCTGTGAGGCCCTCTTTTTTTTTTGGATCCTTAGAAAAAAGGTGCAAGGTCAATTGGTGAGCCAATCAGAAAGGAATTTTCTTAATTCATGGAGATGTTAAGGTGCTAATTATTCAAGTGAAAGCAATTGGGACAGATTTCACACTGCTTCTCCAGCTGAAGACAGGGCTGCTTCTATTCGTATAATGGCTGTCAGCAGAGTGAAAAGTAAGCAGATTTTGCTCTCCGCCTTTCAGCATGTTTAAGTGATCAAATGTGGCTTTGGTGCCAAAAAAGGTCGACAAAGGTCTCCTAGCTCAGAGAAAGTCCTATTTGCCTATCCACTTCTGGCAGTTCCATACAATTGCCTAATGGATAATATACAAACCCTGTGAGGTATTTTCAAAGCAATGTGGACTAGTGTCTTGGTTTCTGTCTGCAGTATGTGATTAGTTTGTTTGATACTTCAAGGAGCACTGTTGGTGTAGTGATATATGGATTCCCTGAAATTACAGAACCATTTAAAAAATACTTTCAAAGCTACAACATGTGAAAGGTGGAGGAGAGGCAATTTCAAAAAGAGAATAAAATAATTCTACCTATCAACACTTTAATATTGAATTTACTGTAACAAGTGCATCCTATTAAAAATAGTTTTGAGAAGATGTGATTCTGATAGTTAATATAACAGAAATGAAATTAGAGCCACTTCATCTGCCTTTATCCTCAAGAACATACCTTAGAATTTAGGATTGCTGTATGGAAAGCATTGAGAAAGTGCTCACTTATTGTTTCCACCCAGACCCCAAGCCTTTATTATTGTTTATGGCATTGATGTAACAGATAATGGTGCAGAATTCATATTCCCAGTTCCCAATTCCTGTTGTACTCTAAATTTTCCCACTATTTAATTAAATTTGTGAGGCTCACAGGAAGTAAGCTTTTAATTTTGTAAAAAGCATCTTACTAAAAGACTTAGAATTTAGGACTGGAGTCACATGTTCCCTTCCATCAAGGACATAAATGAACCAATTTGTTTTTATCAACAATGCAGCATTTTTCATGTTTTTTACGATGATCTGATAGCTACCAGATTTGTTGAATTCAGCTTCACAATTTGACCTGGTAAGATTTGAATTCATGACTCTGGTTTACTAGTTCATTACTATAACCAATTTTAACTTCCTTGCCCCTTAAGTGGAGCCTGCAAAAAAAAATTTGTGCTGAAAATCAGCACTAGGCTGTACTACTTGCTATTTCTTCAGCATGGTACTGTTTACATTACTGATCCCAGTCACAATTTGTTTACTTCATTTGTGGCTACCATTCCTTCCCTTATGGCTGGAGAGGTTCTATCCACTGTGTGTGCATCTGAAGAACGTGACACCTGCAATGGTTTCTCATCCCTCTCCAACAGTGTTACTTTTGGAGTCCCCATGGGTCTATCCTTGGGCCCATCTTATTTTTCAACTAAGCTGCCCTCCCTAACCATTGACTCCCCTCCTCTCTCTGGTCACTGAGTCTGAACCAGACCATTCACAACATTGGTGTCATATTTACCCTGAGATGGGCTTCTGACCCCATATCCACTCCATTACCAAGACTGTCTATTTCCACCTTGGTTAACATCACTCATCTCCCACCTTGCCTCAGCTCATCTGCTGCTGAAATCTTCATCCATGCCTTTGTTACCTCTCAGCTTCCACCCTCCAGAAACTTGAGTGCATCCAAAACTCTGCAGCCCATATCCTAATCCATATGAAGCCCCTTCACCCATAATTCCGGTGCTCGCTGATCCACATTGGATCCTGGCCCAACAATGTGATTTTAAAATTCTCATCCTTGTTTTCAAATCTGTTCATGATCTCACCCCCCTACTATCTCTGCCAACTCCTTCAGCCCTACAACCATCCAAGGTATCTGTGGTCCTCTAATCCTGGCCTCTTGCGATTCCGATTTTGATCAAGCCATCACTGGTGGCCGTGCCTTCAGTTGCCTGGACCCTAAGCTCTGGAATTCTCTCTGCCCCTCTACAACTCTTTCCTCCTTTAAGATACACCCTAAAGCCTACGTCTTGGACCAAGCTATTAGTCATTATCCTAATATCTCTTTATGCAGCTTTTGTTTGATGACACACCTGGCAAGCGCCTTGGGATGTTTTACTATGCTGAAGGGGCTATATAAGTGCAAGTTGTTGTTGTTGACGACAAAGAAGATTCCACAATACTTCCCAAAAATTAAATCATCCTTAGATTGAAAACCTCAAATGGCTATTCCGACTACATGACTTTATGCATCAGTGCTTTGCAATGAAAGAGAAACTGCAGGCCAACTGGGTTATTATAATTAACGACAAATCTGGATTTAGTGCTGACGCAGGATGGCAGGTTGAGATGGCAGATTCCTTCAAAAGAGTGCAGTCCCTTTGCATTGTTTTTTTGATCAAATGGAATGAAGAGAGAGTCTAAATTAGATTTCAACAATCGACGATGAAAACTGAGTGGGACAAATTAATTTATACGATTTAAACCAGATTTTATAATGTGGTTCCCAGCCAAATGTTTTACCCATATTTGTTACAGGTTTGCTGTAATGAACAAAAACAGAAAATGCTGGGAGTATTTCCAGCATTTTCTGTTTTTGTTTCAGATTTCTAGCATCCGCAGTATTTTGCTTTTGCTGTAATAAATCTGGTCAGGTCGCATGAAGACCTTAGTCAAACAAAACTGGCCTAACCAAATGAAAAAGTGACACAAGTATTAATGATATAAATACTGTAATACCAAAGAAATTGCAAGGTGTGCCAAAATGTGTTTTAAAAATCCTATTTTATATTCTCCATCAAGCATTTCAAATAACTTTCAAAGTAAATATGCAAACAAATAATAAATTTCATCCTCTCTTTACTGGCTGCATTAATTCATGATGGGAGGCTACATGTTAAGCACATTATTTGAGGAATGACATTTGCATTTGAAATCTGCACCATGACAGAGCTGCATTTACTAATGACAATAATGGAGTTTCCACCAGCTTCAGTTTTAGAAAGGAAACGTGGAGCTGCCCTTTTACTTTATAATACCACCAATAGCCACCCCATATCTGCAGGAAGTGTCACCAGCTGCAGAAGCTTGAGCTCCGGGTTTCGGAACTCAAGCGGCGGCTGGAGTCACTGTTGTGCATCCACAAGGCAGAGGACTACATGGATAGCATGCTTAGGGAGGTGGTCACATCGCAGGTTAGGAGCATGCAGGCAGAGAGGGAATGGGTGACCGCCAGGCAGCCTAAGAGAACCAGGCAGGCAGTGCAGGAATCCCCTGAGTCTATCTTGCTTGCTAATCGGTTTTCCATTTTGGATGCTGGTGAGAGTGATGGTTCCTCAGGGGATTGCAGCCAGAGCAAACTCTGTGGCACCATGGGTGGCTCAGCTGCACTCGAAGAGAGGAAGAAGAGTGGAAGAGCAATAGTGATAGGGGATGCAATAGTCAGGGGATCAGACAGGTGTTTCTATGGCAGTAAACGTAACTCCACGATGGTGTGTTGCCTCCCTGGTGCCAGGGTCAAGGATGTCATGGGGCGGCTGCAGGACTTCCTTCTGGGGGAAGATGAACAGCAGAGGTCGTGGCCCACATTGGTACCAATGACATAGGTAGGAAGAGGGATGAGGTCCTGAAAGCAGATTTGCCACACAAGTGCCAGGCACTGACGATCTCCAACAAGAGAGAATCTAACCATCTCCCCTTGACATTCAACGGCATTACCATCGCTGAATCCCCCACTATCAACATCTTAGGGGCTACCATTGACCGAAAACTGAACTGGAGTAGCCATATAAATACCGTGGCTACAAGAGCAGGTCAGAGGCTAGGAATCCTGAGGCGAGTAACTCACCTCCTGACTCCCCAAAGCCTGTCCACAATCTACAAGGCACAAGTCAGGAGTGTAATGGAATACTCTCCACTTGCCTGGATGGTTGCAGCTCCAACAACACTCAAGAAGCTCAACACCATCCAGGACAAAGCAGCCTGCTTGATTGGCACCCCATCTACAAACATTCACTCCCTCCACCACCGACGCGCAGTGGCAGCAGTGTGTACCATCTACAAGAAGACAGCTCACCACCACCTTCTCAAGGGCAATTAGGGATGGGCAATAAATGCTGGCCTAGCCAATGACACCCACATCCCGTGAATGAATAAAAAAAAAGGAAGGAAATTAAAAGCAAGACCTCCAAAGCAGTAATTTCAGGATTACTCCCAGTGCCATGTGTTAGTGAGCAATGGAATAGGAGGATTGATCAATTGAACACGTGGCTGGAGAATTGGTGTAGGAGGGAGGGCATCAGATTTCTGAGGCACTGGGACCGGTTCTGGGGCAGGTGGGACCTGTACACGATGGACGGGCTACACCTTAACAGGATTGGAACTAATATCCTCGGAGGGAGATTTGCTAGTGCTGTTGGGGAGGGTTTAAACTAGCTTGTCAGGGGGATGGAAACCTGAGGGGTAGCTCAAATTGGAAGGAAGTAAAGCTGGCAGCAGGAGGTAGAAAAGTAGCAAGTGACATTAGAAGGCAGGCAAAACAAAGGTGAGCATCAACTAGGCTTAGAATCGAGAATGTCAAGAAGACAAGGTTAGGGGCACTCTACCTGAATGCATGCAGCATTCACAACAAGGTAGCCATAACAGAAAAGTGGCTACAGGGTGACCAAGACTGAGAACTGAATATTCAAGTATATTTGACATTTAGGAAGGACAAGCAAAAAGGAAAAGGAGGTGGTGTTACGCTGATAATAAGGGATGGGATCAGTACATTAGTAAGGGAGGATCTCAGATCAGAAGAACAAAATGTCAGATCTGTTTGGGTGGAGCTAAGAAATAGCAAGAGGCAGCAAACATTGGTAGGAATTGTTTATAGGCCACCAAACAGTAGTGGTAGTGTGGGGCATGGCATTAATCAGGAGATTAGAGAAGCATGTAACATCGGTAATTCAGTAATCATGGGTGATTTCAATCTGCATATAGACTGGGTAAACCTAATGAGCACTAATGCTGTGGAGGACCAGTTTCTGGAGTGTGTTGAGGATGGTTTTCTAGAGCAAAATGTTGAGGAACCGACTAGAAAACAGGCAATTTTAGATTTAATATGATGTAATGAGAAAGAGATAATTAATAATCTTGTTATAAAAGAACCTTTAGGGATGAATGACCATAATGTGATAGAATTTTGCATTATGTTTGAAAGTGAGGTAGTTCAATCTGAAACCAGGGTGTTAAATTAAAACAAATGAAATTATGAAGGTATGAGGGGCAAATGGGCTGAGGTGGATTGGGAAAATACATTAAAAGGTATGACAGTACATAGGCAATGGCTAGTCTTTAAAGAAATATTACATAGTTTACAGCAACTATATATTCCTTCAAGGTACAAAAACCCCAAAAGTAAAGGCAGTGAACCGAGGATAACAAAGAAGTTAAGGATTGTGTAAGATTAAAAGAAAAGGTCTTTAAAGATGCCAGAAATAGTAGTAAACCTGAAGATTGGGAGGACTTTAGAATGCAGCAAAGAAGGACCAAGAAACTGATAAAGAAACAGAGAATAGAATATGAATATAAGCCAGCAAAAAATATAAAAACTGACTGTAAAAGCTTCTATAGGTATGTAAATAGGAAATGTTTGGCTAAGATAAATGTGGGTCCGTTACAGGCAGAGTCAGGAGAATTTACAGTGGGGAATAGAGAAATTGCAGAGAAGCTAAATGATTACATTGTGTCTGTCTTCACTGAGGAAGATACAAGATCACAGAATTAGAGATCCAAGGGATTAGGGGCAATGAGGAATTGTATTAGTATTAGTAAGAAGGTTGTATTGGAGAAATTAATGGGTCTGAAGGTTGATAGGTCCCCGGAAACTGATATTCTATATCCCAGAACGTTGAAAGAGGTAGCTTTGGAGATAGTAGATGCATTGGTGATATTCTTCCAAAATTCTATGGATTCTGGAGCGATTCCTGCAGATTGGAAGGTCGCAAATGTCACCCCACTATTTAAGAAGGGAGGGAGAGAGAAAACAGGGAATGACAGACCTGTTAACCTTACATTAGTTGTTGGGAAAATACTAGAATCTATTCTAAAGCATGTGATAAATGGACACTTGGATAATAATGATCTGATTGGACATAGTCAACATGGATTTATGAATGGGAAATCATGTTTGAGGATGTTACTAACAGGATATTATTGCCATAGAGGGAGTGCATCAATGGTTCACCAGACTTGTTCCCGGGATGGTGGGACTGTCCTATGAAGAGAGATTGGGCAAACTGGGCCTGCATTATCTAGCGTTTCGAAGAATGAGAGGTGATCTCATTGAAACCTACAAAATACTTAAAGGGATAGACAGGGTAGATGCAGGTAAGATGTTTCCCCTGGTTGGAGAATCTAGAAACAGGGGACACAATTTCAAAATAAGGGGGAAGCCACTTAGGACTGAGATGAGGAGAAATTTCTTTACTCAGAGGGTTGTGAATCTTTGGAATTCTCTACCCCAGAGGGCTGTGGAAGCTCAGTCATTGAGTATGTTTAAAGCGGAGATTGACAGATTTCTAAATACAAATGACATAAGGGGATATGGGGATAGGGTGGAAAAAAGACAATGAAGTGGATGATCAGCCATGATCGTATTGAATGGCGGAGCAGGCCCGATGGGCTGAATGGCCTACTTCAGCTCCTATGTTCCCTGACCTTGGGGATGAAAGAACTATTTCTGAAGACACAACTCAGGAATCTGTATTCATTGGGTGCTTGGGGCAAGCAGTACTGTCAATGGCTAATATAAACATGACTCTGCTTGCCATCTTCTTATGGTCTCACCAAGCTGAACATTCAGGCTGCCTGTACAAGCCTGCAATGCCATCTAGCACTTGCTGTGTGGAATTTACCCAGCCACCAGGGAAGATCCATTCTGCTACTAGGTGTGGCAATTACGATACACAGTTTCTAAGCAGCTAAATATGTGTCGGGTTATTCATATGCAACTGTTTCTCTGCTGCCCTTTGTGTGACGGAATCCACACCACATTGTAAAAAGAACAGATTAAGTGCCAACATGTTACATAATCAGTTTCAGTTAGGGTGAAACTCTAGCCTATTAGTTTTTAGATTAATCCATGCCGCCTCATTTTCTGACATGGAACTGCACGAGAGTCACTTGCTAAAAGATACAGTGTCTTCTTCTTCTTCTTAGGCAGTCCCACGGGATTGACTTGCTTCCCACTCCAGTTCAATGGGTTCTGAGTTGGCTGATAAGTCCAATGCTTGATCTGCTGACTCTGCCACATGAGGGTCAGGTGGTGCTTGGAGAGTGAGGTAGATTTTTAGTCTGGAGCTCCCTCCAACGCTTTGACTTTGCTTCCGTATATTCCCAATGAAGTCCCTTGAGGTGTACGATGCCTTCCCAAATGAGCTTTATTCATCTGGGATGGTCATGAGCCAGGGAATCCCATGACGAGGATGGTTCATCTCTTCAGGGATGCTTTGAGCGCATCTCTAAATTGTTTCCACCTGGGAGTCTCCTGCCACGACCAAGATCTGAGCTTTTTGAACAGCAGTAGCAGTGAGAGTGCGAGCCAGGGGGCAGCTGGGAAGGTAAGTTTCACTATAAAGTACTTACCTAGCGATATGGCAGCTTCTTTTTGAACAGCGGTAGCAGTGAGAGTGCGAGCCAGGGGGCAGCTGGGAAGGTAAGTTTCACTATAAAGTACTTACCTAGCGATTCGGCAGCTTCGGCAGGGTGGGAAAAAAAACTGAAAAAGTGACGTCACAGGAAAGCTGTGACCTGATTGGCTGGTAGGGAATCTATACCGAATTTGAAAATAAAACTGATAAAAATTGATTAAAACACTAATTAACTAATTAATAAGTAGAGTAACTAAACCAGAGGGAGGAGATTACTGTATTTAGACAGCATTTAATATTTACTGTAGAAATCTAGCACTAGGGACCACATAGTGAAGTGCATCATAATTTAGTAAGGATTGTTTCAGTGCTGTATCTCTAATCTAATCTAATCTAATCATCAGCACACTTTGTCAAAAAAAACTGGTGGCACAGTGGCGCAGTGGTTAGCACCGCAGCCTCACAGCTCCAGGGACCCGGGTTCGAATCCGGGTACTGCCTGTGTGGAGTTTGCAAGTTCTCCCTGTGTCTGTGTGGGTTTTCTCCGGGTGCTCCGGTTTCCTCCCACAAGCCAAAAGACTTGCAGGTTGATAGGTAAATTGGCCATTATAAATTGTCACTAGTATAGGTAGGTGGTAGGGAAAATATAGGGACAGGTGGGGATGTTTGGTAGGAATATGGGATTATTGGAGGATTAGTATAAATGGGTGGTTGATGTTCGGCACAGACTCGGTGGGCCGAAGGGCCTGTTTCAGTGCTGTATCTCTAATCTAATTTAATAAGTATTTATTTATTTTATATCAATTAACTAATTAGTGATAGAAATGTCAGTTAGAGGGGTGAAGTGCTTGAGATGTGGGGAGTCCGTGACGCTTCCAGCGTTCCGGGCGACTACATCTGCAGGAAGTGGACCCAGTTGCAGCTCCTCACAGACCACATGGATCGGTTGGAGCGGCAACTGGATGCACTTCCGCAGGTGGCGGAAAGCGTCATAGACAGGAGTTTTAGAGAAGTGGTTACACCCAAAGTGCAGGCAGATAGATGGGTGACCGCTAGAAGGGGTAGGCAGTCAGTGCAGGAATCCCCTGTGGCTATCCCCCTCTCTAACAAGTATACCGTTTTGGATACCGTTGGGGGGGATGGCCTATCAGGGGAAAACAGCAGCAGCCAGAGCAGTGGCACCACGGCTGGCACTGTTGTTCAGCAGGAAGGGACAAAGCGCAGAAGAGCAATAGTTATAGGGGACTCTATAAACAGGGGCACAGATAGGCGCTTCTGTGGACGTGAAAGAGACTCCAGGAAGGTATGTTGCCTCCCTGGTGCCAGGGTCAAGGATGTCTCTGAACAGACAGAGGGCATTCTGAAGGGGGAGGGTGAACAGCCAGAGGTTGTGGAACACATCGGTACCAATGACATAGGCAGGAAGAGTGATGAGGTCCTGCAGGGGGAGTTTCGGGAGTTAGGTAGTAAGTTAAAAAACAGGACCTCTAGGGTTGTAATCTCTGGATTACTCCCTGTGCCAGTGAGGCTAGAAATAGGAAGATAGTGCAGCTAAACACGTGGCTGAGCAGCTGGTGTAGAAGGGAGGGTTTCAGATATCTGGACCATTGGGCTCTCTTCAGGGACAGATGGGACCTGTACAAGAAGGACGGGTTGCATTTAAACTGGAGGGGCACTAATATCCTGGCTGCGAGGTTTGCTAGCGTCACTCGGGAGGGTTTAAACTAATGTGGCAGGGGGGTGGGAACCAGAGCAGTAGGACAGCTAGTGAAATAAATGAACAGGACATAGTAAATAAGGCCAGTAGGACTAGGAGGAAGAGCAGGCAGGGAGATGTTGCTGAGCACAGCGGGACTGGTGGTCTGAAGTGCATTTGTTTCAATGCGAGAAGTATAACAGGTAAGGCAGATGAACTTAGAGCTTGGATTAGTACTTGGAAATATGATGATGTTGCTATTACAGAGACTTGGTTGAGGGAAGGGCAGGATTGGCAGCTAAATGTTCCAGGCTTTAGAAGCTTCAGGCGGGATAGAGGGGGATGTAAAAGGGGTGGGGAAGTTGCATTACTGGTTAAGGAGAATATCACAGCTGTACTGCGGGAGGACACCTCAGAGGGGTCATGCAGCGAGGCAATATGGGTGGAGCTCAGGAATAGGAAGGGTGCAGTCACGATGTTGGGGGCTTTCTACAGGCCTCCCAACAGCCAACGGGAGGTAGAGGAGCAGATATGTAGACAGATTTTGGAAAGATGTAAAGGTAACAGGGTTGTAGTGGTGGGTGATTTTAACTTCCCCAATATTGACTGGGATTCACTTAGTGCTAGGGGCTTGGATGGGGCAGAATTTGTGAGGAGCATCCAGGAGGGCTTCTTGAAACAGTATGTAGATAGTCCAACTAGGGATGGGGCCATTCGGGACCTGGTATTGGGGAATGAGCCCGGCCAGGTGGTCGAAGTTTCAGTGGGGGAGCATTTCGGGAGCAGTGACCATAACTCCATAAGTTTTAAGGTACTTGTGGATAAGGATAAGAGTAGTCCTTGGGTGAAGGTGCTAAATTGGGGGAAGGCTAATTATAACAATATTAGGCAGGAACTGAAGAATTTAGATTGGGGGCGGCTGTTTGAGGATAAATCAACATCTGACATGTGGGAGTCTTTCAAACATCAGCTGATTAGAATCCAGGACCAGCATGTTCCTGTGAGGAAGAAAGACAAGTTTGGCAAGTTTCGGGAAGCTTGGATAACACGGGATATTGTGAGCCTAGTCAAAAAGAAAAAGGAAGCATTTGTAAGGGCTGGAAGGCTAGGAACAGATGAAGCACTTGAGGAATATAAAGACAGTAGGAAGGAACTTAAGCAAGGAGTTAGGAGGGCTAAAAGGGGTCATGAAAAGTCATTGGCAAACAGGATTAAGGAAAATCCCAAGGCTTTTTATACATATATAAAGAGCAAGAGGGTAACCACTCAAGGACAGAGATGGGAATCTATGCGTGGAGCCAGTGGAAATGGGTGAGGTGCTAAATGAATACTTTGCATCAGTATTCACCAAGGAGAAGGACTTGGTGGATGATGAGCCTAGGGAAGGGAGTGTAGATAGTCTCAGTCATCTCATTATCAAAAAGGAGGAGGTGTTGGGTGTCTTGCAAAGCATTAAGGTAGATAAGTCCCCAGGGCCTGATGGGATCTACCCCAGAATACTAAGGGAGGCAAGGGAAGAAAGTGCTGGGGCCATGACAGAAATCTTTGCATCCTCATTGGCTACAGGTGAGGTCCCAGAGGACTGGAGAATAGCCAATGTTGTTCCTTTGTTTAAGAAGGTTGGCAAGGATAATCCAGAAAATTATAGGCCGGTGAGCCTTACGTCAGTGGTAGGGAAACTATTAGAGAGGATTCTTCGGGACATGATTTACTCCCATTTGGAAACAAACGAACTTATTAGCGAGAGACAGCATGGCTTTGTGAAGGGGAGGTCGTGTCTTACTAATTTGATTGAGTTTTTTGAGGAAGTGACGAAGATGATTGATGAGGGAAGGGTGGTGGATGTTGTCCATATGGACTTTAGTAAAGCCTTTGACAAGGTCCCGCATGGCAGACTGGTGCAAAAGGTGAAGTCACACGGGATCAGAGGTGAGCTGGCAAGATGGATACAGAACTGGCTCGGTCACAGAAGACAGAGGGTATCAGTGGATGGGTGTTTTTCTGAATGGAGGGATGTGACTAGTGGTGTTCCGCAGGGATCAGTGCTGGGACCTTTGCTCTTTGTAGTATATATAAATGATTTGGAGGAAAATGTAGCTGGTCTGATTAGTAAGTTTGTGGACGACACAAAGGTTGGTGGAGTTGCGGATAATGATGAGGATTGTCAGAGGATACAGCAGGATATAGATCGGTTGGAGACTTGGGCGGAGAAATGGCAGATGGAGTTTAATCCGGACAAATGTGAGGTAATGCATTTTGGAAGGTCTAATGCAGGTGGGAGGTATACAGTAAATGGCAGAACCCTTAGGAGTATTGACAGGCAGAGAGATCTGGGCGTACAGGTCCACAGGTCACTGAAAGTGGCAACACAGGTGGATAAGGTAGTCAAGAAGGCATTCGGCATGCTTGCCTTCATCGGTCGGGGCATGGAGTATAAAAATTGGCAAGTCATGTTGCAGCTGTACAGAACCTTAGTTGGGCCACACTTAGAATATTGCGTGCAATTCTGGTCGCCACACTACCAGAAGGACGTGGAGGCTTTGGAGAGGGTACAGAGGAGGTTTACCAGGATGTTGCCTGGTCTGGAGGGCATTAGCTATGAGGAGAGGTTGGAAAAACTCGGATTGTTTTCAATGGAACGACGGAGGTGGAGGGGCGACATGATAGAGGTTTACAAAGATATGAGCGGAATGGACAGAGTGGATAGTCAGAAGCTTTTTCCCAGGGTGGAAGAGTCAGTTACTGTGGGACATAGGTTTAAGGTGTGAGGGGCAAAGTTTAGAGGGGATGTGCGAGGCAAGTTTTTTACACAGAGGGTGGTGAGTGCCTGGAACTTGCTGCCGGGGGAGGTGGTGGAAGCAGATACGATAGCGACGTTTAAGAGACATCTTGACAAATATATGAATAGGATGGGAATAGAGGGATGTGGGCCCCGGAAGGGCAGAAGTTGTTAGTTTAGGCAGGCATCAAGATCGGCGCAGGCTTGGAGGGCCAAATGGCCTGTTCCTGTGCTGTACTGTTCTTTGTTCTTTGAGTAGAACAGCTACTTCAGGAGTCTGGTGTCAGGCATCTGAACGACGTCCCGCCCAGCAGAGCTGGTTTTTGGTGATTAGCGCCCCGATTCTGGGGCGGTTGGCTTGGGAGAGGACGCTGCTGTTGGACCGCCTTTTCTTGTCACCGGATTTGGAGGATCTTGTGGAAGCACCTCTGGTGGTGCTTCTCCAGTGCTTTGAGCTGCCTGTTATAGGTTGTCCAAGTTTCGGAAGCATATAGAGGTGCAGGGTTCACTGCTGCCCAGTAAACCATGATCGTAGTCTCGGGTTTGAGATCCTGATCCTCAAATACTATCTTCCTCAGTTAACCGAAGGCTGAGCCGGCACATTGGAGGTGATGATGAACCTCGTCATCTATGTCTGCCTTCACCCAGGGGAGGCTCCCAAGATATGGAAAATGGTCCACATTTTCCAGCATCTCGCTATATTGACCTTGATTGACAGGGGAGGTGTTGTGCTGTGGGAGTTGGTTGGAACAGGACCTTCATTTTCCGAGTGTTTAGCGAAAGACCCATTTTCTCCTTTGCTTCGGAGAAGGAGTTGACAATGATCTGGAGCTCAGTTCCAGAGAGCGCACACATGCAAGCGTCAACTGCATACTGAAGCTCAACAACTGAGGTTGGAGTAATTTTGGTTTTGGATTGAAGGCGGTATAGGTTGAATACTTTCCCGTCTTGCTGAAAATAGAGACATGTTGTCGAAGCTTTTATTCTTGCACTTATCAGGACAATACGCAAGAATTACCAATGGAGGGGAAAACAACAATTTGTACTGCATGAGAAGAGAGTGCTGATTGGTTGGCAAGTGAATTCTGATTGGTAGAGGCATTACCATGGAGAATGCACCAGTTTACAGTAATTGGCAGTTAACTGCTAAGCTTAGTTTGAAATTTAAACCAGGCAACTTGACTCTGATTGGTCAAAGCATTGCCCTGAGGAATGACCCAGTGAATGGCTGTCACTTATTTTGTTCAGCTAAACAGGCGCAATGTATGTACATATTCTTTCGGACTACAAAGAACAGGGCCCTGTGTATTAATATATGTAGCTCATATATCTCATAAATAGGGACCGAGCCATTTGCAAGCTTGATGCTGAAATAGGGCGAATCAAAGACATCCTGTGTGACAATAGCTACCCTGATCAAATAATTTCTTGCTGTATATTGCGCAAACTTATGAACGGGCCTAAGGCCATCATTTTTGGCCCTGGAAAGTGCCCAGTCTACCTCAAATTACCTTTTACGAGTAATGTATCCCAAACATTTGAGCAACAGGTGAAGCTAGCTGTTTCATGCTGCTGCTATGCAGTAGCAACATGTGTGGTGTTCACCACTAACAGATTGCTGCCGTCAGGCCAAAAAGACATCTTGCCTATCACACAAATGAGTAATGTGATACATGAATTACAATGCCAGCATGCTGCTAGGTATATAGGCCGTATGTCCCAAAGACTGGCGGATTGTATCAAACAATATGTCCCTTCCGCTGTTTGCCACGGGCAAGGTACAGGACATACCGGGGCGGCACAGTGGTGCAGTGGTTAGCACCGCAGCCTCATAGCTGCAGCGACCCGGGTTCAATTCTGGGTACTGCCTGTGTGGAGTTTGCAAGTTCTCCCTGTGTCTGCGTGGGTTTTCTCCGGGTGCTCCGGTTTCCTCCCACATGCCAAAGACTTGCAGGTTGATAGGTAAATTGGCCATTATAAATTGCCCCTAGTATAGGTAGGTGGTAGGGAAATATAGGGACAGGTGGGGATGTGGTAGGAATATGGAATTAGTGTAGGATTAGTATAAATGGGTGGTTGATAGTCGGCACAGACTCGGTGGGCCGAAGGGCCTGTTTCAGTGCTGTATCTCTAAATAAATAAAAAATAAAATAAAATAAATAAATACCCAACCAACCCGTGCTTGCAAAACTCAAAACAGTTTCCAACATTAGATGTGATTCCATGATTGGACAACATTTGCTAAATAATCCACAGTGTGCTAAGAATTATGCTGACAACCAATTTAAGATTGTCAGTAGGGCTCGCAGTGTGGTGCATTTGCGTGTATTGGAAGCTAGATATATTAATATACAGGGCCCTGTTCTTTGTAGACAGAAAGAACATGCACACACATTGCGCCTGTTTCAGCTGAACAAAATAAGTGACAGCCATTTGCTGGTTCATTCCCCAGGACAATGTCTTGACCAATCAGAGTCAAGCTCCCTGGTTTAAATTTCAAACACAGCTTGGCAGTTAACTGTCAGTCACCGTAAATTGGTGCATTCTCCATGGCAATGCCTCTACCAATCAGAGTTCACTTGCCAACCAATCAGCACTCTCTTCTTATGTGGTATAAGTGTTGGTTTCCCCTTATATTGGTTAGCCTTGTGGATTGTTCTGATAAGTACAAGAAGAAAAGCTTCGACAACATGTCTCTATTTTCAGCAATTCTCAAGTTCTGCACTACCAAATGACTACTGTTCTGTATCTCCACGCCTGTGGGTAGTTTTCTGGAGGTGAGGTAGCATTGCAGTGCAGGAAATAAAGAGGGTTGATGCAATGTCACAGCCTTGCTTGACCCCAGTCTTGAATGAGATAGGGTCTGTTGGTAAGAATCACGGCTTGCATATCATCACAGAGTGGACGGAGGATGGTGACAAACTTCAAGGGGCAGCCCAATTTGAGCAGGATGCTCCATAAGCCTTTGCAGTTGACAGAGTCAAAGGCTTTTGTGAGGTCGTAAAAGGCCATGTAGAGCAGTTGATGTTGTTTGCTGCATTTTTCTTGGATTTGCCGCGCAGTGAAGATCATGTCTGTGGTGCCTCTTGGTGGGTGAAAGCCGCAGTGACTCCGAAAGGAGCTCTTCAGCCACTGAGAGGAGGCAATTGAGGAGAATCCTTGCAATGAGCTTCCCTTTGGCAGACAGCAGGGAGAGTCCTCTGTTGTTGCTACCATCAGCCTTGTCGCTCTTCTTGAATACAGTTATGATCACAGCGTCCCTGAAGACCGCTGGCAAGCACTCCTCATCCCAGGTGAGGGATATGAGGTTGTGCAGTCATGCCAGGAATGTATCTCCGCCATGCTTCAGGATTTTCACAGGGATTCCGTCTGCTCCAGAGGCCTTGTTATTCTTCAGCTGCTGAATGGCTTTTCAGACCTCTCTCTGGACTGGGGTAGCACTGAGACTAAACTGGACAGGGTTTTGAGGGATAGAGTTGAGGATGTTCAAGTCAAAGACAGAGTCTCAGTTGCGGAGTTCTTCGAAATGTTCCCACCAGCGAGCACTGACTGCCTTCCTGTCCTTAATGAGTTTTCCTCCATGCTTGGCTCTCTGCAGGGTGGGAATTTGAGTGCTTGGGCCATAGATCACACTGACATTGCTGAAGAAACCATGCATGTCGTTACTGTTCACCGGTTTATGGATCTCTCGTGCTCTTTCTACCCACCATTTGTTTTTTATGTCCCGGGTTTTATGCTCCACTGCTGCCTGCAGGAGCCTGTAGGTTTGCTGCTTTACTGTGGATGTGTGGTGAAGTTTCCAGTCTGTGAAGGCTTTGCACTTGCGTTCAATTAGATGCTGTAATACTTAGTTGTTCTCGTCAAACCAGTCGTGATGCTTCTTGGTGGAGAAGCCATGGATGTCTTTGCAAGTGCTTGTTATGGTGGCCTTTAGGGTTGAGCAGGCACTAATGGCACACAGTGGCTCCTGGTGGTTGGAGGTTAAAAGGTTGGCGGTAAGATGCTGACTGAGAAGGGCTACCTTAGCGGGATCTTTGAGGCCTTCAATGTGAAGTTTCTTGCGGCATTGCTTTTGTTGCTTCCACTGCTTGGGAGCTAGTTCAAGATGGCGGAGGGTGGGAAACGCTGAACAGAGGCTGCTCAGGAATAGGTTCAGTGGCACATGCTGCAGAATGGTAGCAGTTGAGTTTAGGACTGTGGTTCTTACTGTTTCAGGGAGTGAGAGCAGAGCAGAGCTGGAGGACAGAGCATGGGGGAGAGCGGGTCTGTGGGGCAAGCAGCAAGGCGGGGAGCAGGCATGGGAGTGAGAGCTGAGTGGGGAGCCTGGTCGGTGTGGGGCAGCAGGACCCGTGATCTCCAGGGGACTGGTGGCAGCAATGAGTCCTCAGCACCGGAGAGGGATGGGAGATCCTGACAGGCCCCTTCACTGGGGATGGAAGGGAGCTGCAGCGGGGGGAGCTGCAGGGAGAGCAGGAGGGAGAGGAGAGCTGGAGAGTAGGGAGGATGGCAGCCAGGGCCTCTCTGCAAGCAAAGGACTAGGGGTGGGAAAAACTCAAAGAAGGGCTGGGATGAGGACTGGGGTCCTGTTGGAGGGTGAGGAAGTTTAGGAGAGGTGGAGGCTGTGGGGGGGAGGGTTCAGCTGGGATGCGTGGAGAAGGAAGGGTACTGCAGGGAGAGGAAAATGCAGGGGGGACGTAAATAACTTCTATCACCACAACTGCATTCGCACCTGCATATGACCATGCACAAACTATGCTAATGTCTCACAGCAGAGCCTGGCCTCCAATCAACTTGCTATTGGACCAAGGCCCTGCTTTACCGAGGCCGTGTGGTGGCCAACATGCAATTATCACCCAGCGTTTTAAAAAAAACACGTATAGGCATCTTCCACTCGCCAAAATGAAGTTTGGGACCTGGAATGTCAGGACCCTCATGGACAACCCCAACAGTGATAGGCCTGAGCACCACATTGCCATCATAGCTCAGGAACCCAGGGACCTCAACATCATCGCTGCCTTAAGTGAGACCAATGTGCAGGCGAGGCCAACTGAAGGAGCAAGGCCACAGATACACCTTTTTCTGGAAGGGTGTTCCAGAATTGGAACTTTGCCTCCATGGGGTGGCTTCACCATCAAAAACAAGCTTGTCTGGCGCCTCATGACTCCCCCTGTAGGATAAGCAAGCACCTCATGACTGCTCGGCTTACCCTAGCAAGAAACCGGCATGCCACTGTCATCATTGCATACGCTCCTACTCTTAAGGCAAAAGATGAGGCCAAGGAAGGATTCTATACTGACCATGAGTAATCCCTAGCCCGAGTCCCAGCAGACGACAAACTGATTCTCCTTGGAGAATCCTTTCAGTGCAGCAGCTTTTTCGGGAGCAGCGTGTGAGCGAGTGAGCAGCTGGGAAAGTCCGTTTGAAAGTAAATTTAATTTCCTTTTGTTTTTCGGCGGAGGCCAGGGGGCTGCTGGGTAAGTAAAACACTATATATTTGGGCGGTTTAAAATAACTTTCCTTTCAGTGCAGCAGCTTTTTCGGGAGCAGCGTGTGAGCGAGTGAGCAGCTGGGAAAGTCCGTTTGAAAGTAAATTTAATTTCCTTTTGTTTTTCGGCGGAGGCCAGGGGGCTGCTGGGTAAGTAAAACACTATATATTTGGGCGGTTTAAAATAACTTTCCTTTCAGTGCAGCAGCTTTTTCGGGAGCAGCGTGTGAGCGAGTGAGCAGCTGGGAAAGTCCGTTTGAAAGTAAATTTAATTTCCTTTTGTTTTTCGGCGGAGGCCAGGGGGCTGCTGGGTAAGTAAAACACTATATATTTGGGCGGTTTCTGAACCCGAGACACCACACTTGTAGTGTTTCCCACCCGCCCTCCTCCTCTAACCAAAAAAAAGGATTCGGTGGGGTGTTTATAAGGTAAGGCTTTTTCGATTTCTCTGGTTTTATTGTGATTGGTAAAAACTTTTCGTTCCTTTTTCATTTAACTAAGTTTAAACTTAAGATTAAAAATGGCAGGAGATCTCAGACCCGTATCATGCTCCTCTTGCTCAATGTGGGAGCTCAGGGACATGGCTGATGACCCTGACTCCTTCACGTGCAGGAAGTGTGTCCAGCTGCAGCTCTTGTTAGACCGCATGACGGCTCTCGAGCTGCGGATGGACTCACTTTGGAGCATGCGCGATGCTGAGGAGGTCGTGGATAGCACGTTTAGTGAATTGGTCACACCGCAGATTAGGATTGCTGAGGGAGAAAGGGAATGGGTGACCAAAAGGCAGAGAAAGAGCAGGAAGGCAGCGCAGGAGTCCCCTGCGGTCATCTCCCTCCAAAACAAGTATACCATTTTGGATACTGTTGAGGGAGATGGCTCACCAGGGGAAGGCAGCAGTAGCCAGGTCCATGGCACCGTGGCTGGCTCTGCTGTTCCGAAGGGCGGGAAAAAGAGTGGAAGGGCTATAGTCGTAGGGGATTCGATTGTAAGGGGAGTAGATAGGCGGTTCTGTGGTCGAAAACGAGGCTCCCGAATGGTATGTTGCCTCCCAGGTGCACGGGTCAGGGACGTCTCAGATCGGCTGCAGAACATTCTAAAGGGGGAGGGTGAACAGCCAGTTGTCATTGTGCACATAGGCACTAATGATATAGGTAAAAAACGGGATGAGGTCCTACATGCAGAGTTTAGGGAGTTAGGAGCCAAGTTAAAAAGTAGGACCTCAAAGGTAGTAATCTCAGGATGACTACCAGTGCCACGTGATAGTCAGAGTAAAAATGAAAGAATAGTCAGGATGAATGCGTGGCTTGAGAGATGGTGCAGGAAGGAGGGGTTCAGATTTTTGGGACATTGGGACCGGTTCTGGGGGAGGTGGGACTATTACAAATTGGACGGTCTACACCTGGGCCGGACTGGAACCAATGTCCTTGGAGGTGCTTTTGCTAACGCTGTTGGGGAGGGTTTAAACTAATGTGGCAGGGGGATGGGAACCAATTGAGGTCAGTTGACAGTAAGGAGGTAGTAACAAAAGCCTGTAAGGAACTAGATAATGAAGTCAGTGTGACTAAGGGGAAGAGCAGGCAGGGAGCAGATGATGAATATAAAGGGACTGGTGGTCTGAGGTGCATTTGTTTTAATGCAAGAAGTGTAGTAGGTAAGGCAGATGAACTTAGGGCTTGGATTAGTACCTGGGAGTATGATGTTATTGCTATTACTGAGACTTGGTTGAGGGAAGGGCATGATTGGCAACTAAATATCCCAGGATATCGATGCTTCAGGCGGGATAGAGAGGGAGGTAAAAGGGGTGGAGGAGTTGCATTACTGGTCAAAGAGGATATCACAGCTGTGCTGAAGGAGGGCACTATGGAGGACTCGAGCAGTGAGGCAATATGGACAGAACTCAGAAATAGGAAGGGTGCGGTAACAATGTTGGGGCTGTACTACAGGCCTCCCAACAGCGAGCGTGAGATAGAGGTACAAATATGTAAACAGATTATGGAAAGATGTAGGAGCAACAGGGTGGTGGTGATAGGAGATTTTAATTTTCCCAACATTGACTGGGATTCGCTTAGTGTTAGAGGTCCAGATGGAGCAGAATTTGTAAGGAGCATCCAGGAGGGTTTTCTAGAGCAGTATGTAAATAGTCCAACTCGGGAAGGGGCCATACTGGACCTGGTGTTGGGGAATGAGCCCGGCCAGGTTGTTGAAGTTTCAGTAGGGGACTACTTTGGGAATAGTGATCACAATTCCGTAAGCTTTAAAATACTCATGGACAAAGACGAGAGTGGTCCAAAAGGGAGAGTGCTAAATTGGGGGAAGGCCAACTACACCAAAATTCGGCAGGAGCTGGGAAATGTAGATTGGGAGCAGCTGTTTGAAGGTAAATCCACATTTGATATGTGGGAGGCTTTTAAAGAGAGGTTGATTAGCGTGCAGGAGAGACATGTTCCTGTGAAAATGAGGGATAGAAATGGCAAGATTAGGGAACCATGGATGACAGGTGAAATTGTGAGACTAGCAAAGAGGAAAAAGGAAGCATACATAAGGTCTAGGCGGCTGATGAAAGACGAAGCTTTGAAAGAATATCGGGAATGTAGGACCAATCTGAAACGAGGAATTAAGAGGGCTAAAAGGGGTCATGAAATATCTTTAGCAAACAGGGTTAAGGAAAATCCCAAAGCCTTTTATTCATATATAAGGAGAAAGAGGGTAACTAGAGAAAGGATTGGCCCACTAAAGGACAAAGGAGGAATGTTATGCTTGGACTCAGAGAAAATGGGTGAGATTCTAAACGAGTACTTTGCATCGGTATTCACCGAGGAGAGGGACATGACGGATGTTGAGGTTAGGAACAGATGTTTGATTACTCTAGGTCAAGTCGGCATAAGGAGGGAGGAAGTGTTGGGTATTCTAAAGGGCATTAAGGTGGACAAGTCCCCAGGTCCGGATGGGATCTATCCCAGGTTACTGAGGGAAGCGAGAGAGGAAATAGCTGGGGCCTTAACAGATATCTTTGCAGCATCCTTAAACACGGGTGAGGTCCCGGAGGACTGGAGAATTGCTAATGTTGTCCCCTTGTTTAAGAAGGGTAGCAGGGATAATCCAGGTAATTATAGACCGGTGAGCCTGACGTCAGTGGTAGGGAAGCTGCTGGAGAAGATACTGAGGGATAGGATCTATTCCCATTTGGAAGAAAATGGGCTCATCAGTGATAGGCAACATGGTTTTGTGCAGGGAAGGTCATGTCTTACCAACTTAATAGAATTCTTTGAGGAAGTGACAAAGTTGATTGATGAGGGAAGGGCTGTCGATGTCATATACATGGACTTCAGTAAGGCGTTTGATAAGGTTCCCCATGGCAGGCTGATGGAGAAAGTGAAGGCGCTTGGGGTCCAAGGTGTACTAGCTAGATGGATAAAGAACTGGCTGGGCAACAGGAGACAGAGAGTAGCAGTAGAAGGGAGTTTCTCAAAATGGAGACGTGTGACCAGTGGTGTTCCACAGGGATCCGTGCTGGGACCACTGTTGTTTGTGATATACATTAATGATTTGGAGGAAAGTATAGGTGGACTGATTAGCAAATTTGCAGACGACACTAAGATTGGTGGAGTAGCAGATAGTGAAGGGGACTGTCAGAGAATACAGCAGAATATAGATAGATTGGAGAGTTGGGCAGAGAAATGGCAGATGGAGTTCAATCAGGGCAAATGCGAGGTGATGCATTTTGGAAGATCCAATTCAAGAGTGAACTATACAGTAAATGGAAAAGTCCTGGGGAAAATTGATGTCCAGAGAGATTTGGGTGTTCAGGTCCACTGTTCCCTGAAGGTGGCAACGCAGGTAAATAGAGTGGTCAAGATGGCATACGGCATGCTTTCCTTCATCGGACGGGGCATTGAGTACAAGAGTTGGCAGGTCATGTTACAGTTGTATAGGACTTTGGTTCGGCCACATTTGGAATACTGCGTACAGTTCTGGTCGCCACATTATCAAAAGGATGTGGATGCTTTGGAGAGGGTGCAGAGGAGGTTCACCAGGATGTTGCCTGGTATGGAGGGCGCTAGCTATGAAGAGAGGTTGAGCAGATTAGGATTATTTTCATTAGAAAGACGGAGGTTGAGGGGGGACCTGATTGAGGTGTACAAAATCATGAGAGGTATAGACAGGGTGGATAGCAAGAGGCTTTTTCCCAGAGTGGGGGTTTCAATTACTAGAGGACACGAGTTCAAAGTGAAAGGGGAAAAGTTTAGGGGGGATATGCGTGGAAAGTTCTTTACGCAGAGGGTGGTGGGCACCTGGAACGCATTGCCAGCGGAGGTGGTAGATGCGGGCACGATGGAGTCTTTTAAGATGTATCTAGACAGATACATGAATGGGCAGGAAGAAAAGAGATACAGAACCTTAGAAAATAGGCGACATGTTTAGAGAGAGGATCTGGATCGGCACAGGCTTGGAGGGCCGAAGGGCCTGTTCCTGTGCTGTAATTATCTTTGTTCTTTGTTCTTTGTATTTCAATATCAGGGTCAGACAGGACGTGAATCTCTGGAAGAGGGTGATTGCCAAGGAAGGAGTAGGGACAGAAAAACCCCAGCTGAGTTCTCCTCCTGATGAAATGTCTTGAGCATGACCTCATCATTACTAACACCCTGTTGCACCAGCGAGACATACACAAGACCTCATGGCAACACCCACGCTCCAAACACTGGCACCTATCTGACATGTCATCATTTGAGCGAAGGACCGCAGAAATGTCCACATCACCCGTGCCGTGACAGGTAACGATGACTGCTGGATCGACCATCATCTGATCCAATCTACCATCTCCTTCAGCCTAACCCCCAAGATACAGTGTATTCTCCAGAACAACGGCCAGGATTTAACAAGGATGTGTGACCCCGCCCACTGGCAGGAAGGTCAGAGGCGAGCCCACCTCCACTGGCCCTGGAAACCATAATGCTATTTTGCATGGCTCAGACAATTAATTGAATGAGGTCGTGGCTTCTGCCCCCATGCAGAAGGATGTCCTACCTCCAAGAGCTACTGGCCAGTCAAAGGGCCAGCAGCTCTTCAGTCCCAGCAGTGCCACTGGGAGCGGTGGCCACTGCTGGGACTGCACCCGGCCCCAGAGCAGCATCCATCAAAGAGGCCCGGAGTGCAGGTAAGTGGGTTTGGGGCTCACTGGCGCCAGGCTCTGGCGAGGAGGTGGGGAGGGGGTTCGATCACGAGAGCAAGGGTGGTCTTCCAGCAGGGTGGCCGGTGCTGCTGGGAGCCCTCGTGGGACACAGGGTACTCCATAAAGAAGCCCCCCCCCCCAAAGCTCAAAGGGAGGCCTCCAGGTTTTACTGGGTGGCCTGCCCAGAAGGCAAAGTGCCCATCTGCTGCTGGTAAAAACATAATGCAAATTCTGCGATTGGAACAGATGATGGATGGCATGAGGGCATTTGAAGGAGCTATAGCACACTGTACAGAAAGCTCAGGAGATTTCCCTTTTGAATGAAAGCGCAATTACCATTGACCTATTAGCCAAATGGATTGCACTGTTCAGCTCACATCAGTGGGAAAAGACATTTATTAAAGCTCTGTATTCCCTGCTCTCTGGTCTGATGCTCTTGTGACTTATCTGTGCTGTGTTTGATACTCTCCACAGAGACTATCTGATGTGCAAGTATACAGCAGTCTTGTTGGGTTGCTTAGGAACTGGAGAAGAAACAGATATTGTGTTCATCCAAGTCTATACCTGTTGCAGTCACTCTCATTTATTCGTTATTACAAAATTACAATTGACAATTTACAATTAAATTTTCGATACACATCATGTCAGATTGCTTTAACTGCCCAAAATAAATGTGAGAACATCAACTGTGAAGTCATTAGACATGTTGAACAATAGGTTTGCACATACATTACAAGGTAAGTTACAAATGTTAAAATTAAGCCTTGAAGCATAAAGCTAATAATACAGCGAATAATAATAATAAATTTCTTCTTCTTATGGGTTTTGGGGGTGTTTATTCTCTATAAACCAAAGATTTATAAGAATTAAAATTTAAGTGATAGAAAATGTGAAGCGACTTTAATCAATGTTTCTTGCAAAAGATGCTGTCCTTTGCACAAAAAACTTACTATTTTATCCATTCTAAATTATTTAAATATTTTCAATATTGTGTCACAGTTTAATTTTCAATTCTACTATGACTAACAATGCTTACAACAGAATATCATTTGTAATATGAGGTTTCATTGTGAATTAGGTAGCAAATGATTTTCAGCCATCTGTGACAATAACAAGGATCTCATGTTTTTGTGTCAACCTGTTAAACTCTGTGCTAGTGTTGTGCCACTTAAGAAATAAGAAACAATAGTTGGGATCCAATTATGTGAAAAGATAGCTCACCCGAAGCACTTGTTTTGATGCATCTGTCCATGACAGTATTGGTAGGAGTGACCACCGCACAGTCGTTGTGGAGATGAAGTCCCGCCTTCACATTGAGGATACCCTCCTTCGTGTTGTGTGGCACTACCACTGCGCTAAATGGGACAGATTTTGAACAGATCTAGCAATGCAAAACTGGGCATCCATGAGGCGCTGTGGGCCATCAGCAGCAGCAGAACTGTACTCAACCACAATCTGTAACCTCATGGCCCAGCATATCCCCCACTCTACCATTACCATCAAGCCAGGAGACCAACTCTGGTTCAATGAAGAGTGCAGGAGAGCATGCCAGAAGCAGCACCAGGCATACCTCAAAATGAGATGTCAACCTGGTGAAGCTACAACACAGGACGATCTGCGTGCCAAACTGCATAAGCAGCATGCAATAGACAGAGCTAAGCGATCCCATAACCAACGGATCAGATCTAAGCTCTGCAGTCTTGCCACATTCAGCTGTGAATGGTGGTGGACAATTAAACAACTAACTGGAGGAGGTGGCTCCACAAATATCCATCCTCAATGATGGGGGAGCCCAGCACATCAGTGCGAAAGACAAGGCTGAAGCATTTGCAACAATCTTCAGCCAGAAGTGCCGAGTTGATTATCCATCTCGGCCTCCTCCTGAAGTCCCCAGCATCACAGATGCCAGACTTCAGCCAATTCGATTCACTCCGCGTGATATCAAGAAACGACTGAAGGCACTGGATACTGCAAAGGCTATGGGCCCTGACTATATTCCGGCAATAGTACTGAAGACCTGTGCTCCAGAACTTGCCACGCCCCTAGCCAAGCTGTTCCAGTACAGCTACAACACTGACATCTACCCTGCAATGTGGAAAATTGCCCAGGTATGTCCTGTACACAAAAAGCAGGACAAGTCCAACCCGGCCAATTACCGCCCCATCAGCCTACTCTCAATCATTAGTAAAGTGATGGAAGGTGTCATCAACAGTGCCATCAAGCGGCACTTGCTTAGCAATAACCTGCTCAGTGACGCTCAGTTTGGGTTCCGCCAGGGCCACTCTCCTGACCTCATTACAGCCTTGGTTCAAACATGGACAAAAGAGCTGAACTCAAGAGGTGAGGTGAGAGTGACTGCCCTTGACATCAAGCCAGCATTTGACCGAGTACGGCATCAAGGAGCCCTAGCAAAACTGGAGTCAATGGGAATCAGGGGGAAAAACCTCCGCTGGTTGGAGTCATACCTAGCGCAAAGGAAGATGGTTGTGGTTGTTGGAGGTCACTCATCTAAGCTCCAGGACATCACTGCAGGAGTTCCTCATGGTAGTGTCCTAGGCCCAACCATCTTCAGCTGCTTCATCAATGACCTTCCTTCAATCATAAGGTCAGAAGTGGGGATGTTCGCTGATGATTGCACAATGTTCAGTACCATTCGTGACTCCTCAGATACTGAAGCAGTCCGTGTAGAAATGTAGCAAGACTTGGACAATATCCAGGCTTGGACTGATAAGTTGCAAGTAACATTCGCACCACACAAGTGCCAGGCAATGACCATCTCTAACAAGAGTGGGAGGGGCACAGTGGCGCAGTGGTTAGCACCGCACCCTCACAGCTCCAGGGACCCGGGTTCGATTCGGGGTACTGCCTGTGTGGCGTTTGCACGTTCTCCCTGTGACCACGTGGGTTTTTGCCGGGTGCTCCAGTTTCCTCCCACAGCCAAAGACTTGCAGGTGACAGGTAAATTGGCTGTTGTAAATTGCCCGTAGTGTCGGTAGGTGGTAGGGAATATGGGATTACTGTAGGGTTAGTATAAATGGGTGGTTGTTGGTCGGCACAGACTCGGTCGGCCGAAGGAACTGTTTCAGTGCTGTATCTCTAAAAAAAAAAAGAGAATCTAACCATCTCCCCTTGACATTCAATGGCATTACCATCGCTGAATCCCCCACTATCAACATCCTCGGGATTACCATTGACCAGAAACTGAACTGGGGTAGCCATATAAATACCATGGCTACAAGAGCAGGTCAGAGGCTAGGAATTTTGTGGCAAGTAATTCACCTCCTGTCTCCCCAAAGCCTGTCCACCATCTACAAGGCACAAGTCAGGAGTGTAATGGAATACTCTCCACTTGCCTGGATGGGTGCAGCTCCAACAACACTCAAGAAGCTTGACACCATCCAGGACAAAGCAGCCCGCTTGATTGGCACCCCATCTACAAACATTCACTCCCTCCATCACTGACGCGCAGTGGCAGCAGTATGTACCATCTACAATATGCACTGCAGTAATGCACCAAGGCTCCTTAGACAGCACCTTCCAAACCCGCGACCTCTACCAACTAGAAGGACAAGAGCAGCAAATGCATGGGAACACCACCACCTGCAAGTTCCCCTCCAAGTCACACACCATCCTGACTTGGAACTATATCGCCGTTCCTTCACTGTCACTGGGTCAAAATCCTGGAACTCCCTTCCTAACAGCACTGTGGGTATACCTACCCCACATGAACTGCAGCGGTTCAAGAAGGCAGCTCACCACCACCTTCTCAAGGGCAATTAGGGATAGGCAATAAATGCTGGCCTGGCCAGCGTCGCCCACATCCCATGAAAGGATTTTTTAAAAGGCCATGTTTTCTTAAAGTCAAAAGTGAAACAGATTTTCTGTATTCAAAACACTGTGTTTAATCAGCAAAATCTTTGGAATGAACAAGTATAAAATACCATTCAGCAAAATAATTTTAATAAGAACAAATGTAATACTTAAAGTAAATAAGAAACACTTACAATAATATGTCTTTACAGTATAGCAAATTAAAAATAATTGATATGTATCATTATCTGCCTCTTCAGAGCCTCCTCTCTATGGAACTTCATTTAAATGTTTTTATGTGAAAGAGGTGCACTGCACATTGATGTTGGCCACTGGTCAAGAAGATGATGGTGTGCTCTCTATACCGGACAAGGAAAGTGACCATATGCATCTTGCCAAGACTATGGTATGCTGACGTTAACAGTCTGGGTTTGTGGGTTTAAACCTAAAAAGGAAATAATCTTTTGGGTGGTAATTCTTGGGTTTGACCCTAATATCTGTTAAATATATTGAAAGAGACATGATGGAATTCCAACATTAATTGCAGGGTAGAGACAAAAGCTATACCCATAATCTAGTTATCAATGAGACTTGTGCCTGGTGCTGGCATAAATAACATGAAGAAGAAAAGAACTAGATGCCAACCATTACAGATTGAAGTGGAAAATAATTAATATCAAATGGAATGATCATATTACCAACGAGGGAGTCAAACAATAACCTTGCAGAATGTTATCAGTAATTGAACATGAGTTTGGACATATCAACAGGAGTGATGATAACTGGCTGCCAAAACAAATACTGGTCTGGTGTCCAGTCAATGGTAAATGAGGTGTAGAGAGATGAAAGGCATATGTGGAATATCACAATCTAAGGGAAATTAACTGTTGCATGGCCTGAGTCATGCCAGCGGCAGGATATATTTAGTGATAAATTAATGGTCTAATTTTTGGGGTCTTAAAAGAAATTCAAATTTCTGGACTACGGAGAGCAATTCTAAAACCACATCGAATGTCCCATTTATAATGCAGAACTCTTACTACTTGAAGTTATTCTACAATATGTGTTGGCTTCTAGTGCTCTGAATTCACTCTGTTTGTACTATGGCTGGAATTCTGAATGCAGGCGTAGCTGAGCAACAAATGTGCATGTCATGATCCTACCATTATTGGACTCATTAGCGTCGATATTCTCATACGGATGCTGTTTACACTCAATCTGAACGGATTTAAATTGACTCTCGTAGACTTGCGAACAAACAAATCAAAAAAACAGATTTTTAAAATGTATTTATTCATTCATGGGATGTGGGCAGTGCTGGGAAGGCCAGTATTTATTGCTCATCCCTAGTTGCCCTTGAAAAGGTAATGGGAGCCAGCTTCTTGAACTGTTACAGTGTGGTGCAAGTAGACCTATAGTGCTTAGTTTAGAGATACAGCACTGAAACAGGCCCTTCGGCCCACCAAGTCTGTGTCGACCATCAACCACCCATTTATACTAATCCTACGCTAATCCCATATTCCTACCACATCCCCACCTGTCCCTATATATTTCCCTACCACCTACCTATACTAGGGGCAATTTTTAATGGTCAATTAACCTATCAACCTGCAAGTCTTTGGCATGTGGGAAGAAACCGGAGCACCTGGAGGAAACCCACGCAGACACGGAGAACTTGCAAACTCCGTACAGGCAGTACCCAGAATCGAACCCAGGTCCCTGGAGCTGTGAGGCTGCGGTGCTAACCACTGCGCCACTGTGCCGCCCATAACTTTGATAAGGTTCCCCATGGTAGGCTCATTCAGAAAGTAAGGAGGCATGGGATACAAGGAAAGTTGGCTATCTGGATACAAAATGTTCTGGCCCATAGAAGACAGAGGGTGGTAGTAGATGGAAAGTATTCAGCATGGAGCTCGGTGACCAGTGGTGTTCCGCAGGGATCTGTTCTGGGACCTCTGCTCTTTGTGATTTTTATAAATGACTTGGATGAGGAAGTGGAAGGCTGGGTTAGCAAGTTTGCCGATGACACGAAGATTGCTGGAGTTGTGGATAGTGTGGAAGGCTGTTGTAGGTTGCAACGGGACATTGACAGGATGCAGAGCTGGGCTGAGAAGTGGCAGATGGAGTTCAACCTGGAAAAGTGTGAAGTGATTCATTTTGGAAGATCGAATTTGAATGCAGAATACAGGCTTAAAGACAGGATTCTTGGTAGTGTGGAGGAATAGAGGGATCTTGGGGTCCATGTCCATAGATCGCTCAAAGTTGCCACCCAAGTTGATAGGGTTGTTAAGAAGGCATATGGTGTGTTGGCTTTCATTAACAGGGGGATTGAGTTTAAGAGCCGCGAGGTTATGCTGCAGCTCTATAAGGCCCTAGTTCGACCACACTTGGAATATTGTGTTCAGTTCTGGTCACCTCATTATAGGAAGGATGTGGAAGCTTTAGAGAGTGTGCAGAGGAGATTTACCAGGATGCTGCCTGGACTGGAAGGCATGTCTTACAAAGAAAGATTGAGGGAGCTAGGGCTTTTCTCAGTGGAGCGAAGAAGGATGAGAGGTGACTTGATAGAAGGGTGCAAGATGATGAGAGGCATAGATAGAGTGGATAGTCAGAGACTTTTTCCCAGGGTGGAAAGGGCTATCACCAGGTGGCATAATTTTAAGGTGATTGGAGGAAGGTTTCGGGGAGTTGTCAGAGGTAGGTTCTTTACACAGGAATGGTGGGTGCGTGGAATGCACTGCCAGCGATGGTAGTAGAAGCAGATACATTAGGGACATTTAAGCGATTCTTGGATAGGTACATGGATGATAGTAGAATGAAGGGTAGGTAGGTAGTTTGATCTTAGAGTAGGTAAAAGGTTCGGCACAACATCGTGGGCTGAAGGGCCTGTACTGTGCTGTACTGTTCTATTCTTCTAATACACCGCCTGTGAATGGACTCCCATCTAATAACCCTCTTACGAACAGATCCCCATCTAATACCCGTCTGTGAACAGATCCCCATCTAATAACCCCCCTAAGAAAATACCCCCTTCTACTACCCCTCCCATGAAGTGACTCCGATCTAATACCCCTCCTGCGAACAGACCGCCATCAAATACACCTCCTGTCAACAGAACCCAATCTAATACCCCTCCTGTGAACGGACTCCCATCTAATACCCCTCCTGTGAACGCACTCCCATCTAATACCCCTCCTGTGAACAGATTCCCATCTAATACCCCTTCTGTGAACCGACTCCCATCTGATACCCCACCTGTGAACTGAATCCCATCTAATAAAGTTCCTGTGAACTGACTCCCCGCTAAAACACCTCCTGTGAACAGACACCCATCTAATACCCCTCCTGTGAACGACCCCCCCATCTAAAATCCCTCCTGTGAACAGACCCCCATCTAATACCGCTCCTGTGAAAAGACTCCCATCTAATAACCCTCCTGTGAACAGACTTCCGTCTAACACCCGTCCTGTGAACATAACTCCCACTGATACCCCTCCTTTGAAAAGACTCTCATCTAAAACCCCTCCTGTGAATTGACCACCATCGAATACCTCTCCTGCGAACAGACTCCCATCCAATACCCCTCCAGTGAACAGACTCCCCTCTAATACCCCTCCAGTGAACAGAATCCCCTCTAATACCCCTCCAGTGAACAGACTCCCCTCTAATACACCTCCTGTGAACAGACTCCCATCTAATGCCCCTCCTGTGAACAGACTTCCGTCTAATACCCGTCCTGTGAACATAACTCCCACTGATACCCCTCCTTTGAAAAGACTCTCATCTAAAACCCCTCCTGTGAATTGACCACCATCTAATACCCCTCCTGTGAACAGACTCCCCTCTAATACCCCTCCTTTGAACAGACTCCCATCGAATACCTCTCCTGCGAACAGACTCCCATCCAATACCCCTCCTGTGAACAGACTCCTATCCAATACCCCTCCTGTGAACAGACTCCCATCTAATACCCCTCCAGTGAACAGAATCCCCTCTAATACCCCTCCAGTGAACAGAATCCCCTCTAATACCCCTCCAGTAAACAGACTCCCCTCTAATACACCTCCTGTGAACAGACTCCCATCTAATGCCCCTCCTGTGAACAGAATCCCATCTAATACACCTCCAGTGTACAGACTCCCCTCTAATAACCCTCCAGTGAACAGACTCCCCTCTAATACCCCTCCAGGGAACAGACTCCCCTCTAACACCCCTCCTGTGAACAGACTCCCATCTAATGCCCCTCCTGTGAACAGACTCCCCTCTAATACCCCTCCTGTGCACAGAATCTCATCTAATACCCCTCTTGCGAACAGACTCCCATCTAAACCCCTCTTGCGAACAGACCTCCAGCTAATACCACTCCTGTGAAAAGACACCCATCTAATCCCCCTCATGCGAACAGAACCCCATCTAATACACCTCCTGTGAACAAAATCACATCTAATACCCCTCCTGCGAAAAGACTCCCATCTAATACCCCTCCTGTGAACAGACCCCCATCTAATACCCCTTCTGTGCACTGACTCCCATCTGATACCCCTCCTGTGAACTGAATCCCATCTAATAAACCTCCTGTGAACTGCCTCCCCTCTAAAACACCTCCAGTGAACAGACACCCATCTAGGTAGGGAGTTCTAAGATTTTTCTAAGATACAGCAACGATGTAGGAATGGCAATATATTTCCAAGTCAGGATGGTGTGTGATTTGGAGGGGAACTTGGAGGTGCTGGTGTTCCAATATGAGAATAACTAGGCTGATGAGTCCAATCCAGGTTACATCATGACATGCCTATTTCTTTCTCAGCTAGCCCCCTGCATTCAGAATTCCACTTATACTGTGAAATATTGCGAACAGTAGGCAGGTTAGGCATCAGACAAGAGAATAGATAAATTAACATTTCAGATTTCGACCCTTCGTCAGAACTGTTTGGATTCAATTTTCCAAGGTCAGTTCATTATCATAATTATGTATAGATCCAGGTACAGGGAGCATACTAAGGATAGGAGTGCAAAATTGCATGCAAGTGCAATTTAAAGGATCAGGACAATTAAAGTGTTGTGACAATAAGGTGACAGAAATTCTGAAATCCTTTCAAACGGTTCAAAAGGCATAGCAGCCTTTGCTAAGATAGGAGTGGGAAGGGCCTAAAAAGTGACAGGACTAAAATTAAAGAAAGGAAATCTAAGCTGTAGGTGTGAGCAGGTAAGTGAGCAGCTCAGCATACAGCATTTTGTTGGCTGCTGAAGTACGTATGAAGAAAGAAACATTTACATACGAACATACGTACATACGAATGAGGAGCAGGAGTAGGCCACTCAGCCCCTCAAGCCTGCTCCGCCATTCAATAAGATCATGGCTGCTCTGATTGTAGCCTCAACTCCACATTCCCACCTATCCCCGATAACCTTACACCCCTTTGCTTATCATGAATCTATCTACCTCTGCCTTAAAAATATTCATAGACTCTGCTTCCACTGCCTTTTGAGGAAGAGAGTTTCAAAGACTCATAACCCTCTGAGAGAAAACATTTCTGCTCATCTCTGTCTTAAATGGGCAACCCCTTATTTTTAAACAGTGACCCCCTAATTCTAGATTCTCCCACAAGAGGAAACATCCTTTCCACATCCACCCTGTCAAGACTCCTCAGGATCAAGTTTCAATCAAGTCACCTCTTACTCTTCTAAACTCCAGTGGATACAAGCCTAGCCTGTCCAACCTTTCCTCATAAGACAACCCGCCCATTCCAGGTATTAATCTAGTAAACCTTCTTTAAACTGCTTCCAATGCATTTACATCCTTCCTTAAATAAGGAGACCAATACTGTACACAGTACTCCAGATGAGATCTCACCAATGCCCTGTATAACTGAAGCATAACCTCCCTACTTTTGTATTCAATTCCCCTCGCAATAAACGATAACATTTTATTAGCTTTCCTAATTACTTGCTTTACTGCATACGAACCTTTCGCAATTCATGCCCTAGGACACCCAGATCCCTCTACATCTAGGAGCTCTGCAATCTCTCACCCTTTAGATAATATGCTTTGTTTTTATTCTTCCTGCCAGAATGGACATTTTCCCACATTATACTCCATTTGCCATATCTTTGCCCACTCACTTAACCTATCTATATCCCTATGTAAACTCCTTATTTCCTCTTCAGAGCTTACTTTCCTACCTATCTTTGTGTCATCAGCAAAGTTAACAACCATACCTTCGGTCACTTCATCCAAGTCATTTATATAAATTGTAAAACGTTGAGACCCCAGCACTGGTCCTTGTGGTACACCACTTGTTGCAACTTGCCAACCAGAAAATGACCCATTTATGCCTACTCTCTGTTTCTTATTAGCTAGCCAATCTTCTATCTGTGCCAATATGTTACCCCCCTACACCATGAGCTTTTATTTTCCGCAATAAACTTTGATATGGCACCTTATCAAATCCTTCTGGAAATCTAAGTACAATACATCCACCAGTTCCCCTTTATCCACAGCACGTGTTAATTCTTCAAAGAACTCCTCCAAATTGATTAAACATGATTTCCCTTTCACAAAACCATGTTGACTCTGCCTGATTGCCTTGAATTTTTCGAAGGGCCCTGCTATAACGTCTTTAATAATAGCTTCTAACATTTTCCCTATGACAGATATTAAGCTAACTGGCCTGCAGTTTCCTGCTTTCTGTCTCCCTCTCTTTTTGAATAAGGGAGTTAAGTTCACTATTTTCCAATCTAATGGAACCTTCCCCAAATCTAGGAAATTTTGGAAAATTAAAACCAACGCATCAACTGTCTCATGAGCCACTTCTTTTAAGACCTGAGGATGAAGTCCATCAGGACCTGGGCACTTGTCAGCCCGCAGCTCCAACAATTTGCTCAGTTCCACTTCCCTGGTGATTATAATATTCTTGAGTTTCTCCCTCCCATTTCCTGATTTACAGCTGTTTCTGGGATGTTACTTGTATCCTCTATAGTGAAGACTGATACAAAATACCTGTTCATTCATCTGCCATCTCCTTATTTTCCATTATTAATTCCCCAGACTCACTTTCTATAGGACCAATGCTCACTTTGTTCAATCTTTTCTTTTTAAATATCTATAGAAACTCTTACTATGTTTTTATATTTCTAGCTAGCTTTCTCTCATACTCTAATGTTCCCTCCTTATTAATCTTTTAGTCATTTCTTGCTGTTTTTTATATTCAGTCCAATCTTCTGAACTGCCACTCATCTTTGCGCAATTATATGCCTTTTCTTTAAGTTTGATACCATTTATCCAAGGCCAAGATTTATGGTTGCATGAGACTGGACCTCGGGAAAAGTTGTAGTTTCATTTTGAACTGTTAAAAAAGCCAGTTGGTGTTTGGCCAGAAAACAGAAGAAGAGTTGCTGCGTGCCTACCAGGAGAAGACAGCTGATATCTTTCTCTCTTTGAAGAATCCCTGAACTTTGAAGAATTCCTGTATCAAGTGTGTTGACTATTTCCTCCTGTATTTGAAGGAACCTTTACTGCTACATTGCTACTATAAGACCTAAGAAAATCCTTGTTGTTGCTTCCTGCTGTAAAACCTGACTAGAGCTTTCTGTGCTGCATCTCTTGGAAGCCTACCCAGATCATCAAGATTGCCTGGAAAGAACTGTTCTAGGAAGATCCCATTGACAGCTGCCTATTCGCCTTTGGGACACCTCGCCAAAACAAAGGACTTCCTTCCATACCTTCTTTTAAGCCTCAGTGGGCTTTTTTAATTCCTTCTATTTCTTTGTAACAGCTGTAAACAAAAATTCCTTTTTTCCCCGGTTAACCAGTTGTGTGTGTGTGTGTGTGAGGGCTAGGATAGATAAGGGGCTTCAGCATTACAATTTGTATGTAAGTTTTACTTCATTATTGGTTAAAATTTGGTTTATAATAAACAGATGATTTAGTAAAATAAAAGCAAAATACTGCAGATGCTGGAAATCTAAAATAAAAATAAGAAATGCTGGAAATAATCTGCAGGTCTGGCAGCATCTGTGGAGAGAGAAGCAGAGTTAACATTTCAGGTCAGTGACCCTTCTTCAGAACTGGCAAAAAAGAAAATAATTTAATTGTTTATTAAAGAAACCTGGCTGGTGTGCTTTATTCTGGGGGGAAAATAGAGTATCTGATTGACAGTTTTGGTAAGTGGGAAAATTTAAATATATGTTGTGACCTGTGGAGAAGTGTGACTGAATTAACAGTGCACTCCTCCCGCCTCAGTTGTCACACATTTCTCATCTCTACCCAAACCGCTTCTACATTCAGGTTTCCTGAACTTAGGTCATCCCTCTCTATTATGCTAATACCATTATTAATTAACAGAGACACTCCTCCACCTTTTCCTAGCTTCCTGTCCTTCCTAAATGTCATGTACCCTTCAATATTCAGGTCCCAATCTATGTTATCCTGCAGCCATGTCTCTGTAATGGCTATCAGATCATACTTATTTATTTCTATTTGCGCTATCAGTTCATCAGTTTTGTTTCGAATGCTGTGTGCATTCAGATACAGAGCCTTTAGTTTTGTCCTTTTATTATTTTTGTAACCCCTAGCCTTATCTGCTGATTTACTCTTAGGTTTGTACTTTCTGTCCCTTCCTGTCATGGTCTGTTTATCATTTCCCATATTAGTACCTTTCTCTCTTGCCTTGTCTACTCTTTGATTTACCACATCTTCCCAAATTTGATCCCTTGCCCCCATTATTTAGTTTATAACCCCCTCTACTTCCCTAGTTATGGGACTTGCTAGAACACTGGTCTCAGCATGGTTCAGGTGTAGACCGTCCCAATGGTACAGTCCCCACTTTCCCCAATATTTGTGCCATTGCCCTATGAACTGCAACCCACTTCAACCACACCAATCTTTGTGCCACGCATTCATTTCTCTAATTTTATTTCCCCTATGCCAATTTGCATATGGCTCAGGTAATAATCCAGAGATTATTACCTTTGAGGTTCTGTTTCTTAATTTGGTGTCTAGTTCCTGATACTGACAATGCAGAACCTCTTTCTTTGTCCTACCTATGTCGTTGGTACCTACATGGAACACGATGACTGGATCCTCCCCCTCCCACTGTAAGTTCCTCTCCAGCCCTGAGCAGATGTCCCGAGCCCTGGCACCGGGCAGGCAACACAGCCTTCTGGACTCTCGTTATTTGCTGCAGGGAACAGTGTCAATCCTCCTCACTATACTGCCCCCTACTATCACTACTTTCCTTTTTGCTCCTCCCACTTGAACGGCTTCCTGTACGATGTTGCCATGGCCAGTCTGCTCATCCACCCTGCAGACCTCGCTCTCACCTACACAGGTTGCAAGCACCTCAAACCTAATTGATAATTGCAAAGGCTGAGGCTCCTCCACTACTGTCTGCTTGGTCCCTTTACCTGCCTCATTCACGGTCACACCCTCCTATCCCTCACCTCTGACCAAATCAGAAAACCTTATTCTAAGGGGTGTGACCATCTTCTGGTACAAAGTATCCAGGTATCTCTCCCCCTCCCTGATGTTGCGCTATATCTCCAGTTCGGTTTTCAGATCAATAATTATGATCCGGAATTCCTCTAGCTGCTTACACATGTTCTGCAGATGTTTTTGTCCTGGATCGCATTGATATCCAGGAGATCTCACATTCCACAGCTGCAATACAACACCTGTCCTGCCATTGTTACTTAGGTTATTTAGTTAATTTATTTTAATTACTTTCTTAAATAATTTAGAATAATTCCTATGTATAACTACAATTTACTGTGCTTATTAAATACTAGTACCACCTATAACAAAAAGTTATACCTTTCTTAATTACACAGGTATGTGTTTTAGGTATTTCTTTTAAAGTTTTCGTTCTTTTTATTTATAGATCTTCCCCAACTCCAGTATCCTAAACTGGCTATTAACACACTGTCCCTTACACTAAGCACTTACTGGCCAATCAACTTACCAGTTTCCCGTGATATTACAGTTGAGGCCTCGTCACCGCTGGCAATATCGGGCTGGGCCTTCCCAGCATCGGGATGCATGGCGGTCCTCTCCCAGAGGCATTTTCCAGCCCATCTCCCTCCCTCAGCATGACTCCCAATGTCGGTGATCTGTAAAATTCAGGTATGGGAGTCGTATTTATTTAGGAGTTGTATTTCACTTTTCACAACCACCAGATGTCTTAACGCACTTTATAACCAATGAAGTACTTTTGAAGTGTAGTTATTGTTGTACTGTGGGAGCTGCATGAAGTAGCTACCAGGAAAGGTACCCTCTGTGACACTCCTTAGCACCATCCCTAGAGGTCAACATTGGAGGCCAATTTCTGACTGCTGCTGACCATTATTGCATATTGATTTGCCTGACATTGCTCTCCTGTCTTCCGCTTCTTTTTCCAAACATGTCAGATAGGGAAATTCCTAAAGCGAAATCCACCAATGTCAGGAATAGAGCTGGAGCAAAAAAAAAACAAGTGTACAAAGATTCATGAAAAACAGAATGAAGAAAATGGTCAAGAAATAGCTGAAAAACTGTTACCTTAACATTATTGTGTCCTTTAACTACACTTCTGTATATTTGCCATAGAATAAACATAGAATAGACTGCATAGTCTTATTAACAGATTAACCCCAACATTTTCATCCGTGTGTAAGTTTTAACTAATCTGTAAGTATGTTTACAAACAATAACTTTATGTATTATAACTAGTTTCAATATACTGCATTACGGATCAGATTTTGTGGTTGTAATTATGACGTAATTGTCAGTGTTTGCTGTCATTACTCTGTGGAACAGAGAGCAGCTTCTGTTGTTTGCACATGTGTAGTTAAACACAGAAATCCAGAAGTTGCTGCCTGTGATTCCTGCTCCACAGGGTGTGCTGATGAAGTCCTCACAGATGGAAATCAATTACAAATCACTGATTTGATGTGAACGTCCACTTTTTATGTCATTCATCTAACTGTAAAAACCCTTGAAAAAGTTCTGCCTTGTTGAATGAGGTGTAACAGGGTTTTTAACAGAGTAATTACTGCTGAACAACCTCTCTTACCCTGAAAAACTGGTTTTATTTTGGTGGAATGCTGTATTTCTCCATTCCATAGATTTTTAAAAAATAATTGTTTTAAAGTTGCTTATGGTACTTCAGCTTCTACATTAATCTCTTGCGTAAGTTCCAATTTTTATTTTGTTTTCCGTAATATTATAAAATGTGAACAATGAAACCTGCATGTTACTTCCTGGTTTGCTGTCTTTGAGAATTCTTCAATGTGATTGGCTGCTTAGCTTGTTTGATGACATCACCATTGCTGGATGTCAGAGATCCCCTATAGCTGATGCCAGAATGAAATTAATGTTGGGAAAGGTGAAATCCACATCACAGAGATTGCTAGATCTTTGTGAACAGCTTTCTTTGAGGTCAGTGTCGAACGCCATCACTTTGCCGCTGACTGCAAAATCCAGACCATTATTTCATAAAAAATTATGTTGTTCAGTATTTATACCATGCTTCAACTACATGTCTTCTTCAATCATTCAAATTTGCTTACTGGATTACATTGCACATTACACACATTGCATTCCCCTGCATTGCCATTTAAACTGATGAAGTTCCTCTTTAATGAAAAACAGGAGATTTCCTGGTTTACTCCATAATTAATGACCTGCTAACAAAATTATGGGAAACGGAGTCTTGCAATTGCTAAGAATGCAATTTTGTGAGCAGGTTATTAATTATTTTAAAAGAGGAATGGTATCCCAAACAGTTTTAACAGTTATTAAACAAAGAGTAATTTATCAGATGTTTCTATAATGAAACTTAATTTTGTGCCAGAAGATAATATAATCAGAGAAATAAAAAGGTTCAGATTAATAATTAATAATCCATAAAATCCAGTTACAATGTCTTTTATAGCAAGTAAATTCACCCAAAAATATGTACAGTTGTTCAATAATATTGTTATCTCCCCATATCACTGCAGCAATTCAACGGTCAAATAAAAGAACTAATCATTTAAATATATGAGGAATGACAATATAAAGAGAGGTAATTAAAGAGTGCCAGAGTGATGTAAGGGCTATAATGAGATACGTATTCAGTTACAAGCATGAAATGGACAACCCATTTTATGCAGATGTTATAGAATTACAACAAACGTTTCTATATTTGAGAAGAAGACGGTTTGGCTCTTGATAGACAACTAGTGTATGGAGAGAGTGAAAAAAGCTGTCAATTTGGATATGTAAAGGGTATTTGATTGATAGCAATTGAGAGCACTTGGTACCAAATATGAATATTATTTCACTACTAAGTAGGACATTGTAACTACTGATTGGATATGGTACATCATCAGTCAACAGGACTAGGAATTTCATTTAAATACGAGGGCAGGAACAGAGGCGGGAGAACGCTTAAACCTGCCCCTCTGGTCGGCATGCCAGTTTTCCGATGCAAAACCGACATGCTGAAAGTTTAAAAGGCTCCGAGGAGAGCGGGAAGAGGCAACCCACCCAAAATGCATAAATGGCTAGTTAAGGCTCTTAACGAGTTTTTTGTCAGCACGTTTAGGCCAGTTTATAATTTTCTTTTTAAGGCACGAGATCCACGTAGGGTTTCAACTACAACAGGAAGGAGGAGGCGCAAACATAGTGGGCAGGAAGGCAACAAAGGCGATACCCTCAACATAGGGTCTACCACCAAAGAAGAAGCTACCTGGACATGTTGGACCATCAGTGCCGGGGAAGGCTGTGCCTGTCCAGCAGATGGTTGCTGACTTGTGTGACCTCACTGAGGGGCATTTGAGGATTTGTAGGAACTGTCGCCACTGCCTTGCTGTGGCTGTAAAAGTCAAAGTGGCCTTGCTCTTTTTTGCAAGCAGTTCCTTCCAGGGAGCGGCAGCAGACACTAGTAACATCTCACAGGCAGCGGCACATCATTGCATCACAGAGGTAACTGATGCTCTGTTCGAGCAGGCAGGAGATTATTACATTGAATTGCAGTTGAATAGTGGCACTCAAGTTCAGAGGGAAATGGGATTTGCCTCCTGCCCTAAACATTCAGTTGGTCTGTGACCACAGCAAGCGCTTTATGCAGGTGTGTGCGCGCAATCCCAGAAGCTGCCATGACGCCTTCATCCTTCAGCATTCGCAGATGCCGCAGCTCTTCATGGAGTCATCGGAAATCCGTGGATGGCTGAAATGATAGCTGATGAGACTGGTGCGTACCCATGCCACAGAGGCTGAGAGATGCTACAAATCTAACTATTACAACCTAAACACAAGGGTCATCATGGAGCAGGCCATCAGCCTCATGAAGATGAGGCTCAGCTGCTTTGACCGGTCAGGTGGCACCCTCCAGTACACTCTCTCAAGGTTATTGGTGGCGGTCTGCTGCACACTCCATAACTTGGCCTTCCAGAGAGGTGTGGCCCTTGAAGAGGGAGAAGCGCTGGAATGGCACAACGCCTCAGAGAAGGAAGACGAGGAGGAGGCTGAAGGAGAACTGGAGAATGGTCACCATACTTTATAGGGATGTTGCCATGCTAGGTTCAGGATGTGGAGCACTTATCAGGATGGCAGGGACAACAGCGCCACTCTGATCCAGACACATTTCACCTGAGCAATACTCAGTCTGCAGGACATTTGGAGAGGAGATTCTCCTTCATCTGAGTGAGAACAAGCATCTGTTAAGAACAAAAGTCAACAACCTTCCGCTAACATGAACGCTGCAAGGCTCCAGAGTCTCCACCTCACAAACTCTTCCCCAATGCACTCCTTTGCTTTGCCAAGCTTTATTCTCCATTCTCCTGACTTGATGAAATGGAAACACACAAATCTGTCTTAGTGCAACAATATGCCCACTGCTTTATCGCATTACAGTTTAATATTATTTACAACAGGAACACCCAAGTGACCCACAAAGTGACATCACTGATGTTGGGGCCTGCACTCATGGCCACTCCTACGTTTCCTGCACTGCACCCAGTTTCTCCTCACCACTCCTCTGCTACTGACCTCATGAGCCAGCTCAAGCCATGCCTGCTTCGGCTGTCTTGCAGGCTTTCTCGTGCCACTGGCAAGGAAAATAATATTTCTCCGTGATGTCACTGCCTCAGCAGCACGTCAAATGAGGCATCCAAAAAATAGGTGGTGGGGTGGAGGCCCCTCCCTACCCACTGCCCACTGCTCAACTCCTCCTTCCATTATTGAGACAAATGGCAACCACAGCAATGCCTGCAGCTCGCCCTTTAAATCGGGCCCTCTCCTCCCCCTGTGGCTGAGGATGAGGTGGAGGCAGACTGTTCACTCATGTCTGTTTGGAACTGGGATGTCCTTGGCAGTCAGCCTCAGTGTGGAGGTGCCAGGGGAATACTTCCAAAGGCAGCTGCAGTGGAATCATTGGAGGGCCAGCCTCTGTCACAGAGCGTAATTCTACATGTACTTCCTCCATCAGAGGGGCCGTGGAGATGTATGATGGTGACGGCGCCCCATGAGGGGTGGCCCCCCTCATCATCATCTGCCGCCTCCTCAGCACTTTCATGGCATCCTTGATCGCTAGAGAGGACCAGCAGCTGGGGTGCAGCTGACATCCGCTCCCTGCTTCTTTGTGCCATTTGCACTAGTGATCGGTCACTGCTACAGACTGCGGCATGCATTCTGTGAATGTCAGTGGGCTGTTCCTGCATGCATTCAGAGTGATTCTACATATGGCTCTTCATGAGGTTGGCCATTCTGTTAATGGAGGAGCTCATGCACTCAAAGCACTGAGACATTGTGGAGCACATGAGATGAATGGACTCTTCCATTCTCATCCCATGACTCCGCAGTCCCTCAGCTAACTCCGACATGTGGGCACACATCTTATGCTGATTCTCCAGGTAGAGTCACCTGTTTCGTGACAATGAAGCTCTGCATCTCCGCCTTGCTGAGCAGGGCTGGGCCTGTTCTCCATCCTCCAAGGGGGACTGGCCACAGCTGACTCTGCCTCCTCCTGCTCTGAAGTGATGTGTGCTTCACCCTGTGCTTTCTTCTTCTTTGGCCTCCTTGTCTCGGGAGACAATGGGTAAGCGCCTGGAGGTGGTCAGTTGTTTGTGGAGCAGCGCCCGGAGTGGCTATAAAGGCCAATACTAGAGTGACAGACTCTTCCACAGGTGCTGCAGAAAAAATTGGTTGTCGGGGATGTTACACAGTTGGCTCTCCCTTGCGCTTCTGTCTTTTTTCCTGCCAACAGGTAAGTCTCTTCGACTCGCCACACTTTAGCCCCGCCTTTATGGCTGCCCGCCAGCTCTGGCGATCGCTGGCAACTGACTCCCACGACTTGTGATCAATGTCACAGGACTTCATGTCGTGTTTGCAGACGTCTTTAAAGTGGAGACGTGGACGGCCGGTAGGTCTGATACCAGTGGCGAGCTCGCTGTACAATGTGTCCTTGGGGATCCTGCCATCTTCCATGCGGCTCACATGGCCAAGCCATCTCAAGCGCCGCTGACTCAGTAGTGACTCAGCTGGGGAATTTGGCCGCCTCGAGGACTTTTGTTTTGGAGATGCAGTCCTGCCACCTGATGCCAAGGATTCTCCGGAGGCAGCGAAGATGGAATGAATTGAGACGTCGCTCTTGGCTGACATACGTTGTCCAGGCTTCGCTGCCGTAGAGCAAGGTACTGAGGACACAGGCTTGATACACTCGGACTTTTGTGTTCCGTGTCAGTGCGCCATTTTCCCACACTGTCTTGGCCAGTCTGGACATAGCAGTGGAAGCCTTTCCCATGCGCTTGTTGATATCTGCATCGAGAGACAGGTTACTGGTGATAGTTGAGCCTAGGTAGGTGAACTCTTGAACCACTTCCAGAGCGTTGTCGCCAATATTGATGGATGGAGCATTTCTGATGTCCTGTCCCATGATGTTCGTTTTCTTGAGGCTGATGGTGAGGCCAAATTCGTTGCAGGCAGCCGCAAACCTGTCGATGAGACTCTGCAGACACTCTTCAGTGTGAGATGTTAATGCAGCATCGTCAGCAAAGAGGAGTTCCCTGATGAGGACTTCCCGTACTTTGGTCTTCGCTCTTAGGCGGGCAAGGTTGAACAACCTGCCACCTGATCTTCTGTGGAGGAAAATTCCTTCTTCAGAGGACTTGAACGCATGTGAGAGCAGCAGGGAGAAGAAAATCCCAAACAGTGTGGGTGTGAGAACACAGCCCTGTTTCACGCCACTCAGGATAGGAAAGGGGTCTGATGAGGCGCCGCTATGCTGAATTGTGCCTTTCATATTGTCATGGAATGAGGTGATGATACTTAGTAGCTTTGGTGGACATCCAATCTTTTCTGGTACCCTGTGCCACTGTTTCTAATAATGCACAAGGTCCCACCGAGGTGTGAGTGTCTACGCTGGTGGAGGATGCGCAAGAAAGACGTGACGGGGCATGCTCCAGTGTTTCTTCCTCCTCTGACTGCTCCAGAATATGTTGGCCATTGTCGACTCCTACCCCTCTGCAGCTGGCGCTGTGGGATACATAAGTGAAGATGGTCACGAGAAATTGGCACAATCAGCAGATGCTTCTCTGCTGCTTAAAATAATGCGATGACAGCTGATGCATTGACAGCTCATTGCACGAGGAGCATCGCCATGCATCCCCTGTGTCTGAAGATGTTGAGATCTTTTCACCCTGTCTATGATGGACTCCCGTTTCTCCATCTCCAATGTTCCAGTAGCTTGCCACTCGCCAGATCAAGGGCCAGCTCCTCAAAATGTGTTAGTGATGTGAGCCCTCTCGCTCCCATTAGGACAATGCCTTTCTCCCTCACCACTTGCAGCTTTTCATTCACTTATGATATATTTCAGTCTTCACTGTAACCTGCTGTTCACGAGCACTAGAGTTCTGAACTCTACTTATGGGTTATCAATGCTGCCGTGCACACATCTTTCCTATGGTCAGGAGAACACTATGTGCCTTCAGGATGGTCCCTCTGTTTTGCATTCTGGTGACTGCTGACCAGGAGAGATGCCATCTGGATCTATCTTTGGACTCACCTTGCCAGACCTGAGCAGATCATTGAAACTTTTCCTGCACTGCACCCAGTTTCTCCTCACCACCTCTCTGCTGATGACCTCATGAGCCACCTCCAGCCATGCCTTCTTCGGCTGCTTTGCAGGCTTTCCTGTGCCACTGGCAGGGAATAGGATATTTCTCCTTGATGTCACCCCCTCAGCAGCATGTCAAACGAGGCATCCAAAAAATTGGTGGTGGGGGGGGGTGCCCTTGCAGGGAGGACCTCCCTACCCACTGCCCTCTGCTCAGCTCCTCCTTCCATTATTGAGACAAATGGCAACCACAGCAATGGCTACAGCTCGCCCTTTAAATTGGGTCCTCTCCTCCCCGTGTCCCACCTCTTTCCCACACCCACCACCGCTAATTGCATGGCAATTGCAACTTTGGGCCAATTGAGTTAATTTTCAATTGAAATAGCAACATATGCATACTGCCGCCGAAGGTTGGGACCTGGAAATGACACAGCGTTAGGATACCAACCCCAGAATTGAAATCCTGCCCCAGATGTGTGAATTTCTATACTTACTGTATGTAGTGCAGTTTGCTGCCTTAGTCCTGCAATTTTGCATAAAAAGTTCTGGAGACAGTGAAAATGCCAATTTCTGAATAGATCTGAGTAATAACAAATCGCTTGATGCAACATATCATTTATCCTACTCATAATCCAACAGTTATAAAACTTTGAATGACTCATTAGGTTTTCTCTATTTGGAATGAGAATCCAGTCGATGACATATTCAGAATGTGCTACGTTTAAAATAGATCAATTTCCACTAAATTGAAAAGCAATGGCAGGGTTTTGAAAGAAGACACAGAATCTTGCCATTGTTTTTCTGTTTGCTTCTCATACTGAGGATTAAAGGTGATCAGTTGGATTTTCATCTTATTCCTGCCTGTAGTGCATTAATGTGCCGCACTGTTAGAGGTGCTATTTTTGGATAAGATGTTAAAATCTTCACTCAGGTGGATATAAAAGATCTAATGGCACTCTTTGGAAAAGAAGGGGTGTTGTCTCAATGATCCTGTCAGCATTTAGCCCTTACCCAACATCAGTAAAACAGATTATTTGAACATTTATCTCATTGCTGTTTGTGGAACCTTGCTGTGTACAAATTGGGTACCAAGTCTCTCTATGTTACAACAGTGCCTAAAAATCAAAAGTTTTTCATTGGTTGTGATGTGTTTTGGGACATCCACAAGTCATGAAAGACTCTTTATAAATGCGACATCTTTCTCTCTTTTCCTTTTGTGGTGTTGAGTAAAATTATTCCAGGTAACTTTTACTGTGCTGCATAAGGAGCTTCCATAATCATAATGGAGTTTGAAGACAATCCCAGCAAAAAACCCAAGAAACTGCACCAGGTATATATTTAAATATTTTTGCATGCCTCAATGAGGCCATGACAAATGAAAAGTACACTCTAGCACACAAAATGTAACTAACTAGAAGATCAGATGCAGAAAAAATTTAACTCAAAACATGTCAAAGGCCTGCTAGATCAATGTTCAACTGTCCTGCATCCTTACTGCATCAGTGCAACTGGCACAGCTGAAAGTAGAATCGGCCACATAGAGTGAGAGCAGAAAATCTGATTAAAGGGGTAGAGCTGCCATAGCTAATAAAATGGGATAGGCTCAAGAGGCCAAATGACTTACTCCTGTTCCTATGGGGTACATCTTTGGTTTTAGTGCTCTTTGGCACAAAGCGTTCTGTGCCAGGACCGTTAAAGACAAAAAATTACCTCCATATTTATGTATTCTTAGTTTGTTCAACTAGCAATAAAGAAACATGGGAGTAAAAGATAGCTATATATATATATAAATACACAAGCACATTAGTCTTTTTGTTCCTATTCCTGTTTATGTTATGGTTACCTTTGTACTAAACATCAGACAATAATGTCATGAATATTCCAGCAGGTTTTAGTTTGGAACAAGGGAATAGAAAGCTGATTAAGGCATGAAGTGTAGCCGAGTATGACAATTAACTCAAGGTCTCCTGTTACAACATTTAACATACTGAAACACTGATTGTAGCCATTAGTATACAGAATGCATATCCAGTAAATCCTGAGGATGTGGCAGTGTGCAGACTTGACAGCACAGCCGCACTGCTATAGATCCCCAAATTTCATATAAAATAAGGCTTTAATGCATTCTGATGTCCACTCTTCTCAGCTAGCAAATTGTATTTTTTTTTACTAATCTATTTGGTAATGTTCAGTAAAGTTTAATTGAATTTCTTGTCATAATTGATTGAAAGAACCACATTAGTTCACATGAGAATATACCTCTGTGGGACATGAACCAGCCTTTGCCGCCTCCACCACCCTGAGACCTTCAATCTGAACAGCAACAGGAAATAAGTGAAAACCTCCACTGTTAAGTTGAGCATGTGTCACTGATTCAAATACAGCTGGTGTTGGGCTGCAGGACAGTAATAAAAATGGACAACATTCTTCATGACATTTCTCTGAATGAGAATCAACATTTTTTCTAGAAGGGCTTTGATAATGATCTGGGCAGGGTACCAACCATCTACTGTCAGACAATGTCTGTCTTAATGGGACTCCAGTCAATCCCTCACAATATGGACCTACCACATTAATGATTTTTGGCAAATAGCTGTCATAGAGTCTAGATAATAATTTGAATTTACAGCTAATTGTTTGCATAAATGTTTGCTTGGAAAAGATACAAGATTCAATCAACAATATTTTGGCACTGCTTAAATGCAAGCTAACTGCAGTCATACCACTCCTCTTTGACCTTTAGTTTAAAGTCGTTGTATTTTCAAAGGAAAATCAACCCATTTTTAAATACCATTTCTGTAAGTTACTCACAAGAGTTGTTTTGTTCTGAATAAGTCCCACCTGTAACATTGAATTGTGTTCTGGGGATGATGATATCATGTAAACAGCTTGCACTCTGTATAAGGCACTTCCAGAGACCAAAGCAAACAATTATAGATTTTAGTTTTAAGAAGCCAGATTTGTACACAATACTTTATAGCTTTTCCATTTCAAAATAAGGCAAATGTTATTTCAGAACACGTCAAATCAACGACAAGGGTAAAGCCCAGCTCCTGGATTCCGAGCATAGGATATCTGAAGAGACGAGTGGTGTCAGTGTTAGTTGAAAGCATATTAGGGTATTTTTGAACGTGAATACCCCAATATATTAAATCAATACCTTCCTTCCACAAATACTTTATCAGAGCATATTGGAATAATTCTACAACAGGAACTTGCATTTATATGATTTCTTTAATATAGAAAAGCATCCCAAGGTTCCTCATAGAGTGAATAGAAAAATAGATGCTGAGGCAAAAAAGATGTTAGATGAGGTGACTAAAAGCTTCATCGAAGAGCTGTATTTTGAGGATTATCTTAAGGGAGTAGAGGAAGTCAGGGAGGCAGATGGGTTTAGGGAGGGAATTTCAGAGCATGGAGACAAAGGAAGCTGAAGGCACAGTCACACAATGGTAGGAAAAAGAGAGGGAGGTGAGCAATGTTGCACAGGTGGAAGTGACAGTCTTTACGATGGAGAGGATATGGGATTGAAAGGTCAGTTTAAGTTTGAAAAGGGAACAAAGTTTGTGATCAGTCTAATTCAGCCTACACTTTTTATGATTGATATTAAGCAAGAAACCTGCAGTCATTGCCATAATAATATAATGGTCATATGAACATACAAATTAGGAGCAGGAGTAAGCCACTCGGCCCCTCGTGTCTGCTCCGCTATTTAATAAGATCATGGCTGATCTGATTGTAACCTCGACTCCACATACCTGCTTACCCTGGTTAGCCCATTTCTAATTCACCCATTGCTAATCAAGAATCTATCTACCTCTGCCTTAAAAATATTTAAGGACTCTCCTTTTGAGGAAGAGTGTTTCAAAGACTCATGACCCTCTGAGAGAAAAAACTTCTCCTCATCTCTGTCTTAAATGGGCGACCCCTTATTTTTATATAATGACCCCTAGTTCTAGATTCTCCCACAAGGGGAAACATCCATTCCACATCCACTCTGTCAAGACCCCTCAGGATCGTGTATGTTTCAATCAAGTTGCCTCTTACCTTTCTAAACTTTAGCGATACAAGCCGAGCTCTCCAACCTTTCCTCATAAGACAACCCGCCCATTCCAGGTATTAATCTAGTAAACAAAAACAAGAAATGCTGGAATCACTCAGCAGGTCTGGCAGCATCTGTGGAAAGAGAAGCAGAGTTAACGTTTCGGGTCAGTGACCCTTCTTCGGAACTGACAAATATTAGAAAAGTCACAGATTATAAGCAAGTGAGGTGGGGGTGGGGCAAGAGATAACAAAGGAGAAGGTGCAGATTGGACCTGGCCACATAGCTGACCAAAAGGTCACGGAGCAAAGGCAAACAATATGTTAATGGTGTGTTGAAAGACAAAGCATTAGTACAGATTAGATGTGAATACACCGAATATTGAACAGCAGCAAGTGCAAACCTGAAAAAAAACCTGAAAAAAACAGTGGGTAAGCAAACTGAACAAACTAAGATGAAATGAAATAAATGCAAAAAAAGATAGTAAAAAATGTAAAAATGAATGTAAAAAAAAGGAAGAAAAAATAACTAAAAATGAAAGTAAAATGGGGGGCTGTCATACTCTGAAATTATTGAACTCAATGTTCAGTCCGGCAGGCTGTAGTGTGCCTAATCGGTAGATGAGATGCTGTTCCTCGAGCTTGCGTTGATGTTCACTGGAACACTGCAGCAATCCCAGGACAGAGATGTGAGCATGAGAGCAGGGGGGAATATTGAAATGGCAAGCAACCGGAAGCTCAGGGTCCTGCTTGCGGACTGAGCGGAGATGTTCCGCAAAGCGGTCACCCAGTCTGCGCTTGGTCTCCCCAATGTAGAGGAGACCACACTGTGAGCAGCGAATACAGTATACTACATTGAAAGAAGTACAAGTAAATCGCTGCTTCACCTGAAAGAAGTGTTTGGGGCCTGGGATAGTGAGGAGAGAGGAGGTAAATGGGCAGGTATTACACCTCCTGCGATTGCAGGGGAAGGTGCCCTGGGACGGGGACGAGGTGGTGGGGGTAATGGAGGAGTGGACCAGGGTGTCGTGGAGGGAACGATCCCTTCGGAATACTGACAGAGGAAGGGAGGGGAAGATGCGACTGGTAGTGGCATCACGCTGGAGGTGGCGAAAATGGCGGAGGATGATCCTTTGGATATGGAGGCTGGTGGGATGAAAAGTGAGGACAAGGGGAAACCTGTCACGGTTCTGGGAGGGAGGGGAAGGGGTGAGGGTAGAGGTGCGGGGAATGGGTCGGACACGGTTGAGGGCCCTGTCAACCACAGTGGGGGGAAATCCTCGGTTGAGGAAAAAGGAGGTCATATCAGAAGCACCGTCTTGGAAGGTAGCATCATCAGAGCAGATGCGTCGGAGACGGAGAAACTGGGAGAATGGAATGGAGTCCTTACAGGAGGTAGGGTGTGAAGAAGTGTAGTCGAGGTAGCTGTGGGAGTCGGTGGGCTTATAATGTATATTGGTAGACAACCTATCCCCAGAGATGGAGACAGAGAAGTCGAGGAAGGGAAGGGAAGTGTCAGAGATGGACCATGTAAAGGTGAGAGAAGGGTGGAAATTGGAAGCAAAGTTGATAAAGTTTTCTAGTTCGGGGCAGGAGCAGGAAACGGCACCGATACAGTCATCAATGTACCGGAAAAAGAGTTGGGGGAGGGGGCCTGAGTAGGACTGGAACAAAGAATGCTCGACATATCCCACAAAAAGACAGGCATAACTAGGACCCATGCGGGTACCCATAGCGACACCTTTTACTTGAAGGAAGTGCATGGAGTTGAAGGAGAAGTTGTTCAATGTGAGAACAAGTTCAGCCAGGCGGAGGAGGGTGGTGGTGGATGGGGACTGGTTGGGCCTCTGTTCCAGGAAGAAGCGGAGAGCCCTCAAACCATCCTGGTGGGGGATGGAGGTGTAGAGCGATTGGACGTCCATAGTGAAGAGGAGGCGGTTGGGACCAGGAATCTGGAAATTGTCAAAATGACATAGGGCGTCAGAAGAGTCACGGATGTAGGTGGGAAGAGACTGGACCAGCGGAGAAAAGATAGAGTCTAGATAGGAAGAAATAAGTTCAGTGGGGCAGGAGCAGGCTGACACAATGGGTCTGCCGGGACAGTCCCGTTTGTGGATTTTGGGAAGGAGGTAGAAGCGGGCTGTCCGGGGTTGTGGGACTATGAGGTTGGAAGCCGTAGAGGGAAGATCTCCAGAGGAGATGAGGTCAGTGACAGTCCTTTGGACGGTGGCTTGATGTTCGGTGGTGGGGTCATGGTCCAGAGGGAGGTAGGAAGAGGTGTCTGTGAGTTGGCGTTGAGCTTCTGCAAGGTAGAGGTCGGTACCCCATACAACAACAGCACCACCCTTGTCTGCAGGTTTGATGACCATGTCGGGGTTAGACCTGAGACAACGGAGTGCCTCAAGTTCAGAGGGGGACAGGTTAGAGTGAGTGAGGGGGGCAGAGAAATTGAGACGACCAATGTCTCGCCGACAGTTTTCAATGAAGAGATCAAGAGCGGGTAAGAGGCCAGGGGGAGGGGTCCAGGTAGAAGGAGAATGCTGGAGGCAGGTGAATGGGTCTGCTGGTCGGGGGGTGGACTCCTGGTCGAAGAAGTGAGCCCGGAGGCAGAGGCGACGGAAGAAGAGCTCAACGTCATGCCGAGCGCGAAATTCATTGAGGTGGGGGCGTAAAGGGATAAAACTGAGACCTTTGCTGAGTACAGAACGCTCAGCATCAGAGAGGGGGAGGTCAGAGGGTATAGTGAATACACGGCAAGGGGTCAGATCAGAAGGGGTGGGGTCAGAGGGAAGTGAAGCGGAAGGAGGATCTGGAGGGGCATTAGTCCCCATCAGCTGCTGGAGCTTGCGTTCCTTAACACCTGAAAGGAAGAAAAAAAGTTTTTTGTTAATGCGTCGGATGAGACGTAAGATGAGATGAAACTGCGGAGTAGAACAGCTTTGAGATAAGGTGAGACAGTGCTGCTGGAGAGAGAGGTCCAGTGTGTGCATGTGGCGGCGCATAGCACTGAGTGTAGATCTCAGGATGCGGCGAGAGTAGCAGTCCGAGGAACATTGTATTTCTTGGAGATACCTGTGATCCTGGGTGGTTTCAAAGCATGATGGGTGAAACTGCAGTTGGAATCCACGTGGAATCTAGTAAACTTTCTCTGAACTGCTTCTAATGTATTTACATTCTTCCTTAAATAAGGAGACTAATACAGTACACAGTACTCCAGATGTGGTCTCACCAATGCCCTGTATAACTGAAGCATAACCTCCCTACTTTTGTATTTAATTCCCCTTGCAATAAACAATAACATTCTATTAGCTTTCCTAATTACTTGCTGAACCTGCATAATAACCTTTTGCGACTCATGCACTAGGACACCCAGATCCCTCTGCATCTCAGAGCTTTGTAATCTCTTACCATTTAGATAATATGTTTCTTATTTATTCTTCCTGCCAAAATGGACAATTTCACATTTTCCCACATTATACTCCATTTGCCATATCTTTGCCCACTCACTTAACCTATCTATATTCCTTTGTAGCCTCCTTATGTCCTCTTCACAACTTACTTTCCTACCTATCTTTGTGTCATCAGAAAATTTAGCAACCATACCTTCGGTCCCTTCATCCAAGTCATTTATATAAATTGTAAAAAGTTGAGGTCCCAGCACAGATCCTTGTGGCACACCACTCATTACATCTTGCCAACCAGAAAATGACCCATTTATGCCTACTCTCTGTTTCCTGTTAGCTAGCCAATCTTCTATCCATGCCAATATGTTGCCCCCTGCTCCATGAGCTTTTATTTTCCGCAATAACCTTTGATGTGGCACCTTATCAAATGCCTTCTAGAAATCTAAGTGCAGTACATCCACTGGTTCCCTTTTATCCACGGCACATATTACTTCTTCAAAGAACTCCAATAAATTGGTTAAACATGATTTCCCTTTCACAAATTGACTCTGCCTGATTACCTTGAATTTTTCTAAGTGCCCTGTTATAACGTCTTTAATAATAGCTTCTAACATTTTCCCTATGACAGATGTTAAGCTAACTCACGTGATTTTATGGTTATAGAATCATAGAATGATTACAGCACAGAAGGAGGCCATTTGGCCCATCATGTCCATGCCGGCTCTCTGCAAGAGCAACTCACGTAGTCTCAGTCCCTCACCTTTTCTCTGTAGCCCTGCAATTTTTTTCTGTTCAGATAATTATCCAATCCTCTTTTGAGGGCCTCTGTTGAAACTGCCTCCATCACATTCTCAGGCAGAGCATTCCGGATCCTAACCACTCGTTGCGTAAAAAAAGGTTTTCCTCATGGCGCCGTTGCTTCTTTTGCCAATTACCTTAAATCGGTGTCTTCTGGTTCTGGATCCTTCCTCCAATGGGAATAGTTTCTCCCTAACTACTCTGTCTAGACCCTTCATGTTTCTGAACACCTCTATCAAATATCCTCTTAATCTTCTCTTCTCCAAGGAGAACATACCCAGCTTCTCCAACCTATCCATATAACGGAAGTTCCTCATTCCTGCAACCAATCTCATGAATCTTTTCTGCACCCTCTCTAATGCCCTAACATCCTTTCTAAAGTGTGGTGCCCAGAACTGGACACAATACTCCAATTGTGGCCGAACCACTGTTTTATACGAGGTTATCATAACTTCCTTGTTCTTGAATTCTGTGCCCCTATTTATAAAGCCCAGAATCCTGTATGCTCTCTCAACCTGCCCTGCCACTTTCAATAGCGATATAGTTCCAAACCTGGATGGTGTGTGGCTTGGAGGGAAACTTGCAGGTGGTGGTGTTTCCATGCATCTGCTGCCCTTGTCCTTCTAGGTGATAGAGGTCGCAGGTTAGGAAGGTGCTGTTGAAGGAGCCTTGGTGAGTTGCTGCAGTGCATCTTTAAGTGCAGCCAGTCTATCTAATACCTCTTCTTTATCAATTTGTAGCCCATCCAGTGTCTCAACTATCTCCACTTTCACCATGACTTGGGCAACATCTTCTTTGGTAAATGCAGATGCAAAGTACTCATTTAGTAGCTAAGCCATGCCCCTTGCCTCCATGTATAAATCCCCTTTTAGGTCCCTAATTGCCCCACTCATCCTTTTACCACCCTTTTACTATTTATATGCCTATAGAAAACTTTTAGATTCCCTTTTATGTAAGCTGTGAGTCTCTTCTCATCCTCTCTCTTTGCTTCTCTTATTTGTTTTTTCACTTCTCCTCTAAACCTTCTATATTCAGCCTGGTTCTCAATTGTATTATCCACCTGACATCTGTCATATGCACCTTTTCCTGCTTCATCTTACTCTCTATCTCTTTCATTATCCAGGGAGCTCTGGATCTGTACCTTTCCCCCTTGTGGGAATGTACCTCCACTGTACGCTAGCTATCTCCTCTTTAAAGGCAGCCCATTGTTCCGTTACAGTTTTGCCTGTCAATCTTTGATTCCAATTTACTTGCTCCAGATCCGTGCTCACTCCATTGAAGATGGCCCTGCCCCACTCAATTATCTTTACTCTGGATTGTTTCTTGTCCTTTTTCATAGCTAACCTAAACCTTATGATGCTATGGTCATTGTCCCCTAAATGTTACTCTACTGCCAATTGACCCACCTCATTCCCAAGAATCAGATCCAGCAATGCCACCTTTCTCGTTGGACTGGAAACATACTGATGTAGAAAATTCACCTGAACATACTTGAAACTCTTGCCCCTCTCTGCCCTTTACACTATTAATATCCCAGTCTATATTAGGAATAATTAAAGTCCCCCATTATAACTGCCCTATAGTTTTTGCATCTCTCTGTAATTTCCTTGCAAATTTGTTCCTCTGTATCTTTCCCACTAGTTGGTGGCGTGTAGAATACCCCCAGCAATGTAATGGCACCTCTATCATTTCTTAGCTCTAACCAAATAGATTCTGTCCTTGATCCCTCTAGGACATCCTCTCTCCAACACTGTAATTTTCTCCTTAATCAATACTGCCACCCCTCCTCCTTTCCTTCCATCCCTATCTTTCCTGAACACCTTGTATGCAGGAATATCTCGTAGCCAGTCCTGCCCTTTTTTGAGCCAGGTCTCCATTATCACCACATCATATTTTCACATGGCTATCTGCACCTACAGCTCACCAACCTCATTTACCACACTCTGCGCATTCATATACATGTACAGTAAAACCTAATTTAGACTTTATTACATTCGCTCTTACTCTTACTATGTCCTACTCTAGTGCTATCTGTATCTCCCAATTCTCCTTGAGTACAGAAGCAAAGATGTCTTGCTGCAATTGTATAGAGTCTTAATGAGACCACACCTGGAGTACTGTGTACAGTTTTGGTCTCCTTATCTAAGGAAGGATATACTTGCCCTAGAGGGAGTGCAACGGAGGTTCACCAGATTAATCCAATGTTGTCCCTCTCACTCTGTCAGTTGCACATGGTGGATGCAGTCGCCTCCCATCCTCCTCCACTCCCTTTTCCTCCTTTTCCTCCTCCCTTTTCTCCTCCTCCCAAGTGCGTTCCAGATTCCTGGAGGTAGTGGCTGGGCTCTCATAATTGCTAGGTTGTGAAGGACACAGCACTCTACAACAAACATGGTGATCTCATTGGGTGCGTACTGCAGAGATAGCCTTGGAGTAATCTAAGCAGCAATGTCTTTGTTTTAGGAGGCCGATAGCTTGCTCCAGACTGTTGCAAGTGGCTACATGGTTCTCATTGAAGGCTCCCTGACCTCGCAGAAGGGGATCATGAGCCATGTGTGGAGGGGGTAGCCCTTGTCTCTGAGCAGCCATCCCCTATTGTCTGTCTTGGAGGATCAAAGATGGTAGGTAGTGCAGACTGTCTCAGGATAAAAGCATTGTGGATGCTTCCAGGATTGCAGGCATTCACCGACAAGACCTTTTTCTTGTGGTCACACACCAACTGCCCATAGACTGAATGTTGCCCTTGCGGTTTCTCCCTTTTGATGTGGAGAGCCCACAGAGCCATGTGTGTGCAGTCGATGATGCCCTGAACCATTGGGAAGCCCTTTATCCTGCCGAACACACCTGCCCTCTCATTCTGGTCTTCCCTCCTGAGGGAGAAGAGGATGAAGTTCCCTCCCCTCCCCAGAGCACTCCTGCAAGCTCCCTGATACTTCTATGCATGTGAAATTGCTACACGCTGTTGGTGTCGCCGGCTCCCACATGGAAGGTTCCCGTTGCTTTAAAAGAAAGTGCAACGGTGATCATTACAGACACTGGGAGGGCCATCCTTGCACTGCTTTGAGGCGAAAGGTTATTATGAAGGAGTTGGAATAATTCTGTCACTGCTTCTTTTGTGAAGCTTAGCCTCCTGAGGCATTGCTCCTGGCTCATTGCAGTGTAGAAGTGGTGCTCCCGGAAGACACTCTTCGGGTAGGGTGCTCTAAAGAGAGCCCTCCTTCTCCTCCCTCCTCACAGAGGATTCCATCTCTGCCTCCTCCTCTGTCTATCCTGCTCATGTTGCAGAGCAAGTGGCACTACAACTACTGCCCCAATAAGGCAATGTAATTTTCTGCCTTTCTGTGGTCAGCAAAAACTTCCAGATTCCTCCAGTAATTTACCACAGTGCTTCCACAAACTTTACCTGAGCATAAGAAAGTCAAAAACACTTCAGCTGCAACTTGTTGAGTGGCCCTTTAAATAGCCCCAGAACAGGGCCCATCTTACTTCATAATATTTGTTGTTTCAGGCGTGAGTAAGGATGACATTGCATGCGCATTCGTTGGCTAATTTTGGTATCCTGGTGTTGCATCCGTCCGTTGAGATCAGTAATGTCATGATCGCACATGTTCAGTCTCTTTGGGACACACTTGCATGCGTCACTCCAGTTCAATGCAAACTGCAAGGGAAGGCCAGTGCGCCTCACATGCTGCATAATAGCAGGTAGGCATTCGTACACGGCTAGATTTAATTTTGCACCCTAGATTTTTGGGTCAATAAATGAGTATCATACAGACTCCCCTGACACAAGTGATAGGGTCTAAAGGCCTGCTACCCGATCCGAACCCGACGACATGTCTCGGGTTCGGGTCATATTAGGTTGCACTTCCGGGTCCGGCATTCGGGCTCGGGTGGGGCTGGGTCGGACATGCTCTATCACAGGTAAGTGGCTCCAATGTTAATTTAATTTTTGGACTTGAAAGGTGGTTTTGTTACAGTTATTTTAAGTTTGTGCAGATCAGCAACAAGGTGAAAAATGGAAGGTAAGTTAACTGATGGTCGGGTCAGGTCGGGCACGGGAAGAAATGGAAGGTCTCGGGCCGGGTCAGGCTCAGGTCGGATGTGGTTCTGTCGGGTTCGGGTCGGGTTTTTTTTTGCAGACCCGAGCAGGCCTTTAATAGGGACATGCGTTCAGATTAAGCCAACACTTCTTCTTCTTACTGCTGCCTTCCGTGTTGTTTCGGTCGCTGTGAGGCAACTATGGAGTGACCTCTCCATGGCGCATGCCTGGGCAAATGTATGGAGGTTGAGAGTTGCCCAAGCGTCAAAACCCCCCTCTCGGCCTTTCTGGTGGGGTCCAAAGGAGTGCAGAGCACGACGTTTGGCACCGGTATGGCTGCAGGAACTGACGGAAACATGCCAAAGGAGACACATGACCGCCTACGGGGTTCCGCTCCGGATTTTCTGTTAGGGTTTACTCTCTTAGCCTTGGTCTCTCCCGAGACGCCCACAAGGCAGTGGGGTTGTAAGGGCCTCTACACAGGGGTAGGAGGATGCCGGTGGGAGGAGGGGGTGCAAGCGGGAGGGGTGGAGGAGAAGGGGGTGCGAGGGGGAGCTGGGAAGGGGGCTGTAAGGGGGAAGTGCAGGGGAAAGGGGTGTAGGGGGAAGATGGTGAGAGGGGGGAGCTGGGAAGGGGTTGCGAAGGGGGGAGGGGTGGGGGAGGGGGGTGCGGGGGGGTGAGCTGGGAGAGTGGAGCTGGAAAGGGGAAGGGGACAGGGTGAGGGGGAGGGGGGTAGGGAAAGAGGGTGCAGGTAATAAACCATTTCATCAGTTCCCACCATCGACGCCGGGAAAGCTCATCCGCATCCTCCGGGACGTGAGCAACAGCTCGGGCGCCAGTACCAGCAGCAATTCGCCGACATCGCGCTGCAGGTGCGCTACGAGCCTCACATCTCCCGCGGGCGCTTTGAAGTTGTGGCCGAGGAGCCGTTTGTGGCTTTTTACGTGTTCGGGGCACCTTTTTCTCAAGGCTTCCCCCCTGTAATAGTCTTATTACCCTAGGGTTCCGCTGCTCCTTCCTCTCTACAATGGACTTACCGCACGCCGTGGCCACGGACAATCTGGACGGTGTAGACAACAGGATAGAAGATCAGAGTATCACCAGCTGTACTTTGCAATTTCGTCCGGATTTCATTCAATTTCATTGAGTGCTCAATGAGGAAAACAAAGAGCAGGTATGGCTGGGGGAGGGGGGAGGGCAGTGGGCCCAGGTAACATTAAACTAGCTGTTAACTTGTAGTTAAGGCTAAAATGTACTGAATAAAGAGCCAGGGGAATTTAAACAGTTTAAGAGGGTACACTATTGCTATGGTAACTATAAGCTGTTACCAGAACCACACTACCTCTTACCTTCCCTGCAGGACAGCACGTGACAGTTAAAGTTACACATTAACCAAAACTGTAACTTAGGTTAATGCAATAACGATACACACACTATCATTAAGAAAATTGCTCAGTGACAGTGGGTAGGTGGGAATGTAAGCTGTGAGGAGGACACAAGAGGCTGCAAAGAGATAACGATATGTTGAGTGAGTGGGCAACAAGTTGGCAGATGGAATATAATGTGGGGGTAATGTGCTTATGGGGATAATTTCTTTATTCCTATTTGATTCTTACTCTTCTCGTGGGTTTTGCTTAATGAGAACACTAACTGATAAATAAGGAAATTCTGCAGCAAGTATGATTTTGATAGTGTATTACCTCAGTTAGTCATATTGGTTTTGTTATTAAAGGCCATACAATATAAACAGACTGATTTAGACTATCAGCTAAACATCAGAAATGTGACAGACTTTTAGAACACCTTGGAAGTGTAATCTTTATAAGGAGGAAGCACTTTTAAAATGCTCCAAAAACATCATTATTACATGAGTGTGGTACAGTGAGATTTCTGGGCCTTTATTCAGATTAAGCCAGCACTATTGCTGTGGTAACTTTAAGCTGTTACAGAACCACACTGCCTTCTTACTTTGCCTACAGTACAGCATGGGACAGTTAAAGTTACACATTAACCAAAACTGTAACTTAGGTTAATGCAATAACGATACACACACTATAATTAAGAAAATTGCTCAGTGACAGTGGGAAGTTGGGAATGTAAGCTGTGAGGAGGACACAAGAGGCTGCAAAGAGATAATGACACGTTGAGTGAGTGGGCAACAAGTTGGCAGATGGAGTATAATGTAGGGAAGTCTGAAGTTATTCACTTTGGTGGTAATTGAAAAGCAGAATATTTTTAAAAGGTATGAAACTTTTAAATGTTGATGTTCAGAGAGACTTGGGTGTACTCGTACATGGAACACAGAAAATTAGCATGGAGGTACAACAACAACTAGGAACATAGAAACATAGAAAAATAGGAGCAGGAGTAGGCCTGCTCCACCATTCAAAAAAGATCATGGCTGATCGTCTAATTCAGTACCCTGTTCCCGCTTTCTCCCCCTATCCCTTGATCCCTTTGGCATTAAGAAATATATCTATCTCCTTCTTGTATATATTTAATGACATGCCTTCACTGTCTTCTGCAATAGCAAATTCCACAGGTTCACCACCCACTGAGTGAAGAAATTTCTCCTCATCTCGGTTCTAAATGGTATACCCCATATCCTGAGACTGTGATCCCTGGTTCTGGACTCCCCAGCCATTGGGAACATCCTCCCTGCATCTATCCTGTCTAGTCCTGTTAGAATTTTATAGGTTTCTATGAGATCCCCTCTCATTCTTCTAAACTCTAATGAAAATAAGCCTAGTCAACTCAATCTCTCCTCATACGTCAATCCTGCCATCCCAGGAATCAGCCTAGTAAATCCTCTTTGCACTCCCTCCATGGCAAGAACATCCTTCCTCAGATAAGGAGACCAAAACTGCACACAATATGCCAGATGTGGTCTCACCAAGGCCCTATAAAACTGCAGTAAGACATCCTTGCTCCTGTACTCAAATCCTCTTGCAATGAAGGCCAACATACCATTTGCCTTCCGAACTGTTTGCTGCACCTGAATGCTTGCTTTCAGCGACTGGTGTACAAGGATACCCAGGTCTCGTTGCACCTCCCCCTTTCCCAATCTATCACCATTGAGATAATAATCTGCCTTTCTGTCTTTACAACCAAAGTGGATAACCTCGCATTTATCCACATTATACTGCATTTACCATGCATTTGTCTATTCACCCAACTTGTCCAAATCACATTGGAGCCTCTTTGTATCCTCCTCACAGTTCACTTTCCTCCCCAGCTTTGTGTTGTCTGCAAACTTGGAAATGTTAAATTGAGTTCCTTCACCCAAGGCATTAATATATATTGTGAATAGCTGGGGCCCAAGCACTGATCCCTGCGGTACCCCACTAGTCACTGCCTGCCACCCAGAAAAAGACCCATTTATTCCTACTCTCTGTTTCCTGTTTGTCAACCAATTCTCAATCCATGCCAGTATGTTACCCCCAATCCCATGTGCTTTAATTTTGCACACTAACCTCTTATGTGGGACCTTATCAAAAGCCTTCTGAAAATCCAAATAAACCACATCCACTGGTTCTCCCTTATCTATTCTACTAGTTACATCCTCAAAAAACTCCAGTAGATTTGTTAAGCATGATTTCCCTTTTGTAAACCCATGCTGACTTTGCCCAATTCTGTTTATGCTTTCCAGGAAGGCAAATGGCAAGTTGGCATTTATTGCAAGGGAATTGGAGTACAAGAACAAGGAAGTCTTGCTACAGTTGTATAGGGCCTTGGTGAGGCCACATCTGAAGTAATATGCACAGTTTTGGTCTCCATATCTAAGGAAGAATATTTTTGCCTTGAAGGCGGTGCACTGACGATTCACCAGATTGTTTCCTGGGATGAGAGGGTTGTCCTATGATGAGAGGCTGAGTAAATTGGGCCTGTACACTCTGGAGTTTAGAAGAATGAGAAGCGATCTCGTTGAAACATAGAAGATTCTGAAAGAGCTTGATAGGGTAGACACTGAGAGGTTGTTTCCCCTGGCTGGGGAATCTAGAACATGGGGGCACAGTCTCAGGATAAAGGGTCGATCATTTAGGACTGAGACGAGAAGAAATTCTTTTTACTCAGAGGGCTGGGAATTTTTGTAATTGTCGAACCCAGAGGGTGGTGCATGCTCCATAATTGAGTATATTCAAGAGTAAAATTGATTGATTGATTATTTATTTCTCAGGAAATCAAGGGATATGGGGCGCGGGAAGGAAAGTGGAGTTGAGGTAGAAGATCGACTGTGATTGTATTGTATGACGGAGCAAGCTCAAGGCTGAATGGTCTACTCCTCTTATTTCATGTTCTTAGATCAGCATGTTGATCTTTTCAATGATTGTTAATTCATTACTTTTAACCAACAATTCCATAAACAAAAATCTTGTGTCGTAAGCAGTTCTCAGTGGATAGCTGCTGGAACTTTATGTAGTGTTGTTAATGCACCCTGAATCTGTCAGTCATTCTATGAGAATAAAAAGTGTGCAATCACTTCTCTGCACAGAGTACACCCTATTTTACAGTCAACTCTGCTGCATTCCTCCCTTGTTGCTAAGGTGCTGTATGGGCTCAATGCACAAAGAACCATAAAGGATTTATTTAGAGTTGGCCATGAAGTTTAGAAATTTGTATTGGCCTTTCATGCCCTCAATCCAGCCTGGCAAGGAAGAAGGGAATTAAAGTACTTTTGAAACAGATTTGACAGAGATGGTGGCTATTGTAAAAACTGAAGTATTTTCTCTCCATCTTGAAAACCTAATTATAAGGTTATTTTTATGGATTTGGCAACTTTTAGTAAATGCCACTGGGTCTCTTCATTGTGTTGTTACTGAAACAACTTTCAAAGCCATTGCATTGGTATTGGCACCAACATGTTCTTTACAAATGTTTGTTGAAATGACTGAAAGTTTCTTGTTTAATATTGAATATAAAAAGTACCATCTCTAACCTAAAAGGATAAAGTTTTAGTTCATATAATAGTGTCCATTTGAAAGAAAATTCTATTCTATATGTTCCGTCAGATGAAAACATTGTTAACTTTCCATTGGGTCTCGCTTTTTAATTCATTCTTCATCCCTTCCTCCCTCCTGCGTGATGGACTTTTCAGTGCTGCGAAGTTAATTGTAATATGCTGTTTAATTCAATTTCCTATAACACATTATTCTATTAAGCTCTGTATAATAGACATCTTATACTCTGGTTCCATGTGGCCCTCTGGGCTGTTTGGTTTTCCTGTCATAACAATTGCTTTCACTCTGAATTGTCAGTTGCTTAGTTGATGATTTTGTTTGCAGTCATTCATTTACATGGATATCATAGGCTGAATGCAGTCACATTTATTCACTGAAAGACTCTCACTCACTCTTAATCTTTCAGTTAGCCAAGACATATATGGTCAATTTTAACTGTTACTTAATCTTGTGCAGCACATAGCCCTGGACATCACAGTTTGCAATATTAACAAATGTTTACCATGTTTCTCTGTTCACTATTTTAATAGGGCATTAGCTTGTTTATTTTAAGTGATCTACTGTGTCAATTAACATAGAGGAGAGAGGAATAATTAAAGCTGTAATTTCTAAGCTATAGAGTCTTATGATTCATAAGGTTTATTAAATAGAAATATTACAATGACTATATATAAAATTTCAATGGGTCAAGTTTTGGACTGCTCTAATGGATAGTTATTTGTATTACTAGGTACATTGCTATGTCGAGAGATGTTTTCATTTGATTCTATACCCACAGGATCAAGCATGGGTTGTAAAATCAAGTTTATAGGCCTGGTGTACCTGATTCTCAGTGCACTACATTTAGTAATGAAGAAAGACATAAAACAATAGGAGGCTTTGCTCGTGTTAGCTTCATTGTAATCTGCAAGTTATGGTAATTGAACACCATGTTGAATTTCATGTTTTTCAGTGGAGCTCCACTCCAGTCATTGCACTTGAGACAGGTGGAGTTTGTGACAACTTGCTGTGAAGAACTTGGCTCCCAGCTGTTAACAGATGACATTCTCTTATTTTGAGAAAACCTAGACAAAGAGCAAAGAAAGATGTATTACACAGGTTTCGGGGTGGAATTGCTTCACAGAGAAATAAGGTGCCAATATATTGTGTGCAGTGCTAATGTGCAGTGTGACATATTCCCTGCATGCTCTGCGTGAGACTATGTGGCAGGGTAATAATGAGACTCACAAAAGGAGAATAGTTGCTCGGCATGGGAGCATCCCATCAAACTCTCCCTCCTTAGCTCCTACAAAAGACTCTGAGTCGAAAACGACTAAGGTAATTTGCTTGACTCTGAACAGTGTTTTGACAATGAAAGATCTCCATCAGTGTGCGAGTGTCGTTGATAATTATGAGGAGTCCTTATTGGATGCACATGAGACATGCAGATGTTAAATGTTAACAGAGAACCCAGACAACATTTCTCAATGTGTGAGTACATTCTAGTGCAGCTTCATCCAGTTTCTAGTTGCAGTGCTGGTAAAGAGCATAACTTTTAATACTTAGGTGTCGCAGTACAAGCCAGTTACAAAAAGCACACCCTTCCACTTTTCTGCAATGGAAGAGAATCCCATATATGTGGATAAGGTGGTTTCCATGTTTTTCACATTATCTCCCTGAGGGTGCAGCAAATCAGCAGGAAACAACTTGTAACCACATGATGATTCAGCACTTACCAGAAAGGAGAAAGCGGGGAAAAAACACAGCAAAATAAGTATGAAAAAAAACTTAGTTCCTCAGTCTTTTAATACTTTTCATGGAAACATTTGAATGATTGTTACAGAAAAACAACTTAAAGCAACTCACATAATCATAATTTTTATAAAAGCAAAATACTGCGGATGCTGGAAATCTGAAATAAAAACAAGAAACGCTGGAACCACCCAACAGGTCTGGCAGCATCTGTGGAAAGAGAAGCAGAGTTAATGTTTCGGGTCAGTGACCCTTCTTCGGAACTGACCATAATTTTTATGATCATTGAACCATGGAAGCTTTCAACGAGGTCATTTGGCTCATGGTAACTGAGATGGTTCATTGCTGAAGAAAGCTAAATCTAATCCCACCGCTCTCCACATAGCCCTGTAACTTTAAATAATTTTCACTCTACCTCAACCACTTCCTATGACAAAGTTTTCTAAGATCCAACAACTCTCTGCATAAAGACATTTCTCCTAACCTTCATCCTCACTCTTCTAATGATAACTTCAAATTAATGACCCCCTCCACCAACTAGTGACTATACTTTTTTGGAGAAAAGGGAAAGGAAAAAGGGATCTCACTGGAGTCAGTAGCTCCAAGATCATGTGCCTGGTGATGGAAGTGGAAACTTAACTGACTGCTCTGTGACAGACTTAATAATCTGATATCTGAGCCAGATCTAAAATACTGCAGGGCATTGTTGATGATTAACCATCCTCCCCACCTGGTTTATTAATGAAACCTGAGACTTGGATGGGTAAACCTATCTAAGGTCCCTGATAGACCTACAAGTCAATGTCCCAATAGGTTGGAAAATCTGCAGATACCTTACAAGTGGTGTACAGTTTTAACTGGTTATATTGGGAAGTCTGAAGCTACTGACTGCATCCCTCTGTCTGAGGCCGAACCAGATTGTCTGCAATCTTGGTGTTATATTTGACCCTAATATGAGCTACCAACCACATATACACTCCATCTCTAAGACTGTCTATTTTTACCTCAGTAACATAGAGTCATAGAGTTATTATGGCACAGAAGCAGGCTATTTGGCCCATCAAGTCCATTGCCCAACTCCGCCCCTGCTTCAGCTCATCTGCTGCTGAAACCCTCATCCACGCCTTTGTTATCTCTAGACTTGACCGTCCCTGGCCAGTCTTCCACTTTCTACCCTCCTTAAACTTGAGGTAACCAAAGCTCTGTTGCTGTGTCCTAACTCACACCATTCACCCATCATCCCTGTGCTTGCTGACCCACATTGGCTACCAGTTAAACAATACCTTAACTTTAAAATTATCATCCTTGTTTTCGAATCCCTCCATGGCCTCAACCCTCCCGATTTGTAATCTTCTCTAACTCTACAACCCACCAAGCTATCTGTGCTCTTCATATTGTGGCCTCTTGTGTATGCCCAATTTTACTTGCTCCACCATTGGCTGCCATGCCTTCAGCTGCTGAGGCCCCAAGCTCTGGAATTTCCTCCCGAAATATCCCTGCCTCTCCATCTTTCTTTCCTCCTTTAAGACATTCCTTAAAATCTACCTTTTAACTGCCTTAATATCTCATTTTGTGGCTCGGTGTCAAATTTTGTTTGCTAGCACTCCTGTGAAGTGCCTTGGGACGTTTTATTACATTAAAGGTGCTATATAAATACAAGTTGTGTTGTTATTAAATTCTAGCAGTAGCATGATATCCATAGAAAGGAGATATAGTCAGGTTGTGTAACAGGTGACTGATCTGCATCCACCCATGCCAAAAGTGGAAATTAACTCCAGTATCCTTTATGCATCAGGCAAATAGAAATACCAGCTGTGTAGATTTCTCAATAGCTTAATTTGCAGATTCATATACATGGTGATAGGTTTCCATATGTGTCAGACACAGGCTGACTAAAAATATTAAATAAAACTACATTGATTCATTGTTAAACTTTATTTGACTAATGGAATAATCATAAAAATATAGATAGATGTTATAATGAAAGATTGAAGCTAATTGTGGGACTAATTTGTGTGAGATGAGAGAAAAACACATTTATCTGGAATTTCCAAAGAGATTGCAGTGGGGGGGAGGAAGGGAAGTCTCCCAATCGTCCACTGTAACATCGGTAGAAAATCAACAGAAACCACAGAGGGATGGCTTACATGGCAGTTTGCATTGTGTCTGCAGGGTTTCTGCCAATCTTCTGCTGAAGTTACAGCAGACGATCAGGAGAACCATGTGGAAATTCTCCCACAATATTTATTGAATATGAACATCTAAAAAGGGAGAAAACTAAGCATCTAAAAATGTTCACAATAACCAGAAAAACAATAATTGCCCCTCCCATAATTTTTCAACTCTTTTGGCTGCTTGGCTTCAAATAGGTGACAGGGTGGTGCATGCAATAGATTGTGATCTTAGCTGCAGACTGCACAGCTGCAACACTACCTCACAGGAAAAGCAAAAAGCACATAAATTACTTTTTCTGGCCCTACTTCAGGATATCATAAGTCACTCTGTCAAAAAGGCAGCCCAGCCAACAACTGACAAAAGCTGCCCAAGTTTGATGCTGGCAAGATTGGCATGAGACAGCCTTGATTCAGAAACGTGTGACAACTGATTTGTGAAGTAAATATTTTTTCCGAAACACTTCCTGGTGATCCAAGAACAAAGGTTTAACCGCTTGTGCCTGTGAGAGATGGGCCCTGATTTTATCGTGGGATGGAATTGTTCTGTGTGAGGGGAAACCTGGGCGAGCAACAAGTTCTCATGTCGAAGTCTGGAGACATTCTGCCCCCTAAGTCTTATTTTTACATCCAGACCATGACTCTCCCCATAATCAATGTCTCACCGGTGAACGGGAATGGAAGTTTGAACAGCAGGAGGCTGCCGCCAGGAATGATCTCCAGCAATTAGATGAGATTGAGGAAGTGAGGGAAGTCCAGTGCAAAAGATGCCCAAGGTTTCTTTGAGGGAGCACTCCTGCTCTTTCTGACCCAAAAGGAAACCTATTTTTTTTAAACTTATCTGCCTTGTCTCCCCTGGCACAGGTCTAACTTCCAGCAGGTTTGGCCTGTTGGTTGGCTGGAAGGAGGGTAGGGCTGGGGAGAAGGCATTAGGTCACACTCTCGGTGCACACGATACAAAGGTATGGGTATATACTCCCTGCAAATACCATTAACTAAGACTTTGGCATTCAGTGCGCTTTCTGGTGGAAATGTTATACCTTACCCCAGCAAAAGAGTTTAGATTGCTCCTGTATAATTATTTATTTATTTAGAGATACAGCACTGAAACAGGCCCTTCGGCCCACCGAGTCTGTGCCGACCATCAACCACCCATTTATACTAATCCTACACTAATCCCATATTCCTACCACATCCCCACCTGTCCCTATATTCTCCTACCACCTACCTATACTAGGGGTAATTTATAATGGCCAATTTACCTAACAACCTGCAAGTCTTTTGGTGGTGGGAGGAAACCAGAGCACCTGGCAAAAACCCACGCAGACACAGGGAGAACTTGCAAACTCCACACAGGCAGTACCCAGAATTGAACCCAGGTCGCTGGAGCTGTGAGGTTGCAGTGCTAACCACTGTGCCGCACCTACCTCACTTGTGGGATTTGGAGTTATTTTTCCTTCTGACAAGAATTCCCTATAACTTTCAGGTATCTTATTCTCAACCCCTACACTCACTTTGGTTTTTGTATCTGGTTTTACAGCTGAGATCAAAGCTACAGCCTGATCTGCTGTACTCTCAGTCAAAGCCACTTTCTCTGCATTAGCTTTGTGTACCCCAACAGGTCCCATGGGTTTACCTCGCAGCTTCCAGTATTCTGAACAAAGATGTCCCACGTTGTGACCATGATAACACTTCAGCTTGCGGACCTCACATCTACTCTCAGCACCTTCCTTCCTGGCCTGAGGAGGGGATCCTGGGGCGTTCCCAACTGTCCCTTCTTGTCCCCGGCTACTTGCCTTCCTTTCACTCTCCCACCTTCTGTCCTTCTTGGGTTTATGGGGGTACGGACAAAGGGTTTTGGCTTATTTACAAGCTCAAAATCATCAGTGATTTCCACTGCCTGCTGGCTTTTGAAACTTTGTCGTTCTCTACACGAGTTCTCACTACTGAAGGGATTGAATTTTTAAACTCTTCCAAGAGAATCAGTTCTCTAAGGTTCTCATATGTGGCTTCTATCTCTACTGCCCGTATCTAACGATCAAACGATTAATTTGCTTTACCCTCTCAAATTCTACATAAATCGGCCCAGCCAATCTCCAGAGGTTCCAAAACTTCTGTCAGTATGCTTCAGGGACTAACTCATACGCAGCGAGAATAGCCCTTTTTTGCCATCTCATAATCTGCAGAAGCCTCTTCAGAAAGCCTGGCATAAACTTCATGAGCTCTGCCCATCAACCTGCTTTGCATAAGCAGTGTCCACCTTTACTTTGGCCATTTCATTTGTTTGGCTATTTTTTCAAAGGAAATCAAAAATGCCTCTACATCCCTTTCCTCAAAACTAAGGAGGGGCTTGTATAAATTTAAACAGCTTTTCACTGGGTCCTGGGCTGGATTCAGATTCTTCCTGACCAGAAAATTCTCTGGAGTCAAGACTACCTTTTTGTCTTAGTTCCATCTCTTTTAATTTGAATTCCCTTGCTTCTCTTTCACTTTCTCTCTGAAATGCTGTCTCTTTCTCCCTTTCCTCTTTTTCCAATTCAAGTTTTTTCAATTCTTTTTCAGCTTCAAGTTTTCTTAGTTATTTTTCTTGTTCGTGCTCAAATCTTTTCAGTTGTAACTGAATTGTAACCAATTCAACTGCATCACCCTCTGACTTACTATCGTCTTCTACTTCTTTCAATTTCAAATGTCGGGCTGTTACATCAATTATCTCTGCTTTTTTAGCACCTGATTTCAATTCTAACCCCAATTGTGCTGCCAATTCTTTTAGTTTAACCTTGGTTAAAGTTTCCAAGCCACTGAGGGACACATTCTCCTTTCCCAGAAAAGCTACAGCAACTGCTAATGCCATTCCAGTGGTGTAGACTTTACCCTATTACACAAGAAACCTGGTTCTTTTATTTTTCTCTTTCAATTTATTATTACTCCCCTTACAATTAATATTATCGGCGTTGGATTTGATCCCGACAAGAGCCCCCAATAAATATGTTACAACCTAGGAGTGCACTGTTAATTCAGTCCCACTTCTCCACGGGTCACAGCATATCAATAAATTTTCCCACCTACCAAGAAACAGCCAATTAAATATTCTATTTGTCCCCCAGAATAAAACACACCAGCCAGGTTTCTTAAATCGATAACAACATTAAATATTTAATATAAAAATAAGTCTTACCCAATAATGAGATAACACTATATAAGAAAAGCTCCTTATTTCCCTAGTCCTCATGCACACACATATACATTAAAAAAAAACAGTTAACTGGTGGAAAAGGATTTTTAGTTTACAGCTGTTTCATAGGAATGAAAAGAATAATAAATTAGGTTGTCAGGTTCTGGTAGGAAGTTCTTCAGTTTGGTGAGGAGTCCCAGAGTCGAATAGTCAGATGCCACTTGAAGTCTCTCCAGGCGAGGTTGATGAACAGTCTGTGATGGGCAGGCATTCTGGCAATTTAACTGCAGCAAGCATCACATAGGTCTTCCATCAGGGGTGTAGCAACAGATCTGCTTGGGTTTTGAAGCAGCAGTCTTACAGTAGACGAATTCTTCAGATTTCAGCATTTCTTAGTACACAGGAGGCAGCAGGAATCCCACTGGATGCAGGAATTATTCAGACACCGGAGGCAACAGGAATCTGCCACCTTCCAAATGCAGAATTCCTTTTCAAGAGATGCAAGTGTCCTTTACAGAGAGAGGTAACACTTTCTCTGGGTCTTCCTGTCTGATCTCCAGGCAGGTCAAAACCAAATTTCAAATGCCTGCGCTCTGTCCAACTCATTGTTTTTTCAAAGTGTCCAAAGTGAAAGCAAACCTTCCTGAACAGGTCACGTGTCCAGACATAGAGTCTCCCGTGTCATTCAAAGAGTTGCTCTGGGGAGGCCAAACCCCTTGCTGGTTTCCTTGAAGTTGTCTGCTTTCCTGTCCTTGTATACAAGTTAGCTTCCTTTCAAAATATCCAAAAATTTCAGCTTTTTGCCGGTGTCAACATCCACTGAAAAATCCCTTTTCAGTTTTTTAAAAACACACAGCATTTTAAGTTTTTAAATACAAAAACAAAAACCTTGTAACAGCATGTAAACTAGATTAACACTTCAATGCATTATCAGAGGTACCATCTTTCAGATGAGATGTTGAACTAAAGCTCTGTTTGTCTGTTCAGGTGGACAAAAAATATTATATGGCACCATTTGAAGAGGAACAGGGAATGTTCCTTCCTTAACTGCCACCAAAAGAAATTAACCGGTCATTCATTTTATTTCCTGTTTTTTGGGATATTGCTGTCCATAAATCAGCTGCTGTATTTGCCTACTTAACAACTTTCGAAAGCTATTCATTAGCTGTGAAGCCCTTTGGGATATCACGAAGATGTGTTACGACTCTGTATAAATGCAATTGTTTTTCTTCTTTTGTTACCTGATCCTCACCTAATTGGATGAAAGAAACACCAGCCCAGTTTCTGTGCAAAGGAATTGAATGCTGTGTAATTATTTTTACAATTGTGTGTTCAGATATTTTGACAGTTCGTGGCAGCATAATTCAAGGACAAGTATAGTTGCTATGACTGCTCTGTGTTTAAGTGCAGACTCTCCATGATTCACGAGTGAAACAAGAGACAAATATTTCAATATTAGAACAAAGGTGTTTAAATCATTTGTCATCTGACGATCAGGTTGAATCTCAATTTTAGGCATATCTATACAGCTAAGATGACTTTATGCTGTATCACTTTATATGCAAATCATTAATTTAAAGTCATCTGCAATTTACTTGATAGTTTATTGAATTGAAATAGGAGATTTTGGTTGCCCTGCAAACTGGGTAAAACCAACAAAACTGAAATTTTACATCCATTTATAACTAATACATAATGAAATAGAGGTTCCTTTATATCAATGAAGATTGAGAGCTGCAACCACAGAATCAAACTAAGCAAGTCACAGAGCCTCCCCTTAACATTGTGGTGCATAATTTACAATCATTTCAATTCCCTCAACCTGTCCTAAATTTATGCAAGATAAAGCTTATGTTACAGCAGGGATGTATACTGTAAGGTAAAACATTTTCAAATTATGCATTTCCTACCCGGGGCCCAGTCAGGAACACAATTATCCAAATCTGTTGAGGTCATATTTTAAATGATCAGGTGCCACTATCTTTATTCCATTCAGTTTTCTTCTTGTGTTGCCATGGTTTTTGAAACATTTATGTCCAATTTAAGGCACAGCTTCAGCCAGCACATACCTTCATTTCATTAGGCTTGCATGCAACTGCATGAATTCAATTATCTGCAATACAATAAACTTATGACAGATAACTTCATCTATGCATCGTGGGCCGAAGGGCCCGTACTGTGCTATGTTCTATGTAATACAAAGGTGGTTACATAGTTCCAGAATCAAATCTGATTTGACTTCAATGTTTAGAGTTATACAGCACTGAAACAGGCCCTCCGGCCCACCGAGTCTGTGCCGACCATCAACCACCCATTTATACTAACCCTACACTAATTCCATATTACTACCACATCCCTACCTGTCCCTATATTTACCTACCACCTACCTCTACTAGGGGGCAATTTATAATGGCCAATTTACCTATCAACCAGCAAGTCTTTGGCATGTGGGAGGAAACCCACACAGACACAGGGAGAACTTACAAACTCCACACAGGCAGTACCCAGAATTGAACCTGGGTCACTGGAGCTGTGAGGCTGCAGTGCTAACCACTGCGCTAACCACTGCGCCACTGTTATGTTAGGATTTTATTTAACTTTTAACTTGATCTTGCACAGTAGCGTGAAATGAGTGGAATCGTATTGGATGCTTGTTACAAGCCTCACCTGATATTCAGTTCCATCTACTTCAATGGAATGCAAAATAACGAGGGACATCTAACAGGCAGCCGATGCAATTCCATCAGCTTTGTGCTCCCACCACAGACAAATTGCTGCACCGACATCTATTTTCATGGATCTTTCCTTTTAAAATAAATTCACAAAGCTTTTAATGACTCTCAAGTCAGCTTGGTAATCTGTGATATTCGACATTTTAAAAACACACTTTTTCAGACCAGAATTCCAGTCTTCATAGTGATTATTAAGGGTCCCGTTCTGCATACAAAAATTGCACCAGCACATTTCTTTCTAACAGCAATACGGCAAGAAAAATCAAATTGTTGTTTCATACTGCCCTCTACAGCATCAACTTCTCAACCTATGTTCAGGAACCTGACAAAATCCTGCAGCAAATATAGGCCTGATTGTCTCACTCTGCAGGCAATGAAGCCATTTTAAGTGGTGACTGTGCAACAATTATGCAGAGCTACTGCTGAATTGTTAAAATAGAATTTTCTGCTATTTGTCAGGGAGTTTACTGTCGATTGTAATTTAAGCTATAAAATGAAAACATTTTCATTCTTTTAAGGAAATTGACTCACTAAAAATTACATAGTTGACATCTATAATTTACAGTTTGGTGATGCTGCCATCATATCATGCAAAATAGCATCTTACTAAATGAACTAGATAATCAAGATGTACATACCAGGAGCACCAACTTACTGTGAAAAAGCTGCAGAGAAGATGAGCTTTAGTCCATTATAACTCCCATCAAACCCATCTGTCTATCTTCTTTGGCCTCCTTATCTCGAGAGACAATGGATAAGCGCCTGGAGGTGGTCAGTGGTTTGTGAAGCAGCGCCTGGAGTGGCTAAAAAGGCCAATTCTAGAATGACAGGCTCTTCCACAGGTGCTGCAGAAAAATTTGTTTGTCGGGGCTGTTACACAGTTGGCTCTCCCCTTGCGCCTCTGTCTTTTTTCCTGCCAACTACTAAGTCTCTTCGACTCGCCACACTTTAGCCCCGTTTTTATGGCTGCCCGCCAGATCTGGCAACTGACTCCCATGACTTGTGATCAATGTCACAGGATTTCATGTCGCGTTTGCAGACGTCTTTAAAGCGGAGACATGGACGGCCGGTGGGTCTGATACCAGTGGCGAGCTCGCTGTACAATGTGTCTTTGGGGATCCTGCCATCTTCCATGCGGCTCACATGGCCAAGCCATCTCAAGCGCCGCTGACTCAGTAGTGTGTATAAGCTGGGGGTGTTGGCCGCCTTGAGGACTTCTGTGTTGGAGATACGGTCCTGCCACATGCAGCGAAGATGGAATGAATTGAGACGTCGCTCTTGGCTGACATACGTTGTCCAGGCCTCGCTGCCATAGAGCAAGGTACTGAGGACACAGGCCTGATACACTCGGACTTCTGTGTTCTGTGTCAGTGCGCCATTTTCCCACACTCTCTTGGTCAGTCTGGACATAGCAGTGGAAGCCTTTCCCATGCGCTTGTTGATTTCTGCATCGAGAGACAGGTTACTGGTGATAGTTGAGCCTAGGTAGGTGAACTCTTGAACCACTTCCAGAGCGTGGTCGCCAATATTGATGGATGAAGCATTTCTGACATCCTGCCCCATGATGTTCGTTTTCTTGAGGCTGATGATTAGGCCAAATTCATTGCAGGCAGCCGCAAACCTGTCGATGAGACTCTTCAGCAAAGAGGAGTTCCCTGATGAGGACTTTCCGTACTTTGGACTTCGCTCTTATTCGGGCAAGGTTGAACAACCTGCCCCCTGATCTTGTGTGGAGGAAAATTCCTTCTTCAGAGGACTTGAACGCATGTGAAAGCAGCAGGAAGAAGAAAATCACAAAAAGAGTGGGTGTGAGAACACAGCCCTGTTTCACGCCACTCAGGATTGGAAAAGGCTCTGATGAGGAGCCACCATGTTGAATTGTGCCTTTCATATTGTCATGGAATGAGGTGATGATACTTAGTAGCTTTGGTGGGCATCCAATCTTTTCTAGTAGTCTGAAGAGACCACGTCTGCTGATGAGGTCAAAGGCTTTGGTGAGATCAATGAAAGCAATGTAGAGGGGCATCTGTTGTTCACGGCATTTCTCCTGTATCTGACTAACTCCACCATACCTTTCTGCCAATGGACCAGCTGAGAAGCAGTTGTAAAAGAAAAAGACCTGCATTTATATAGCACCTTTCAATACTACAGGACATCCCAAAGTGCTTTGCAGCAAATGAAGTACTTTTGAACTGTAGTCACTGTTGTAATGTAGGAAATGTAGCAGCCAACTTGTGCTCAGCAAACTCACACAAATAGCAATGTGATAATGACCAAATAATCTGCTTTTGTGATGCTGATTGATGGATAAATAGTAGCAAGGACACCGGGTATAACTCCCCTGCCCTTCTTCGAAATAGAGCCATGGGATCTTTTATGTCAATCTGAGAGGACAGATAAGGATTTCAGAAATTGGTTCAATAACAACAAGACCACATTCAACTGCCAGACTTGTGGAGGCACTAGAGAAGAGCCTCAGACTCTGATAACTAGATACCTACAAAGAGCGTGGTCAATTGTTTCCGAGCAATTTAAGATTGGTTATAAATATAATTTCAACCACCATCAAAAAATCACCTTCAACCTGTGGTCAGGAACCTGACACAAAGGCCGGAATTTTACAGCCCCCCAGTGAGCAGGCTCGTGGCGAGGGGCATAAAATTGAGTAGGAGGTGGAGGCGGGGATGCCGTTCCCGACCCCCTCCCGCCCCCGCTGCAATTTTACGTGGGGCAGTGGCAGCACGAAACAGCCCGCCTGCCCCAAACCAATCAAGACCCTTAAATGGCCAATTAACTGGCACTTAAGGGCCTCCTGCCTCCGCCGCGGGTATTTTACCCTCAGCAGCCAGACAGCAAAGGCCTCAAGAACACCGCCATGTAAAACTAGGCAGCCTTCTTGTGGGTTGGGAGGGGGGCCCCTTCTGATCAGGCCCCCTCATCCCCACAGAAGGGGCGCCCAAAAGCTCCAACGCACAACACTACACTCCCCACCGGCAACCAACCCCATTGCCTTGCCAGGGCCCGGGCAATTGTCCCCGGCGAGGCCCGAAAAACATATCTTCTTTCCCAGGTAGTCCTTCCTCTTCATCCTGAAGCTGGGTGTAGTCCCAATGGTGGCCAACGCTCCCGGTGGTGCTTCTAGAACTAAGAGCTGCCAGCCCACTGATTGGCCGGCAGCTCCATTAGGCAGGACTCAAGGAGGTGGAAGTCCCTCCCAAGACCAGTTAAGGTCCTGGAGAGTGAAAAATCCCAGCCTGGCTCCCCAGGCCCGGCGGAGGCAGGCTTGCCACCAACGTTTCAGCCAGTGGGTGGGGCCTCCCGCCCACCATAAGGTTCCGGCCAAAATCCTGCAGCCAAATGTAGGCTTAATTCTCCTTGTCAGGTCTGCAGGCAATAATACCATTATAGTAGTGACTAAAAATATCAACAACTGATTTGCCATTTTCATGGTATAATGAAAGAATTTTGGAATATTCTAATGTAATGAAAATGGCTTGTGATTTATTTAGCTCATAAACCATTGGCAATAATTATATTGGGATCGAATTGCAGAATGCAATCCCCAAAACAGCACTAATGCCATCCAAGATACAATGTAAATAGCATGGCTAGCAAGAGAAAGACTAAAGGGTTGCAACACAGCTGGTAACCCTCTAAAGGATACTCTATCACAAAAGGAAGAGATCTTTGTTACTTGCACATAGGAAATATAAATCAAACAAAGGAGTTATGAATGCAGAAAGGATTGAAAATTGCAGCTTAGCTTAGTAGTTTTGCCCTCTAATAACTGCTGTTTTAGTCACTGTGCAATAATCACTGTATTTAACTCACTAAGGAAAATGTTAAAGAACTGTAATTACAACAAAAGTAAGCTAAAACATGAACACACACATGATGATTCCAGCCGTCATTCTCAAATCCTCATCTATTTTATTTAAGCAGAGTATTACAGAATATTTGCTCTCCCCTGGTCTTCATAACTTCAGTTATTTGGTGAACCAAGTGCTCCCAATTCTGCACACAGTTTAACAGATGTCCAAATTATTATGAGATTTCTTCTATTTCTTTTGTAAAATATGTTAAGGACTTATATTTGAATTATGGACACTGATTCATCTGGGATCTTGAAGAGATTCCTGAACTTTGTGGAGGTTTTTTTGAAAAAGAAGTCACCAGAAGATTCCTGGATTTGGCTAGCAAACAAGTCTTACTGGAAGGCACCTATCTGTAGATAATCACCCAGCAGGCGTTGTTTTTGACTTGGGGAGATGTTTACAAAGAAGTGACAGGCCAAGATTTATAGATGTTAGGAGGCTTGATTTCTGGAAGGTGTTAGTTTCAGTTTGAACTCTTACAACAGTCAGTTGCTTCTTGCCTGCCAGAAGAAGAACAGCTCAGATCTCTCTTGAAAACAAATGCTGCATCCAGTGTGTCAGATTCCTATTTCCTCCTGTATTGGAAGAAATCCTGCATGTTTAAAGAAGCCTTGCATATCGAATGTGTGGGAATTGAAATCTTGTTGCTGCATTCCTGCTGTAAGACCTATTTGGAGCCTCTGTAGCTGCATCTCTTGGAAAGCCTACTCAAACTGATCTTCAACATCACCTGGAAGGAACTGTTCTAGGTAAATCCTAGTGACGGCAGCCTATAGGCATTTAGGATGCCAAACCAAAACAAAGAAAATCTTTCCAGATCTTTTTTTGTCTTCAAGTATGATTATGTATTCAGCTTAAGTGGGGTTTTTTGAGTTTTTTTCTGCACTTTAAACAGCAAATCTCTTTTTTTCCTGGATAACCAGTGTGTATGTATGTGTGTGTCTGTGTATGAGAGGCTAAGATAAATAAGGGGCTTTACTATTTCAATTTGTGTGTATGTTTTACTTCATTATTGGTTGAGACTTGGTTTATAATAAACTGATAATTTTTTTGATTATTAAAGAAATCTGGTTGGTGTGTTTTATTCTGGGGGGAAAATAAAGTATATGATTGACTGTATCAGTAAGTGTGAAAATTTAAATATATATTATGACTTATGGAGAAATGGAACTAGAATAAATAGTGCACTCCTCCCATCTCAGTCGTAACATATAATTGGGGGCTTTTGTCGGGATAAACCCAAAGCCAGCAACGTTCAATTGTAAGTGGGGTAATAATAATTGAAAAGGAAAAATAAAAGAACCAGGTTTCTTGTGTAATAGAGTAAAGTCTACTCCACTGGAATGTCTTTAACAGTTGCTGCAACCATTTTGGGTAGAAGGATGTACCTTTGAGTGATTTGTGGTACTTAACCAAGGTTAAGCAAATAGCATTGGCAGCAAAATTGGGGTTAGAGTTAAAACCAGGAGCTAAGAAAGCAGACATAATTGAAGTAATAGCGCAACATTTACGATTGGAAGAAAAAGAACGCAAACCAGATGGTTGTGCTTGTTTTTAACAGAACATTTCTTGTTTTTATTTCGGATTTCCAGCATCTGCAGTATTTTGTTTTTATTTTAGTGTTTAATTCACTGCCACTTCTCTTCCAGGAATGCTTACCTTGAAGAAGTTCTGCTCTTCTCTCCGACAGGATTTTCGTTTGTCTCTTTTACCTTGTTCACCTTCATTGCTTTCTATTTCCCTCCTGGTGTTTGATAAAGTGCGTACCAAAACTTGTTTTCAGAGCCACATCTCCTTCCTCAGTGACTGTCTCTGGTTCCGAGTTATTCCACGTGGATTCCAACTGAGGCTTCATCCTTCGTGTTTTGAATCCACCCAGGATTACAGGTATCTCCGAGAAATACAACGTTCCTCGAACTGCTGTTCTCGCCGCATCCTGAGATCCACACTCAATGCCATGCGCCGCCAAATGTACACACTGGACTTCTCTCTCCAGAAGCACCGCCTCACCTTATCGGAAAGCTGTTCTGCTCCGCAGTTTCATTTCATCCTTCATCTTAACCGACGCATTAACAAAAAACTTTTTTTCTTCCTTTCAGGTGTTAAGGAATCCAAGCTCCAGCAGCTGATGGGGACTAATGCCCCTCGAGATCCTTCTTCCCCTTCACTTCCCTCTGACCCCACCCTTACTGATCTGACCCCTTGCCGTGTATTCACTATACCCTCTGACTTCCCCTCTCTGATGCTGAACACTCTGTACTCAGCAAAGGACTCAGTTTTATCCCCTTATGCCCCCATCTCAATGAATTTCATGCTCGGCATGACGTTGAGCTCTTTTTAAGTCGCCTTCGCCTCCGTGCTCACTTCTTTGACCAGGGGTTCCCCCCACCCTCCCGACCAGCAGACCCATTCACCTGCCTCCAGCATTTCCCCTCTACCTGGACCCCTCCCTCTAGTCTCTTACCCGTTCTTGATCTTTTCATTGAAAACTGTCGAAGAGACATCAGCCGTCTCAATTTCTCTGCCCCCTTCACTCACTCTAACCTGCCCCCCTCTGAACTTGCCGCACTCCGTTCTCTCAGGTCTAACCCTGACATTGTCATCAAACCTGCAGAAAAGGGTGGTGCTGTTGTGGTCTGGCGTACCGACATCTACCTTGCAGAGGCTCAGCGCCAACTCTCTGACACCTCTTCCTACTTCCCCCTGGACTATGACCCCACCATCGAACATCAAGCTACTGTGCACAGAACTGTCACTGATCTCAACTCCTCTGGAGAGCTTCCCTCTACAGCTTCCAACCTCAAAGTCCTGCAACCCCAGACAGACTAATTCTACCTTCTTCCCAAAATCCACAAACAGGACTGTCCCAGCAGACCCATTGTTTCAGCCTGTTCCTGCCCCACTGGACTTATTTCTTCCTATATTGACTCTATCTTTTCTCCCCTGGTCCAGTCTCTTCCCACCTACATCCGTGACTCTTCTGACGCCCTACGTCATTTTGACAATTTCCAGTTTCCTGGCCCTAATGGATATCCAATCTCTCTACACCTCCATCCCCCACCAGGACAGTTTGAGGGCTTTCCGCTTCTTCCTTGAACAGAGGCCCAACCAGTCCCCATCCATCACTACCCTCCTCCGCCTGGCTGAACTTGTTCTCACATTAAACAACTTCTCCTTCAACTCCACTCACTTCCTTCAAGTAAAAGGCGTTGCTATTGGTACCTGTCTGGGTCCTAGTTATGCCTGTCTTTTTGTGGGATATGCCGAACATTCCTTGTTCCAGTCCTACTCAGGCCCCCTCCCCCAACTCTTTTTCCAGTACATTGATGACTGTATTGGTGCCGTTTCCTGCTCCCACCCGGAACTGGAAAACTTTATCAACTTTGCTTCCAATTTCCACCCTTCTCTCACCTTCACATGGTCCATCTCCGACACTTCCCTTCCCTTTCTCAACTTCTCTGTCTCCATCTCTGGGGATAGGTTGTCTACTAATATTCATTATAAGCCCACCAACTCCCACAGCTACCTCGGCTACACTTCTTCACACCCTGCCTCCTGTAAGGACTCCATTTCATTCGCCCAGTTTCTCCGGCTCCGACGCTTCTGCTCTGATGATGCCTACCTTCCAGGACAGCGCTTCTGATATGTCTTCCTTTTTCCTCAACCGAGGATTCCCCCCCATGTGGTTGACAGGGCCCTCAACCGTGTCCGGCCCATTTCCCGCACCTCTACTCTCACCCCTTCTCCTCCCTCCCAGAACCGCGAAAGAGTTCCCCTTGTCCTCACTTTCCACCCCACCAGCCTCCAGATCCAAAGGATCATCATCCGCCACTACCGCCACATCCAGCATGATGCCACTACCAAATGCATCTTCTCCTCCCTTCCCCTGTCAGCATTCCGAAAGCATCGCTCCCTCCGCGACACCCTCATCCACTCCTCCATTACCCCTACCACCTCGTCCCCATTACACAGCATCTTCCCCTGTAGTCGCAGAAGGTGTAATACCTTCCTATTTACCTCCTCTCTCCTCACTATCCAAGGCCCCAAACACTCCTTTCAGGTGAAGCAGCGATTTACTTGTACTTCTTCCAATTTAGTATACTGTATTCCTCATCAGGGAACTCCTCTTTGCTGATGATGCTGCATTAACATCTCACACTGAAGAGTGTCTGCTGAGACTCATCGACAGGATTGCGGCTGCCTGCAACGAATTTGGCCTAACCATCAGCCTCAAGAAAACGAACATCATGGGACAGGACATCAGAAATACTCCATCCATCAATATCAGCGACCACGCTCTGGAAGTGGTTCAAGAGTTCACCTACCTAGGCTCAACTATCACCAGTAACCTGTCTCTCAATGCAGAAATCAACAAGCGCATGGGAAAGGCTTCCACTGCCATGTCCAGACTGGCCAAGTGTGGGAAAATGGCGCACTGACACGGAACACAGAAGTCCGAGTGTATCAAGCCTGTGTCCTCAGTACCTTGCTCTACGGCAGCGAGGCCTGGACAACGTATGTCAGCCAAGAGTGACGTCTCAATTCATTCCATTTTCGCTGCCTCCGGAGAATCCTTGGCATCAGGTGGCAGGACCGTACCTCCAACACAGAAGTCCTCGAGACGGCCAACATCCCCAGCATATACACCCTACTGAGCCAGCGGCGCTTGAGATGGCTTGACCATGTGAGCCGCATGGAATATGGCAGGATCCCCAAGGACACATTGTACAGTGAGCTCGTCACTGGTGTCAGACCCATTGGCCGTCCATGTCTCCACTTTAAAGATGTCTGCAAATGCGACATGAAGTCCTATGACATTGATCACAAGTCTTGGGAGTCAGTTGCCAGTGATCGCCAAAGCTGGCGGGCAGTCATAAAGGCGGGGCTAAAGTGTGGTGAGTCGAAGAGACTTAGCAGTTGGCAGGGAAGCGCAAGGGGAGAGCCAACTGTGTAACAGCCCCGACAACCAATTTTATCGGCAGCACCTGTGGAAGAGTCTGCCACTCTAGAATTGGCCTTTATAGCCACTCCAGGATCTACTTCACAAACCACTGACCACCTCCAGGCGCTTACCCGTTGTCTCTCAAGCCAAGGAGGCCAAAGAAGAAGAAGAGAAGAAGAATTTGCTGCTCACAATGTGGTTTCCTCTACATTGGAGAGACCAAACGCAGATTGGGTGACCGCTTTGCGGAATACCTCCGCTCGATCAGTAAGCATGACCCCGAGCTTCCAGTTGCTGGCCATTTCAACACCACCGACCACCGCGCCCCCCACCCCCATCCCCCACCCCCACTCACATCTCTGTCCAGGGATTGCTGCAGTGTTCCAGTGAACATCAACACAATCTCGACGAACAGCATCTCATTTACCTGTTAGGCATGCTACAGCCTGCTGGACTGAACATTGAGTTCAATAATTTCAGAGCATGAAAGGCCCCCCTTTTTAAGTTCAGTTATTTATTTTTTTTCTTTAGTTATTTTATTTTAGTTTTTTTAGTTTGTTTGGTTTGTTTCTCCTGTGCCTACCCACTGTTTCTGTTTTTTTTAATGTTTGTGCTTGGAATGCTTTGTGCTTTACAGTCTATTCACACCCTTTCTGTACTAACGCTTTGTCTTTCAGCACACCATTAACATACTATTTGTCATTGCTCCATGACCTTCTGGTCAGTTATTTTCTGTGACCCTCTGTCCTATCAACACCTCCTTTGTTATTTCTTGCCCCACCCACGCCCCCCCCCCCCCCACCCACCACCGTTTTACTTGCTTAAACCCTTTTGCATTTCTAATATCTGCCAGTTCTGATGAAGGGTCATTGACCTGAAACGTTAACTCTGCTTCTCTCTCCACAGATGCTGCCAGACCTGCTGAGTATTTCCAGCATTTCTTGTTTTTATTACAGAGGATTGTGCAGTTGAAATAGCTAAAATTCAGTTACAAATGAAAAAACTTGAGCAGGAACAGGAAATAGAAAGACTTAAGCTTGACAAGGAAATAAAAAAGCAATAGATATGGAAAAACTTAAGCTTCAACGGGGAAAAGAAAAATAAGTAAGAAAACTTGAGCTTGAGAACGAATTAACAATAAAAGAGACTTGAATTTGAAAAAGAGGAAAAGGAAAAAGAGAGAGCAGTTCAGAGAGAAAGAGAAGAAAGGGAATTCGAAGTTAAAAAGATGGAACTAAGACAAAAGGGCGGTCATGACTCCAGTGAAGATTCTGGTGATGAAGGATCTGAATCCAGCCCAGGACCCAGCGGAGAGCTGTTTAAATTTATACAAGCCCTCACAAGGTTTGAGGAAAGGGACGTAGAGGCATTTTTCATTTCTTTTGAAAAGATAGCAAAACAGATGAAATGGCCAAAGGAAAGCTGGACACTGCTTATGCAAAGCAGGTTGATGGGCAGACCTCATGAAGTTTATGCCATGCTTTCTGAGGAGGCACTTCTGCAGATTATGAGATGGCAAAAAAGGCTATTCTCGCTGTGTATGAGTTAGTCCCTGAAGCGTACCGACAAAAATTTCGGAACCTCCGGAGATTGGGCAGACTTATATAGTATTTGAGAGGGTAAAGCAAATTAATTTTACTCGTTGGATATGGGCACTAAAGATGGAAGCCACATATGAGAACCTTAGGGAACTAATTTTCCATTAGTAAAAACCCATGTAGAGAACCAGAAGGTTTCAACGGCCAGACAGGCAACAGAAATTGCTGATGATTATGAGCTTATGCATAAGCCCAAACCCTTTGTCTATCACCCCCACAAACCGAGAAGGATAGAAGGTGGGAGGGTGAAAGGAAGGCAAGTAGCCGGGGACAAGAAGGGACAGCTGGGAACACCCCAGGATCTCCTCCTCAGGCCAGAAAGGAAGATGCTGAGTGTGCAAGTGAGGTCCACAAGCCAAAGTGTTATCATGGTCACATGGTGGGACATCTTCGTGCAGAATTCTGGAAGTTGCAAGGTAAACCCATGGGACTTATTGGGGTATACAAGGCCAATGCAGAGAAAAGGGCCCTGATGGAGAGTACAGCAGATCAGCTTGTAGCTCTGACGGCAGCTGTAAGGCCAAATACAAAACTAATGTGAGAGTTATAAGGAATTTTTGTCAAAAGGAAAAGTATCTCCTTATCCCTCAAGTGAGGCAGGTAAACCTATAGTTATATTTATACAGGAGCCACCCATACTCTTTTGCTGGGGAAAGGCATAACATTTCCACCAGAGAGCACACAGAATGCTAAAGTTTTAGTAAATGTTATTAGCGGGGTGTATATACCCGTACCTTTGTATCGGATGCACCGAGAGTGTGACCTAATGTCTGGAACAGTAACCATAGGAATTGTCCAGAGTTTGCCAGTAGACAGAGTTGACCTACTCCTGGGGAATGATTTGGTTGGAGCGAAAGTAGTAGCATCTCCAATTGTCATGGAAAAACCAAGTGAAGTTAAAGAGACAGAACAGTTACAGGCAAACGTTCCAGGAATTTTTCCTTCATGTGTAGTAACCTGAGCAATGGCTAAACAAGTTCCATTGTTGGCGGTAAAATTGGCACCACAGACAGATAGCTGAATATCTGAAACTTTCTTTGGGGGGTTTGGATAATTCCAAGGAAATGTTTAATAAGCCTTCTCTGATCAGGGCTCAGCAAGCAGATGCAGAGTTAAATAAAGTGGCATAATCAGCTCTAATTGAAGCTGAGGCAAAAGGAGTTCCAGAAGGCTATTATATTAAAGATGGGATTCTGATGAGGAAGTGGAGACCTCCTCACAGACCTGTGGATGAAGAATGAACAGTTGTTCATCAGATAGTGGTACCGCCAAGGTATCACCAGGAACTATTAAGGTTCGCGCATGAAATTCCTATAGGGGGACATGTGGGGATCGGGAAGACCAAATCACGTATAAGTCAACATTTCTACAGGCCAGGTCTTTCCAAGGACGTGCTGCAGTTTTGTAAAACATGGCATATGTGGCATATTGTGGGAAAACCGCAACCTGCCATAAAACCAGCACCTCTAATTCCCATACCAGTTATTGGGGAACCATTTAATAGGGTGTTGGTTGACTCTGTAGGACCTTAACAGAAAACGAATGCAGGACACCAATAGATATGCACTATCATGGATATGGCTACTTGGTTCCCAGAGGCCATTCCCTTGAGAATAATTTCTGCTAAGGTAGTGGTAGAGAAATTAACCCAGTTCTTCACTAGATATGGATTACCGATTGAGATTCAGTTGGATCAAGGTTCCAATTTTATGTCTAAAATTTGTCAAGAAGTTATGAGTAATTTGGGTATAACACAGTCAAAGTCTTCAGCATACCATCCACCAACACAGGAAGCTTTAGAAAGATACCATCAGACCCTCAAAACGATGATTAGGGGATACTGTCATAAATATCCCATGATTGGGATAAAGGGCTAGAATTTCTTTTGTTTGCCACTAGGGATTCACATAATGAGTCTACCAGTTTTAGTCCTTTTGAATTAGTTTATGGACATGAGAAAAGAGGTCCTCTAAAACTAATTAAAGAAAGGTTTTCAGAACAGAGGGATGAATCGTCTGTACTAGATTATGTATCCGTCTTCCAGGAATGGCTCACGAGGGTCTGCAAAGTGGCTCGGGGACACCTTAAAGCTTCCCAAACAACTATGAAGAAACGGGCAGACAAGCATGCTAAGACCTGAACATTTCAACCAGGGGAAGAGGTGTCAGTATTACTACCTTTACAAGGTGAACGTTGAAAGCATGGTTCAGTGGTCCATATAAAGCGGTCAAGAGAATTGATAAGGTAAATTATTTGATTGATACCCAAGATCGCTGGAAAAAGAATCGACTGTGTCATATCAATATGTCAAAACAGTGTTATCGCCGGGAAGAGGACAAGCAAGCACAGATATGTCAGGTAGTAGGGACATTGAAGAATGAAAGAGATAGTGAGGATGAGGCAGAAGGAGGCCTAGACAATTCTCAAATTGAACTTCCTACTATCCGGTTAGCTAATACTGAATTGCTGGGGAGATTGGACACTATGCTTTCATATTTAGATGCAAAACAACGAGAAGACCTAACAAGGCTACTCACAGCATTTAAAGGAGTCTGTAGTCAGGATGTACAACCTTAGCCACACATGATGTGTATGTTGGGGAATCCGTTCCTATAAAACACTTACCGCTTAAGTCCAGAGAAACAGGCCAAGGTAAAAGCATAAATCCAATACATGCTGGAAAAGCACCTAATAGAACCCAGTCAAAGCAGCTGGAATAAAACCAAAAAAGTGCTGGAAATACTCAGCAGTCTGGCAACATCTGTGGAGAGAGAAGCAAAGTTGACGTTTCAGGTCAGTGACCTTTCTTTCTGATGAAAGGTCACTGACCTGAAACATTAACTTTGCTTCTCTCTCCACAGATACTGTCAGACTTGCTGAGTATTTCCAGCACTTTTTTGGTTTTATTTCAGATTTCCAGCATCTGCAGTAATTTGCTTTTATCAAAGCAGCTGGAGTTTACCAATAGTATTGATGCCTAAAGCTGATGGTTCAACTAGACTTTGCATAGACTACAGAAAAGTTAATGCAGTAACAAAGGCAGACTCCTACCCAATCCCTCGTTTGGAAGACAGTATTGACCGAATGGGCAGTGCCTTGTTTCTTACAAAAATAGATTTGTAAAAGGGATAATACCCCAAGCTAAAGAAATATCAGCTTTTGTCACACTGGATGGTCTTTTCCAGTGCCAAGTGATGCCATTTGGGCGAAAAAAAATGCCCCAGCAACTTTCAGAGACTAATCATAGAATCACAGAATGGTAACAGCACAGAAAGAGGCCATTCAGTCCATCGTGTCTGTGCCAGCTCTCTGAAGGAGCTTGAACCAATTGGTAGCCAGTGTCCCTAACTGTGTAGTTTACCTTGATGATGTGTTGTTATACAGTGACATTTGGAAGGACCACTTGAAACAACTAGAAGCTCTGTTTAAAAAATTACAATTAGCTGATTTAGTAATAAACCTTGCCGAAAATGAATTTGCAAAAGTAAGAGTGACCTACCTCAGGCATATAGTAGGGCAAGGACAAGTGTTGCCAAGAACAGCAAAAGTACAAGCATTGGTGGAATTCCCTACCCCGAAGACTAAGTGAGAAATCATGAGGTTTTTGGGGATGTGTGGCTTCTACCGAATGTTTGTACCAAACGTCAGCACTGTAGCTGCTCCACTAACAGATTTGCTACAGGAAAAGAAAACCAAGGTAGTGTGGTCAGGGGAGTACCAGGCATCTTCTGAGAAGCTGAAAGCCATTTTGACTAATGAACCAGTGTTGGCTGCTCCAAATTTCACTAAGCCCTTCAAGATAGCAATTGCTGTTAGTGACCTGTGGGTCTGTGCAGTCCTGTTTTTCAAGATGATGAATTGGGCATAGAAAGGCCAGTGGGATACTTTTCAAAGAAATGAAATTGACACCAAAAAAGATATTCAACAGTAGAAAAATAAAGGTCCATTATTGGCTCTTAAACATTTTGAGGTCTATGTCCGCCATGACAACAGAGAGACACTGGTATATACTGATCATAACCCCCTAACCTTTGTGGAAAAATTTTAAATGCAGAATGCCAGAATATTCCAATGGAGTTTACTATTACAGCCCTGTCACTTAAAGATTATCCACTTTTTGAACAAAAAGTATGTTATTGCAGATGCTTTATCATGGATCTAACTTTGTTTGGAGTTATATGATTGCAAAGATGGTACAAAGCAAAATTGTATTAACTGCAGGTAAAGAATGAATGGGGATGAGTGTAAAAATGTGTTTTAAGATATTTTCATCTTCTGTTTTTTACACTTTGTAATGAAACGCATTTAAAAATGGCATTTCATTTCTCCAAGGTTGGAGGTGTTACGAGATTGCTTCTATTTCTTTTGTAAAGCATGTTAAGGACTTAGATTTGAATTATGGGCACTGATTCATCTGGAATCTTGAAGAGATTCCTGAACTTTGTGTTTTTTAAAAAAAAAGTGACCAGAAGATTCCTGGATTTGACTAGCCAACAAGTCTTACTGGAAAGCACCTGACTGTGGATGATCACCCAACAGGGTTGTTTTTGACTTGGGGAGATGTTTACAAAGAAGTGACAGGCCAAGATTTATAGATGTCAGGAGGCTTGACTTCTGAAGGGTTTTAATTTCAGTTTGAACTGTTACAACAGTCAGTTGCTTCTTGCCTGCCAGAAGAACAGCTCAGCTCTCTCTCTTGAAAACAAATGCTGCATCCAGTGTCAGATTCCTATTTACATTCGATATGCAAAAAGTAAATGTTTGGCTAAGACAAATGTGGGTCCATTACAGGAGTCAGGACAATTTATAATGGGGAATAGAGAAATGGCAGAGAAGCTAAATGATTACTTTGTGTCTCTCTTCACTGAGGAAGATGCAAAAAATTATCCAGAATTAGGGATCCAAAGGACTAGGGAAAATAAAAAATTGAAGGAAATTATTATTGGAGAAATTAATGGGGCTGAAGGTTGATAAGTCCCCGGGACCTGATATTCTACATCCCAGAGTGTTGAAAGAGGCAGCTACGGAGATAGTGGATCGATTGGTGATTATCTTCCAAAATTCTATAGATTCTGGAATGGTTCCTGCAGATTGGAAGGTAGAAAATGTAACCCCACTATTTAGGAAGGGAGGGAGACAGAAAACAGGGAAATACAGACCTGTTAGCCTTACATCAGTAGTAGGGAAAATGCTAGAATCTATTCTAAAGGATGTGATAAATGGACAGTTGGATAATAATGATCTGATTGGGCATAGTCAACATAGATTTATGATGGGAAATCATGTTTGATGAACCTGTTGGAGTTTTTTGAGGATGTTACTAACAGAATTGATAAAGGGGAATTGGTAGATGTAGTATACTTGGATTTTAAGAAAGCTTTTGATAAAGTCCCCCACAGGAGGTTGGCTGGCAAAATTAAAGCACATAGGATAGAAGGTAATGTACTGGCATGGATTAAGGATTGGTTAACAGGCGGAAAACAGAGAGTAGAAATAAACAAGTCATTCTCATGTTGGCAGGCTGTGACTAGTGGGGTACCATAAGGATCATTACTTGGTCCACAGCTGTTCACAATATATATCAATGATTTGGATGTGGGGACCAAATGTATATTTCCAAGTTCACGGATGACACAAAATTAGATGGGAATGTGTGTTGTGAGGAAGATGCAAAGCTGCTTCAAGGGGATTTGGATAGACTTAGTGGGCAAGAACGTGGCAGATGGAATATAATGTGGAAACATGTGAGGTTATCCACTTTGGTAGTAGGAACAGATGTGCAGAGTATTTCTTAAATGGTAAGAGATTAGAAAGTGTAGATGTACAAAGGGACCTGGGTGTCCTTTTCAATAAGTCATTGAAACCTAGCATGCAGATGTAGCAAGCAATTAGGAAGGCAAATGGTATGTTAGCCTTTATCGCAAGAGGATTTGAGTACAGGAGTAGTGAAGTCTTGCTTCAATTGTATAGAATCTTGGTTAGACCACACCTGGAGTACTGTGTGCAGTTTTGGTCCCCTTACCTTAGGAAGGATATTATTGCTATAGAGGGAGTGCAACGAAGGTTCATCAGAATTGTTCCCACGATGGTGGGACTGTCCCATGAAGAGACATTGGGGAAACTGGGTCTAGAGGTGATCTCATTGAAACCTACAAAATACTTAAAGGGATAGAATGGGCAGACGCAGATCAAATGTTTTTCCTGGTTGGGGAGTCTAGAACCAGGGGACGCTATTTCAAAATAAGAGGGAAGCCACTTAGGACTAAGATGAGGAGAAATTTCTTTACTCAGAGGGTTGTGAATCTTTGGCGTTCACTCCCCCAGAGGGCTGTGGAAGCTCAGTCAATGAGTATGTTTAAAGCAGAGATTGACAGATTTCTAAATACCAATGACATAAAGGGATATGGGGATAGTGTGGGAAAAAAGCATTGAAGTGGATAATCAGCCATGATGGTATTGAATGGTGGAGCAGGCTCAATGGGCTGAATAGCCTACTCCGATATCTTATGTTCCTATTTTCTCCTGTATTTGAAGAAATCCTGCACGTTTAAAGAAACCTTGCATATTGAATGTGTGGGAACTGAAACATTGTTGCTGCAATCCTGCTGTAAGACCTACTTGGAGCCTCTGTAGCTGCATCTCTTGGAAAGCCTACTCAAACTAATCTTCAACATTGTCTGGAAGGAACTATTCTAGGAAGATCCTAGTGATAGCCACCTATACACATTTGGGGCGCCATACCAAAACAAAGGACAGCTTTCCATATCATTCTTTTGTCTTCAAGTATGATCATGTACTCAGCCCAAGTGGGGTTTTTTCTGACTTTAAACAAAAAATCCCTTTTATTTTTTCCCAGTTGACCAGTGTGTGTGTGGCTAAGATAATTAAGGGGCTTTACTATTTCAATTTGTGTGTATATTATAGTTCATTATTGGTTAAAACTTGGCTTACAATGAACTGATTTTTTTTGTTTATTATTTGTTTTATTCTGGGGAAAAATAGAGTATATGGTTGACTGTATCGGTAAGTGGGAAAATTTAAACATATATTGTGGTCTGTGAAGAAGTGGGACTAGAATAAACAGTGCACTCCTCCCACCTTGGTAGTAATGCAATTTCTTTAAAACAAATGAAATGTCTATCAGCGGCAATATCCAACAGAGGCAAGACATGAGGAGAGTTTAAAATAAGGGTGTGTGCGTGTATGGGTGCATCACTTTTCACAAAGCCTCTTGCGGTTAATCAGAGAACAACATCCTTGGATGGAATCTATCATGAGAATAGGTAATTAACTCATGAGCATTTACAATAGTGCTGAATAGACGGGTAGTCCACAGCATATATTGGCATTACAAAAATAACACTAGTACAGGATTTCAATTTTAAAAATCTCCCCGCCTCATATGTGGAAATGGGGGATCCTTCCCTTAAAAAACAGAATTGATATTTTTGATTTGGAGCAACATTGCATAATTACACATAACAGTCTGGAAATATTGGAACATCTGCTTGGATCAAATAATGTTTAAAGCGGCCCAAAGGAGAGACTCCACGATGTTCAATTATTTCAGAAATTATAATATTTTGTATTAAATTATATTGTACTGCGACTAATTCTTGAAATGCAATAGAACATTTCTATTACTTTTCCGACAATTATTTTGTTTACATTGTTTGTGTGGGTAGCTGACAGAATGCCTCGTTCAAAAGTTTCCACTGAAGATGCTTAACACATTTGGATTCCATTATGCTGTCTTGTTTTTAACACAAGCATTGGCCCATTTATTTTAAACAGATGTTCTTTGTTAAAACAGCAGACAAAGAAAATTCATACAAATTAGCTGAGCAACTGTGCCCTAATATCAACAATAATTTCTAGGATCAATTCAGAAAAGTGATGATGAATGAGGTACACCATTCAAAAATTAAAAATACGAGTTTATCAATGATCAGGCTTATCTCTGCAAGAACTACTTAGGTGTTAAAATCATGTCAGGGGAAGAAGGCACAGAACTGGTTAGGACACTGCACTTTCACATCTAGGATCTGGGCTCAAATCTATCCCAGACTGATGGGATGGAGGTTCTCCCTTCTAAACTGTAAAGATATTACATCAAATAGGTTTGGGCAGTCTCAAGCCAGTTCCTAGTAAGTGCAGCTATGTAGCAGAAATTATTTGTAAGAAATTTTGGGGTTGAAATTCGTTTTATGCAGGTACAAAATTACCAGTATAAATCGGCCACGTTTGCATGTCACCAGAAATTCAGTTCGGGCATACACCTGACAGCCTCCGCATTTTGTACGACCGCCCAAGAGGAGTTTCTCCCCAATGACAAGTAGGCTGTTTGCCCAAATGAAACTCATTAATTGGAATTATCCACAACATTAACCTATTAGAGAAGAACTCAAAATGGTATAAATGTGCATGCTATTTTGAAATGACATACAGATAATAGGTACATTTTGCTACACCGTGCAACATCATAGATCCCCCCCTCACCCACAAGGAGGCCACTAGGTTTTACTGGGCAGCCTCCCCAGGTGGCAAAGTGCCTGGCCAGCAGCAGTGGGAGGAGGCCCTTAAGTGGCAATTAATTTGTCATTTAAGGGCCTCAATTGGCCTGGAGTGGACAGCCATTTGTCACCTCCCCCGCTGATGGTAAAATGGCAGTTTACCAATGTGGTATGCTTTATTAACTGCTCTCTCAACTTGTCCTGCCACCTTTAATGATTTATGCACATGTACACCCAGGTCCCTTTGCTCCTGCACTCGCTTTAGAATTGTATCTTCTGTTTTATGTTGTTGCTCCACGTTCTACCACAATGAATCACTTCACACATCTGCCAGTTTTCACCCATTCCACCAACCTGTCTCTATCCTTTTGAAGAGCTACACTATCCTCCTCACAGTTCACAATACTTCCAAGTTTTGTATTGTCTGCAAATTTTGAAATTGTGCCCTGTGGGAAGAGCAGGGGTCCTTACACAAATCCCTCAGGAACTCCACTACAAACCTGCTTCCAGTCTGAAAAATAACCATTAATTACCATTCCTTCTTGCCTGTCATTCAGCCAATTTTGTATCCATGTTGCTACTGTCCCTTTTACTCCATGAGCTATAACTTTGCTCACAAGTCTGTTGTGTAACACTTTATTAAATACCTCTTGGAAGTAAATATATGCCACATCAACAGTATTACTCTCATCAAAAAACTAAAGCAAGTTAAACACGATTTGCTGTTAACAAATCTATGCTGACTTTCCTTAATTAACCCTGAATTTGTCCAAGTGACCATTAATTTTATCCTAAATTATCATTTCTAGAAGCTTCCCCACCGAAATTAAACTGACTGGCTTTATCTTTACACCCTTTTTGAACAAGGGTGTAATATTTGCACATTTCCAGTCCTCTGGCACTACCAGAGTATAAGGAAGATTGGAAAATTATGGCCAGTGCCTCTGCAATTTCCACTCTCATTTCCCTCAGTATCCTTGGCTTTATCTCATCTGGTCCTGGTGCCGTATCAACTTTGGACAGCCTATCCAATACCTCCTCATCAATTTTAAACCCTTCAAGTGTCTGAATGACCTCCTTTTTCACCATTACCAAGGAAGAGGCTATGCAGGTCAAGATAGATGCAAAGTATTCATTTAATACCTCAGCCATACCCCTCTATATGCAAGCCCTCTTTTTGGTCCCTAAATCAGCCCCACTCCTCTTTTTACCACCCTTTCACTATTTATATGCTTATAGAATTATAGCTAACAGAAAAAGACAGACTTGTATTTATACAACACCTTCGACGACCACATGATTTCCCAAAGCACTTTACAATCAATTAAGTACTTTTGAAGGGCAGTCACTGATGTAATTTAGGAAATACAGCAGCCAATTTGCACACAGAAAGCTCTCACAAACGGTTTTGTGATAACCAAATAATGTTTTTGTGATGCTGCTTGTGGGATATATATTGGCCAGGACACTGGGGATAATTCCTGATTCTCTATTGAAATAGTGCCAGGGATTCTCTGCACCCAACTGAAGGCAGGAAGGATTCAGTTTAATAGATGGAATTTTACACCATGGCAGAAGCCTCACCCACCAGTTTAAAAGTCAGGGGTGAGCTCACCTCTGCTGGGCCTGGAAGCCACGCTACTGTTTTGCATGGTCCAGGCCCTTAATTGGCCTTGGTCAGGACTTCCGTCCCTCTGACGCATGTCTGGTCTCCAAGAGCTGCTGGCCAGAGTGCCAACAGCTCTTCAATCCCAGCAGCACCGCCTGGAATGGTGGCTACTGCTGGGACTGTACCCAGCCTGAAGAGCAAGAAGGATGCCAGCTTCAAAAAAGGTGAGTAGGGTTTCAGGCATTGCCAAAAACAATCGGCTAGGCCCCAACACGGTGTGGTGGGGATGGGGGGAAAGAGGGAGGTTCAATCGAGAGGGTGGAGGTGCTCCAGCAGGGGCAACGTGTGCTGCTTGAGGGGCCCCCTGTAGGGCACAGGGTGCACCAATCAGGAGGACCCACCCCACCCACTCCCCGAGCCCACAAGGAGGCCACCAGGTTTTACTGGGTGGCGTCCCCAGGTGGAAAAGTGCCCAGCCAGCAGCAGTGGGAGAAGGCCCTTAAGTGGCAATTAATTGGTCATTTAAGGGCCTCAATTGGCCTGGAGTGGGCAGGCCATTTGCCACCTCCCCCACTGATGGTAAAATGCCCCCCACCCCAACGCCTCCAACCTGCTTATAGGGGGTGGGTTGTAAAATTCTGGCCAGTGTCTCATCCAAAAGGCAGCACCTCAAAGTGCAGCACTCCCTCAGTACTGCACGGATACATCAGCCTTGATTTTTATGCTTAAGACCTGGAATGGGACTTGACCCACAACCTTCCCACTCAGAGGAGAGTGTGTTATCAACTGAGCCACAGCTGACAGATTGTATCATATAGGTAGCTTCGCAGCTTTTCTTGTCAGCTTATCTAACTGTGGCATATGGAATACAGTAACTTACCAGTTAACACACGTTTATATATTATACTGCAATTGCAGAATGATTTGGCCCCTGAACAGGGGAATTCTTCTCGTCTCCCACCCAATAGCCAGCATTCAACCAATATACCAAAACAGATTAGCTGAGGTTTTATAGCATTGCTGTTTGTGGGACCCTGATGTGCACAAATTGGCTGCCGCTTTTGCTTATGCAACAAGTGACTATACCTAATTAGTTGTGAAGTAGTTGGGATCTTCTGAGAATGTGAAAGATGCTTTATAAATGCAAATTCTTCCTTCTTTCATAAAATACAGGTTATATTGTTAAATATGGTTACCTCAAAAAAAATGCAAAGCCATAAATAATTCAACAACGGAGGTTTACTAAACAGGCTGGGCAGAATTATCCCATATTACTAGAGATTTCACAAAGAAAAAAAAAAATGGAAATTTTATTTAGAATAGTTTCATAACAGCAAATAAAAACAAATATGTGCAAATAATACAATTGCTCACTACCAAAATAGTACATGTAACACAATTGAAAATGACATAAAACATTAGTATCCCTTTTTCTATAAAGTTTTTGTTACAAAAAGTGCAAGTACTAAAAGAATGCTCATAACTAAACATTAATACTGAATTAGCGATGCATAGTGCACCATTCAGCAGAGCCAAAATTGACACTTTTAAATTTGTCTCTGAAATGCTGGGAAAAAAAATCAATTGGCTTTTAGGACATACCAAGCTTGAGAATGTTACAAGATGTTCTTGCCCACTCATCCTTCTTTACCATAGTAAGAGTGGAAACATTAAATTTCTTCCACAAACTCTGATGTTCCAATGCATTGCACTGTGCATCCAAAGATGACTCAGAGTCACAATTAGCTTTCCATATTGTTAGTGTGTAGACATATTAATGAGCTGAGTGTTAAAAGGACTGTTCACATCTGCACCTATATTGTAGTCACATCACAAGAAAACAATTTGAAAATACTAGTTTGTTTCCGGCATTATATAACATCCAGTTCTCATATACATTTGCTGCACTAACAGATAGTATTGATGACATCTGGAACTATTCTGGTTATTTATAAATTAGTATGCTTTGTGTTAAACAATTAACTAATCTTTATAATGTTGGTACACATGAAAGCAAAATGATTAGTTCCAAGAAAACAGAACTAATTAGCCCCAAAGATTAAAAACAGTTTCACAGGAGTACAGATTGTGTGCCTTTATGTCCCTTTTTAAATGAGAAAAAAAATTATACCTTTGGCAAGAGAGAAGCCAATATCTAAGTAAGGTTAGACAGGCGACTGAAAACAACAAAAATGGGGACAAAGGCTTCCAATAAGAGACAAGGCACGAGCAATTAACTTAATGGTATGCTGCATGGCACCAGTCATAACCCAAGTATGAAGGGGAAAACAAAGTGACACTTTGGAAGATATCCATTAGTTTTGAGTAGAGTCTACTGTTTTCTCAGTTTCTTGTTGATTTTCTTTATTAAAAAAAAGTCACATAGCTGCTTAGCAAATTATGCTACCATGTCTGAGATATGCAACCTGGCATTAGCATTTTAGAGCTAATGGATCGCTGTATCTTGATGAGGCCCTGCAATTTTGAATTAAATAGATATAAAAAAAAAACAAAATTCAAATAGTGTAACATTTGCTTATGAACATGAATGGTTGGGTCCTGAAATGGATGACAAATTTCATGTCGGACCAATCAGATATCCTCACACTGTACTGAAGTTAAGAAAATGAATTAAAGAATTGCAGATATTTCAGTCCTATTTCACAAAACTAAAAAAATTTTCATCGGAGAAATATTTAACAATTGTGAAAATATACTACCATCCGTAAAACTGTATTTCAAATTATGTTCATACGATCAAGAGGTCTACTTGACGGTTCCGCACTGCAATCATCCCAACAGGTACATATCTGAATTTTATAGTGCCCGCATCAGGGTATTCTCAAGCTACTTAAAAAGATGAGTTGATTTTTAAAAAATTGTAACGCTTTAAAATTTCTGCCAATAGGCAGATAAATTCCTATAATTTTGCAAACTATGCAACCTTGGTTGTTGAATACATGGTCCCATTAGACCTTGTAGGTAAGAAACATGGTTTCTTCCAAATTTGGTGCCCCAAACAAGTAGCTCTGTTACTGTAATGCACTATATGGCTGTTAACAATTTTATAGATATGAAACATGTATAGAATTATGGAATGTAATTGACAATAGGGTAGAGATGGGATGAGAACATTATGAAATATTTTCAATATGTAGCATAGCTTTGTTTTTGAAATGCTAATTAACAATTTAACCAGCAATAAACAAGGAGGGGAAGAGGAAGGGGGAATCTTATTTTCGTACTAACTGTTCATCACATCAAATAGTTTGAAATAACTTCACTTTTACCTACTGTGTCAGTTTAGTTTAAATATTGGTGCATTAAAGTGCTTTAACTTGCATGTAACGAATCAGGATTGATGTAAAGTTGATTCTCAAGGCTCAAATTGATAATGTATTGCCTATTAAGACCCAAATGTGCAAAATTAACCTTCATAGTCCTATGACTTCACACAGTATGTATTACTCAATACCTTCCATTTTATGAGGTGCACTACCTAGAAGAACTACACTGAACCAAACTCGGCCATCCATGTTGCATACTTTTCAAGATCCGAAGCAGAAACCGATTTGGAGATTTTCTTTAGAGACAGCTCGAAGTCCTCCATGGTTACAGGCATTTGCAACTCCTCTTTGGACAAGGCTTTGATTTCTTCTGGAGACAAGCCTTGAATTCGACGTCGCATTGCCATCATGGAAGCATCTCTAAAAGCAGTTAAAACAGTAGTTACAGAAGTAAATTTATTTTTAAAGTCCCAGCTTCCAGGCAATCATATTCTTCCTTCACCCCACTATCACTCTTTTCATCAACTAGGATATATGTTTAGATATTGACCTTTTATCAGTCAGTCAATGGACGCAATCCATTATTTTCCTTAAGCCTATGAGGCACAGCAATCTGTGAACTAGCTTTTGTCTGATTACGCTCCTGTGAGGTGCCTTAGGACATTTCCCACATTAAAGTGCTATATAAATGCAAGTTATTGTTGCAATTAAATTCAAAGGAAAGAAGTTTGATTGATTGTTGGGATTCAATTTATTTTCTGAATTGAGTACATCACTATTTCTGAAGTTCCTAGGCCACCCTTTGTACCATCATCTTATCTTAGTTTGGCTAAAAATCCTTGCCTGCAAACGTTTGTGATGTCTGCACCAGAATAACCTTCCATCTTCTCAGCAATAACTGTAACGTCAACACCTCGAGCAACATCTACTCCTCGGAGATTTATTTTCAGCAATTCCGCCCTCCCATTCGCTGTTAAGTTAAGAACAGAAAATTACTTTGCTTTTTAAAAACAGCAACAAATTACAAAGCAATTCCAGAACGCAAGTGAAGCAAAAAATACTTTTACATTGTTTATCAATAAAGCTCAGTATTGGCTTCAGATAATAGACTATAAACCTTCACTTATTAATGCACTAACCACCTCCAGGCGCTTACCCATTGTCTCTCGAGACAAGGAGGAAGAAGAAAATAATCACTAACTGGATTGTCTCATCACTGAGAAGAAATGGCTTCATACCTCAAGTAACTAAAAGTATATTGAATATATATCTATTCACAAAAGACACTCCAATTCAAGTGGACCATTAAAAGCATTCAAGGAGCTGTACCTGTAGGCAAAGAAATGTATACCCTTTTTTCCAGTCTCCTCCTTAAAGCTTCATCTATATCCCATGGGAAATTTGTGGCAGCCAATACCATTACCATTCTTGAGGGATCCTCATTATCTGATGCACCCCCTACACCTGTAGTAATAAAAAAAGTCACAATAAGCATCTTAACCATGAGTGTTACGATAACGTTTTTCAACATCCTGCTCATCTAAAAACTAAGCTGGTCACATCCATCAAGTAGTTTAGATTTTTCTTTGGTGACAGAAATAACAAAGTATACACACATATTAGGTCCCTTTTATGTACATCCAGTCTACCTAATCGCAACCTTTTCCACATGATTGTGCTCCAAAATAGTTGATAACTTATCAGTATTTTAAGTTAATAAATGAACCTAGTGTTAATGTAGAGGGATGGGGAAAAGAAAGAAATTGCAAGTCATTGGTTTGACATAGCATGACCAGACCATAAGACAATAAACACCAACGCCAGCTCAATTTACATGTAATGAATCCAACACAAATTCCTCCCCCTGACTTTTAAGATGACCACGATCAGAACCATAGCATTTGGCAGACTTAGCTACTGCAATTTAAGTTTATTTTAAGGCAAGCAGCAGCATAAAATAGGCCTTTAACTAAAAGAATGGAATGTGATAAGCACAAAACTTGCCTAACTTATGCCAGGTCATATCTTTTTTTTCCCCATTAGAACTGTTAACCTAATTCAAAGAGTTAATAAACAGTTTACGAAAAACAATTTGCCTTAAACATTAGCAGTGCAGTTTTTTTTCAGTTGCTTCTAGAGGACAGAGCAGTAGTAAAATTATTGTAAAATGGAGGGAAGAAAATTGAGCATATAGACAAATTTGTATGTCTGGGTGGGACTATTTTAGAAGTTGGGAGACATAGTAATTAAATTAAAAGATAACGTTCAAATATTATGCACAATGAACTTATTGATGCTTTTTACAGATTAGAGGAAACATACCATCCATCTGAATAAGTAGCTCTGACTTAACTCTGCGGCTGGCTTCATGCTCATCAGATGTGCCCCTGCGACTACAGATTGAATCAATTTCATCTATAAAAATAGTTGTTGGAGCATAAAATCGGGCCTGAAGGAAGAACAAAAATCTTAAGTGCACAGAATCTCATAAAATCTTAAGTATTCACTTTAACAGTCTTACAGTCTTACCATCTCACCCAAAGGATGTCATCTCTGGTAATGTAGCACTCTCTCAATACTACATTTGAATGTCAGCCTAACCTACGCCTTCAAGTTCTAGACTGAGGCTTCAACACAATTTTTGCAGAGCCATGAGAACTACCAATTAAACCAAATGATCAAACTTTTATAAGATAGCACCACTTATGTAATTGATTGACCTTTTGAATGTTATTCATTTAAAACTTAAAATATGGTTTTAGTCACACATTTATTCTGACTGACTACAATTCGGTTTTGTTTTCACATTCTGCTCATTGTTTCCAATTTATCGCTTTGAACTGTTTTGTAATGAACACTTTCCAGTAGGAGAATAGTTGGTCAAAGCCATGGACTAGTAGTGCATGTTAGTCGCTTTTTAGCCAGTTGAAATGAAAAAAAACTTTTTGGGGCTGACTTCCTCATTCTGCCCTGAGCACAAAGGAAAACTAGATTTGTGGCTGCATGGAACTGCCTACCCCAAATAAATAGGACAAGCACTCAGAAGCTTGCATCCAAAATCATGGCAAGAGATAATTGGGTGCTACATCAGTTATCCCCATGTACTAACCACAAAAGTTTGGATGTATACTCTCCTCATATTCATGTGCTTGGGACAGGATGGAAAGTATGTGGGATGGTGGGGGGAGGGGGAGGAGAAGAGAACTTAGATATTTGCGCCAAACTCTGTTTTTCCATAATGTGCAAACACTTTTTTTTTTTTTAAAACATTCAATTAAACTTGCTCGTTATTAATATAACTGCAAGGAACCAAATAGATAAAGATTTAAAGCAATTTTACTTACCATTTCAAATAACAAACGAACCAACTTTTCAGACTCTCCTCTGTACTTGGAAGTTAGTGTGGAAGAGGACACATTAAAGAAGGTTGTACCACACTCCGTAGCCACAGCCTTAGCTAGCATTGTTTTACCTGTGCCTGGAGGTCCAACCATTAAGACACCCTAGAATATGTAATGCAGAATACCAACAGAATATTACTCCAAATTCTGTTCAGATGCAAGTACCAAAATTTTCCACCCTCCTCCATTTGACCCACTTAAAACTTATGACATTCCTAACTTTCCCCAGTTATGAAGGGTTATCGTCCTGAAACGTTAACTGTTACTCTCTCCACAGATGTCACCAGACCTGCTGAGTACTTCCAGCATTTTTTGTTTTTAATTAAAATTTCCAGCATCTGCAGTTTTTTGCATTTGTCTGCAAATTCTAGGCTTAGAAAAAAGTTAGAGATAAGAAAAAGCAAGGGCATGGAGGGAATGGAACACAAGAATGAGAATTAAATTTGGGACATAGGTGGATTAGGAGCCAACGTAGGTCAGCAAGTACAGGGGTGATGGCTGAGTGAGTTTAGGGCTGAATTTTACAAGCCTTCCGGTGTTGGGGATCGTGGCGGGGGGGACCCAGATAATTCTTCCGGAAAAGGTCCGCCATGACCCCCAATGCAGAATAGGCCCTGCTGCCTTTTACCGGCAGTGAGGCCTCAGTGCGGCACCCCCCCTGCCAAATCCCCGCAGCTCGGTGGCAGAGCCTTCATTTCAATATGTTAATGAAGGTTAATCCATGCAAATTAACTTAGCTTATCCTGGCGGCTGTCCCACGCTGATATTCCAACCGCTGACCGGAACTTCCGCACCTTCGGAACTCCCGAGGTGTGACGCTGGTGGGGGGTGGGGGGGGGGGGGGAGTGAAATTATCACATTATCAGGGCAGGGTGAGCAGGGAAAACACTTTTTATTGGTTATGGGGATGGTGGGAAAGGGTTGAAGTGCAAATTATATGAGGTTGAGGGGAAGTTTGGGTTGGGGATAAAGTTACTTTTGGTGGCATAAGCCCAAAAGCAAACATTGAGTCAGAAGGTTGTGGTTTCAAGTCCCATTCCAGGACTTGAGCACAAACATCTAGGCTGACACTCCAGTGCAGTACTGAGGGAGTGCTACACTGTTGGAGGTGCCCAATCTTACCGATCAGACATTAAACCGAGGTTCCATCTGCCCTCTCAGGTGGATGTAAAAGATCCCATGGCACTATTTCTAAGATCAGGGGAGTTATCCCAAATATCCTGACCACTATTAATCCCTGAAGCAATATCACAGAAAACTGATTTTCTGTCTGTGGGAGTTTGCGGTCATATTTCCTACGTTACAACAATGACTACACTTCAAAAGTACTTCATTGGCTGTAAAGCGGTTTCGGACATTGAGGTAATGAAAGGCACTTTACAAATGCAAGTCATTTTTTTCTTTTGAATTGCTATCCAGGTTCCTCTAATGGTGAATCCAGAACTCAGGGATATTACCTTAAAATTAAAGCTAACCCATTCGGTAGTAAAGTCAGGAAGCACTTTTCACAAAAGCTACTGGAACTCTCTCCTCCAAAAGGCTGTGGATACTAGGTCAATTGAAATTTTGAACACTGAGATCGATAGAATTTCATTCAGTAAGAGTATCAAGGGATTTAGAACAAAGACAGGTAAAGTGGAGTTGTGGAACGATCAGCCATTATCTAATTTAACGGCTAGAAGGCTTGAACAGCCCATTCCTTTTCCTAGCAATAATCTTTATTAGAAGGCATATGTAACCACTAGAACTGTAAAATTACCTGATAATACTGCCAAAGAATTTGCCAGTTAAAAAAATTTATTTTCAGAAATAGAGGAAAACATGATTATATACATGATTATAATTTGGAAAATATGAACCTTTCAACTCAAACCACACATGCCCACTAACCTGTAAAAGAAATAAATATTTATTTAAAAAGAATAATTACAGTAACTTTTGTGGTAATTCTTAACCCAGAAGGGGGGTCATCCAATCACATTATTATTTTGGTGACAATCAAAGGAAGCACAGAACTTGCTTTGTATATAAATGTAAATCAACAGACTTGGGACAGCAAGGTTATGTACAGTTGGACATAAACAATCAGCAATGTTTTGTGTCTGACTGGTATTGGGCTCAAATTGCAGTGAGAATTCTCCCTCTTCTCGCAAATGGCAAGTTGATCTCAGGTTGGTTGCCACAAGAGTAGAGGAAGGAAACTGTTAAGAGTTACAAGGCAGTAGCACAATACTGGGATTTTTTATTTTTAATTCATTTCATGGGATGTGGGCATCACTGGCAAGGCCAGCATTTGTTTGCATCCCTAATTGCCCTTAAGAAAGCGGTGATGAGCTGCTTCTTGAACTGCTGCAGCCCATCTGTTGCAGGTACACCCACAGTGCTGTTCAGGAGTTCCAGGATTTTGATCCAGCAACAGTGAAGATATGGTGATATATTTCTAAGTCAGGATGCTGTGCAGCTTGGAGGGAAAATTGTAGATGGTGGTGTCCCCATGCGTCTGCTGCCCTTGTCCTTCGAGGTGGAACAGGTTGTGGGTTTGGAAGGTGCTGTTGAAGAAGGCGTGATGAGTTTCTGGAGTGCATCTTGTAGATGGTGCACCCTGCTGCCACTGCGCATCAGTGGTGCAGTGAATGTTGAAGGTTGTGGATGGGGTGCCAATTAAGCAGGCTGCTTTGTCCTGGATGGTGTCGAGCTTCTTGAGTGTTGTTGGAGCTGCACTCATCCAGGCAAGTGGAGAGTATTCCATCACACTCCTGACTTGTGCCTCGTAGATGGTGGACAGGCTTTGGGGAGTCAGGAGGTGGGTTACTCACTGCAGAATTCCCAGCCTCTGATCTGCTCTTAGCCCAGTTTCTGGTCAATGGTAGCCTCCAGGATGTTGATAGTGGGGGATTCAGCAATGGTAATGCTATTGAATGTCATGGGGAGATGGTTAGATTCTCTCTTATTTGAGATTGTCATGTCTGGCACTTGTTTTACTTGCCACTTATCAACTCAAGCCTGAATGTTGTCCAGGTTTTGCTGCATAGGGACATGGACTGCTTCAGTATCTGAGGAGTTGCAAATGGTACTTAACACTGTGCAGTCATCAGCGAGCATCCCCACTTCTGACCTTATGATGGAGGGTAGGTCATGGACGAAGCAGCTGAAGATGGTTGGGCCTCAGACACTAACCTGAGGAGCTCCTGCAGCTATGTCCTGGGGTTGAGATGATTGGCCTCCAACAACCACAACCATCTTCCTTTGTGCTAGTTATGACTCCAACCAGTGGGGAGTTTGCCCCCTGATTCCTTTTGACTTCAATTTGGTTAGGGCTCCTTGATAGCACACTTGATCAAATGCTGTCTTGATTTAAAATGACATCCTGATTTAATTTGGAAGGTTAACTATTCTTACATTCCCATTAATCTACATTTAAAACATAAAAGTATAAACAACATGGAAAGGCAACATAATGTAAATGATACTATTATGAGGACTGGTGCAAGAACAGAGGGAATGGGGGAGTGCATGTTGAAGGTGGCAGGGCAAGTTAATTAGGCAGTTAAGAAAGCATATGGGATACTTGGCTTAGCAAATAGGAGCATTAATGCAAAAACAAGGAATTCATGCTAAACCTTCAAAAATCTCTGGTTAGGCCTCAACTGGAACATTGTGTACATTTCTGGGCACCATACTTTAGGAAGAATGTCAAGACCCTGGAGAGGGTAGACAGCAGGTTTACCAGGCTGATATCAGGATGAAGGACATCAGTTATATGGAGAGACTGAGAAGCTGAGATTGTTCTCCTTTGAGCAGAGAAGGTTAAGGGAAGACCAAATAGAGGTATTCAAAATTATGAGGGGTTTTGATAGTTTCTCCCTACTTGCTCTATTTCCCCTGGCAAGTTTTATTTGTTCATGGGATGTGGGCATTGCTGGTTAAGCCAGCATTTATTGCCCAGTGGGTCAGTAACCAGAGATCATATATTCAAGATAATTGTCAAAAGAACAAGAGGGAAATGCAGAGAAATTTCTTCACATAGGGTTGTTGAGATCTGGAATGCACTGCCTGAAAAGGTGGTGGAATCAGATTTCATAGGAACTTTTAAAAGGCAATTCAACATGTTCCTGAAGAGGACTAATTTGTAGGGTTATGGGGAAAAAGTTGGAGTGTAGGACTAAACTGTACAGCTCTTTCAAAGAGCCAGCACAGCTGTAACAGGCCAAATGGCCTCCTGTGCTGAAAGATCCTAAAAAGATCTCAAAATAAAACTAATTCCTACCTTCCAGGGTCGCCTTATTCCCTTGAAGAAGTCAGGCATCCACATGGGTAGCACTACAGCTTCTCTCAGAAGTCTCTTGGCATCTTCTAAATCAGCTATATCATCCCTGAACAGAAAATGAACATGCTAAGTTTTGCAACCATGACCAAAACCTGAGTATTTTCAAAACCCCAGTATAGAAACATATTAATACCAATGGACATTGGGATTCCTGGAAATAATATCTCTCTCCAGAACATCAACTAAGTCCTTATCATAACCAGTTCCATCAAATCTTTTGCCATCTGCATCTCCTGCTGCTTCCTGCAGATTTCTTCTGCCCTGTAATCAAGTTGACAAGAGATCATTAATACTTTATGATTGCCATCTATCAGTACACATATAAAAACACCAAGTAGATTTTCAAAGTTCATATTAGAAGACAGATACTGTTCCATTTTAGTCCCACCTTCTGACACTCAAATGGTGAGTAGGAAAACACAAAAGTTGAGTAACCCAGCCCTTGGCCACTTAGATTGCCAGAACACTAGAAAATCATTTATCTTTCCTTTAAACTGAGGAATGGAATATTAATGACCATTGTAATTTAAAAAAGAGAATATGAAATTGTTAAATTACATTTTAATATAGTATGATCAGACAAAGTCAACATGGTTTTACAAAAGGGAAATAGTGTTTGACAAATTTATTAAGAGTATTTTGAGGATGTAACTAGTACGGTAGATAAAGGGGAACCAGTAGATGCAGTATACTTGGATTTCCAAAAAGACATTCGGTAAGGTGCCACACAAAAGGTATTATGCAAGATAAGGGCTCATGGAGTTGGGGGTAATATATCAGCATGGCTAGAAGATTGGTTAACGGACAGGAAGTGAAGAGTAGAGATAAATGAGGCATCAAGTTGGCAGTGGAGTGTCGCAAGGATCAGTGCTGGGGCCTCAGCTATTTACAATCTATATTAATGCCTTAGACAAAGAGACAGAGAGTAAGTTTGCTGACAATACAAAGCTAGGTGGGAATGTAAGCTTTGAGGAGGATACAAAGCTAGTTGGGAATGTAAGCTTTGAGGAGGACACAAAGAGGTTGCAAAGAGATACAGACAGGTTAAGTGAGTGGAAGACAAGGTAGCAGTTGGAGTATAATGTGGGGAAGTGTGAGGTTATTCACTTTGGTCATAAGAATAGAAGAGCAGAATATTTCTTAAAAAGGTGTGAAACTTGTAAATGTTGATGTCCAGAGGGACTTGGGTGTACTCGTACAAGGAACACAATGTTAGCATGCAGGTACAACATCCAATTCGGAAGGCAAGTGGCATGTTAGTCTTTATTGCAAGGGAATTGGAGTGCAAGAATAAAGAAGTCTTGGTACAATTGTACAGGGCTTTGGCAAGACCACACCTGGAAACCTGTGTGAAATTTTGGTCTCCATATTTAAAGGAAGGATATGCTTGCCTTGGAGGCAGTACAGCGAAGGTTCACTAGATTAGTCCCTGGGATGAGAGGGTTGTTCTATGGATAAGAGGTTGAGTAAATTGGGTCTATATTCTCTGGAGTTTAGAAGAGTGAGAGGTTATCTCATTGAGACACAGAAGATTCTGAAGGGGCTTGACAGGGTAGACACTGAGAGGTTGTTATCCCAGGCTGGGGAATCTAGAAAACAGCAGCACTGTGTCAGGATAAGGGACCAATCATTTGGGATGGACATGAGGAGAAATTATTTCACTCAAAGGGTTGTAAATCTTTGGAATTCTCTACCCTAGAGGGTTGTGGAGTGGGCAGGAAAGTGGAGTTGAAGCCAAAGATCAGCCATGATCATATTGAATGGTGGTGCAGGCTCAACGGGCCGTATGGTCTACTCCTGCTCCTATTTCTTATGTTCTTAAGTTCTTATAGGGCATTTTTAAACATATGGTTCCCACTAATAAAGTAATCAAAAGTCAACAAACCGGATTTATCTTGTGCAAATGACAGCAAAGCTGTCAGCATTTGCTGTCGTTGCACAGGTGAGAGGCCCAGCAACTTCATGCACACTGTAGCACGTAAATCCCGAAGTTGCAGTGCTGCTCTGGAGGTTTCACTTTGGCACTCAGGATTTAAAAAAGGGAAGAAATGGCACTGGCAAGAATTTGGGCTGTCTGCCCACTAGTAAAATATTTTTAGTACAACATTTTAGGGCTGGTGTTTCCAGATGGAAAGAGACTCCAGAGTCACTTCATGAATAATTAAAAAATCCAGGCCAACAAAGACACATTTCAACTTTCAAACTGGCTGCGTGAGAGATCTCAATTTTTAAATGGCTTAAAGTCTTTTTAACATGATTCTGATACAATTTATTTGATTTTTTAAAACTATGTATAAATTTATGATTTTTTAAAAATGACTCATTTGACTTTCAAAACTGTAATTTTATGATGTTTTTTAAAAATGGTTCCGTTCACATTTATTCTTTTGCTTTGATGACTTTTTAGTATGAATCTATACTGCAGCAATTTAGTTTTGACAGATCATGTGGATGTGGCTTCTATTCACTGCACCAATTGTTCTTTCCTTTTCGCCAGCATTAGTAAACGTTGCAGAGCCACACCAAGTCCCAAGTGAAACTTTTGTCCCCACCACCGTGTTAGGTATGTTTGCACTTTGCTTTGAGGCCAGTGACGAGCAGCATCACTTTGCCACTGACCGCAAAATCCGAACCAATATCATTGCTGGACATGAAATTCCGGTGCTGCTAAAGAAGCCAATTTCCAGAAAAAAGCATGTTTATTCTGTTCAGTTTTATTTATTTTTTTTTTTAAACTGTTTCTGTAGCTTCTTTTTACTTTTCAGGCAGAAGATTTCAACAACCATTATTTAAATGCTTCGAAATCAATGCAGTTAAAAAAGCACAGTAAAAAGAATGTTGATTTACCACTGGTCGTTAAAATTTTTGTTCATCTGCTCAGTTATGTGTAATTTTCTTTTCCCAAATTAAAAAAAAACAGCTTTATAGAATTTCAGTCTTGGTTTCCCTAGCACCAATTGGTTCTTCTGGTGCTTTTCTACAATTAGATTTGCCCAAGTCACCTTTATTGACCATTAGTTTGCAGAGAAAACAATAACAATGGAAAGTTCAAAATAAAAAAAGAGTGACTGTGTTTCATCATCACACTGTAAGCTGAAAACTTACATGGACAGATCAGGCAACATGCAGTTTCCATGGGCCTCGCAGTAAAGCCAGGGTTAAATTACAATTCCCGACATGGCAAGTTACCTATTAAGTGCATCATTGAGAAAATAAAAGGGACATGTAAAGGCCTGAAATGGCAGCCACATGCATCCTTACAAGAAATGGAAAGGGAAGAAAGCAAATCTGACGTGAACAGCCACACTCCTCAGATACTGAAGCAGTCCATGCCCATGCAAGATCTGGGCATCATTCAGGCTTGTGCTGACAAGTAGCAAGTAACATTTGTACCACACAAATGCCAGGTAATGACAACGCTAACAAAAAAGTCTAACCATCTCTGCTTGATATTCATTGAGTTGTAGCAGCATACCAGCACAGGAGGCGGCCAATCGGCCTATCAAGTCCATGCAGCTCTCTGTAGAGCAACCCAATCAGTTCAATTCCCGGCTCTATCCCCGAAGCCCTGCAAGTTTATTTCCCTCAAGTGCCCATCCAGTTTCCTTTTGAAATCATTCACCCTTGGAGGTAGCGAGTTACAGGTTATTACCACTCGCTGTGTAAAAAAGTTCTTCCTCACGTCCCTCCGCATCTCTTGGCCAAAACTTCAAATCTGCATTCCCTAGTCCTTGTACCATCAGATAATGGGAATAGCTTTTCTTTGTTTACCCTGTCCAAACCCGTCATAATTTTGTGCACCCCTATCAAATCTCCCTTCAATCTCCTTTGTCCCAAGGAGAACAATCCCAGCTTCTCCTACCCAACCTTGCAGCTAAAATCCCTCATCCCTGGAACCATTCTGGTAAATCTTCTCTCACCCTCACATCCTTCCTAAAGTGTGGTGACCAGAACTGGATGCAATACTTTAGCTGTGGCCAAACCACAGCTTTATAAAAGGTTCGGCACTTCTGACTGAAGATGGACGCAAACGCTTCAGCCTTGTCTTTTGCATTGATGTGCTGGGCTCCCCCATCATTGAGGATGGGGATATTTGTGCAGCCTCCTCCTCATGTCAGCTGTTTAATTGTCCACCACCATTCATGACGGGATGTGGCAGGACTGCAGAGCTTAGATCTGATCCATTGGTTGTGGGATTGCTTAGCCCTGTCTATCGCATGCTGCTTCTGCTGTTTGGCATAAATGTAGTCTTGTGTTGTACTTTCACCAGGCTGACACCTCATTTTTAGATATGTTTAGTGCTGCTCCTGGCATGCCCTCCTGCACTCTTCATTGAACCAGGGTTGGTCCCCCGGCTTGATGGGTAATGGTAGAGTGGGGAATATGTCAGGCCATAAGGTTACAGATTGTGGTTGAATACTATTCTGCTGCTGATGACCCACAGCGCCTCACAGATGCCCAGTTTTGAGTTGCTAGATATGTTCGGAATCTATCCCATTTAGCACAGCGGTAGTGCCACACAACACTATGGTGGGTATCCTCAATGTGAAGATGGGACTCCGTCTCCACAAGGACTGTGCGGTGGTCACTCCTACCAATACTGTCATGGACAGATGCATCTGCGACAGGTAGATTGGTGAGGAGGTGGTCAAGTAGGTTGTTCCCTCTTGTTGGTTCCCTCATCACCTGCCGCAGACCCAGTCTAGCAGCTATGTCCTTTCAGACTCGGTAATACCACTACTGACCGAGCTGGCCGAGTCACTCTTGGTGATAGACATTGAAGTCCCCCACCCAGAGTACAATCTGTGCCGTTGCTACCATTAGCGTTTCTTCGATTTGGTGTTCAACATGGAGAAGCATTGATTCATCAGCTGAGGGGGTGCGGTAGGTGGTAATCAGCAGGAGGTTTCCTCGCCCAAGTTTGACCTGATACCATGAGACTTCATGGGTCCGCAGTCAATGTTGAGGGCTCCCAGGGAAACTCCCTCTCAACTGTATACCATTGTGCTGCCACCTCTGGTGGGTCTGTCTTGCCGGTGGGACAGGACATACCCAGGGATGGTGGTGTCGGGAACATATATTTAAAAAAAGTAGTGGTTCTAACACTGAACCTTGGGAAACACCGCTGTCTACCATCATCCAGTCTGAAAAACCATTCACCACAACTTGCTGTTTTCTGTCCTTAAGCTAATTTTTTTTTTTTATCCGAGTTGACATTGACCCTCCTATTCCATGAGCCTCAGTTTTGGTAACCAGCCTTTTATATGGTGCTTTGTAAAAGGCCTTCTTAAAATCCATATAGATAAAATCCATTGCTTTCCCTTCATCAACCTTCTCTGTTACTTCATCAAAAAAAAAAAAAATCAATAAGTCAAACACAATCTGCCTTTTACAAATCTGCACTGGCGCTCCCTAACTAACTCAAACCTCTCCAAGTACCTGTTGATTTTTTTCCTGAGAATTGTTCCCAAAACTTCACCCACCACTGACATTAACCTGACTAGCCTGTAGTTACTAGCAATGTCATTACACCCTTTCGTGAATAAGTATGTCACATTTGCCACTCGCCAATCCTCTGGCACCTCCCCTGTATCAAGGGAAAATTGGAAGATTATGGCAAGCCCTTCTGCTATCTCCACTCCCACTTCCTTTAGCAACCTGGAATGCAAGCCTTCTGGATCAGGCAACTTATCCACTAACAGCATAGCCAGCCTTTCCAGTACATCCTGCCTATCAACTTTTAATTTATTGCATGGAATTGATGGGCCAAATGGCCTCTTCCTCTGCCGTAAATAACTCTATGACCTCATCTATTACTTCTACCATCCCCGCTTCTATTGATATTTTGTGTTACGACCGACACAGGAGAAGTGCACTGTTTTTTCTAATTCCACAACTCCACAGGTCACAACATATATTTATATCTTTACTGATACAGTCAATCATAGCCTCTATTTTTATCCCAAAATAAAATACACCAACCAGGTTTCTTTAATAAACAACAAAATTATCCGTTTATTATAAAACAAGACTGAACCAGTAATGAAGCAAAGCATTAACACAGATTGAAATATGAAAGTTTCCTTTTTACTTTAGCCACCGCCCACCCCACCCTCACCCACCCCACCTACACCGGTTAACTGAAAAAAAAAAGAGAGATTTTCTTTTTTGAGCTCTGATGACTGTTCTCTTGACTAGTTTTCTCCAACTGCCTTCAAACAGTTCACACCCCAACACACTGTCCATAATGAAACCAAAAACATCTCAAGAGTCAAGCCTCCTGACCCCTATAAATCTTCCCCAGGTCAAAAAGCCCCCGCTGGGTAAATTATCTGAAGACAGGTGACTTCCAGTAGGGGTTGCTTACAAACCAAGTGCAAAAGACCTTCCGATGACCCCAGCGAAAAAAACATCCATGGAATCCTTTTCAGTTTTCTCAAGTAAAACAATGTCCATAATTCTAAAATATGATAGCCCTTAAAAAAAAACTTTAAAAATATAGAAGCACCATCATAAATTTGTCAGCATCCTCTTCCTTATTAAAAACCGATACAAAGTACTCATTAAGTGTTTGAGCCTTGCCCTGCGCCTATAAGCATAGATCACCCTCTCTGTCCCAGATAGGTCTCACCTCACCTTTTACTACCCGCTTAACATTTACATGCCGGTAGAAGATTTTTGGGTTCCCTTTATGTTAACTGCCATTCTCCTCTCATTCTCTCTTCAGTTGTATTTTCCTCTTCACTTCCCCTCTCAACTTTTTGTGTTTGGCCTGGTTCTTGCTTGAAGAATTCACCTGACATGCATCATACACCATCTATATTTGTTTCTTCATATTCTCTATCTCCATCGTCATCTAAGGAGCCATGGCATTGGTTCCCTTACCTTTTGCCCTAGTTGAAAAGTACCTACCCTGTACCTGTAACATCCCCTCCTTAAAGATCACCCATTGCTCCACTACAGTTTTTCTGGTCAATCTTTGATTCCATTCTACCCAGGCGTGATCCCCTCTCATGCCACTGAAGTCTGTCCTCTTCCAATTTAGAAGTTCTACTTTAGATTGTTCCTTGCTCATCTAAACCTTATGATACAATGATCACTCTTACCTAAGTGTTCCCCCACTAGACACTTGGTCCACTTGCCCCCACCCATTTCCTAGCACCAGATTCAGCATGCTTCCTTCTTAGTTAGGCAAAGAACATACTGTCAAGGTTTCTTCTGAACACATCAGAAATTCCTCTCCCTCCTTTCCCTTTACTCCAACATGGTCCCAATCGATATTTGGGTAATTAAAGCCCCCCAATATCATCACTCTATAGTCCTTGTACATCTTATGCCATCTCCCTGCAGATTTGCTCCTCTCTCTCTCACACTATTTGGAGGCCGATAGAATACTCACTGTAGCATGATCATTCCCTTTTTGCTTCTCAATTCTAACCAAATGGCTTCAGTCTTTGCCCCCTCAAGGACGTCCTCTCTTTCCAACACAATGTCTTCCCTAATCAGTACTGCCACCCCACCTCCCTTTTTTCTTTCCCTATCTTTTCTAAACACTTTGTATCCTATAATATTAAGCGCCCAGTCCTCACCATTTTTAAGCCACGTTTCTTTTATTGCCATTACATTATATTCCCACATGGCTATTTGTGCTTGTAGCTCACCAATCTTATTCATCATACTTTGTGCGTTTGCATACATGCATTGTAAACATGTCTTTGTATTCTTCATAGTCCTTCTTAGTCTGCTCCTACCTAACATAGTATACTTCCTTCTCTAGCACTATCCAACACTCTCGCTCCCTAATGCAGCTTATTCCTCTTTTCTACTTCTATATGCTGGTGCCCATCCCCATGCCAATTTAGTTTAAACCCTCCCAATCACACCAATGATCCGCCCCGTGAGGACACTGGTCCCAGTTCTGTTGAGGTGCAACCTATCCCTTTTGGCTAGATGCCTCCTGCCCCAGAACTGGTTCCAATGACCCATGAATCTGAAGCCCTCCCTCTGCACCACGCCGCAAGCCATTCATTGATCCTCTCTATCTTCCTATTTCTACTCTCACTAGCACATGGCACTGACAGTAATCCAGATTACAATCTTTGAGGTCCTACTTTTTAAACTACCTCCCTAGCTCCTGAAAATCTGACCGTAGGTTCTCAATACCTGCTCTATGTCGTTGGTACCAAAGTGTACCACAACTTCTGGCACACTCCCTTCCCCCTGCAGAATATTCGGCACCCTCTCCGTGATGTCCTTTACCCTGGCTCCAGGGAGGCAACACACCATGCGAGACTCACGTTGACAGTTGCAGAAATTCCTATCTGTCCCCCTAACTACAGAATCTCCTATAACGACTGTACGGATACTCCTTGCTATTCCCTCCTGTGCAGTGGCATTATCATTACTAAATCTACCACCATCAAAATTCTGGGATCTCCATTGACCAGAGACTTAACTGGACCAACCACATAAATACAAGAGCAGCTGAGAGGCTGATAATTCTGCAGCGAGTAAATCAGCTCCTGCTTCCCGAAAGCCTTTCCACCATATACAAGGCACGTCAGGAGCATGATGCAATACTCGCTACTTGTCTAAATAAGAGAAATAGTCAAGAAGCTTATCATCCAGACAAAGCAGCCCATTTGACTAGCACCCCACCACCACCTTAAACATTCGATCCCTCCACAACCAGGGCACCACAGCTGTTGTGTACACCTACAAGATGCATTGCAGTAACTCACCAAGATTTCTTCGAAAACACCTCCCAAACCTGCAACCTCTACCACCTAGAGAGACAAGGAGAGCCAGCAAAGGGGAACACCACCACCTGCAAGTTCCTCTCCAAGTCACATACCATCCTGACATGGACCATATGGCCTTCCTTCACAAGGTCAAAATCCTGGAACCCACTACCTAACAGCACACAGAATGCAGCAGTTCAAGGCAGTGGCTCATTACCACCTTTTCAAGGACAATTAGGGATGAGCAATAAATATTGGCCTCATTAGTGATGCTCACATCTCAAGAATGAATTTTTAAAAAACTCCTTTCACATAGTTGACGAATAGGCTACCACTCTCTTAGGATGGCACCAAAGAGAAAAAGTGAAATGTAATCAATCAAAAGTATAACGAAAATAATGTAAAGTTTGCAGTTTTGAAGAGGCGTACGATTTGACTGTCCTAATAACTAAACTATAGAAAATAACCCGTCGTATTGTCCGAATAAAAAAAAAAGTCAACAAGTTTACGACTGGTAGCCCCAGATTTTTAAATAAAAACAAGAAATGCTGGAAATACTCAGCATGTCTGGCAGCGTCTGTGGAGAGAGAAGCAGAGTTAGCATTTCAGGTCAGTGACCCTTCTTCAGAACTCAGATTTTTACCTTGTCATCTTTTCCTTTTACTCTGGAATCACTACTATGTTTGCTGCTAGACTTTTCAGCTCGACCAGCCTGCTGACCACGACCCACGAGTCCTCGTGCCTGAACAACTGGTGACTCTTTACGCACAGGCTTAACATCACGATTCTGCCGCTTCATCAGAGGAGCTCTGTGAAATTCAATGTGACACTGTTAGGTAGAACACTCATGTGCCCGTCAGGTGATGCCAGGAGAATAAGCTACTAAGTGATCAGCACCAACTGAACATTTTTCCGAGAGGCTTCACTTAAAGTGAAAGTATTGATCATAAAAAAATGTATTTTTTTTCACCAGCTTATTCAATGTTAATGCAGTAAAATGTGATATCCACTAGAAAATACTATAAACTCATACTACATGTCGCAGGTTTTAATCATTGTTCTTTAAAACAGTATTTCAAACCGTACTCAAAATAAAAATGGGCTATCTAATTCTAGGTCTTTAAACATAAAAATTTCTTAAATGAACTTATTTGAAATATTTTCCAAAAAATCTTTTGCATCCACCTGGACTTCAGCTTAATGTCTCACCCAAACAATGGCACATTTAATAATGCAGCACTCTCTCAGTAACACTCAAAGTGTTATCATAGATTACTTGCTCAAAAGTGGGGCATGAACCAACAATTTTACAAATCAAAGGCAAGGTGCTACCACTGAGTCAAGTTGACAATAAATCAGGTGCAAAATGTAATCCTTGGACAACTGAGCATTGCATCTAATTTTGACACCTAACAACCAAAGAAGCCATCATAAATGTCTGAATAGAAATGGCTCAAGCTTACAAATCACCTTCATTTCTGACAAAATGGCCAATCTTTGAACAGTACTATGTAAGTAGCTTCCCTAGACACTAAATCAGAAGAATTACTAATTTCAGTCTGTCATCTGACATTTGTTCATTTCCTATTACACTAAGACTACTCGATCACTAATTTAAAACCATACTTATAAGGCAAATATTTTGTGTTTATCTTCACAGTAGAGGACACAAATAACATACTTAAAACTTTGGGGAACCAAGCATCTAATGAGAGTGAGGAACTTAAAGTAATTGATATTAGTAAAGAAAAAGTACTGAAAAATTAATGGGATTAAATGCTGACAAATATCCTAGTGGCCCAAAACCTAGGGTTTTAAAATAGAATTCTGCAGAGATAATGGATGCATTGGTTATAATCTTCCAGAATTCTCTAGATCCTAGAATGCTCCCCTTGGATTGGAAGGTAGCAAATGTAACCACACTGTTCAAAAAAGGGAGAGAGGCCATAATAAGAACAGAAAATGCTGGAAATACTCAGGTCAGGCTGCATCTGCGAGAGAAAAACAGAGTTAATGTTTCAGGTCAATGACCTTTCATCAGAACTGGGAAAAGTTAGAATAGGTAGAATAGCAAGTGAAAGGTGGGTGGCGGCAGGGGAAGAATAAACGGGAAGATCTGAGATAGGTGGAAGACAGGAGAGATTAAATGACAAAAGGTTTCATAGTGCAAGGCCAAAGGGAGTGGTAATGGGACAAGTAAAGAAACAAAGGATGTGTCTAGAGGAGGAGTGCATGCATATAGGCCAGTTAACCTCACATCGGTAGTAGGGAAAATGCTAGAATCTATTACTAAGGATGTGGGAACAGAGCACATAGAAAATCACAAGAAGATTAGGCACAGCCAACTCGCTTTTATGAAAGGGAAATCATGTATGACAAATCTCTTAAAATTTTTTCTAATATTCATTCATGGGATGTGAGCTTTGCTGGTATTTATTTCCCACCCCCCAATTGCCTTTCAGAAGGTGGTGGTGAGCTGCCTTCTTGAACTGTTTCAGCCCATGTGGTGTAGGTACACCCACAGTGCTATTAGGAAAGGAGTTCCAGGATTTTGACCATGTGACAGTGAAGGAATGGCAATATATTTCCAAGTCAGGATGGTGTGCGACTTGGAGGAGAATTTGCAGGTGAATGGTACTCCCATACATCTGTTGCCCTGTCCTTCCAGGTAGAAGTCACAGGTTTGGAAGGTGTTATTGAAGAAGCCTTGGCAAGTTTCTGCAGTGCATCTTGTAGATGGCATACACTAGTTTAGTTTAGTTTAGAGATACAGCACTGAAACAGGCCCTTCGGCCCACCAAGTCTGTGCCGACCATCAACCACCCATTTATACTAATCCTACACTAATTCCATATTCCTACCACATCCCCACCTGTCCCTATATTTCCCTACCAGCTACCTATACTAGGGGCAATTGCTAATGGCCAATTTACCTATCAACCTGCAAGTCTTTGGCATGTGGGAGGAAACCGGATCACCCGGAGAAAACCCACGCAGACACGGAGAACTTGCAAACTCCACACAGGCAGTACCCAGAATTGAACCCAGGTCGCTGGAGCTGTGAGGCTGCGGTGCTAACCACTGCGCCACTGTGCGCCAGTGGTGGAGGGAATGAATGTTCAAGGTAGTGGATGGGGTGCCAACCAAAGGGGTTGCTTTGTCCTGGATGATGTTGAGCTTCTTCAGTGTTGTTGGAGTTGCACTAATCCAGGCAGGTGGAGAGTATTCTGTCACACCCCTGGCTTGTGCCTTGTAAATGGTGGACAGGTTTTGGGAGTAATGTGGTGAGTTACTCGCAAAAGTCCCAACCTCTGACCTACTCTTGTAGCCACAGTATTCATATGGCTGGTCCAGTTAAATTTCTTATCAATGGTGACCCCCAGGATGTTGGTGGAGGATTTGAGGGTGTAACTAGCAGGGTAGTTAAGGGCGAAACCAGTAGATGCAGTAAATTTGGATTTTCAGAAAGCATTCTATAAAAATGACACACAAGAGGATGTTACACAAAATTAGTGCTCATCAGATTCATGGTAATATATTTGCATAGATTGAGGATTAGTTAACAGACAGAAAAGGTTATTTACGTGATTGTAGGGTGTAACTAGAGGAATGCCACAATGATCAGTGCTTTGGCCTCAGCTATTTATAATCTATATCAATGTCTTAGAGGAGGGGAACAAGCGTAATATACCTGAGTTTGCTGACAATGCAACGCTAGGTGAGAAAGTAAGCTGTGAGGAGAATGCAAAGAGATACAAACCGGTTAAGTGATTGGGCAAGAAGGTAGCAGATAAGAGTATAATATGGGGAAGTGTGAAATTATCCATTTTGGCAGTTAGAATGGAAAAGTAGAATTTTTTTTTAAAAAAAGGTGAGAGACTAGTAAATGTTGGTATGCAGAGGGATTTAGAGGCCCCTGCACATGAATCACAGAAAGTTAACATGCAGGTCCAGCAAGAAAGTAGGAAGGCAAATGGTATGTTATCCTTTACTGCAAAAGGGTTTGTCTTGCTGCAATTATATAGGGCTTTGGTGAGATCACATCTGTAGTACTGTGTACAGTTTTGGTCCCCTTACTCAAGGAAAGATATAGTTGCCCTAGATGGGTTGCAAGAAAGGTTTACCATCACAAGGGGTTTGAGTACACGAGTAAAGAAGTCTTGCTGCAATTGTATAGAGCTTTGGAGAGACCACACCTGGAGTATCATGTATAGTTTTGGTCTCCTCATCTAAGGAAGGATATACCTGTCAAACAGAGTGCAACAGAGATTCACCAGACTAATCCCTGGGATGGCGGGATTGTCTTTTGAGGAGAGATTGAGGAAACTGGGCCTGTATTCTCTAGAGTTTTGAAGAATGCGAGGTGATCTCATTGAAACTTATAAAATTCTTAAAGCGTGACAAGATGGATGTAGACAGGATGTTTTCCCTGGCTGCTGAGTCTAGAACCAGGGGACATCATCTCAGAATAAGTGGTAGACCATTTAAGACTGAGATGAGGAGGAACTTCTTCACTCAAAGGATGGTGTATCTTTGGAATTCTCTACCCCAGAGGGCTGTGGAAGCTCAATCATTGAACATGTTCAAGATAGATATCTGGATACTAACGACATCAAGGGATATGGGGATAGCACGGGAAAATTGTGTTGAGGTAAATGATCTGCCATGATCTAATTAAATGGTGGAGCAGACTTAATGGGCTGAATGGCCTAATCCTGCTCCTATGGTCCTGAATTGATTACTGGGATGGGCTGTCCTATGAGTAGAGACTTAGTAGAATGAGACTATATTTGCGTTAGTTTAAAAAAAAGGAGATATGATTTCATTGAAACAGATAAAATTCTTCCAGGGCTTGACAGGATAGATGCTCTGAGAGATTGTTTCCCTGGCTGGAATGCTTAGAACTAGGGGTTGGATTTGCACAATAAAGGGTGAGCCATTTAGAACAGAGATGAGGATAAATTTCTTCACTGAGTTGTTAATCTTTAGAATTCTCTACCCCAGACAGCTGTGGCTGCTCAGTCGATCAGTATATTCAAGACTGAGAGTAATAGATCTTTGGGCACTAAGGAAACCATGGGATATAGGATCAGGTGGGAAAGTGGAGTTGATGTTCAAGTTCAGCCATGATCTACTGAATGGCAGAGCAGCTTCATGATGGATGGTATGGCCTTTTCCTGCTCCTATTTCTTATGTTATTGACCCACCACTTAGCATAATTTATTTTGTTGGTATATCAACATTAGATCTGTATTGCCATTGCCTTTATATTTTGCATCATCATAAATATATCTAACTGATGTTAGATATAGATAAGTTGTGTTAACTAACAAAGAGAAAATTAGTGGAAAGAGTAACTCACAGTTTCACAAAACTAACATTTAATATTAACTTTACACACCGGTGTTCAACTGGAATGGGAGGTGGCCAAACACTGGGATCCTTGGCAGACTCATCTTGCTGAGGTGCAGCGAAATCAGTTGGAGGTTTCTCTACTCTAAAGCTTTCCAAAGTGTTAACAATACCTTTGACCTGCTCATACTCTTCGACTAAGTCTTGACGCACCTGGAAAACAAATCACAGCAATACTCTTCTATCCATTATTTCTGTGGCAGAATGCCTTTGAGTCCAGTCTTGAACTCCTCAAACACTAGATTTTTCTTTAATAAAATCAAAATACTGCAGATGCTGGAAATCTGAAATAAAAACAGAAAGTACTGAAAATACTCAGCAGGTCAGGCAGTATCTGTGGAGAGAGAAGCAGAGATAATGTTTCAGGTCTGACCTTTCATCAGAACAGGCAAAGGTCAGAAATGTATTAGGTTTTAAGTAAGTGAGGGGGTGGGGGTTGGGGAAGAGAACAAAAGGGAAGGTGTGTGATAGGGCAGCGGGCAGGAGAGATTAAATAACAAAGCTGTCATTGGACAAAGGCAAAGAGGGGGTTTATAGCTGTGGTGAAAGACAAAGCATTAGTCCAGAGAGAGTGTTAATGGCAGAATAATGAACAGCTCTGTCCAAAAGCACAACATGAAAAGCCAAGTTTAAGGCAGGCACATGGTTAAAAAATAAATTAAAATAAAAGAATTAATTTTTTTTTTTAATTTTGGAGGGAAAAAAAGCCAGTCATGCACTGAATTGCTGAACTCAATGAGGAGTCCGGAAGGCTGTAGAGTGCTTAATTAAAAGTGCGTTGATGTTCACTGGAACACTGCAGCAGGCCAAGGACAGAAATGTGGGCATGAGAGCAGGGTGGTGAGTCGAAATGGCAAGCAACCAGAAGCTCGGGGTCTTGTTTTCAGACTAAGCAGAGGTGTTCTGCAAAGCAGTCACCCAATCTACGTTTGGTCACCCCAAGGTAGAGGCGACCGCATTGTGAGCAGCTAATACAGTATACTAAATTGAAGGAAGTACAGGTAAATCACTGCTTCACCTGGAAGAGGTGTTTGGGGCCTTGGATGGTGAGGAGGTAAAAGGGCAGGTATTATACTTCCTATGTTTGCATGGGAAGGGGACGAGGTGTTGGGGGTAATGGAGGAGTGGACCAGGGTGTCACGGAGGGAACAATCCTTTCGGAGTACTGACAGGGGAGGGGAGCGGAAAATGAGTTTGGTGGTGGCATCGCACTGGAGATGGCAGAAACTGGGAGAATGGAATGGAGTCCTTACAGAAAACAGGGTGTGAGGAAGTGTAGTCAAGGTAGCCAAGTCGGTGGGCTTATAATGAATATTAGAGGCCAGCCTATCCACAGAGATGGAGACAGAGAAGTTGAGGAAAGGAAGTTTTGGAGATAGACCATGTAAAAGGTGAGAGAAGGGTGGAAATTGGAAGCAAAGTTGAAGAAGTTTTCCAGTTCCGGGCAAGAGCAGGAAGCGGCAAAATTACAGTCATCAATGCACCAGAAAATGAGTTGGGGGAGGGGGCCCGAGTAGGACTGGAACAAGGAATGTTCGACGTATCCCACAAAAAGACAGGGATAACTAGGAACCCATGCGCGTACCCATGGCAACACCTTTTATTGGAAAGAAGTGTGTGGAATTGATGGAGAAGTTGTTCAATGTGAGAACAAGTTCAGCCAGGCAGAGAAGGGTGTTGTGGATGGGGAGTGGTTGGGTCTCTGTGCAAGGAAGAAGCGGAGAGCCCTCAGACTGTCCTGGTGGGGGATGGAGGTGTAGAGAGATTGGACGTCCATAGTGAAGAGGCAACAGCTGGGGCCAGAAACTAGAAATTGTCGAAATGATGTAGGGTGTCAGAAGAGTCACGGATGTAGGTGGGAAGAGACTGGACTATGGGAAAAAAGATAGAAAGAAATAAGTTCAGTGGGTCAGGAACAGACTGATATGATAGGTCTACCAGGACAGTCCTGGTTGTGGACTTTTTTTTGACTAATTGAATCCTCAGTTTAAAATATTTATTTTGTAGTGCCACTAAAGAGCTCATACTAAAAGCAGCTCATTTCCCTATGCACTTCCCCAAAACATCAAAAACACACACTTCCTGGCATAGAATACAGTGGAAAAAACATTCTAAGACATCCTATTTGGCACCAAGCGGAGTTTCTGACCCCATATCTCATCCATCACAAAGACAGCCTACTTTTAGCCACTTCCACAACATTACCTACATCTGTCCCTACTTCTGCCCATCTGCTTTTGAAACCTTCATCCATGCCTTTGTCACCTCAAGGCAAAACCAATGCTCTCCTCGCTGGCCTCCACCCTCCATGAATTCCAGAACTTGCAAAATTCTGCTATCCATGTCTTATTCTGCACCAAGTCCCACTTGTCTATCAACCAATTTTCACACACCTACATTGGCTCCTGGTTCCTTACTGCCTCCCCCACCCACCGAATACTCCTTTCCTCTGACTCTGGCCTCTTTTGCAACACCCATCCCACCCCACTGGTAGCTGTGCCTTCAGTTTCCTAGTTCCACTCTCCAGGAATCTTTCCTGAACCCCTCTGCCATTCTTTCTTTCTCTCCTCCTTCCAGACTCTTCTTACAACACAAATTTTTAGTCACATTTCTTAATCTCTCTTTGGCATGTTATTAGTTTTTCCTCTCACCTCTGAAGTACTAGAGTTTTTTTCTGCATTAAAAGCATAATATAACTGCAAGTTATTGTTGTTTACTGGGGGAAATAAAGGTACAAAAGCCAAGCTTGGTTGAGAAAATCAGTGTAAGTGGGTTTTTAAAGGAACAACAAAAAGTAAAGCAGTGGAGAGATTCAGTAACGCACAGTAGAGTTGAGGAGGATGAAGGCTCTGCCATTAATGGTAAGATGCAGGGAAAGGAGAATCTGCAGAAGACCAGAGTTGGAGGACCAAAGAATTTGGACAAGATCCAGGGCTGGAGGCTATTGCACGAGAAGGTGGGCTGACGCTATGGAGGGATTTGAAGATAAGGACAAGGTCAGTGTAGATCACTGAGCTCAGGGTCTTGGGCAAGAGGGACTTACTGCATACCATGCAGTTGGGTTTTAGATGAGCCGAGAATTTATGAAGACTGGAAGATAGGAGCCTGACAAGGAATGTATTGGAGTTTCAACAGTAATCAGAGCAAAGTGAGGCAGTATATATTATCAAATATGGAAATAAGTACACTTGGTAGTGGATAGATTGCAGGATCTGAAACTCAGCTGCCCTAGGTCAGACTGGACACTTAGATTCCATGTGTCCTAATTCAGCCAGAACACGTGGTCAAGAAGGGATGATGGTGTCAGTGCCGGGAAGTAAAATATATGGCACGGCCAAATATATATAGCATTGTTCCTTCTGATGTTCAGTTTGAGAATATTTTAATTTAACAGGACTTAATGTTATACAGGCAGCTTGACAGAATGGAGGTTGTATAGGATCGAGGGAAATGGTGGGTGTTATCTGCATATATATGGAAACTGACCTCCAGATAATGTTAACAAGAAGCAGCATCTGGATGAAGAAAAAGAGGGCAAAGTGGATCCTTGGGGAACTCCAGGGAATCACTGTGGGGTGGGATGAGAAGTCATGCTGGGAGATATACTGGCAGCATTGGGACAAGTATGACTGAAATCATGCAATTGCAGTCCACAAAAGGGTGAAGCAGTAAAGGAGCATACAATGACAATGATTGGTCTTAATCAATTGCTTTTATATTCTCCTTCCCCATTTCTTTGTCTCAAATTCCAACTCTCTTCCCCCATCTGGATTTCTGCTCTCACCTTTCTCCATGTTCAATCTAATTAATCTCCTTTTTATTTCAGCACAAATCCATCAACATTATATCACAATGTACTAAACAATTGGAACAGAACACCCACCCACATCTATCTTAATAGAAAGAGAGATATGTACTATTTAGTGAGGAATAAAATTCAAAACCCATGTAGGGACAAACATCCTCAACTCATGGCTTGAATAGTAGGTCCAACCCAAATTTCTTAAAATCTCCAAATATTTTCACTATTAAATTTCTTTCTCACCCCACCACCATCTCCAGTAAACAATAAAGCAGTTGAGACAGCTGTGTAAACAAGCATCCCATTAAAGTAAAAGATGAATAGAAAAGTTGATAGTGGAAATCATCATACCTGCTGCCATTTCACCTTTAATGCTGGATCTCTGATTGACTGACTGTGCTTCTGTATCTGCTGGATCACTCCCTGGTAGTAAACCATTGAAGAATCGTAGTTTCCTAAAAGAGCATACTCCCTCCCTTTTTTCACATTATCATAAATTTCTGCTAAACTCATGGTGCTCCACACTCCTAAAAGATTAAAATATAACAGTTTAGAACATGCTTTGAAATACACATATCTACAGAAGGAAATCAAAAAATTGCAGCCCCACTTTGGTTAATATTAAAGTCTTGAATGCTTGACACTCCCGTTAGTTAAAATATGCATTTTTTATTAATTTGGTTTTACTTATTGTGGACAAGTTTCAGAATATTTCACTCAATAACATGTTGATAGATTATGTGTAATCTTTTATAAAACCCATAGATGTTTATAGCACTGGAGGAGGAAATTTAGTCCATCATTGCAATGCCAGCTTTCTGTTCGGGCAATCCAAAACTAATCACACTGTAAGCTTCAGTTCCATTGGCCCAGTGTCTTCCTCCACTTCAAATATTTATCCAATTTTTCTCTTAACAGATGCATTGGTTTCGGCCTCAAACACCTCCTGTGCCGAAGCATTCCATCCACACCCCAACAGTCTTGTGTAAAACATTTTCTCCTAACCTCTCAACTCACCCTTTTAGTGCCAATTTTAGATTGATGATACAAACTTGTCAACTGACTTCCAAGCAAGAAAATAGTTATCCCTATTCACTCGATCAGCAACATTTCATAATTTTGAAAACCTTTACTAAATCTCCTCTTAGCTATACTGCGTCAGCACAAATAAAAATGCAGCAGTAATGTTCGAGCCTATGAGGCATGATTGTACGTGTTAGGACATTTCTGCCTATTTAACCTGTATGCAATAAACAACAGCAACAACTTGTATTTATATAGTCTATTTAATGTAGTAACGTATCTCAAGGCACTCAGGACAGTTATCAAACAAAAATTGACACTGAGTCACATAAGAAAATATTAGGTCAGATAACCAAAAACATGGTCAAAATGATAGGTTTTAAGGAGTCTTAAAAGGAGGCGAGGCAGAGGGGTTTAAAGAGTCAATTCTAGACCTTGGAACAATTAAAATGAGGAATGCTCAAGCGACCAGAATTGGAGGAGTGCAGGTATTTCAGAGGGTTGTAAGGCTGGAGGGGATTACAGAGATAGGGAGGGGTGACGCCATGGAGGGATTTGAAAACAAGGATGAGAGTTTTAAAATCAAGCCATTGTTCAACAGTGAGCCAATGCAAGCACGAGCTGAAGGCTGAATAGACTTGGTGTGAATTAGGTCACAGACAGCAGTTTTGGATGACCTCAAGTTTACGGATGGTAGAAAGTGACAGGTCAGCCTGGAGTACATTGGAAGAGTCAAGTTTAGAGGTAATAAAGGCATGGAAGTTGCTGTGAATTTGTCAATGGTAAAATAGTTTAGAAACTGCTTACATTAGATTTATAACCAAACACTATTAAACTGATGAGAAATTAAGTATGCCTAGAAGTAAATATTAAAAAAGGAAAAAAGAAAGGATTATTCCTTTGTACAGTATGCAGTTGGGCAAGATAAATAGGCAAAGAAAGCACCTAGATTGATCTGGAAGAAAACGCTTTGACATTATTAGGGCTTTTGAGTTTGGGAAGTTTGCTTTTAACTACTCATTAATTAAATTCATCCGTGGACAAAGAAACTTATTAAATGCGCAGCCAATGGATTAAATGCACAGGAATTCACCATTTTCATACATATGTACAGAGTAGGGAATATGTTATGAGATCTGGTTGCCTGGCCACCCTTCAGAGAAAATACACAACAGAATTTGCTCGCATGTCATAATGAAATTTATCACAGTTTTGCTTCACAGATAATTCGGTGGTGCCCTGCTTTTTGAAACCGGAGAATATTTTTTGACTGGCGAGCCCCTTAATGCATCACGTCTCCCAGGACAACCGTCCAGTCCCCAGCGTCTTCAAAAACCATAAGAAAACGCGAAAGCCTCAAACCTCACTCGGCATTTTCTCGGACTCTAATTCCTTCCATATATTTTATCGTGCAGATTGAAAATAATTGTAAATTAGTGACTAGTTTCACGGCAGCCCCAATCGGCCGACGCATACTGGGATTTGTAGTCCCGCCACTAGGTTCCCCTGTGCGAGGAACCCCCTCACTGGACTACAAACCCCACAAACCTTCGTGCCTCAGCCATCGCCTAATCTTCAAAGGGCGGCGACTAGGCCGCGCCAGTCGGCAGCCCACTCTGGAGTTTGGGTGCCAGCTGGACTGACGGCAGGCTACTACTTCACACCTGCCCGCCTGAGTCCATGTTGCAGTGTCATGTGGCCATGGTGCCGACATCGGCCGCTGCGGGTTTTACCTGACGCACTGATGTTTGGCCGCTCCCAGTCCGTTATCCTATTACCCAGGGCAGCAGGCGTTACCATTGACAGCCGGCACAGCGCGAGCTGTGGAACCCTCATACGTCACAAACACGGCCCAGGGTAAACGGACCAATCAGCGGGCGAGGTATGAATAGGCGCGGGCGGAATTCTCGAAAACAGATAAAGCACTTAAGATTGTAACAATTGGCAGGGTAATGGATGGGTCTTGGGTGACAGATTTACTTCCTTTTCTATTCGTTTGTAATTTCTACACATTTTTTAAAAAAGATACAACCAAAAAATGTTGGCCTTGTGTTCCCCCTTGCAACCCTCAAAACAGATCTTATACTTTCTCTTCTGAGTAAAAACAGATCTTAAAAAGCTCCTCTTCTCAGAATACACTCTGCGCACCCTCCTCTCCTTCCCACAGACCTCGCTTCCTCCTCCACTTTCAGATGTCTGCAAATAACACCACGTCCTCCACCTCTCACCCACAAAATGACTATAACAGCACCTTATATTTAAATGGCACCTTTAACACAATAAAATGCCCTAAGGCATTTCACAGGGGCATTATAAAGCAAAATTTCACACCAAGCTATTTGATATATGAGGACAAGTGACCAAAAGTTTGGTCAGAAAGGTAGGTTTTAAAGAGTGTCCAAATGGAGAAAGGGAGGTGGAGAGGTTTAGGAAGGGAATTCCAGACCTTGGGGTCTAGGGAACTGAAGGCACAGCCACCAATGGTGGAGCACTTAAAATTGAAGATGCTCAAGAGGCCAGAATTAGAGGAATGTGGATATCTCAGGGTTGTGGGGCTGGAGGAGATTACAGAGATAGGGAGGGGCAAGACCATGCAGTGATTTGAAAACAAGGATGAGAATTCTAAAATCGAGGCATTGCTTAACCGGGTGCCAATGTACATCAGCAAGCACAGGTAAGGTGAGAGTGGCTGCACTTGACATCAAGGCAACATTTGACCGAGTGTGGAATCAAGGAGCCCTAGCAAAATCAAGTCAATGGGAATCAGGGGGGAAACTCTCCACTGATTGGAATCATACCTAGCAAAAAGGAAGATTATTATGGTTGGTGGAGACCAATCATCTCAACCCCAGGACATTACTGCAGGAGTTCCTCAGGGTAATGTTCTAAGCCCAACCATCTTCAGCTGCTTCATCAATGACCTTCCCTCCAAAATAAGGTCAGAAGTGGGGATGTTCACTGATGATTGCACGGTTAAGTACCATTCGCAACTCCTCAGATACTGAAGACGTCAGTGTCCGCATGCAGCAAGAGCTGGACAACATTTGGGCTTGAGCTGATAAATGACCATCTCCAACAACAGAGAATCTAACCATCTTCCCTTGACATTCAGTGGCATTACCATCACTGAATCCCCCACCATCAACATCCTGAGGGTTCATTGATCAGAAACTTAACTGGACCAGCCATATAATACTGTGGCTACAAGAGAATGTCAGAGATTGAGAATTCTGCGGTGAGTAACTCACCTCCTGACTTCCCAAAGCCTGTCCACCATCTACAAGGCACAAGCCAGGAGTGTGATGGAATACTGTCCCCTTGCCTGGATGAGTGCAGCTCCAACAACACTCAAGAAGCTTAACACCATCCAGGACAAGGCAGCCAGCTTGATTGGCACCCTATTCATCACCTTAAACATTCACTCCCTTCACCACAGCACACAGTGGATGCAGTGTGTCCATATACATGATGCACTGCAGCAAATCGCCAAGTCACCTTTGACAGCATCTTCAAAACCCTCAACCTCTACCACCTAGAAAGACATTGCAGCAGATGCATGAGAACACCACCACCTGCAAGTTGCTCTCCAAGCCAGACACCATCCTGACTTGGAACTATGTCACCGTTCCTTCATTGTTTCTGGGTCAACAACCTGGAACTCCCTCCCTAATAGATCTGTGGTGTACCTAACTACATGGGCTGCGGCGGTTCAAGAAGGCAGCTCACCACCACCTTCTCAAAGGCAATTATTGGTGGTCAATAAATGCTGGCCTTGCCAGCGATGCTCACATCCCCTGAACGAATAAAACAAATTAAAAACAGGGTGTTAGGGGAAGGGGACTTTGTGTGAGTTAGGACATGGGCAGCGGAGGTTTGAATGGTGTCAAGTTCATGGAGGGTAGAACCAGGGAATCCAACCAGGAGTGCATTAGAATAGTCAAGTCTAGAGATAACAAAAGTAGGGATGGGGGATTTCAGCAGAAGATGAACTGAGGCAGGGACTGTGTCGGGCATTGTTAAACAGGTGGAATTAGGCAGTCTTAGTGATGACACAGCTATGTGGTTGGGAGTTCATCTCAGGGTCAAATGTGACACCAAGGTTGGGAACAGTCTGGTTACACATTACAAGTTTCCACCTAACCCAACTACCACAGTTTCAGTCTGTGTCGATTTATAAGGGCAGAAGTGAATCCCCAGTTAATGCCCACAATCTGCATACCATTAAAGACAATTAATATACAATTAACAGATTCCCTTCTCTCCCTTTAAATAAAAATTAGAGTTTATATATACAACTAAAATTTCAAAACAAATTAAATCAAGGACATCCATATTCTGTACAAAGCATTACATTGCGAGACACTCCTACTCTAGGACCCCTAACAATTTTTTTGTGCATTTATTTTTGTATAACAATCAGACAGTTGATGACTTGCATTCACCCATTTAATTTTAGAGATTTCCTTTCTCTCCAGCATTTGTTTCAATCTGTCACCTTTTCTCACTCGCACTTTTTGTGAAGTGTACATTATCCCACAATGAATGATTATGTACTTAACATTCAATACGTATACTATCTTCAGTTTGCCGATTCTACAGAATCTTACTTAATATTTGACAATTAGAATCTCATATCCACTGTCTCCACATGAGCCAGTTTTTCAGCAGCTGAAGTACTTTTAACAACTCTTTTTATTTTCTTAGCTTCCCAAACCAAATGACTACATTCCCCATTTTCACCCATAAGAAATATTATGAAACCAGCTGCACTAGAATATCCATAAGGAAGATTAGCATGTGAAACATCACTAAAAATGACTAGTTTCATGTTCTTTAGGTCACCTAAGGATGCAAAACGTAAGAACACAAAAATCCTGATTTTTCAAATTGTTTTATATGCCCTTAAAACATTCTCCAGTTTAGGGTGTTTCATCATAGTACTTAACTCCAAATCAACAAAACTAGCATCTGGTCTAGTCTGAGTGCCCAACCAGTTCAACTGACCAATCAAGCTTCACTTCTTTTTTTAGATATGACATCATCCTTCTGTGAGGACCTAGTACAATTAACCGAAATGCGAGTAACACTCTCTAAATAGGATTGTTGATTTAAAGTCATTCCAGATTTACTCTGCTTAATACATAAACAAATAGGCTGAATTTTATTGGTAGGCCACAGTACCCAACATGGGGACTGGATGTGGGTGTGGCATCATTTGGGGCAATGAGTAGCCGGCCAAACACAGTTAAATGGTGGCCAGCCAATTAAGAGCAGGAGGTGTGGGGGCCATCCAGTGAAAGGATGAAGGTGGCAGTGGAGGCTGCAATGGTGGCATCTGGTAATGCCGCGGGAACTCAAGGTTCCATATTTAAAGGGCTGATATCCCTTCACTCAGTACTGCCTGAAGTTGCAGCCCCCTGCCTGACTGCTGCCTGGTGTTCCAGACCTCCAGCCTGACTGCTGCCTGGTGTTCCAGAGTCCCTGCCTGACTGCTGCCTGGTGTTCCAGACCCCTGCCTGATTGCTGCCTGGTGTTCCAGAGTCCCTGCCTGACTGCTGCCTGGTGTTCCAGAGTCCCTGCCTGACTGCTGCCTGGTGTTCCAGACCTCCAGCCTGACTGCTGCCTGGTGTTCCAGAGTCCCTGCCTGACTGCTGCCTGGTGTTCCAGAGCCCTGCCTGACTGCTGCCTGGTGTTCCAGAGTCCCAGCCTGACTGCTGCCTGGTGTTCCAGACCCCTGCTGACTGCTGCCTGGTGTTCCAGAGTCCCTGCCTGACTGCTGCCTGGTGTTCCAGACCCCTGCCTGACTGCTGCCTGGTGTTCCAGAGTCCCTGCCTGACTGCTGCCTGGTGTTCCAGACCCCTGCCTGACTACTGCCTGGTGTTCCAGAGTCCCTGCCTGACTGCTGCCTGGTGTTCCAGACCCCTGCCTGACTGCTGCCTGGTGTTCCAGAGTCCCTGCCTGACAGCTGCCTGGTGTTCCAGAGTCCCAGCCTGACTGCTGGCTGGTGTTCCAGACCCCTGCTGACTGCTGCCTGGTGTTCCAGAGTCCCTGCCTGACTGCTGCCTGGTGTTCCAGTGTCCCAGCCTGACTGCTGCCTGGTGTTCCAGAGTCCCAGCCGGACTGCTGCCTGGTGTTCCAGAGTCCCTGCCTGACTGCTGCCTGGTGTTCCAGAGTCCCAGCCTGACTGCTGCCTGCTGTTCCAGACCTCCAGCCTGACTGCTGCCTGGTGTTCCAGAGTGCCTGCCTGCCCTGCTGCCTGGTGTTCCAGAGTCCCAGCCTGACAGCTGCCTGGTATTCCAGAGCCCCAGCCTGATTGCTGCCTGGTGTTCCAGAGTCCCTGCCTGACTGCTGTCTGGTGTTCCAGAGTCCCTGCCTGCCTGCTGTCTGGTGTTCCAGAGTCCCTGCCTGACTGCTGTCTGGTGTTCCAGAGTCCCTGCCTGATTGCTGCCTGGTGTTCCAGAATCCCTGCCTGACTGCTGCCTGGTGTTCCAGAGTCCCTGCCTGACTGCTGCCTGGTGTTACAGACACCTGCCTGACTGCTGCCTGGTGTTCCAGAGTCCCTGTCTGCTGCCTGGTGTTCCAGAGTCCCTGTCTGACTGCTGCCTGGTGTTCCAGAGTCCCTGCCTGATTGCTGCCTGGTGTTCCAGAGTCCCAGCCTGATTGCTGCCTGGTGTTCCAGAGTCCCAGCCTGATTGCTGCCTGGTGTTCCAGAGTCCCAGCCTGATTGCTTCCTGGTGTTCCAGAGTCCCTGCCTGATTGCTGCCTGGTGTTCCAGACCTCCAGCCTGATTGCTGCCTGATGTTCCAGACCTCCAGCCTGATTGCTGCCTGATGTTCCAGGGTCCCTGCCTGCTTGCTGCCTGATGTTCCAGAGTCCCTGCCTGATTGCTGCCTGGTGTTCCAGCTTCACAACCTGATTGCTGCCTGGTGTTCCAGAGTCCCAGCCTGACTGCTGCCTGGTGTTCCAGAGTCTCTGCCTGATTGCTGCCTGGTGTTCCAGCGTCCCAGCCTGATTGTTGCCTGATGTTCCAGTCCCTGCCTGATTGCTGCCTGGTGTTCCAGAGTCACAACCTGATTGCTGCCTGGTGTTCCAGAGTCCCTGCCTGATTGCTGCCTGGTGTTCCAGAGTCTCTGCCTGATTGCTGCCTGGTGTTCCAGACCTCCAGCCTGATTGCTGCCTGGTGTTCCAGAGTCCCAGCCTGATTGCTGCCTGGTGTTCCAGAGTCTCTGCCTGATTGCTGCCTGGTGTTCCAGAGTCTCTGCCTGATTGCTGCCTGGTGTTCCAGACCTCCAGCCTGATTGCTGCCTGGTGTTCCAGACCTCCAGCCTGATTGCTGCCTGGTGTTCCAGAGTCCCAGCCTGATTGCGGCCTGGTGTTCCAGAGTCTCTGCCTGATTGCTGCCTGGTGTTCCAGAGTCCCAGCCTGATTGCTGCCTGGTGTTCCAGAGTCCCAGCCTGATTGTTGCCTGGTGTTCCAGAGTCCCTGCCTGATTGCTGCCTGGTATTCCAGAGTCCCTGCCTGCCTGCTGCCTGGTATTCCAGAGACCCAGCCTGACTGCTGCCTGGTGTTCCAGATTCCCAGCCTGATTGCTGCCTGGTGTTCCAGAGTCCCTGCCTGATTGCTGCCTGGTGTTCCAGAGTCCCAGCCTGACTGCTGCCTGGTGTTCCAGAGTCCCAGCCTGACTGCTGCCTGGTGATCCAGAGTCCCTGCCTGACTGCTGCCTGGTGTTCCAGAGTCCCAGCCTGACTGCTGCCTGGTGTTCCAGAGTCCCAGCCTGACTGCTGCCTGGTGTTCCAGAGTCCCAGCCTGACTGCTGCCTGGTGTTCCAGAGTCCCAGCCTGACTGCTGCCTGGTGTTCCAGAGTCCCAGCCTGACTGCTGCCTGGTGTTCCAGAGCCCCAACCTGATTGCTGCCTGGTGTTCCAGAGTCCCAGCCTGATTGTTGCCTGGTGTTCCAGAGTCCCTGCCTGACTGCTGCCTGGTGTTCCAGAGTCCCTGCCAGCCTGCTGCCTGGTGTTCCAGAGTCCCTGCCTGACTGCTGCCTGGTATTCCAGAGTCCCTGCCTGACTGCTGCCTGGTGTTCCAAAGTCCCTGCCTGCCTGCTGCCTGGTGTTCCAGAGTCCCTGCCTGACTGCTGCCTGGTGTTCCAGAGTCCCTGCCTGACTGCTGCCTGGTGTTCCAGAGTCCCTGCCTGCCTGCTGCCTGGTATTCCAGAGTCCCTGCCTGACTGCTGCCTGGTATTCCAGAGCCCCAGCCTGACTGCTGCCTGGTGTTCCAGAGTCCCTGCCTGACTGCTGCCTGGTATTCCAGAGCCCCAGCCTGATTGCTGCCTGGTGTTCCAGAGTCTCTGCCTGACTGCTGCCTAGTATTCCAGAGCCCCTGCCAGACTGCTGCCTAGTATTCCAGAGTCCCTGCCTGCCTGCTGGCTGGTGTTCCAGTGTCCCAGCCTGACTGCTGCCTGGTATTCCAGAGACCCAGCCTGACTGCTGCCTGGTGTTCCAGAGTCCCTGCCTGACTGCTGCCTGGTGTTCCAGAATCCCTGCCTGACTGCTGCCTGGTGTTCCAGAGTCCCGGTCTGCTGCCTGGTGTTCCAGAGTCCCTGTCTACTGCTGCCTGGTGTACCAGAGTCCCTGCCTGATTGTGGCCTGGTGTTCCAGAGTCCCAGCCTGACTGCTGCCTGGTGTTCCAGAGACCCAGCCTGATTGCTGCCTGATGTTCCAGAGTCCCAGCCTGATTGCTGCCTGGTGTTCCAGACCTCCAGCCTGACTGCTTCCTGGTGTTCCAGAGTCCAAGCCTGATTGCGGCCTGGTGTTCCAGAGTCCCTGCCTGATTGCTGCCTGGTGTTCCAGAGTCACAACCTGATTGCTGCCTGGTGTTCCAGAGTCCCTGCCTGATTGCTGCCTGGTGTTCCAGAGTCTCTGCCTGATTGCTGCCTGGTGTTCCAGAGTCTCTGCCTGATTGCTGCCTGGTGTTCCAGACCTCCAGCCTGATTGCTGCCTGGTGTTCCAGAGTCCCAGCCTGATTGCGGCCTGGTGTTCCAGAGTCTCTGCCTGATTGCTGCCTGGTGTTCCACAGTCTCTGCCTGATTGCTGCCTGGTGTTCCAGAGTCCCAGCCTGATTGCTGCCTGGTGTTCCAGAGTCTCTGCCTGATTGCTGCCTGGTGTTCCAGAGTCTCTGCCTGATTGCTGCCTGGTGTTCCAGACCTCCAGCCTGATTGCTGCCTGGTGTTCCAGACCTCCAGCCTGATTGCTGCCTGGTGTTCCAGAGTCCCAGCCTGATTGCGGCCTGGTGTTCCAGAGTCTCTGCCTGATTGCTGCCTGGTGTTCCAGAGTCTCTGCCTGATTGCTGCCTGGTGTTCCAGAGTCCCAGCCTGATTGCTGCCTGGTGTTCCAGAGTCCCAGCCTGATTGTTGCCTGGTGTTCCAGAGTCCCTGCCTGATTGCTGCCTGGTATTCCAGAGTCCCTGCCTGCCTGCTGCCTGGTATTCCAGAGACCCAGCCTGACTGCTGCCTGGTGTTCCAGATTCCCAGCCTGATTGCTGCCTGGTGTTCCAGAGTCCCTGCCTGATTGCTGCCTGGTGTTCCAGAGTCCCAGCCTGACTGCTGCCTGGTGTTCCAGAGTCCCAGCCTGACTGCTGCCTGGTGATCCAGAGTCCCTGCCTGACTGCTGCCTGGTGTTCCAGAGTCCCTGCCTGACTGCTGCCTGGTGTTCCAGAGTCCCAGCCTGACTGCTGCCTGGTGTTCCAGAGTCCCTGCCTGACTGCTGTCTGGTGTTCCAGAGTCCCTGCCTGATTGCTGCCTGGTGTTCCAGAATCCCTGCCTGACTGCTGCCTGGTGTTCCAGAGTCCCTGCCTGACTGCTGCCTGGTGTTACAGACACCTGCCTGACTGCTGCCTGGTGTTCCAGAGTCCCTGTCTGCTGCCTGGTGTTCCAGAGTCCCTGTCTGACTGCTGCCTGGTGTTCCAGAGTCCCTGCCTGATTGCTGCCTGGTGTTCCAGAGTCCCAGCCTGATTGCTGCCTGGTGTTCCAGAGTCCCAGCCTGATTGCTGCCTGGTGTTCCAGAGTCCCAGCCTGATTGCTTCCTGGTGTTCCAGAGTCCCTGCCTGATTGCTGCCTGGTGTTCCAGACCTCCAGCCTGATTGCTGCCTGATGTTCCAGACCTCCAGCCTGATTGCTGCCTGATGTTCCAGGGTCCCTGCCTGCTTGCTGCCTGATGTTCCAGAGTCCCTGCCTGATTGCTGCCTGGTGTTCCAGCTTCACAACCTGATTGCTGCCTGGTGTTCCAGAGTCCCAGCCTGACTGCTGCCTGGTGTTCCAGAGTCTCTGCCTGATTGCTGCCTGGTGTTCCAGCGTCCCAGCCTGATTGTTGCCTGATGTTCCAGTCCCTGCCTGATTGCTGCCTGGTGTTCCAGAGTCACAACCTGATTGCTGCCTGGTGTTCCAGAGTCCCTGCCTGATTGCTGCCTGGTGTTCCAGAGTCTCTGCCTGATTGCTGCCTGGTGTTCCAGACCTCCAGCCTGATTGCTGCCTGGTGTTCCAGAGTCCCAGCCTGATTGCGGCCTGGTGTTCCAGAGTCTCTGCCTGATTGCTGCCTGGTGTTCCAGAGTCTCTGCCTGATTGCTGCCTGGTGTTCCAGAGTCCCAGCCTGATTGCTGCCTGGTGTTCCAGAGTCTCTGCCTGATTGCTGCCTGGTGTTCCAGACCTCCAGCCTGATTGCTGCCTGGTGTTCCAGACCTCCAGCCTGATTGCTGCCTGGTGTTCCAGAGTCCCAGCCTGATTGCGGCCTGGTGTTCCAGAGTCTCTGCCTGATTGCTGCCTGGTGTTCCAGAGTCCCAGCCTGATTGCTGCCTGGTGTTCCAGAGTCCCAGCCTGATTGTTGCCTGGTGTTCCAGAGTCCCTGCCTGATTGCTGCCTGGTATTCCAGAGTCCCTGCCTGCCTGCTGCCTGGTATTCCAGAGACCCAGCCTGACTGCTGCCTGGTGTTCCAGATTCCCAGCCTGATTGCTGCCTGGTGTTCCAGAGTCCCTGCCTGATTGCTGCCTGGTGTTCCAGAGTCCCAGCCTGACTGCTGCCTGGTGTTCCAGAGTCCCAGCCTGACTGCTGCCTGGTGATCCAGAGTCCCTGCCTGACTGCTGCCTGGTGTTCCAGAGTCCCAGCCTGACTGCTGCCTGGTGTTCCAGAGTCCCAGCCTGACTGCTGCCTGGTGTTCCAGAGTCCCAGCCTGACTGCTGCCTGGTGTTCCAGAGTCCCAGCCTGACTGCTGCCTGGTGTTCCAGAGTCCCAGCCTGACTGCTGCCTGGTGTTCCAGAGCCCCAACCTGATTGCTGCCTGGTGTTCCAGAGTCCCAGCCTGATTGTTGCCTGGTGTTCCAGAGTCCCTGCCTGACTGCTGCCTGGTGTTCCAGAGTCCCTGCCAGCCTGCTGCCTGGTGTTCCAGAGTCCCTGCCTGACTGCTGCCTGGTATTCCAGAGTCCCTGCCTGACTGCTGCCTGGTGTTCCAAAGTCCCTGCCTGCCTGCTGCCTGGTGTTCCAGAGTCCCTGCCTGACTGCTGCCTGGTGTTCCAGAGTCCCTGCCTGACTGCTGCCTGGTGTTCCAGAGTCCCTGCCTGCCTGCTGCCTGGTATTCCAGAGTCCCTGCCTGACTGCTGCCTGGTATTCCAGAGCCCCAGCCTGACTGCTGCCTGGTGTTCCAGAGTCCCTGCCTGACTGCTGCCTGGTATTCCAGAGCCCCAGCCTGATTGCTGCCTGGTGTTCCAGAGTCTCTGCCTGACTGCTGCCTAGTATTCCAGAGCCCCTGCCAGACTGCTGCCTAGTATTCCAGAGTCCCTGCCTGCCTGCTGGCTGGTGTTCCAGTGTCCCAGCCTGACTGCTGCCTGGTATTCCAGAGACCCAGCCTGACTGCTGCCTGGTGTTCCAGAGTCCCTGCCTGACTGCTGCCTGGTGTTCCAGAATCCCTGCCTGACTGCTGCCTGGTGTTCCAGAGTCCCGGTCTGCTGCCTGGTGTTCCAGAGTCCCTGTCTACTGCTGCCTGGTGTACCAGAGTCCCTGCCTGATTGTGGCCTGGTGTTCCAGAGTCCCAGCCTGACTGCTGCCTGGTGTTCCAGAGACCCAGCCTGATTGCTGCCTGATGTTCCAGAGTCCCAGCCTGATTGCTGCCTGGTGTTCCAGACCTCCAGCCTGACTGCTTCCTGGTGTTCCAGAGTCCAAGCCTGATTGCGGCCTGGTGTTCCAGAGTCCCTGCCTGATTGCTGCCTGGTGTTCCAGAGTCACAACCTGATTGCTGCCTGGTGTTCCAGAGTCTCTGCCTGATTGCTGCCTGGTGTTCCAGAGTCTCTGCCTGATTGCTGCCTGGTGTTCCAGAGTCTCTGCCTGATTGCTGCCTGGTGTTCCAGAGTCTCTGCCTGATTGCTGCCTGGTGTTCCAGAGTCTCTGCCTGATTGCTGCCTGGTGTTCCAGACCTCCAGCCTGATTGCTGCCTGGTGTTCCAGAGTCCCAGCCTGATTGCGGCCTGGTGTTCCAGAGTCTCTGCCTGATTGCTGCCTGGTGTTCCACAGTCTCTGCCTGATTGCTGCCTGGTGTTCCAGAGTCCCAGCCTGATTGCTGCCTGGTGTTCCAGAGTCTCTGCCTGATTGCTGCCTGGTGTTCCAGAGTCTCTGCCTGATTGCTGCCTGGTGTTCCAGACCTCCAGCCTGATTGCTGCCTGGTGTTCCAGACCTCCAGCCTGATTGCTGCCTGGTGTTCCAGAGTCCCAGCCTGATTGCGGCCTGGTGTTCCAGAGTCTCTGCCTGATTGCTGCCTGGTGTTCCAGAGTCTCTGCCTGATTGCTGCCTGGTGTTCCAGAGTCCCAGCCTGATTGCTGCCTGGTGTTCCAGAGTCCCAGCCTGATTGTTGCCTGGTGTTCCAGAGTCCCTGCCTGATTGCTGCCTGGTATTCCAGAGTCCCTGCCTGCCTGCTGCCTGGTATTCCAGAGACCCAGCCTGACTGCTGCCTGGTGTTCCAGATTCCCAGCCTGATTGCTGCCTGGTGTTCCAGAGTCCCTGCCTGATTGCTGCCTGGTGTTCCAGAGTCCCAGCCTGACTGCTGCCTGGTGTTCCAGAGTCCCAGCCTGACTGCTGCCTGGTGATCCAGAGTCCCTGCCTGACTGCTGCCTGGTGTTCCAGAGTCCCTGCCTGACTGCTGCCTGGTGTTCCAGAGTCCCAGCCTGACTGCTGCCTGGTGTTCCAGAGTCCCAGCCTGACTGCTGCCTGGTGTTCCAGAGTCCCAGCCTGATTGCTGCCTGGTGTTCCAGAGTCCCAACCTGATTGCTGCCTGGTGTTCCAGAGTCCCAGCCTGATTGTTGCCTGGTGTTCCAGAGTCCCTGCCTGACTGCTGCCTGGTGTTCCAGAGTCCCTGCCAGCCTGCTGCCTGGTGTTCCAGAGTCCCTGCCTGACTGCTGCCTGGTATTCCAGAGTCCCTGCCTGACTGCTGCCTGGTGTTCCAAAGTCCCTGCCTGCCTGCTGCCTGGTGTTCCAGAGTCCCTGCCTGACTGCTGCCTGGTGTTCCAGAGTCCCTGCCTGACTGCTGCCTGGTGTTCCAGAGTCCCTGCCTGCCTGCTGCCTGGTATTCCAGAGTCCCTGCCTGACTGCTGCCTGGTATTCCAGAGCCCCAGCCTGACTGCTGCCTGGTGTTCCAGAGTCCCTGCCTGACTGCTGCCTGGTGTTCCAGAGCCCCAGCCTGATTGCTGCCTGGTGTTCCAGAGTCTCTGCCTGACTGCTGCCTAGTATTCCAGAGCCCCTGCCAGACTGCTGCCTAGTATTCCAGAGTCCCTGCCTGCCTGCTGGCTGGTGTTCCAGTGTCCCAGCCTGACTGCTGCCTGGTATTCCAGAGACCCAGCCTGACTGCTGCCTGGTGTTCCAGAGTCCCTGCCTGACTGCTGCCTGGCGTTCCAGAATCCCTGCCTGACTGCTGCCTGGTGTTCCAGAGTCCCGGTCTGCTGCCTGGTGTTCCAGAGTCCCTGTCTACTGCTGCCTGGTGTTCCAGAGTCCCTGCCTGATTGTGGCCTGGTGTTCCAGAGTCCCAGCCTGACTGCTGCCTGGTGTTCCAGAGACCCAGCCTGATTGCTGCCTGATGTTCCAGAGTCCCAGCCTGATTGCTGCCTGGTGTTCCAGACCTCCAGCCTGACTGCTTCCTGGTGTTCCAGAGTCCCAGCCTGATTGCGGCCTGGTGTTCCAGAGTCCCTGCCTGACTGCTGCCTGGTGTTCCAGACCTCCAGCCTGACTGCTGCCTGGTGTTCCAGAGTCCCAGCCTGGCTGCTGCCTGGTGTTCCAGAATCCCTGCCTGACTGCTGCCTGGTGTTCCAGAGTCCCTGCCTGACTGCTGCCTGGTGTTCCAGAGTCCCTGTCTGCTGCCTGGTGTTCCAGACCTCCAGCCTGCTTGCTGCCTGGTGTTCCAGACCTCCAGCCTGCTTGCTGCCTGATGTTCCAGGGTCCCTGCCTGCTTGCTGCCTGATGTTCCAGAGTCCCAGCCGGACTGCTGCCTGGTGTTCCAGAGTCCCAGCCTGATTGTTGCCTGATGTTCCGGAGTCCCAGCCTGATTGCTGCCTGGTGTTCCAGACCCCTGCCTGATTGCTGCCTGGTGTTCCAGAGTCCCTGCCTGACTGCTGCCTGGTATTCCAGAGCCCCAGCCTGATGGCTGCCTGGTGTTCCAGGGTCCCTGCCTGCCTGCTGCCTGGTGTTCCAGAGCCCCAGCCTGATTGCTGCCTGGTGTTCCAGAGTCCCTGCCTGCCTGCTGCCTGGTGTTCCAGATTCCCTGCCTGATTGCTGCCTGGTGTTACAGACCCCTGCCTGACTGCTGCCTGGTGTTCCAGAGTCCCTGCCTGATTGCGGCTTGGTATTCCAGAGTCCCAGCCTGATTGCTGCCTGGTGTTCCAGAGACCCTGCCTGATTGCTGCCTGGTGTTCCAGATTCCCTGCCTGATTGCTGCCTGGTGTTACAGACCCCTGCCTGACTGCTGCCTGGTGTTCCAGAGTCCCTGCCTGATTGCGGCTTGGTATTCCAGAGTCCCAGCCTGATTGCTGCCTGGTGTTCCAGACCTCCAGCCTGATTGCTGCCTGGTGTTCCAGAGTCCCTGCCTGACTGCTGCCTGGTGTTCCAGAGTCCCTGCCTGATTGCGGCTTGTTATTCCAGAGTCCCAGCCTGATTGCTGCCTGGTGTTCTAGAGACCCTGCCTGATTGCTGCCTGGTGTTCCAGACCTCCAGCCTGATTGCTGCCTGGTGTTCCAGACCTCCAGCCTGATTGCTGCCTGGTGTTCCAGAGTCTCTGCCTGATTGCTGCCTGGTGTTCCAGACCTCCAGCCTGATTGCTGCCTGGTGTTCCAGAGTCCCAGCCTGATTGCGGCCTGGTATTCCAGAGTCCCAGTCTGATTGTAGCCTGATGTTCCAGAGTCCCTGCCTGACTGCTGCCTGGTGTTCCAGAGTCCCAGCCTGATTGCTGCCTGATGTTCCAGGGTCCCTGCCTGACTGCTGCCTGGTGTTCCAGAGTCCCAGTCTGATTGTAGCATGATGTTCCAGGGTCCCTGCCTGACTGCTGCCTGGTGTTCCAGAGTCCCAGCCTGATTGCTGCCTGATGTTCCAGGGTCCCTGCCTGACTGCTGCCTGGTGTTCCAGAGTCCCAGTCTGATTGTAGCATGATGTTCCAGGGTCCCTGCCTGACTGCTGCCTGATGTTCCAGGGTCCCTGCCTGACTGCTGCCTGGTGTTCCAGAGTCCCAGTCTGATTGCTGCCTGATGTTCCAGAGTCCCTGCCTGACTGCTGCCTGGTGTTCCAGAGTCCCAGTCTGATTGTAGCCTGATGTTCCAGAGTCCCTGCCTGATTGCTGCCTGGTGTTCCAGAGTCCCAGCCTGATTACTGCCTGGTGTTCCAGATATCCTGCCTGATTGCTGCCTGATGTTCCAGGGTCCCAGCCTGATTGCTGCCTGGTGTTCCAGAGTCCCAGCATGATTGCTGCCTGATGTTCCAGAGTCCCAGCCTGATTGCTGCCTGGTGTTCCAGAGTCCCAGCATGATTGCTGCCTGGTGTTCCAGAGTCCCTGCCTGACTGCTTCCTGGTGTTCCAGACCTCCAGCCTGACTGCTGCCTGATGTTCCAGAGTCCCTGCCTGACTGCTGCCTGGTGTTCCAGTCATCCAGCCTGACTGCTGCCTGGTGTTCCAGACCCCTGCCTGATTGCTGCCTGGTGATCCAGTCATCCAGCCTGACTGCTGCCTGATGCTCCAGAGTCCCTGCCTGACTGCTGCCTGGTGTTCCAGTCATCCAGCCTGACTGCTGCCTGGTGTTCCAGACCCCTGCCTGACTGCTGCCTGGTGTTCCAGTCATCCAGCCTGACTGCTGCCTGGTGTTCCAGACCCCTGCCTGATTGCTGCCTGGTGTTCCAGAGTCCCTGCCTGACTGCTGCCTGGTGTTCCAGAGCCCCAGCCTGATTGCTCCCTTGTGTTCCAGAGTCCCTGCCTGCCTGCTGCCTGGTGTTCCAGAGTCCCTGCCTGACTGCTGCCTGGTATTCCAGAGCCCCAGCTTGATTGCTGCCTGGTGTTCCAGAGTCCCTGCCTGCCTGCTGCCTGGTGTTCCAGAGTCCCTGCCTGACTGCTGCGTGATATTCCAGAGCCCCAGCCTGATTGCTGCCTGGTGTTCCAGATATCCTGCCTGATTGCTGCCTGATGTTCCAGAGTCCCTGCCTGATTGCTGCCTGATGTTCCAGGGTCCCAGCCTGATTGCTGCCTGGTGTTCCAGAGTCCCAGCATGATTGCTGCCTGATGTTCCAGAGTCCCTGCCTGATTGCTGCCTGATGTTCCAGAGTCCCTGCCTGACTGCCGCCTGGTGTTCCAGTCATCCAGCCTGACTGTTGCCTGGTGTTCCAGAGTTCCAGCCTGACTGCTGCCTGGTGTTCCAGACCCCTGCCTGATTGCTGCCTGGTGTTCCAGAGTCCCTGCCTGACTGCTGCCTGGTATTCCAGAGCCCCAGCCTGATTGCTCCCTGGTGTTCCAGAGTCCCTGCCTGCCTGCTGCCTGGTGTTCCAGAGTCCCTGCCTGCCTGCTGCCTGGTATTCCAGAGCCCCAGCCTGATTGCTGCCTGGTGTTCCAGAGTCCCTGCCTGCCTGCTGCCTGGTGTTCCAGAGTCCCTGCCTGACTGCTGCGTGATATTCCAGAGCCCCAGCCTGATTGCTGCCTGGTGTTCCAGAGTCCCTGCCTGCCTGCTGCCTGGTGTTCCAGATTCCCTGCCTGACTGCTGCCTGGTGTTCCAGAGTCCCTGCCTGACTGCTGCCTGGTGTTACAGACTCCTGCCTGACTGCTGCCTGGTGTTCCAGAGTCCCTGCCTGACTGCTGCCTGGTGTTACAGACCCCTGCCTGACTGCTGCCTGGTGTTCCAGAGACCCTGCCTGATTGCTGCCTGGTGTTCCAGAGCCCCTGCCTGACTGCTTCCTTGTGTTCCAGAGCCCCTGCCTGACTGCTTCCTTGTGTTCCAGAGCCCCTGCCTGACTGCTTCCTGGTGTTCCAGAGCCCCTGCATTCAGAGTTGCCAAAGATCTGATTGGAAGCCTGCAGGCTGAATGGCAAAAGAAAGACCCCAGATGGCCCCACAGATCAGACTCTCTTTCAGGCTGCAAGGGAAGGCAGGAGGTCATCCTCCCCAGGGATGGGAGGAAGTGACTAGCCCACCTGATCAAACAAGCCTGGATGGAGATAGCGGAGTAGGTCAGCAGCTGTGGGCAATGGACCTGGATCCAATGCCGGAAAAGGGTCAATGACCTGATCTGATCTGCGAAGGTGAGTATTTCGCACACTTCCAACCCTTTGGGCCTAGCTTGTGGCAGAGCGAGAGGCTGCATTTGGTGGAGAGGGAGTGACCACCCAGCCATGGCAATGGGTTTAGGGAGTTGGAAATGGTGCCTGAAGCATAGTTGCATTTCAATGAGAGGTGCCCATCTGTTAATGCATTCGGCAGCATAGTCCCTCGGGTGTGGTTGCATGCAGGAGACGTATGTGCTCCCATCATGGCTCACTGGACTATCAGCATCAGAGATCTGCAGCTTTTCCCTGCTCCGAGAGTAACTTTGTCCATCATTATGTCTGCAGGAGAAGACAGCCCATAATAGGATGGAGCATGCCAAGCCCAATGGTGGAGTGCCTTATCTTCATGTCCACACCCAGATGGAGGAGGCCATGGAACTGGCAGGGCAACAAGGCAGCCACTCCATATCTGATAGCGAGGCAGTGGCACCTACCCAAGAGAGTGAATGAGCATCTCCTGGGGCACAAGAATGTACCTGGTACCAAAACGTAATGCTGCACATGTGATCACCAGAGCATCAATGGAGAGGCACGGTTGGGGTTAAAGGCCTGCTCAAGTCACAAAAAAAAAACCCAACCCGAACCCGACGGAACCACTTTGGACCCGAGCCCCACCAGCCCGGGTCCCTCCATTTTCCCCCCACGCCTGACCCGACCCAACCTGACCCGAGCCTGACCCGACCACCGGAATGTTCCCTTTACCTACCTTACGACTCCCAATCTTCAGGAAGCTGCAGCATGAGCATGATGACGTCATAGAGACGCTCACACGCTCACTGCGCAGACTCAGAGTTTCCTTCTTTGACGACCCGGACTCCCAGCCCAGGTAAGTTTTTAACTTTTAACACTTACCTGCAATTCACGCTGTGTGTGTCCAACCCAGACCCGGTCCGACGCAGACCCGGCCTGACCCGGACCCAAAGGCTGGACCCAGAAGAGCGGCCCAATCTGACCCGAACCCGACCCATGTCACCCGTTGGATTCGGGTCAGGTAGCAGGCCTTTAGTTGGGGTGGTAGGAATATCACGATGGGCAGACCCTAATCCTTCAATGTCTATGATTTCTCCCGTAGATCAAGATGAAAGACAAGGGAGAGGAGCTGAAGAGGCTGGGAGAGATATCTCCTACTTCCAGCTCCATTGATCTTATTCGCATAAAACCTGATAACCCAACTTCACTTCCTAGCCTTGCGGAACACCTCCGCTCAGTCCAAAAACATGACACTGAGCTTCCGGTCGCTTGCCATTTCAACACCCGCCCCTGCTCTCATGCCCACTTATCTGTCCTGGGCCTGCTGCAGTGTTCCAGTGAACATCAACGCAAGCTTGAGGAACAGCACCTCATTTTCCGATTAGGCCGCTACAGCCTACCGAACTGATCATTGAGTTCAATAATTTCAGAGTATGACTAGCCCCTTTTTAAATTTTATTTTATTTTATTCCTTTTTGTTGTTTTTTTACCAATTTTTTCCCTTGCCTGTTTTTTTCATGTTTGTGCTTTTAGCTAGGGCTGCTCATTATCCTGTCATTAACACTAATGCTTTGTCTTTCACCACACCATTAGCACACTCTCTTTGCCTTTGCCCCATGACCTCCTTGTCAGTTAATCTCTCCGGACCTCTGTCCTATCACACACCTTTCCCTTTGTTCTCTTTTCTCATCCCCGCTTCATTTTCTGAAAACCTATAACATTTCTAACCTTTGCCAGTTCTGATGAAAAGTCACTGAGCTGAAACGTTAACTCTGCTTCTCTCGCCACAGATGCTGCCAGACCTGTTGAGTATTTCCAGCACTTTCTGTTTTTATTTCAGATTTCCAGCATAAACAGTATTTTGCTTTTATTCACTTCCTAGCCTCCATGCTAGCTGACATAAATGATTCCTACTCCTGAGACACTGTGCCTTTTCCTTTCAAAACTGCCAGCATCACCTGACTCTTCAAAAAACCCATCTTGACCTCTCTTAATTACCACTTGATCTTCAGCCTCTCTCTGCTATCCAAAGTCCTTTAGCGAGTTGTCACCTTCCATCTGTACTGAAACATCTTGTTTGAATCCCATCAATCATTTTTCAACCCTAACCACATTACTGAGACAGCCCGAACCAAAGACATGAATGATATTCTCCATGACTGTGACATACAATCAGATCCCAGGATTCGAATTTAACTCCGGGTGAATTTTAGGCAGGTGGGTAGCGAGATGAGTTGGAAACTCACCCACTGCTGCCTAATTGAAACTCAGGCTGTTTTAAGTGCTGAACTTCATTTAAATCCTATCAGCTGTCCTCCCAGCTGAAGTTGACAGGAAGCAGGGGAAAGTCACTCGGGCCTGAGGTTAAGTGGTAGGAACAGCCTCTGCAGGCATCTTGAAGGGCACTGCTGCTCCTCCTGTCCCCACAAAAACATAAAAAATACTAACCTGTTTAGCCCTCATCTGCTCCAGCTTCTATTCCTGTCATATTCACCCTACGGGAAAATTCAATAGATTCCCTGTTCAGGCAACCAGTTAAAATTGCAGTCGAAGCTTGATACGTAAAGATGTTCCCAGCAGCTTTGAATAGATATCTTTGTCAATCTCTCAATAAAGTAGGTTAAAATTTGAAATGGTGAGTTTCTCGCAGCTTACCAGCAGGTCAATAACCTGGGCAATTTTATTTGCCTACCCTTTCAGTTTCTGCCAAGTGGGAAGGTTTAAAATCCCCGATGTCACTATCATGCTTATTGTCTTTTCACTTCATCCCCCCGCCTTAACTGTGCTCAGCTTATTTGATGCATTACAAATAAAAAAGGCACAAAAGAATATTTGAAAGGAACCTACATGATTACATATATTATAATGAATAATAAACAGTTGGAAGTGGATTTCAGCTCAGTTTCCGGATTCTTCTAACATTTAAAAATAACGAGCTCTGATCTCACAATTGCAGCATCATCAAAATCTAACTGAATTACTGCATTGTAACTTACTACTAGACATATAGAACATTCTTTTGTAAAATTATACACTCAAAAGGCTATGAATATCATTTTTTTATTTTAAAATATGTGCAAATCACCTCTCTTTATAACCTTGTGTTTTAAAAAAGAATTCATTTAGAGAAATAAAAGCTCACTTGCTAGGCTGGATATTCTGCACTTGAATCATTTACAACATATGATCAAGGCCTCCCTCTCTTGTCCTGTCTCCTTTCATTTCTCCCCCCTCGGGAATTCTCCCCCCACAAAAACCTATCCCAAGCCTCCAACACTCCTCTATTTTCTTACTCTCCTACTTTCATCCCAGAATTGACTCCCTCTTGGATAAGCCTCTCCTGGCATCCTCCAAAGGGCCCACTGAGGCACTGCACTCATCACTGTTTCCTCGCAAACAGCAACCCGAATTGACTCTACTCTCTCGGCCTTCCTGCTCAGTATGCTTACTGGGACTAATCTTTCCAACCTCCTATCTGTCCCACTCACCCCTCCCAATGTTAACCCTGTGGACTCTGATAGCAGATCTGTTCTCACCACCCCTCTCTGCATCTCCTTCCAGACCCTTGCCATCCATGAGCTTATTGTGGATGATTGACAGCATGGCCTTGACAGAAACCTGGTTGCTGGGTGATGACACCTTCCCCCTTAATGAAAACTCACCACTTTGCTATAACTTTGACCTGCCCAAATCACCGAGGTGGTTGTGCAGCTCTTATCACCAAATCACACCTTGGTCTGTCCTGCAACTCCTCTGGCACCTTCTCCTTCTTTGAGCATCTCAGCTTGTTCCATCCCTCTCGCCTCTCATTTAAAATTCTTGTTCACTACTGCCCACCCAAGTACTATGCCAAGTTTCTCACCGAGATATTTTCTCTGCTTTCCTCCTTTAGCCTCTGCACTAAGCAATTTCTCATCTTTGGAGATTTCAACCTCCATCTCAACTCATCTTGCTCTCTTTTCTTTGAGTTCACTGTCTTATCTTCCCTTAATCTTTCCCTCCATACAAACTTTGCTACCCATATTCACCACCCACTCAATCTTACCATCTGACACGGCCTCCCTACTCCCATTGTGTCACTGATAAGGCCATCACTGATCACAACATCACAACATTTCTGCAACTACCGATCTGCTGAGCCTCACCTTTACCTCCAACTTTGATGTCCTTGCCCCCATTAAAACCATTACTCTCTCTCACTCTGAATGGCCCTCATCTCTGCTCCCTTAAGTCCAAGGGACAAAGACTTGAATGTTTATGGTGAGCATCTGGTTTAACCATTCATTGCCAGGTCTGACTGGAACAGAGGAGGCTGAGGGGAGACCTAATTAAAGCATATAAAATTATAAGGGGTCTAAGATAGAGTGGATAGGAAGGCCCTATTCCCCTTGATTGAGGGGTCCATAACCAGGGGTCATAGATTTAGGGTAAATAATAGAAGGTGCAAAGGGGATTCGAGGGGAAAGTCTTTCACCCAGAGGGTGGTGGGGATCTGGAACTCACTGACTGAAAGGGTGGTAGAGGCAGAAACCCTCATAACATTTAAAAAGTACATTTAAATATGCACTTGAAGTGCCATAACCTACAAGGCTACGAATCAAAAGCTGAAAAGTGGGACTAGGCTGGATGGCTACTTGTCAGCCAGCGCGGACACGATGGGCAAAATGGCCTTTTCTGTGCTGTAAATTTCTATGATTCTATGATATCACCTGATATCTGGCTACCTGAAATAAGGCGTTGCAATAAAAGTTGAGTGTTGCTATCACCTTCGTAGACACAGAGCAGGCACTGCAGACTTATGACCATGACTGCAGATCCTCATGCAGTAGATGGTAAAACTGTCCATTTACATCTTTGAACCTCACTGTTCTTATACACATCTCACTAAGATCCTCATATGGCTTGTGGAGCATGTATACTCCATTGGGAGTGCAATAAATAGTGGGGTTAATTTTCTTTAAGTGCTGCCAAGTCTGTTTGCATCTGTCATGTGTTCCTCCTCCACCGTCTCTAAGATAATGGCATTCTAAGGTATATCCATAGGTATTGCCACACTTGCTCCTGAGAAGTCCTCATTATGAGTGCGGGTTGGGGGTGAATATCTTCCGGCTATCTTTCATTGTCAGAAGTAGTAAAAAGTAAGTCAAGGTCTTTTAGAAGGTCTGGAAATACTTGTTTGTATTTCAGATTTCCAGCATCCGCAGTATTTTGCTTTTCTTTTAGAAGGTCTCTCAATACACAATGCCAAAAGCACAAGCGATGTAAAAAGTTGTTCCCAGCTGCCGAAATCACTGCTGAAACTCTTCACACTCTACAGTTCAGAATCTCATTACTTCTACCCAAAGCAGCTGACCCTGGCAACAGCTGCACCTTAAATATTCAGTCTAACCTAATCTGAGTGCCTTGTAAGTACAGAAGCAGGAAAATCAGAGCTGCAGTGCTACTGCTCTACATTACAATATGTTTAAATAAGCTCACTTTAGACTTGGCAGATGGATTGCAGGAAGGGCTAAAAAGCAAGAGGAAATTCAGAGGGGTTGATTTTTGGATGGAAAACAACCTCCACTTCATTTTATGGCCAATAAGACTACTTACCTCAATTATACACTGAAATTATACCAAAAGCAGCTAGGAAATTCTAGGCCCAAATGTCCTAAATTTCTGCCCTGGGATCGGTCAATATAATTTATTCTGCTTTAAAATGGTACCTTAGAACAGCAGCGAAGGAAGGAAGATGCTGGGATCTTAAAAGCGGAAATGTTGCATTTCATTATGCTGTTAGATGTCAGGAGTAAAGCTTTACTTTGGACTGGTCTTTTGTTAAAAAAGATTTTGTTCTTTACTTTGGAGACTCTCAGATTCAATTGGAAGTCTACCTCAAGAGCTTGTTATTTGGGGAATTTCCTGCAAAAAAAGGAGCTGCAAAATATTTTTCCCAATGGACATTCCTGTTTTTATTATTTATTTGTTAGAAGAGGGAAACCAGACTTAAAAAGGCAGCACCAAAGGAGATCCAAACCCTCCCATAGATACCCATCCACCAGAGTGTACAGTGCCAAAAGATCAATCCTCCATAAAGTTTTTTTTTATAAGCACTCAACTGGGGGTAACTTACACAATTACCAATTGGGTAATAAATTGGCACAGCAGATCAACTGCCAGAACTTGACAATTTTCATTTCTACTGATTCCCTGTCTTAGATCACCACCCAAGCAGTGAAGGTGAAAATGACCCCCATCTACATTCTTTTTTTAAAATTCATTCATGGGATGTGGGTGTCGCTGGCCAAGCCAGCATTTATTGTCCATCCCTAATTGCCCTTGAGAAGGTGGTGGTGAGCTGCCTTCTTGAACCGCTGCAGTCCATGTGGGGTAGGTACACCCACAGTGCTGTTAGGAAGGGATTTCCAGGATTATGACCCAGCGACAGTGAAGGAACGGTGATATAGTCCCAAGTCAGAATGGTGTGTGACTTGGAGAGGAACTTGCAGGTGGTGGTGTTCCCATATATTTGCTGACCTTGTCCTTCTCGTTGGTCGAGGTCGTGGGTTTGGAAGGTGCTGTCTGAGGAGCCTTGGTACATTGTTGCAGTGCATCTTGTAGATGGTACACACTGCTGCCACTGTGTGTCGGTGGTGGAGGGAGTGAATGTTTGTAGATGGGGTGCCAATCAAGCGGGCTGCTTTGTCCTGGATGGTGTCGAGCTTCTTGAGTGTTGTTGGAGCTGCACCCATCCAGGCAAGTGGAGAGTATTTCATCACACTCCTGACTTGGACCTTGTAGATGATGGACAGGCTTTGGGGAGTCAGGAGGTGAGTTACTCGCCGCAGGATTCCAAGTCTCTGACCTGCTCTTGTAGCCACTGTATTTATATGGCTACTCCAGTTCAGTTTCTGGTCAATGGTAGCCCCTAGGATGTTGATAGTGGGGGATTCAGCGATGGTAATGCCATTGAATGTCAAGGGTAGATGGTTAGATTCTCTCTTGTTGGAGATGGTCATTGCCTGGCACTTGTGTGGCGCGAACGTTACTTGCCACTTATCAGCCCAAGCCTGGATATTGTCCAGGACTTGCTGCATTTCTACACAGACTGCTTCAGTATCTGAGGAGTCACGAATGGTGCTGAACATTGTGCAATCATCAGCGAACATCCCCACTTCTGACCTTATGATTGAAGGAAGGTCATTGATGAAGCAGCTGAAGATGGTTGGGCCTAGGACACTACCCTGAAGAACTCCTGCAGTGATGTGTTGGAACTCATATGATTGACTTCCAACAACCACAACCATCTTCCTTTGTGCGAGGTATGACTCCAGCCAGCGGGGGGGTTTTCCCCCTGATTCCCATTGACCTTAGTTTTGCTAGGGCTCCTTGATGCCATACTCGGTCAAATGCTGCCTTGATGTCAAGGGCAGTCACTCTCACCTCACCTCTTGAGTTCAGCTCTTTTGTCCATGTTTGAACCAAGGCTATAATGAGGTCAGGAGCTGAGTGGCCCTGGCAAAACCCAAACTGAGCGTCACTGAGCAGGTTAATGCTGAGCAAGTGCCACTTGATGGCACTGTTGATGACACCTTCCATCACTTTACTGATGATTTGAGAGTAGGCTGATGGGGCAGTAATTGGCCGGGTTGAACTTGTCCTGCTTTTTCTGTACAGGACATATCTGGGCAATTTTCCACATTGCAGGGTAGATGCCAGTGTTGTAGCTGTATTGGAACAGCTTGGCTACGGGCGCAGCAAGTTCTGGAGCACAGATCTTCAGTACTGTTGCCAGAATATTGTCAGGGCCCATAGCCTTTGCAGTATCCAGTGCCTTCAGTCGTTTCTTGATATCACGTGGAGTGAATCAAATTGGCTGAAGTCTGGTATCTGTGATGCTGGGGACTTCAGGAGGAGGCCGAGATGGATCATCATCTCGGCACTTCTGGCTGAAGATCGTTGCAAATGCTTCAGCCTTATCTTTCGCACTGATGTGCTGGGCTCCTCCATCATTGAGGATGGGGATATTTGTGGAGTCACCTCCTCCAGTTAGTTGTTTAATTGTCCACCACTATTCACGGCTGGATGTGGCAGGACTGCAGAGTTTAGATCTGATCCGTTGGTTATGGGATCGCTTAGCTCTGTCTATCGCATGCTGTTTATGCAGTTTGGCACGCAGATAGTCCTGTGTTGTAGCTTCACCAGGTTGACACCTCATTTTGAGGTATGCCTGGTGCTGCTCCTGGCATGCCCTCCTGCACTCTTCATTAAACCAGGGCTGGTCTCCTGGCTTGATCGTAATGGTAGAGTGGGGGATATGCTGGGCCATGAGGTTACAGATGGTGGTTGAGTACAATTCTGCTGCTGCTGATGGCCCACAGCGCCTCATGGATGCCCAGTTTTGCATTGCTAGATCTGTTCAAAATCTATCCCATTTAACACGGTGGTAGTGCCACACAACACGAAGGAGGGTATCCTCAATGTGAAGGCGGGATTTCATCTCCACAACGACTATGTGGTGGTCACTCCTACCAATACTGTCATGGACTGATGCATCTGCGGCAGGCAGATTGGTGAGGACGAGGTCAAGTATGTTTTCCCCTCTTGTTGGTTCCCTCACCACCTGCCGCATACCCAGTCTAGCAGATATGCCCATTAGGACTCGGCCAGCTCGGTCAGTAGTGGTGCTACCGAGCTACTCGGTGATGGACATTGAAGTGCCCCACCCAGAGTACATTCTGTGCCTTCGCCATCCTCAGTGCTTCCTCCAAGTGCTGTTCAACATGGTGGAGTACTGACTCATCAGCTGAGCGAGGGCAGTAGGTGGTAATCCTTGCCCATGTTTGATCTGATGCCATGAGACTTCAGGGGATCCAAAGTTGATGTTGAGGATTCCCAGGACAACTCCCTCCCTACTGCATACCACTGTACCGCCACCTCTGGTGGGTCTGTCCTGCCGGTGGGACCGCACATACCCAGGGATGGTGATGGCAGTGTCTGGGACATTGTTTGTCAGGTCTGATTCTGTGAGTATGACTATGTCAGGCTGTTGCTTGACTCGTCTGTGGGACAGCTCTCCCAACTTTGGCGCAAGCCCCCAGATGTTAGTAAGGAGGGCTTTGCAGGGTCCACAGGGCTGGGTTTGCCGTTGTCATTTCTGGTGCCTAGGTCGATGCCGGGTGGACCATCTGGTTTCATTCCTTTTTATTGGCTTTGTTTCGGTTATATACAACTGAGTGCCTTGCTAGACCATTTCAGAGGGCATGTAAGAGTCAACCACATTGCTGTGGGTCTAGAGTCACATGTAGGCCAGACCAGTTAAGGACAGCAAATGTCCTTCCCTAATCTTTTTTTTTTCATTGCAGTAGCTTTTTCGGGAGCAGAGAGTCCGAGCGAGTGAGCAGCTGGGAAGGTCTGTTTAAAGTAAACTTAATTTCCTTTTGTTTTCGGCGCAGACCAGGGGGCTGCTGGGTAAGTAAAACCCTATATATTTGGGCCGTTTAAAATAACTTGCCTTTCATTGCAGCAGCTTTTTCAGGAGCAGAGAGTGCGAGCGAGTGAGCAGCTGGGAAGGTCAGTTTAAAGTAAACTTAATTTCCTTTTGTTTTCGGCGCAGACCAGGGGGCTGTTGGGTAAGTAAAATCCTATATATTTGGGCCGTTTAAAATAACTTGCCTTTCATTGCAGCAGCTTTTTCGGGAGCAGAGAGTGCGAGCGAGTGAGCAGCTGGGAAGGTCAGTTTAAAGTAAACTTATTTTCCTTTTGTTTTCAGCAGAGACCAGGGGGCTGCTGGGTAAGTAAAACCCTATATATTTGGGCCGTTTAAAATAACTTGCCTTTCATTGCAGCAGCTTTTTCAGGAGCAGAGAGTGCGAGCGAGTGAGCAGCTGGGAAGGTCAGTTTAAAGTAAACTTAATTTCCTTTTGTTTTCGGCGCAGACCAGGGGGCTGCTGGGTAAGTAAAACCCTATATATTTGGGCCGTTTAAAATAACTTGCCTTTCATTGCAGCAGCTTTTTCGGGAGCAGAGAGTGCGAGCGAGTGAGCAGCTGGGAAGGTCAGTTTAAAGTAAACTTATTTTCCTTTTGTTTTCGGCAGAGACCAGGGGGCTGCTGGGTAAGTAAAACCCTATATATTTGGGCCGTTTAAAATAACTTGCCTTTCATTGCAGCAGCTTTTTCAGGAGCAGAGAGTGCGAGCGAGTGAGCAGCTGGGAAGGTCAGTTTAAAGTAAACTTAATTTCCTTTTGTTTTCGGCGGAGACCAGGGGGCTGCTGGGTAAGTAAAACCCTATATATTTGGGCCGTTTCTGAACCCGAGACACTACACCTGTAGTGTCTCCCACCCGCCCTCCTCCTCTAACCAAAAAAAAAAGGACTCGGTGGTGTGTAGATAAGGTAAGGCTTTTTCTATTTCTCTTTTTTGTTTTATCGTGTGATTGGTTAAAAACTTTTCGTTCCTTTTTCATTTCACTAAGTTTAAGCTTAAGATTAAAAATGGCAGGAGTTCTCAGACCCGTGACATGCTCCTCTTGCTCAATGTGGGAGCTCAGGGACACGGCTGATGTCCCTGACTCCTTCACGTGCAGGAAGTGTGTCCAGCTGCAGCTCTTGTTAGACCGCATGACGGCTCTGGAGCTGCGGATGGACTCACTTTGGAGCATCCGCGATGCTGAGGAGGTCGTGGATAGCACGTTTAGCGAATTGGTCACACCGCAGATTAGGATTGCTGAGGGAGAAGGGGAATGGGTGACCAAAAGGCAGAGAAAGAGCAGGAAGGCAGCGCAGGTGTCCCCTGCGGTCATCTCCCTCCACAACAGGTATACCGTTTTGGATACTGTTGAGGGAGATGGCTCACCAGGGGAAGGCAGCAGTAGCCAGGTTCATGGTACCGTGGCTGGCTCTGCTGTTCAGAAGGGCGGGGAAAAGAGTGGAAGGGCTTTAGTCATAGTGGATTCGATTGTAAGGGGAGTAGATAGGCGGTTCTGTGGTCGAAAACGAGACTCCCGAATGGTATGTTGCCTCCCAGGTGCACGGGTCAGGGATGTCTCAGATCAGCTGCAGAACATTCTGAAGGGGGAGGGTGAACAGCCAGTTGTCGTTGTGCACATAGGCACCAATGATATAGGTAAAAAACGGGATGAGGTCCTACAAGCAGAATTTAGGGCGTTAGGAGCCAAGTTAAAAAGTAGGACCTCAGAGGTAGTAATCTCAGGATTGCTACCAGTGCCACGTGATAGAGTAGAAATAAAAGAATAGTCAGGATGAATGCGTGGCTTGAGAGATGGTGCAGGAGGGAGGGGTTCAGATTTTTGGGACATTGGGACCGGTTCTGGGGGAGGTGGGACTATTACAAATTGGATGGTCTACACCTGGGCCGGACTGGAACCAATGTCCTTGGGGGTGCTTTTGCTAACGCTGTTGGGGAGGGTTTAAACTAATGTGGCAGGGGGATGGGAACCAAATGAGGTCAGTGGAGAGTAAGGATGTAGTAACTAAAGCCTGTAAGGAACTAGATAATGAAGTCAGCGTGACTAAGGGAAAGAGTAGGCAGGGAACAGATGATGAAAGCAAAGGGACTGGTGGTCTGAGGTGTATTTGTTTTAATGCAAGAAGTGTAGTAGGTAAGGCAGATGAACTTAGGGCTTGGATTAGTACCTGGGAGTATGATGTTATTGCTATTACTGAGACTTGGTTAAGGGAAGGGCATGATTGGCAACTAAATATCCCAGGATACCGATGCTTCAGGCGGGATAGAGAGGGAGGTAAAAGGGGTGGAGGAGTTGCATTACTGGTCATCGAGGATATCACAGCTGTGCTGAAGGAAGGCACTATGGAGGACTCGAGCTGTGAGGCAATATGGGCAGAACTCAGAAATAGGAAGGGTGCGGTAACAATGTTGGGGCTGTACTACAGGCCTCCCAACAGCGAGCGTGAGATAGAGGTACAAATATGTAAACAGATTATGGAAAGCTGTAGGAGCAACAGGGTGATGGTGATAGGAGATTTTAATTTTCCCAACATTGACTGGGATTCACTTAGTGTTAGAGGTCTAGATGGAGCAGAATTTGTAGGGAGCATCCAGGAGGGTTTTCTAGAGCAGTATGTAAATAGTCCAACTCGGGAAGGGGCCATACTGGACCTGGTGTTGGGGAATGAGCCCGGCCAGGTGGTTGACGTTTCAGTAGGGGACTACTTTGGGAATAGTGATCACAATTCCGTAAGTTTTAGAGTACTCATGGACAAAGACGAGAGTGGTCCTAAAGGAAGAGTGCTAAATTGGGGGAAGGCCAACTATACCAAAATTTGGCAGGAGCTGGGGAATGTAGATTGGGAGCAGCTGTTTGAAGGTAAATCCACATTTGATATGTGGGAGGCTTTTAAAGAGAGGTTGATTAGCGTGCAGGAGAGACATGTTCCTGTGAAAATGAGGGGTAGAAATGGCAAGATTAGGGAACCATGGATGACAGGTGAAATTGTGAGACTAGCTAAGAGGAAAAAGGAAGCATACATAAGGTCTAGGCGGCTGAAGAAAGACGAAGCTTTGAAAGAATATCGGGATTGTAGGCGCAATCTGAAACGAGGAATTAAGAGGGCTAAAAGGGGTCATGAAATATCTTTAGCAAACAGGGTTAAGGAAAATCCCAAAGCCTTTTACTCATATATAAGGAGCAAGAGGGTAACTAGAGAAAGGATTGGCCCACTCAAGGACAAAGGAGGAAAGTTATGCGTGGAGTCAGAGAAAATGGGTGAGATTCTAAATGAGTACTTTGCATCGGTATTCACTGAGGAGAGGGACATGACGGATGTTGAGGTTAGGGACAGATGTTTGATTACTCTAGGTAAAGTCGGCATAAGGAGGGAGGAAGTGTTGGGTATTCTAAAAGGCATTAAGGTGGACAAGTCCCCAGGTCCGGATGGGATCTATCCCAGATTACTGTGGGAAGCGAGAGGGGAAATAGTTGGGGCCTTAACAGATATCTTTGCAACATCCTTAAACACGGGTGAGGTCCCGGAGGACTGGAGAATTGCTAATGTTGTCCCCTTGTTTAATTTTTTTATTTTTTATTTTATTTCGAGATACAGCACTGAAACAGGCCCTTCGGCCCACCGAGTCTGTGCCGACCATCAACCACCCATTTATACTAATCCTACACTAATCCCATATTCCTACCACATCCCCACCTGTCCCTATATTCCCCTACCACCTACCTATACTAGGGGCAATTTATAATGGCCAATTTACCTATCAACCTGCAAGTCTTTGCTGGTGGGAGGAAACCGGAGCACCCGGCGAAAACCCACGCAGACACAGGGAGAACTTGCAAACTCCACACAGGCAGTACCCAGAATTGAACCCGGGTCGCTGGATCTGTGAGACTGCGGTGAAGGGTAGCAGGGATAATCCAGGTAATTATAGACCGGTGAGCCTGACGTCAGTGGTAGGGAAGCTTCTGGAGAAGATACTGAGGGATAGGATCTATTCCCATTTGGAAGAAAATGGGCTTATCAGTGATAGGCAACATGGTTTTGTCCAGGGAAGGTCATGTCTTACCAACTTAATAGAATTCTTTGAGGAAGTGACAAAGTTGGTTGATGAGGGAAGGGCTGTAGATGTCGTATACATGGACTTCAGTAAGGCGTTTGATAAGGTTCCCCATGGTAGGCTGATGGAGAAAGTGAAGGCGCATGGGGTCCAAGGTGTACTAGCTAGATGGATAAAGAACTGGCTGGGCAACAGGAGACAGAGAGTAGCAGTGGAAGGGAGTTTCTCAAAATGGAGACGTGTGACCAGTGGTGTTCCACAGGGATCCGTGCTGGGACCACTGTTGTTTGTGATATACATAAATGATTTGGAGGAAAGTATAGGTGGTCTGATTAGCAAGTTTGCAGACGACACTAAGATTGGTGGAGTAGCAGATAGTGAAGGGGACTGTCAGAGAATACAGCAGAATATAGATAGACTGGAGAGTTGGGCAGAGAAATGGCAGATGGAGTTCAATCAGGGCAAATGCGAGGTGATGCATTTTGGAAGATCTAATTCAAGAGTGAACTATACAGTAAATGGAAAAGTCCTGGGGAAAATTGATGTACAGAGAGATTTGGGTGTTCAGGTCCATTGTTCCCTGAAGGTGGCAACGCAGGTCAATAGAGTGGTCAAGAAGGCATACGGCATGCTTTCCTTCATCGGACGGGGTATTGAGTACAAGAGTTGGCAGGTCATGTTACAGTTGTATAGGACTTTGGTTCGGCCACATTTGGAATACTGCGTGCAGTTCTGGTCGCCACATTACCAAAAGGATGTGGATGCTTTGGAGAGGGTGCAGAGGAGGTTCACCAGGATGTTGCCTGGTATGGAGGGCGCTAGCTATGAAGAGAGGTTGAGTAGATTAGGATTATTTTCATTAGAAAGACGGAGGTTGAGCGGGGACCTGATTGAGGTGTACAAAATCATGAGAGGTATAGACAGGGTGGATGGCAAGAAGCTTTTTCCCAGAGTGGGGGATTCAATTACAAGGGGACATGAGTTCAAAGTGAAAGGGGAAAAGTTTAGGGGGGATATGCGTGGAAAGTTCTTTACGCAGAGGGTGGTGGGTGCCTGGAACGCGTTGCCAGTGGAGGTGGTAGACGCGGGCACGATAGCGTCTTTTAAGATGTATCTGGACAGATACATGAATGGGCAGGAAGTAAAGAGATACAGACCCTTAGAAAATAGGCGACAGGTTTAGATAGAGGATCTGGATCGGCGTAGGCTTGGAGGGCCGAAGGGCCTGTTCCTGTGCTGTGATTTTCTTTGTTCTTTGTTCTTTTCATTTACATTAGCGAACCAGATGGGTTTTTACAACAATCGACAACGGTTTCATGGCCATCATTAGACTAGCTTTTTAATTCCAGATTTATTAATTGTGGGATGTGTAAAGAAATTCTTGAAGTTGCCACTCACTCCGGGATGTTCTGCACTGTAAAATAAAAGTGATGGGTTGCATCTGTCTTGATGGTATTTCACCTGTAGGTTGGGACATGCCCGTTAATCCTTTGAGCTCAAGCCCTTTGTCTACTGCAGTACTTGACATGTGCCATGGGGTGGCGCTGTAGCAGCACATGCCCAGTGAACGGCAGCCAGCATGGTCAAGGTGAGTTTAGTTTAGTTTAGTTTAGTTTAGAGATACAGCACTGAAACAGGCCCTTCGGCCCACCAAGTCTGTGCCGACCATCAACCACCCATTTATACTAATCCTACACTAATTCCATATTCCTACCACATCCCCACCTGTCCCTATATTTCCCTACCACCTACCTATACTAGGGGCAATTTATAATGGCCAATTAACCTATCAACCTGCAAGTATTTGGCATGTGGGAGGAAACTGGAGCACCCGGAGAAAACCCACGCAGACACAGGGAGAACTTGCAAACTCCGCACAGGCAGTACCCAGAATTGAACCCGGGTCGCTGGAGCTGTGAGGCTGCGGTGCTAACCACTGCGAGTGTGTTGTCTTTCCCTCCCCTTCAGAATCCATGGGATGGGGATCTCCATCACCCTCCTGCTCTTGTTATCCTTCCCTCCGGAATCCACAGGATGGGGATCTCCATCACCCTCCTGCTCTTGTTATCCTTCAATCCCCTCCAGAATCCACAGGATGGGGCTTTCCATCACCCTCCTGCTCTCTTCCCTCCCCTCCGGATTCCACAGGATGGGGATCTCCATCACCCTCCTGCTCTCTTCCCTCCCCTCCAGAATCCACAGGATGGGGCTCTCCATCACCCTCCTGCTCTCTTCCCTCCCCTCCGGATTCCACAGGATGGGGATCTCCATCACCCTCCTGCTCTCTTCCCTCCCCTCCAGAATCCACAGGATGGGGATCTCCATCACCCTTCTGCTCGTTATCTTTCCCTCCCCTCCAGAATCCACAGGATGGGGATCTCCATCACCCTCCTGCTCTCTTCCCTCCCCTCCAGAATCCACAGGATGGGGATCTCCATCACCCTCCTGCTCTCTTCCCTCCCCTCCGGAATCCACAGGATGGGGATCTCCATCACCCTCCTGCTCTCTTCCCTCCCCTCCGGAATCCACAGGATGGGGATCTCCATCACCCTCCTGCTCTCTTCCCTCCCCTCCGGAATCCACAGGATGGGGATCTCCATCACCCTCCTGCTCTTGTTATCCTTCCATCCCCTCCAGAATCCACAGGATGGGGCTCTCCATCACCCTCCTGCTCTCTTCCCTCCACTCCAGGATCCACAGGTTGGGGATCTCCATCACCCTCCTGCTCCTGTTATCCTTCCCTCCCCTCCGGAATCCACAGGATGGGGCTCTCCATCACCCTCCTGCTCTCTTCCCTCCCCTCCAGAATCCACAGGATGGGGATCTCCATCACCCTCCTGCTCCTGTTATCCTTCCCTCCCCTCCGGAATCCACAGGATGGGGTCTCCATCACCCTCCTGCTCTCTTCCCTCCCCTCCAGAATCCACAGGATGGGGATCTCCATCACCCTCCTGCTTTTGTTATCTTTCCACCTCCTCCAGAATCCACAGGATGGGGATCTCCATCACCCTCCTGCTCTTTTTATCTTTCCCTCCCCTCCAGTATCCACAGGATGGGGATCTCCATCACCCTCCTGCTCTCTTCCCTCCCCTCCAGAATCCACAGGATGGGGATCTCCATCACCCTCCTGCTCATCTTTTCACTGAGTACCACGGCTTTTGTTTCTTGGGACACGATCCACTGTATTCTGTCTGATGACAGTATTATCACTGCTGCCCACAGCCAACAGTCCTGTGATAACCAGAAAGAAAAGCCAGTTGCTGACTTTGCTCCATTTCAGCCTCTCCAGAATTAATTTGCACTAGAGCGGCCCGATTTTTAAATATTTTCCTAACTGATGCCCAGGTGTTTAATTAATGTTTTGGAGCCCTTTCAATTTCTTTACATCACATCTTTATTGAGTTAATTTTGTTAACCTTCTCTCCAACGTATTTAATTCATTAATTCCCACCACTGGAAGCTTTCTTCAATTTGTTTAGTGCTGTTTCTCCTCAATCTGTGTAAGACTGATTTAAATTGAATAAATTAAAAATTAATTAAATTAAAGATGATTCATTAATCAAACATCTTAATTTCCTTCATTTATCAGTTCCATTTTTATTTTTCACTACCTGGTTTTCCCCCACCCCTCCCCTCCCTTGGACTTGGTGGCACAGGGCACTATTTCAAAATTTGCAGATGAAATGAAACTTGGAAGTGTAATAAACAATGAGGGAGATAGCAATGGAGTAACAGGACATAAGCTGGTGTAACGGTTGTGATGAAATATAGGTATAATAGGCTTAATTAGGTGGAATTTAGATATAATTAGTACATTATACCTTTTAGAATTAAAGGTTGAATAAATGGTCAGTTTTCAAGACTCACTGAAATTCCCTTTAAAGGCAGAGTCAAAAATTCATGAACATCCCTGTTTCAATGGAATGTGTACCAGAAATGCCTTTTCAGTTAAATGAGACAGGCTATACATGGTCCGTACTGATAACTATAATCCTAAATTATTTATTTATTATTTATTTAGAGATACAGCACTGAAACAGGCCCTTCGGCCCACCGAGTCTGTGCCGACCAACAACCACCCATCTATACTAACCCTACAGTAATCCCATATTCCCTACCACCTATGTACACTAGCGGCAATTTACAACAGCCAATTTACCTATCATCTGCAAGTCTTTGGTGGTGGGAGGAAACCGGAGCACCCGGCGAAAACCCACACAGTCACAGGGAAAACTTGCAAACTCCACACAGGCAGTACCCAGAATCGAACCCGGGTCCCTGGAGCTATGAGGCTGCGGTGCTAACCACTGCGCCACTGTGCCAATAATATTAATAATGTTGACAAACTGACTTAAGGAGATGGTACAAGGTACCATCAAAGAACCATCACAGATGATCAATCACAAAATGGAATGTTACCTACAAAAACAGATGCTACGTAAACCCAATTTAACCCAAAAAGGAAAAAACTGTTACTGCACAAATTTAATTAAAAATCTTTTAAGTATAAAACACATTTATAAAGTTAAGTCTTAGTGTTACTATAAAACACTACTAACATTTTGACCAGATAAAAGCTCACAATTTCATGATGAGGGAATTCTCAGCAGATAATTAATTGGAAATAAGTAGCTAATGATATTACTATATATGGATAACGAAAGCGGGAAAAACATGTACAGAAAGGTAACACCTACATTCCAAAAGATGAGTTAATAGATTAGAAACAGTATAAACATGAGAGTTTTGAATTGAAATTCTTCATCAATGCTTCTGAACCTATGGTAAGAATGGGTGAATGTATGACAAGAGAATTCTGCTCTTAACCGAGAGCGTTTTGTCTTGTTAAGCAGGAGGCTTACTCAGGGTATTTAAGGTAACAGTTTACTTTGAAGTTTGATGGATATTCTAAGATATTTTGCTGTTACATTGTCAAGGTTGAACTTTTGGATTCTCTTTAGAAATAAGATTATGTTTTACATCTCTTAGCAATCTTTGATATTGTAGTATTCCTATCCACTTAAAAGTGTTATGTATGTTAAATTCTTTAATAAATATATACAAGTTAATAAATCGTCTCATGTAGCATTCTGTATACGACTACAAGAACCCCCTCTCTCTGTTTCTTTAAGTGGAGAGATATGTATTGAAGAAAGTTTCCCAGACCCTTATAATATCTGGGATATTTATGACTTAGTCATAATTATTTTAAAAAGGCTATCCAAAAGAAGGTGATATTCTCTGTTAGTTTTCTTTCTATGAGGGAAAACTAGTTCAATGCTTTGGACCCAAATAAATGTCGATAAGAATTTGTCTGGTTTGAACTTAATTAATGAGATTCACAGGGATGTACACCTGATTTGGTTTAGTCCCTATATGGGGTTAAAGTCATAAATTACTAAATGGGCCCCATCGGCATCATCCTACACCTGTGTAGGGGCCCTAACAACCCCACTGCCTTGTGGGCGTCTTGGGAGAGACCAAGGCTAAGGGAGTAAACCCGAACAGAAAATCCGGAGCGGAACCCCGTAGGCGGTCATGTATCACCTTTGGCATGTTTCCGGCAGTTCCTGCAGCCATACTGGTGCCAAACGTCGTGCTCTGCACTCCTTTGGACCCCACCAGAAAGGCCGACAGGGGGGTTTTGACGATTGGACAACTCTCAACCTCCATACATTTGCCCAGGCATGCGCCATGGAGAGGTCACTCCATAGTTGCCTCACAGCGACTGAAACAACACGGAAGGCAACAGTTACGGGTTATAAGTCCAGCTAAATTGGCCTTTATAGCCACTCCAGGCGCTGCTCCACACACCACTGACCACCTCCAGGCGCTTACCCATTGTCTCTCGAGATAAGGAGGCCAAAGAAGAATACTTCAAATGGTTCACAAAATGTGTCTTGTTGTTAACAGAATCCTGTACTTATCTATTTGTCTTTAATGGTTATTTTAGATTTGTGAGTATGGAAGGAGTGTTTTACTGCCAGCGGTACCAAGACCCAGATTTTAGTATCTAGAGATGGCAAACTCTTGATCACAGTTTATGGACCTTAAATCAGAACTCCCTCATTCTACTTTTGAAGTTTGGAAATTTCTTTCAAAGTTCACTTTAAATCCTAGCTGCGAATAGGTCTTGACACATTCTAACTCCAAGTTCAGGTTCCGTTCAGCCATAAAGGCTAATGTCGAAGGGATTGGCTTAATTTTTCCGTTGGGTGATCCATCAACTTGTTTTAGTAGATTACAGAATCCCATTCTGCTGCCGCAGTCAGATCAGGTAGTTGTTTTTGAGATCGATAATTTTGATGCCGATGGTTCAGTTAGAGCTCATGGTACTATTGTGGCTGACCCCCAGGTGGAAGGAATAGAATGTATCCGAGGGGATAATCAGACTGATACCCCAGACCCACCAGATGAGAAAGGTGTCTAGGGGTCTTTTACTGTCTTCACCTGGTCTAATTGTAACAGGGTTTAATTTTTAAACACACTGTGTTTTGAGCTCCCCGTTGGTGAATCCTTGTTCGCCACTTTCCAATTATAAGGCAAAGAAATGAGCATAAACAGGCCTTCTTAGGTTTAAAGAAGAAAAGTGAAATTTATTAAAACTTAAACTCTAATTTGGTTAACGCCTACGGATATACGACAAGCCCACGCTAGTATGCACACACGATACACACCTGCAAATAGGGACAGAAGAGAGCAGAAGAAAAATAAAGTAGAGAGGTTTCAGGCAATATCAGAAGAGTTTCTTGTTTACTGTGCTTCAAACTCCCTGTAGTCCTTGATTGTAGGTAGTTTTGCTTTTCGTTGGGGCCCAGTATTCTTAAACCTTGTTCACTGTAGGAGACTTTTCCCTCTTGGGGTTCATATGTCTTCAATGTTTTCCGAAGTTGGTGAGAGCGAGATAAGAGCAGACAGGAGACAGGTGTTCTAAGTCCAGGAGCCAACAGCTTTTTGCCTTTCAAACACTCTGTGGCAAGTCCAAATTCAAACAGCCAGTTAGTCATGTAACTAAACTGGCCTGACCAGATCTTCTGTGTATTGGAGAAGCAGGGACTGGGTCCTTTGTTCCAACACTATCTGCCAGTATTCAAAAAAAGGTCTTTCCGGCAAGGGGCCTGGCAATTCCTTGTGATAGGCCCTCTTTTCTTCCCAACAGCAATTTTAAGTTTTAATTTTCATGTGGCAAAATAATGTGTGCCTCATTCTTGGCAGGTGGCGCCTACATGACACCTGCACACCCAGGAGAATGAAATGCAATTTTTTTTTTAAAGTGCGCATTTCATTACAAGGTCTGAGAGAAATATAAGATACAGAAAGAAAAACCATGCATTTCTCTCATTCATTTCCATTCATTCATCAATCTTAAAGCTTATTGAAAATTGTCTTTTCTGGGTGCCAGTGCTGCTTTAACTTCCCTTTTTTTCAGGATCGTTAGTAGTGAGCGGGTCTTTCCTGAACTCTCTGAATCATGCAAAGACTTTTGACTTCAGGGAATGGGTGGTTCCATTTTCCTCTGACTGTGGGGGAGGATTCTTTGTTAATCCCCCCCTTTGTTCTCTGGGGACACTCCGACCTGCAGGTATTTGTGCAGACTTGTCTGCACTTCGACTAGGTGAGGCATCATTCTCACAGCTTCTATGACCCCTAGAGGTCTCTCTTTGTCTCTGCAGATTCCTGTAAATGCTGCTAGCAATTCTGATGGGGTGCTTCTAGAGTCTGCATATACATAGGAGGATGTGAGGTCTAACTTTTCAAATTTTTCCGGGTGGACTGACCAGACAGTAGGGGTCTTCATCCCGGATTCCTCCCAGGCTTCTTTTAACCTGCCCTCTTGGTCACTTTTTCCCCTTCCCTTTCTAAACTTCTGCCAGCCGAGTGCCTGCCTGTCCCCTTTTGTTCTCGGTAGGGGTCCCTGACAGTTCACCAGCCCTCTGCTGGAGGGTCCTCCTAACACTGGTACAGGACTTAGGGGTGCAGATTTCACTGTAGGTTGGGGTTTCCCCTCACCCTGGCATATGTGACAACTCCTGCAGTACTCCACCACATCTTTGTGGAGTTGTGGCCAGTCAAATTGCTGTTTTATGCAGGCTTTGGTCTTTCGTACACCGGCATGTACAGCCACTGTAGTCTCGTGGACCCTTCTTAATATTTCACCCCGGTACCTCTATGGCACCACCAGCTTGTGAGCCACTGTCAACGCCTTGCCCTCAGGTCTGTGAGGAGAACTCCATTTCCTCATCAATACCTCATTCTTTAAAGAATAGCAGTCAGGGACTCCCTCTGCTTCACTTTCAGATTGGGCAGCCTGTGCTAACTCTCGCAATACTGGGTCGCCTCGCTGAGCCTCAGCTAGGGAAAATCCATTTAATTCATTCCCTGGGTCTCCTAACTTTCCAAAGAAAGTCTCGGACAGGCAGACCTCATGGTCATCTGCCTGTAGTGCCAATGCAGTCTCCTTTGGGGCAGCTGGTTTGATCATGGCCTGACCCACTACACTTTCAGGGACACTGCAGGGGACCATCTCCTGCCACTGCCCTGTCTCTCTGACCTCCTGCAGTCTTTCTTCCACTACTAGGGGGGCTACCACCTTCACCCCTGCCAAATCATTACCGAGGAGCAGATCAACCCCGTCCACAGGCAAACTAGGGACAATCCCTACGGTCACCAGTCCCGAAACTAGGTTGCACTCCAGGTGCACCCGGTGTACAGGTACAGGCATACACTGCCCTCCAATACCATTTACCACCATTTTGGTGTTCACGCACTCTCTGGGGGAAAGGTCAGGCCTTTTCCCAGTAAAAGGGATTTAGTCGCTCCTGTATCCCTGAGATTCAATATGGGCTCTGACAGTCTCATAACTGAGCTGTATTTTAAGACCTATCAGCCACTGGTCAAAAGCCAGCTGTTTACTTCTTTCAAACTCCAGATAAGTTTGATTAGCTTGCTTTTTGAGGGTTCTAAACATTTGGCGGTAGGCTTCGGGTAGTAATTCATATTTTTAAAAATTTATTCATGGGATGTGGATGTCACTGGCTAGGCCAGCATTTATTGCCCATCCCTAATTGCCCTTGAGAAGGTGGTAGTGAGCTGCCTTCTTGAACTGCTGCAGTCCATGTGAGGCAGGTACACCCACAGTGCTGTTAGGAAGGGAGTTCCAGGATTTTGATTCAGCGACAGCGAAGTAACGGCGATATAGTTCCAAGTCAGGATGCTGTCTGCATTTGTTCCCATGCATTTGCTGCCCTTGTCCTTCTAGTTGGTAGAGGTCGTGGGTTTGGAAGGTGCTGTCTAAGGAGCCTTGGTGCGTTGCTGCAGTACATCTTGTAGATGGTACACACTGCTGCCACTGTGCCTCGGTGGTGGAGGGAGTGAATGTTTGTGGATGGGGTGCCAATCAAGCGGGCTACTTTGTCCTGGATGGTGCCAAGCTTCTTGAGTGTTATTGGAGCTGCACCCATCCAGGCAATTGGAGAATATTCCATCACATTCCTGACTTGTGCCTTGTAGATGGTGGACAGGGTTGGGGGAAATTGGAGAATATTTCATCACATTCCTGACTTGTGCCTTGTAGATGGTGGACAGGGTTTGGGGAATCAGGAGGCGAGTTACTCATCGCAGAATTCCTAGCCTCTGACCTGCTCTTGTAGCCACAGTATTTATATGGCTACTCCAGTTCAGTTTCTGGTCAATGGTAACCCCTGGGATGTTGATAGTGGGGATTCAGCGATCATAATGCTATTGAATGCATGGATAGCATTTTTGGTCAGTTCATAATCTGATGAACTCTCATCTGGCAACAAGGAATAAATCTGATGGGCTTTTCCAGTTAATTTGCTTTGTATTAAAAGGGACCAGGTCTCAGCTGGCCATTTTAGCTGCCTTGCCAGTTTCTCAAAACTCACAAAAAAATGTTTCCACATCTTCCTCATTGAATTTTGGAATTAATTGAACGAGTTTTAGCAATTTTGTACCCAGCCCTGAATTATGCTCCTCCATATTAGCCATGCTTTCACTGGGGTTAATCTGTTACCCCCTAGTTAACTCAAGCTGCTTCAGCTCTCTCTCTTCGGATTCTTTCTGGAATATTCTTTCTCTCTCCCTCTCCTCTCTCTCTTGTTCCTTCTCCTGTCTTTCTTTCTCTCTGTCCTCTCTTTCTCGTTCCTTCTCCTGTCTTTCATTTTCTTCACATTCCTTTTGGAAAGCTCTCTCTTTCTCTTCCCGTTCCTTTTGGAAGGCTCTCTCTTTCTCCCTCTCCTACCTCTCCCTCTCTTTTTCTCTTTCTTCAAATTCAAGTTTCCTCTGTTCAAATTGTATATTTGCTAACAATACCCTGTCGGATTCTGCTTCTAAGCCTGTTTCTACTTCTTCAGATTCAAAGGAAAAATGGTGAGCCACTAGTCTTAGGAGTTCAGACTTCCTAGCCTTGCCACCTACAGTGATCCCATATTGCTCAGCCATTTTTCTCAACTCCTCCGTAAACAGTGCTTTTAACTTATCCCAAGTTACTTCACTGGCTTGGAGTGCTACCAGCTTCAGTTGCAGGCATGTTAGTATTCAATCACACACAACCACAAGAAAACCTGTATTAATCTTGCCCTTTTGATTTTTTTTTGGATTGGGAACAATTTGGCTTCCCACTTCCAATTTCACGTTTGTCTGTGGGTAAACGTCCGGACGCTAGCACCCATATTTCTGTTACGACTAGGTGAGAAAGGTGTCTAGGGGTCTTTTACTGTCTTCACCTGGTCTAATTGTAACAGGGTTTAATTTTTAAACACACTGTGTTTAGAGCTCCCCGTTGGTGAATCCTTGTTCACCGCTTTCCAATAATAAGGCAAAGAAATGAGCATAAACAGGCCTTCTTAGGTTTAAAGAAGAAAAGTGAAATTATTAAAACTTAAACTCTAATTTGGTTAATGCCTACGGATAAACGCCACACCCCACGCTAGCATGCATATGCAATACATAATATGTATATGCAAATAGGGACAGAAAAGAGCAGAAGAAAAATAAAGTTAAAAAGTTTGAGGCAATCTCTGAAGAGCAGTTTTTACTGTGCTTCAAGTTCACTGTAGTCCTTGATTGTAGGTAGTTTTGCTTTTCGTTGGGGTCCATGTGTCTTCAATGGATCTTTAGTTCCATGAGAAAGAGATGGGAGCAGACAGGAGATAGGTGTTCTCAGTCCAGGAGAAAAAAGCTTTCTGAGTTCAGATTCCCTGTGGCAAGTTCAAATTCAAAGAAAACTCCAACAGTCAGTTTGTCATGTGACATCTGTTTGTGTATTTGGCCATCTTAGCAGCAAACCTGGAATGCTAGCCTCTCCACCTTCAACGTGCGGTAATCAAAAGTCCATTGTGAATTAAATTGGAGCAGGGAGTGGCGTTTTGTCCGTTCCAAGTACTGCCTGTTACTATGCAAAAAAGGTCTTTCTGGAGAGGGGCCTGGCAATTCCTTGTGATAGGCCCTCTTTTCTTCTCAGCAGCAATTTTAAGTTTTAATGTTCATGTGGCGAAATTATGTGTGCCCCATTCTTGGCAGGTGGGGGCCTGCATGACACCACATTGATTTGTACAGATAGTGACAATTGTAAATGGGCTTATAACCAAGACCTAGTGTTCTGGGAACAGACAGGATTTACCAATCATAAAGGTAAACCCATAAAACACAAATCATTGTGGGAAGATATTCTCCATTTACGAATGGAGAAACATAATTGTCAGGTAATTCAAGTACCCGGGCATTTCACTGGTTCAGTACACTCAAAGGACAACAGTCTTGCAGATGGACAGGCAAAACATTCATTCTGCATGACACCCCTGCGAGAGGGGCCTGCCAGAGTTAATGTAATCAATAGGGCAGAACGGGCAGCTAATCAAGATGAGGAATTGATTCAGCTATTAGACCCAACAAAAGAGAATCTAAAAGAATATCCATCAAAGTACTTCTACTCGCAGACCCCAACTGGTATTGTACTGGTTAATTTGCCCAAGGGTGTCCAGGAATTACCCCCGAGTCGCAAACGAGAACAGCTTGTAAAAGAAGCTCACAAGGATATAGGTCAGGCACATAGTGGTTCCCAAACAACATTCTGCAAATTGACTCCTTTATATTGGTGGCCAAGCATGCTTAAAGCCTGTAAAACATACGTGGCAAATTGTGAGCCATGTAATTTAACCAACAAATGATTACTTATGAAACTGCCACCATTGGCTCCTATGAAGGCTAATAAATCAATGGAGAAGTTTTTTGTTGATTTCATTTGACCATTCCCCCCATCAATGGGGTACAAACATGTTATCATTTGTGTTGATGGCTGCACTTCTTTCTGCTGGCTGGTCCCCACAAAAACTGTTTCATAAACCGCACTTGTCAATGCTATTACTGACATCATTGCTGTAGCTGGTGCACCCAAAGTCCTACAGTTTAATCAAGGCAGAGCCTTTGTTTCCAAGGTTTTCAAAGACTATTGGGTACAAAGGGCACAGCACACCACGTCATCCGCAGTTAGCGGGACTGGTGGAATGTAAAAACCAGGAAGTAAAAAAGCTATTGACCAAACTGTTGAGAATCAGGGAATAAGTAAGCCACCATCATTTCGGAGGTGCAGCTATCACAAAATAATGCGTCCACATGTGCATCAGAGACGGTGTTCCCTAGAACACCGTATTATTTAATGTATGATGTTGAAATGCATACACCATTTACTCACGGTTCTTTTATTGCCTCTACTGACTCCTTGACCCGACAGCAACAATTAGATTTGAAACAAGAAATAACAGATCAAATTCATAAAATTGATCAGAGGATCAGAGAGAAGAATAGACAAAAACAGGTAACTAATGACCAGGGAGTGGGTTCAGGAGAAAAAGTTTGAACAGAAACCTGGTTTGAGACTTAAGTGAAAGAAACCTGTTCAAATACATTCTGTTATTAATGAAAGAACTGTCAAAATATTTGCTAACCAGCCGAATGGCAAGCAATCTCTTAAAATTGTCTCTGTAGACAACCTGAAGAGGTGTCCTGAAGGGTACAGGAATGGGGGAACAGTACAAGGTGCAGTCATACACTGTCTTTCAGGACCCAACCTGCAGGACGGCATCGGAAACAACGCTAATCGAACTACAACCAACTGCGTAGTTGTTGTTGTTCCTCCCCCACGCAGGACTTCGCAGCGCCTCAAAGGTTGGTTTCACCGGAAATCACACCCGACGCAACGAGCGATAGTAAAGCCACAACAACAGAAGACGGAGAAACTGCGTGAAAGGAACAAAGCATCAAAGTCTCTCATTGAGGGACTTGCTCTCAAGTAATGAAAGGATTGAGGTACTGTTGTTTTACTTCAGCCTTGATTATTCTTTTGTTTGTCACTTTAGTTACTATTTTATGGACTATTATTAAATATGGTGCTTATACTCAGACTGAAATTACAGAAGATTTGTTTCCAGATCTTCCTATCAACCACAGCAGTAAAAATCCTACTGCGGCTTCCACGCTCGTTTCTCAAAGATGTCTTTCTCTCACAATTTCCAATAACAGATCCATGATTTCTAAGGTACCGCTTCCTTTTCGTATTATTTCTATACCTCAGCCTCAATCACTTGTGTTATCACATGGCTCTAAATATCAGCCTGCACAAGTTGAATTTGATACCACAATTTTGGCTAAGACTCTTGAAATTCAGTTGATTCGAAAAGAAAATGAACTGGTTAACCAACTTAATGTTACCATGTGAAACCTTAGGAATGAAAATCCGATGTCAGCTGGTGACCTAGATGAAAAAACACACAATGAGCAATGCTTTGAACAGGTGGGACATTGCTACTTTATTGAATGGGGTAAACAGAAAATTTATCCTACCACTGATGGGGTTGGACAACATCCCACATCAAATTTTGCACCCACTGACTTTCCCCTCAACCCGATATTTTCAATTGCAAAAACATATCCCCATAAGGAATCATTGTGGAATCATTATGAGTCACCTCAAGAATCAGGTTTATTTGGCTCCACTTCTCCAATTTGTCAGCATGTTCCTAAAATGAGGTCATCAGTTCATCTCTGGCACCATAATAAACCTATGGTTTTACTCCCTGTGGATGGTTGCTTTCCTTATAATTTGACAATTTTTTGCTCCTCAAAATTTTACTCTGAATCTTTAAAAGAATTCATGGACTTATGCTGGGATGGCTGAAACTGATCGAATGCTCGCTGATGATTGCAGAAAGAAGCACCCCAGCTCGTCAGACAACATGTATCACCTAGCTTCATCTTGCCTGCCTCGAGATCGGCATCTGAAAGATACTGGTAAATTCTTTGTTAAAAGTCTTCCAGATGCAAGCAGTGCATGTGACATGGCAGAAATGTCTTGCTACTTGAACACCTCACGCTATGCAATTTCCTGCAGAGATGCAGAGATCAAACATTTTACTGCATTTGACCCGAGTGACATATGGAGGGGAGGTAAGGCATATGATAGTCCCATTCATTATAACATTGGAAGAGTGCGATGGCACAAAGGAAAACATGGCAGAAAGGCTCTTCTTTGTGTCACCAAGTTAGCTTCTGATGGAACATACACCTGCTATAAAGATAATCAAGTACCAAATGGCACTTCTATCCAGGACACATCAGAATTTCCTGATATTAAAGTCTATTAACTTTCCTTTCCTTTCCTTTTGGGCCTCCTTATCTCGAGAGACAATGGATATGCGCACGGAGGTGGTCAGTGGTTTGTGAAACAGCGCCTGGAGTGGCTATAAAGGCCAATTCTGGAGTGACAGTCTCTTCCACAGGTGCTGCAGAGAAATTTGTTTGTCGGGGCTGTTGCACAGTTGGCTCTCCCCTTGCGCCTCTGTCCTTTTTCCTGCCAACTACTAAGTCTCTTCGACTCGCCACAATTTAGCCCTGTCTTTATGGCTGCCCGCCAGCTCTGGCGAACGCTGGCAACTGACTCCCACAACTTGTGATCAATGTCATAGGATTTCATGTCGCGTTTGCAGACGTCTTTATAGAGGAGACATGGACGGCCGGTGGGTCTGATACCAGTGGCAAGCTCGCTGTACAATGTGTCTTTGGGGATCCTGCCATCTTCCATGCGGCTCACATGGCCAAGCCATCTCAAGCGCCGCTGACTCAGTAGTGTGTATAAGCTGGGGGTGTTGGCCGCTTCAAGGACTTCTGTGTTGGAGATATAGTCCTGCCACCTGATGCCAAGTATTCTCCGGAGGCAGCGAAGATGGAATGAATTGAGACGTCGCTCTTGGCTGGCATACGTTGTCCAGGCCTCGCTGCCATAGAGCAAGGTACTGAGGACACAGGCCTGATACACTCGGACTTTTGTGTTCCGTGTCAGTGCGCCATTTTCCCACACTCTCTTGGCCAGTCTGGACATAGCAGTGGAAGCCTTACCCATGCGCTTGTTGATTTCTGCATCTAGAGACAGGTTACTGGTGATAGTTGAGCCTAGGTAGGTGAACTCTTGAACCACTTCCAGAGTGTGGTCGCCAATATTGATGGATGGAGCATTTCTGACGTCCTGCCCCATGATGTTCGTTTTCTTGGGGCTGATGGTTAGGCCAAATTCATTGCAGGCAGCCGCAAACCTGTCGATGAGACTCTGCAGGCACTCTTCAGTGTGAGATGTTAAAGCATTGGCTAGAATGTGACTAAAAATAGACTAAAGCACATTTTAGTTACTTCTCTACGAACAAGTCCTCTGATGTTTATAGAGCGGTAGTACCTTTAAATCAATCTTTTGCAGATTTCATCAAATTAGCTGATCTTTCCCAAGATCATATGAAGCGTTCTACGTTAATGAACACTCGCTCACTTCAAAGGTCTTCTCTCCTGTTAGCAGAATCGGTTCTTATGTTCATCAATGGAACCGAGATCAAGATGACAGCCTCAAAAAGATTGGGGACTTTATTAAATTACAGAAATCACTGGTTGTCACTGGTCTGCAAACTATTCACAAAGAACTTCTTTCCACAGATGAGGGTATTAGAATTAATAACCTTATGACATCTATTCATAGGTCCCCATTGAAACTTCAGTCTAATCAAGTTCCTTGGTCATGGTATAGGGATTCCTTTTTAGATGGCCTCAGTCTTAGCGTAGAGTGTGAAAAAGCCCTGGCTAGACTTACCTCTCCTGCCATCCTACATAATATTACTTCCCTTCCCACAGACAGAACTATACTAGGGGATACTGTTTGGCTAGCTGAATCTATCAAATGGAGATTAGATATCCTTTTTACAGTCCCTTTAATAAAACAAATGGAGATTTACCATAAGCAATGGAAAGTCCTTAATTTGGCCCTCATTAAGTCTTCAGGATCGTTTCGGGCCTGAGTGACAGTATAGCATCCGTATGATAGGATAGCTCGTCCGCATTCACAGTTTAATTCCACTCTTAACTCTCCCTCAACAATGTATGATTTTATTCAGGTGAGTGAATGCACTGATCAGGGATTCCTTATCTGTCACACTTGGCAAAAATTTAACCCTTGTGGCACTGGTTCAGGTAAGCCAAATTGCCTCGTTTATTCGACTCCTGTTCAACCGCAGTATTGGCGACATTTCTCATTGGGAAATGGCTCCTATGCGGTTGTTACAGCCTCCGGGTGTTCTGACTGTGGTCTGGATATTGGCACCTGGATGATTACACCCTCTGAAGATGTTACTTGCTGTGGTCACACTTTCCAACATATTAAATCCTCTAGATCTAGAAATTCCAATGCTCCTTGTGTTATTTATACGCCTGTTAAACTTAGTAAGTTTAGTACTGTTCTTAGCCAGTTACAGGGCATAGAATTGATTCTTACCTTTACAAATTATTCAGTTGAGGAAACTATTAAAAGGGCACAACACTTGCTGTCGCAGGTTAAACTGACTAATATTTGGCAAGCTCCAGATTGGCTACAGGCTATTGGTCAGGGGGTTATCGAGGCAATGCTGGGGTTAACTTCTGCTGCTAAATATGCCATTGAATGGTTTACTGATGCTGTCACAGGAGTATTTGGACACACTTTTGGTATCTTCTCATATGTTGTTCCAGTGCTCACTGTAATTGGGATTGTTATCCTCATTCTACTTCTTAAGTTATTGTCTTTGCAGGGTTTTTCCTTTATTCTCTTTTGCTGCTATAAGTTTTTCTCGCTCTGCAAACAGAATCTCAAGATCAGCTCTGAACGCCTTATTGCCCATCTCATCGAAGATATGTCTACCTCGCCTCATCAGACTTCTCTATCTCATCACATGGTTTCATCGATTGAAGATTGATGTTCGACATGTCACGATACAGTCATTTCATTAAACATTTCACGACCTCAGATCACCGACACTTCGCATAGTATTATTCTGAACTTTGTGATAAAATTAAAAGATTCATTTTTGGAAAATCTAGATGATCCATGTAAGAACATGAACTATGATTACTGTAGATGTAGTATATCATTGCACTGTTTTAAAATAATAAGTAGTAACACTCTATTGCTTGTTTACATTTTAGACATTACTTGGTTAGGCTTAATTAGATAGAATTTAGATATAATTAGTAAATTATACCTTTTAGAATTAAAGATTGAATAAATGGTCAGTTTTCAAGACTCACTAAAATTCCCTTTAAGCGCAGAGTTAAAAATCCATGAACATCCCTGTTACAATTGAATGTGTACCAGAAACGCCTTTTAAGTTAAATGAGACAGGCTATACATGGTCTGTACTGATAACTATAATCCGAATTAGTTGATAATGTTAATGATACAGACAGATTGACTTAAGGAGATGGTACAAGGTACCATCAAAGAACCATCACAGATGATCAATCACAAAATGGAATGTTACCTATGAAAACAGATGCCACGGAAACCCAATTTAACCCAAAAGGAAAAAAGTTACTGCACAAATTCTCACAAAAGCTCACAACTTCATGAGAAGGGAATTCTCAGGAAATAATTAATTGGGAATAAGTAACTAATGATATTACCATATATGGATAATGAAAGCGGGAAAAACACGCACAGAAAGGTAACACCTACATTCCAAAAGATGAGTTAATAGATTAGAAACAGTATAAACATGAGTTTTGAATCGAAAAATTAGGGGTATTGAAATTTCTCATCAAGGCTTCTCAACCTATGGCAAGAACAGCTGACAGCATGACAAGAGAATTCTGCTCTTAACCGAGAGTGTTTTGTCTTATTGAGCAGGAGGCTTACTCGGGGAATTTAAGGTGACAGTTTACTTTGAATTTTGATGGATATTCTAAGATATTTTGCTGTAACATTGTCAAGATTGAACTTTTGGATTCTATTTTAGAAATAAGATTATGTTTTACATCTCTTAGTAATCTTTGATATTGTAGTATACTTTTCATGTAAAAGTGTTATGCATGTTAAATTCTTTAATAAATATATACAAGTTAATAAATCGACTTATGTAACATTTTGTATACAACTACAAGAATCCCCTCTCTGTGTCTCTTTAAGTGGAGAGATACGTATTGAAGAGAGTTTCCCAGACTCTTATAATATCTGGGATATTTATGACTTAGCCATAATTATTTTTAAAATAGGCTATCCAAAAGAAGGTTATCACCTTCTGTTAGATTTCTTTCTTTGAGGGAAAACTAGTTCAATTCTTTGGACCCAAATAAGTGTCTATAAGAGTTTGTCTGGTTTGAACTTAATTAAAGGAGATTCATAGGGATGTACTCCTGATTTGGTTTAGTCCCTATAAGGGGTTAAAGTCATAAATCACTTCACGGTCAGACACACGGCAGATGAAATTCAATGCAGAAAAGTGTGCGTTGATGCATTTCAGTAGGATGAGCAGTGGCAGTAGAAGCCAAATGGTACAACTTTAAAGGGAGGGCAGGACGAGAGAGGCCTGGGGATGTTTATGCACAAATCTTTGAAGGTGTCAGGACTGGTTTATAAAGCATATGTGATCCTGGGCTTTATAAACAGTCACATAAAGTAGAAAAGCAGGAAGTTATGCTGAGCCTATATAAAACACTAGTTTGGTCCCAACTAGTGTATTGTGTCCAATTTTAGGCACCACATTTAAGAAGAATGTGAAGGCTTCAGAGGGGGTACAGAAGAGTTTTGCTAGAATGGTTCCAGAGATGTAGGATTACAGTTCTGTGGATAGACTGGAGAACTGGGGTTGTTCTCCTCAGAGCAGTGAAGGCTTAAGAAGAGATTTGATGGAGGTGTTTAAAATCATGAGGGTTTAGATAGAATAAATAAAAGAGAAACTGCTTCCAATGACTCAAGGGTTGATAACCAGAGGGCATGGATTTAAAGTGACTGGCAAAAACAACCAGAAGTGACATGAGGGAAAAAAATCTATGTAACAAGTGGTTAGGCTTTGGAATGCACTGCCTGATAGGGTGTTGGATACAGATTCAATAGTAGCCTTTAGAAGATATTTGAATAAATACTTGAAGGAGAAGAAATTGCAGGGATATGGGGGAAAGAACAGGGGAGTGGAATTAACTGAATTGCTCTTCAAAAGGGCCAGCACAAACCTGAGTAGCTGAATGGCCTCCTCCTGTGCTGCAGTATTCTATCATTATATGATTTCCCCCTCCCCTGCCCTATTCACCCTCCTTAGTTTTTTTTGAGTTGTCAGCATTTAACCCAACCCACCCAGCAGAAACTGGCAGTTAAAATGCCCTGGGAAAAGTACCTAAGTGACACAGATCCACTGACCACAATTTTTACTCGAACATCTCAACAGCAACTAAGCCATTTACCTAATGTCAACGGGTCCTTATTAACATATGCAGATCAGGGCGTGATTATATCATCAGGCCCCAACTACTATTTTACCACCCTTAACAGTGAGGTTTCTGCAGCTTTCCCGCTAGGTAAAAGTAGGCAAGAAGTGGTCATTTAAGTTAAGTTCAGGATATGTTAAGCTCCTGTAAGCCTGACTAGGAAAATTTAGATCTCCAATACCCCGGACTCCTTCCCCCTCCCTCCCGTGAGACCCTTAAGGAAACTCTTCCTGCATTGCAGCTGATGGGCTGCCCAATTTCCGCAGGCCAGCATCCGTTCTGGGCAGGAAATGGACTGATGGGATGTTAATGACGCCTGGGAGTTTATACAGTCGGACCTGTGTTCTGCTGCACAGGGGAACTTTCTAACTCACCTACCCAGAATTTTAATTGGGGCCTTTATAACAGATGTAATTATTGGCCATGCCTACATTTGGCAAAAGTTGTTGAATGTCAATAGCAATTTGCTGGGATGTTGATATGGATTTTTAGATAATTTGCATGTTTGAAGCCGTAATAAATCTTGTAGTGTAGTAGTGATTTTACAGTTACTATATAACAGTAACCCTATTGAATTGGAGCAGCAGATGCAGTGCACACTATTTAGACCTGCCAATCACTTATAGCAGACTTTTGATCTCCAGCAGTTACTTATTAAATACAGCTGCATATCCTTTCATTAGCTGTAAGATCTCCTCTGAAGCTGGAATTAGTAATGAATTATAATTTGTTTGCAATTTTTGTCTTATTTATTATACAGCTACAAAGTGTCAATATACTGATCACGCAATGCATGTTGTTACGACCAGGTGAGAAAGAGGTCGAGGGTTCCCTTTCAGCCTTCACCTGGTCTTAATGTAACAGGGTTTAATTTTAAACACACCGTGTTTTTAGCTCCCCCTTTATGAATCCTTGTTCACCGCCTTCCACTTATAAGACAAAGAAACCAGCACAAACACACAGGTTTTGTGAGGTTTAAATAAGAAAAATTAAAATTTATTAAACTTAAACTCTAATTCCGTTGAAGCCTATGGATACACGACGCACCCACACTAGCATGCATACTCGATACATGCAAATAGAGACAGAAAAGAGCAGAAGAAATAAAGTGGAAATGTTTGAGGCAATATCTGAAGAGTTTATGTTACGGGTCTTCGAGCTCACTGTAGAGTCCTTGGTTGTAGGTAGATCTTGCTTTTCGTTGGGGCCCAGTATTCTTCTTAAACCTTGTTCACTGTAGAAGACCTTTCTCTCTTGGGGTTCATATGTCTTCAGTGGATTCAGTTCTGTGAGAAAGAGATGGGAGCAGACAGGCAGACAGGAGGTGTCAGTCCAGGAGCATTCGGCTTTCTGCCAATTCAAATACTGTCTCTCCAATTTAAAACTCTCAGTTCAAACTTTGCAACATTCAGTTAGCCATGTGACTAACTGGTCTGACCACGTCTGTTTCTGGATTGAATTGGAGCAGGCACTAGCTCCTTTGTCTACAAGCACTGTTGATTAATACGCAAAATGTCTTTATAGCCAGGGACCTGGCGACCCCTTGTAACAGGCCTTCTCTTCTTCCCAGCAACAATTTGAAATTTAATGTCCATGTGGCGAAGTTAATGTTCCTCATTCTTGGCAGGTGGGGGCCTGCATGACACGATTATGAGAAATCACACAATTCCAGGAACATATCTGCACGATGGAGAAGGGTTTTAACCAAACACGAACCCCACTCTTTCACAGTTCCTAGCAGCCCAAACAGTGATAGGTCATGCATTGTTGGAACCACAGAATTATGCATAGTGCCAAAAATAAAGAGAATATTAGATACAATTTTTAATAATGAAACAAACAGATTAATAAAATTGCTGGCAATTGATTAAAAAATTTTCAAAAGTGAAAGAAAAGATCCATGAGCCAAAGTAAAGCTCCTATGGGTCACTTTACAAGGCTGCACTGCACAAGGAGTGGGAACCTTTTGCAATATCAGTACACATTGGAAATTACGGTATGAATTTGTGATAATTTGCTCTGTGAGCACTGATTTTTTTTTCCTGTTACTTCTGAAAGTTGAAGACTCCCCACCCTCGCCACCCCCAACACCTTTGAAAGACAGCATATAAACTTTTCTACATCCCAAACTCAGCTTTCTGACCTTGTCAGCAGGCATGGTGTCCCAAATGCATCCCTCGCCTGCCAAAGGCATGCTAATTGCAAATCACATGACTTCCCCAGACCTCACGACCTTTGGCAGGGATTATTGCATAAATCAGGGCTGTCTGTATCTTAGCCCTTATACTAAGTTGTACAGCCCTGTAGATTCATGGGGCTAATTACATTCTGTTCCGTGTGGCCATAAGAGTTGCACACTACAGTTCAAAGCCTCGAAGGATCATTTTCTGATTGCTTGTTTTCAGCGGATGAGGTTTTGCAGCAGAAGCAAAAAGTTGGAACATTAACTCGCTAAAGATAGCTTTGGATCCCGAGCCCCAAATATTTATGGGGAAGCAGGGAGGGAGGGTGGGGGGAAAGAACCTGGAAAAGTCCAAGCCACCAGTCTCCACATTCAATGCATCATCCTCTGCCATTTCCCCCACCTCCAGCATGCTGCCACCACCAAAAAAATCTTACCCTGCCCTCCCTTTTCAGCATTCCAAAGGGACCATTCCTTACATGACACCCTGCTCCAATCCGTTCTAGACTTGCTGAGTATTTCCAGTATTTTCTGGTTTTATTTCAGGGGCGCAGTGGTCCTACTAACAATTGGAAGGGGGAAAGAGAGGCTGCAATCGGCAGGAGAGGAGAAAGGCCGTGAGAAGGAGCGGGGAGAGAAGACACGATTGGTAAGAGGGGATAGAGGCTGTGACCAGGAAGTGGGTGAGAGGGGGCATGAGAGGCATCAACCGGTGAGGGAGGAGGAGAGGCTGTGATGAGTGATGGCAGGAGGCTGCAATCAGGGAGGGGGAAAGAGAGCCCGTGACCGGTGGCGAGGTGGGGGGGAAGAGGCCGCGACCGGGAAGTTGGCACGGTAGAGAGAGGCTATGACCAGGAAGGGTGGGGGGGCGTTAGAGGCTACGACAAGAAGATGGGAGGGGGGGGAGAGGAAGGAGGGGGGGGAAAGAGAGGAAGGGGAGGGGGGGAGGAAGGGGAGGAGGGGGGAAGAGAGGAAGGGGAGGGGGGGGAGGAAGGGGAGGAGGGGGGAAGAGAGGAAGGGGAGGAGGGGAGAGAGAAAGAGGAGGGGGGTAGAGAGGAAGGGGAGGGGGGGAGAGAGGAAGGGGAGGGAGAGAGGAAGGGGAGGGGGGGGAGAGAGGGGGAAGAGAGGAAGGGGAGGGGGCAGAGAAAGGGGAGGGGGCAGAGAAAGGGGAGGGGGGAGAGAAAGGGGAGGGGGGAGAGAAAGGGGAGGGGGAGAGGAAGGAAAGGGGGGGGAAGAGGAAGGGGAGAGGAGGGGGGGAGAGAGGAAGGAGAGGGGGGGCGAGGAAGGAGAGGGGAGAGAGTAAGGAGGGGGGGAGAGAGTAAGGAGGGGGGGAGAGAGTAAGGAGGGGGAGAGAAAGGAGGGGGAGAGTAAGGAGGGGGAGAGAGAGTAAGGAGGGGGAGAGAGAGTAAGGAGGGGGGGAGAGGAAGGAAGGGGGGTGAGGCTACGACAAGAAGATAGGGGGAGAGAGGCAGCGGGGGGGGGAGAGGAAGGAGGGGGGGGGAAGGAAGGAGGGGGGGGAGGTGGTGAGAGGCCGCGACCGGAAGGTTGGGGAGGTAGAGAGAGGCTATGACCAGGAAGTGGGGGGGGGGGGGGTGAGGGGCTACGACAAGAAGATGGGGGTGGGGGGGAGGGGAAGCAGGGGGGGGAGAGGAAGGGGAGGGGGGGTTAGGAAGGAGGGGGGTGGGAGAGAGGCCGGAGGGGGGGGGGGGGAGAGAGGCCGGGAAGGGGGGGGGGGGAAGAGTAAGGGGGGGGGGGGGTGGTGTGAGGCTACGACAAGAAGATGGGGGGGGGGGGAGAGAGGGGCAGCAGGGGGAGAGCAAGGGGGGGAGGGGGGGTGGAGAGGCCACGACCGGAGAGCAGGGAGCGAGGTCACGACTGGAAAGGGGGAAGAGACCAAGCTCAGGAGGTCTGAGGGTGAAGTGGTTGGGGATCGGGGCTTGGGGAGACTGAAGTCCCAAACTCCAAACACCCCACTCTCCGACTTCCTAATCACGGCCTCTTCCCCCTTCCTAATCGTGGTAGAGAGGCTGCGACCAGGAGCGGGGAGAGAAGACACAATTAGGAAGAGGGGATGGGGGCCGGGATCGAGGTGATGGGGCCGGGATCAGGGGGATGGGGGCCAGGATCGGAGGGATGGGGTCAGGGGATCGAGGTCGGGATCGGGGGATCGAGGCCGGGATCGGGAGATGGGGGCTGGGATCGGGGGATCGAGGTCGGGATCCGGGGATCGAGGCCGGGATCGGGGGATCGAGTCCGGGATCGGGTGATCGAGTCCGGGATCGGGTGATCGAGTCCGGGATCGGGGGATCGAGGCCGTGACCAGACTTCCTTCAGCTAGCCGGGACAGCACTGCCACTCTCTGGCCCACATAGATGCTGAAAAAGGCTCTTACCTTATGGAGCCTGCAGTTTCCTCCTCCCTTTTACAACAGGGTTTCCCAACACTTGGGAAACGGTAAATTTGAAATTGGGCTCCCAGTTGCACAATGGGGGTTGATTTAAAGATGTGAAATGTCTTTCCAACCCCTGAAAGACAGTTGCCCCCCTCCCCCCTCCCCCAATATCCACTGCTGTCAAAGGGGAACAGGCAGGGAGACGGCATGTTGGGATCATGTTCCCTGTATTTACCCTCCCCCACCGACCAACCCACTCGTGTCAGTGGTGAGAGGGTTATTATCGAGACCGTAGGAAAAGTATCCTGTATCAACAATCCTCTTCAGAAACAGCTACTATATACACCCAAGGTAAGATGTCCTGTGACAAGAATTCTGCATTTGCTCAAGCCACAAAAGCTGTAATGTGCACTAACTGTTCTTAATTCACACAGAACTAATGTATCTCTGAAGAAGTCACCAGCGTAAAACAAAGTATTTCCACAAATAACAAAGAATTACAATTTAGTCGTGGTCTCTGGCTTCAGATGGTGACAATCTATATATCTAATGAACCAAGATATGTTAATGGAACAAATGCTTCTTAAAACTGTTGAAAGCAATTTAATTTGGTTATAATTTCCAGGTATGTTATGTAATTTTAAACAGACGAGGATGCATAGTGTTAAGATCACTTTTAGCCAGTTTTGAGAAGCCAAAATAAATGAAATTACAGTAAGTGTCCAGTATAGGTGCTATTAAATACTTTCAGTGAGAAGATTAAAATTCATGCCTCTCCTAAAGTATAGTCCCAGCAGCTTCTGGTTCCACTATTTCTCGTGTCAAGGAAATGTTGAGAGGGAGTAAAGTATATTAAGGATCACTGTTTATCAGCTGGTGCAGGTCACAGACAAACTAAATGGTGTGAGAAACGTAGCCCACTTAATAATAATTTACACCAAGTCAAACTCTGAAGAAGTAAGTTTATTTAACGTTCTTGCAAGATCGGGTGTCCTACAAGCAGGCACACCAATCAACATATTCAGTTCATGTTTATACAATACAAATCCATTTGTCCACGCCTTTATTTTACATTATTGGTTATAGAACATAGAACATAGAACATTACAGCGCAGTACAGGCCCTTCAGCCCTTGATGTTGCGCCGACCTGTGAAACCATCTGACCTACACTATTCCATTTTCATCCATATGTCTATCCAATGACCACATAAATGCCCTTAAAGTTGGCTAACGTATTATGACACTAACCTATCCTATGGTTGCTACAGTCTCCTCCTCTGTTTACTTCTCCCCCTACTCTAACTTTCTAGCCCCTGACTCTTGTTTTTGTTTTACCTTATTTGGCTCTCCATTCTTTTGCAAGCCTCCTGTGTGTGTGTTAACTTGCAGCTGTCAGTTACTCATTCACTACATCCTTTGTTCTAACTCTTGCTGTTTTTCTTTTCTCCGCATAAGCACAATTTTTAACTGCCGTACTGTCTCAAGGTCTTTACTCACATCCCCTTATCAGTTCCCTTGTTCAGTGATTTCATTATGTTGTGTAGAAATGACTTCTTGGTAATTCTCCACAAGCTGTAGAAACAACATTTCAGTATTTTTTTATTCTCACAATGGGAAGATCATACTGATTGCTGTATCCAACAGAAGCAACAACTGGAGCAATTCATTTCACTCTGAAAGTCAGAAGACGCATATTTAATATACCAGCCCTGAGATCTTCCACAAGATTCCTGTTGTAAATGAGGTAAGATGTGCTAGGTCCCAGCATCTGCCCAGAATTTCAGAAGGGGCAGGAGCAGATCTCTGTCTGGCAGAGGCACATGGCCCAGGGAGTTTCTTCAGCCGTAGTCCGGGATCTGCTGTGTGGTGGGTGCATCAGGTGAAAGGAGGACTATTGTGCTCCCAACCAGCAAAATTGAAGTCCGCCTCGGGGTCCAGGCTGTGTGTTGCCCTGAATGCCCAAAAATAGCTACAATCTCTAGGCCTTCACTAGCCCCCTGGTAAGGGGTCCAAAGGATCTATGACTAGACTGTTGAACAGCTCTCCTAATTTTAGCACCAGTACCCAGATGATAGTGAGCAGGACTTTGCAGGGCCAACTGGGCAGGGTGTATCTTTGTCATGTCCTGATTCAATGCCTAGGTCACAGTCCATCCAGTTTCATTCTTACTTCTCTTTTCTGTTTCATACACTTCACAGGGCAGTTAAGAGTCAGCCATGTGGTTGTGGAACCACATATATAGGCCAGACCAGGTAAGGAGGCAGGTTTTCTTCCTTAATGGGCATTAATGAACCAGTTGGAGTTTTATGACAATCTGACAGCTTTATGGTCACTCACCAGCATCTGCTTTTTATTTCCAGATTTATTTAGTTTTTAAAAACTGAACTCAAATTCTCAAACTACCTTGGTATTGTTTGAACTCACGCTCTCTGGGGTATTCATAACACCACACCACCATAACCGTGACTTTTACAGCATAAATATATATTTTTAGTCTACAGATAAAAAAGCTGCAAATCCTGCATGCAGCTAAAATAAAAACAGAAAATGTTTCAAGTATCTGTAAGACCAACACCATCGAAAAAGAGAAGAAATGTGTCTAACATTTTGGCTTTTGTTCCTTTAGGAAAGCTGAGTTGACAAATGGCCAGCATCCATCTTTTCTTTTTTCTCAGATGCTGATGGACCTGCTATGCATTTCCAATGTTCTTTGTTTCATTTTTACTCAAAACTATTTTTTATTGAACATTTGAAGTAGGTGGCCCTAGAGTGGAGGAGAGCAGCTGATACAGTGCCACTTCTCCAAAATCTGCCCATAGTGGCTCGGGCATCTGTCAGGATAATCAATTGAGAGAACTTTCCTTTGACCTCCCATATTCTCTGACAGGGCCATAAAGTTAGGAAAAACAATGACACGAGAACTAAGTAATTTAAACTTATCAAATGTTACAAGAGATTTTATTTTTGTACTAAAATCTTAGAATTCTGTGTGTTTAAAAAAACCTGAGAAAAGGATTTTTGCTCAGTGGACGTTGACCTGCAAATAGCTGAGATTTCTGGATGTTGACTCTGTACAAAAGAACTGGCAAGCAGGCAATTTCAAGGCAACAGCCAGGGGTTTTGACCTCCTAAGAGCAACACTTTTGAATGACAGAGGAGACTCTCTGTCTGGTCATATGATCGGCTCAGGAAGGTTTTTTGCTTTCACTTTGGACCCTTTTAAAAACCAGTGAGTTGGACAAAGAGCAGGCATTTGAAACTTAGACCTGACCTGCCTGGAGACCAGAGAAAAAGACCTCTCTCTGTAAAGGAAACCTACATCTCTTGCAAAGAAATCCTGTATTTGAAAGGTGGCAGATTCCTATTGTCTCCTGTCTCTGAAGAATTCCTGCATCCAGTGTGGTTCCTATTGCCTCCTGTGTTTTGGGAAATCCTGGAACCTGAAGAAAGCTTTGACTGCTGTATTGCTGCTGTCAGTCCTAAGCAGACCTGTTGCTACACCCCTGCTGAAAGACCTATGTGATGCCTGCTGTAGTCAAATTGCCTTGAATGCCTACCCATCACAGACTGTTCATCAACCTCACCTGGAGAGACTTCGAGTGACATCCTACTATTCGATTCTGGGACATCTCACAGACCCGAAAAGGGTGCAGAGGAGATTCACTAGGATGTTGCCTGGGCTGGAGAATTTCAGCTATGAAGGGAGACTGAATAGGCTAGGGTTATTTTCCTTAGAGCAGAGAAGACTGAGGAAGGACCTGATTGAGGTATACAAAATTATGAGGGGCATTGATAGGATAGATAGGAAGAAACTTTTTCCCTTAGCGGAGGGATCAATAATCAGGGGGCATAGATTTAAGGTAAGGGGCAGGAGGTATAGAGGGGATTTGAGGAAAAAAATTTTCACCCAGAGGGTGGTTGGAATCTGGAACACACTACCTGAAGAGGTGGTAGAGGCAGGAACCCTCACAACATTTAAGAAGTATTTAGATAAGCACTTGAAACGCCATAGCATACAAGGCTACGGGCCAAGTGCTGAAAAATGGGATTAGAATAGGTAGGTGCTTGATGGCCGGTATAGATAGGTGCCTGATGGCTGGCACAGACATGATGGGTCGAAGGGCCTGTTTCTGTGCTGTATAACTCTATTAATGACTCTAGGAAAACATCCTATCAGGACGTGACAAATTCAATTATGTTTTTTATTCCTAAGATACAGTTGTAAACTGAAAAATCCTTTTCTCCCAGTTAACCAGTTTTTTTTGAATGTGTGTGTATGCATGAGGGTTACAAAGAATAAGGAGTTTTATAAATCTTTTTGTATATAGATTTATCTCATTATTGCTTAAGACTTAGTTTAGTAACAGTTAATTTGTTGTTGATTAAGGAAACCTGGTTGGTGTGCCATATTCTGGGGGACAAATAGAGTATAATTGGCTATTTTTCAGTTGGTAGGAAAATTTATTGATATGCTGTGACCCATGGAGAAGTGGGACTGAATTAACAGTGCATTTCTCCCACCTTGGTCATAACACAAATAAAACTTTTTTTTTAGAACTCAGAAATGCCAACTGTCTACACTTCAAACAGTTGGGGCCCAAATTCCAAGAACCCGTTATTCTGACACAAAATGGACACAGACCCCATCTCAAAAGGTGGTAATGTGCTTATTAGCATGATCGGGCTGATGGATTGCTGTAGTAAGAGCACTTCAAAGCTGTGTGCACCGATCAATTAGTGGATTTTATGATGTATTGGAGGCCCAAAAAAGCTAAAGAAAAGCAAGGAAAGAAGTTTAGAACAATCCTAAGGGATTGTTCAGTGCCACTGAATTGAAATGTAATCAATCCCTTCTGTATTTTTTCTGCCCCAATAGTTCCTGTAGTGCCACATGGGTTCCGTCATGGGAATTCCCCTACATGTGTGCTTTCTGGAGGAAGAAGATCAGGACTATTAGAGGCTTGTCACTGATCAGGCTGTTGCAGCAGTGCTTTGCTCCCACTCACTGTAAATACTACACCAGAATCTGCAGAGATGCCCATACTTCAATTGCCAAAGGAGAAGTGCCGACAAAGGCTGTGATTTAGAAAGTACGCCATGATACATGCTCCAAGTTGATCTTGCAGCCAAACACTACCACAGATATGATACAGTTAGTGGCCATCAAGGTCACAGTTGCCCTTAGCATTTATGCTTCAGAATTATATCTGGTTTCCACTGGGAATATCAGCAACATAAACCAATTTGCTGTCCATAGTTGTGTAAAGTGAGTGACCATGTCATAAAGGCAAGTTTTGGGGTGGTGTCTGGACAACCAAGACTGGCTTATGACAACTGTTTTAGATCCCAGGACAGCAGCTGAGCACATATTGAATATATTGAGTATATTGAAATGCTGGCATTCACCAAAGTAATCATTCAGCACATGATGCTGAAGTAGCATTACAGGCATTACCTCGTCCACTCCTCTATTACGCCACCACCTCATCCCCTTCCCACAGCACCTTCCCCTGCAATCGCAGGAGGTGTAATACCTGCCCATTTACCTCCTCTCTCCTCACTATCCAAGGCCCCAATCACTATTTTCTGGTGAAGCAGCGATTTACTTGTACTTCTTTCAATTTAGTATACTGTATTCGCTGCTCACAAGATGGTCTCCTCTACATTGGGGAGACCAAACGCAGATTGGGTGACCGCTTTGCGGAACACCTCCACTCAGTCTGTAAGCATGACCCCGAGCTTCCGGTTGCTGGCCGTTTCAACACCCCCCCCTCCCCCCCCACAGCTGTCATGCTCACGTCTCTGTCCTGGGATTGCTGTAATGTTCCAGTGAACATCAACGCAAGCTCGAGGAACAGCATCTCATTTACCGATTAGGCACGCTACAGCCTGCCGGACTGAACATTGAGTTCAATAATTTCAGAGCATGACGGGCCCCTCCTTTTTATGTTCAGTTATTTTTTCTTTTATCTTTTTTATTTGGTTATTTTATTTTAGGTTTTTTAGTGTGTTTAGTTTGTTTCTACTGTGCCTACCCACTGTTTCTGTTTAAAAAATTTTTTTTAATGTTTGTGCTTGGAGTGCTTTGTGCTTTACAGTCTATTCACACCCTCTCCGTACTAACGCTTTGTCTTTCAGCACACCATTAACATACTGTTTGCCTTTGTTCCATGACCTTTTGCCCAGTTATTCTCTGTGACCTTGTCCTAACAACACCTTCACTTTTGTTATCTCTTGCCCCACCCCCTGCTTTACTTGCTTAAAATCTTTTACATTTCTAATATTTGTCAGTTCTGAAGCAGGGTCACTGATCTGAAACGTTAACTCTGCTTCTCTCGCCACAGATGCTGCCAGACCTGCTGAGTATTTCCAGCATTTCTTGTTTTTATTTCAGATTTCCAGCATCTGCAGTATTTTGCTTTTCTTATAGCTTGGGTGCTTGGGTAGCTATAGTATGTCCTACAGCTCTGCTAAGTTTTCAAATATTGTTGTACACTGTATGCTGCAAACTTAGTACTGCATTTACATGTAAGCACCAAAGGATGAGTGTCCCAGGTACATTAAGGGACCTAGAGCAAGAGCAAGCCTGATTAGACTACAAAGTAAAACCCATTCAGCAAGCTCTTGTACAGGCCATCTCCTCATAACTTATGCATGGGAGTGACTGCAGGCATTGACAGTTGGGTGAAGATAATCTTAGAGAAGAAATGGTAGTTGGACAGGAGTTGGAGAGGATAAGAGTATCTTGACAGAGGTTCGGAGCATTTGCAGAAGCAGGAGTAAGGTGTCTATAATAATCAAGTCTAGCACGATCTGATAAAGCTCAAGGCTAAGGCAATACCAGGGTCCATCAGGCAATATATGCAATATGAGATGTTACCAATCAACCAACTGGGCCATACTCCATTTTCTAGAGTTTATAGAGTAGGTTTTCAACTTACTGCAGAACTGGCTTTGCAGATTGATTTCAATGAAAATCAGATATGTTCTTTACAATGGATGGCCAAACCCAAATATCAGTTTTTAAGTTCAGGCAGTAAGTTGAAAATCTACCCATCTGTCTTATAAACATAGACTATCAATGTACTGAACAAACCAATGGAAACTCAACTCCAAAACGGCATTGCTCACTGAAATCCTACTTTAGGAGAGCTTCATCTTTCACAGAAAAGTAAACTTACACAACACATTTAAGCTCTAAGTCTCACTAACACGATGGATGCTACAAGGCTCTGACTCCAGCCAAATCAAAGGAGAAAGGAAATGATTAACCCAGCAGTAATGCAAAAGATGATTAAATACAGATGAAAAACATATTGAACCTCGGTGCATAGGAATAAGTCTGTACCACAGGTTCATTTTAAATTACTTTCATCATTCTAAATTGCTTTTCCTCAGCATGAAAATGAAATATAATTTTTTTAACATTGAAGAAGAATGTGTGGGAGAATGCTATAGAGTTTGTACAAACCACAACAATGCTTTGAGACTGCAATCCAACCAAACAGTGCCCATTTTTCAGGTGATAACCAGCCGAGTAAGCGCCCAATATGGCTGACAAAAAAAGTTTGCATTCATTTTCAGTCAGAAGTGCATCATCCGCCATATCGGATAAGGTAGTGCACCAGTAGCAGGACCACATGTCCGAAACATTTAACAGACAGAATTATTTATTCAAATTAGGGTCCTGCGTGTCTTGGAGAACTTGTTTTCTATTTTCTTATGTCCCAGCACTTGATTCATGCTGAACTCGCAGAGAACAGTGTGGCACTAACTGACAGGATAGCCCCTATGTTTAACTAAACGTGGAGCAGGAGTGCTTCTCCCAACCCTACATTATAAGAACATGGGCCAGCCACCACTTCCAGCATCTACCACCACCCCCCCCCCCCCACCATCTCCCGCCCCACCACAACATTCCATTCCCCCTCTCCTGACACTATTACCTCCCAGTCCAATTGCCCATCCTTCCCAGCCCAATCATCCATCCTCCCTGGCTCAAGGGCTGATCGCCACCCTTCCTCACTTATCTGAGGGTCACTGCGATGCCAGTAGTGGCCCGATCTTTACTTATACTTCACTTACAACTCTGCGCAGCTCATGAGCTCCATGGAAATGAGGTATGAGCCTCACCATTCAAGTGCTTGGATTGCACCTAGTGTCCACCACCAAAAATGGAATGTCCAAACTTATGTACCATGAAGTAATGGTAATAAGTTTTTCTACTAGGCAATACTTAATCCTAGTAATGATATATACAGCTCAGTTTATTACAAAACTCATGAATTTTTATTTGTCTTGACACCGTTCTAGAATTCTCCTTTGCAATATCTGTAGTTATTTTTGCAGATGCTATTGTATTGATATCAAAATGTTGCAAGTGCCAGATACTCGTTAAGAAGCTGCATAGAATAATATATGTGGTGCAAAATAAAGAAAAAACCTAATGAAGAATATTACAATATATTTGTATATATATTTGAAAAAATGTCAGTGGCATGATCTATCTTTTTATATTTGTTTTTAGCATTATTATATGCATTGTGTATTTTCTTTCAAAATTAATAATAAACTTGAACAGTGAATTCTATACATTCACGCTTTTGGTGTGGAGCTTCACATACATGGAGTACATCTTAGGAACTCAAGGGCTGAGATCAACAGACTCCGCAGGATTTTCTGTATGAATAGGATTCTGGCGATCGGATGAGTGGGTCATCCACTGATTTCTCTCAATTTCTAATTCCAGCTGCTTTAGAGCAAGAGCTTTTTAATGCACAAAGGGCTCTCATACAAATTGTCTGACGGCATCATTAAGGCTTCAAAAATTATGTTGAAATATTTAAACTTGGCTCCAGCTACAATTTATTGTTGTTTTTGATGATAGGTTTGCATTATTTGTTTTGTAGGCCAATTTGACTGCACCTAAGATGCTAAATGGAATTAGGTCACAGGAATTGTGGGGGCGGATGCAAAACTGGGGTCTGGGACACATATTAATCACTTCTACTGCTGCACTGGTCAGCACAGCCAGCACTTTCTTCTCTTTGCCCACTGAGCAGCATGACATGGCTGCTCAAAGCGCAGGAGCCAAGGATGGCAGCCATATGATCATCCAGCCAACAGGTTCCTGCTGTTACTCTGCCACACCGCCTGGTCACTCCAACTCACCCAGTGCTACCACCTCAAGCTCACTAACAGCATCTTTTAGAATATAAGTCATTTTGCTGGTAAATCATTGTGATTGGCACATAATGCTGTGGGGTCCTGTCTGGTCTGGGCCACTGTATTGCTGGCAGGCTGCTTGTCCAGGCCTACAATACTAAAAGGAGCAAATGTTAGAATTCTATTTTAAACAAACATGTTTAAATATAACCTGTATTGCAAGATAACTAATCTCAAAATTCCTGGCTGGAATTTTATGCCCACCGCAGGAGCAGTTTGGAGGCGGCGTGGGGGGTGTGGCCTAAAATCAAATGGGAGGCGGGGGCACCAGTCCGTCACCTATCCACCCCCTCTGCCATTTTACTAGTGGCGGGGGAGATGGAAAACAGAACAGCCTGCCTGCCCAAGGCCAATTGAGGCCATTAAGTGTCCAATTAATTGCCACTTAAGGGCCTCCTCCTGCTACCACTGGTATAATACCAGCAGCGCGGCCAGGCGCATCACCAGTTGAGGAGACGACCTGGTAATAGCGGGTTGGGGGGGGGGGGGTCCTCCTTGCAGGTTGGGTGGGGCGTTCCTGATTGGGCAACACATGCCCCATGGAGGTCCACCCCCCACCCCCAAGCGACACAAGCCACCTCGCTGGACCACCTTCCCTCGCCAGGGCCCTGCCAATTGTCCCCAGCAAAGCCCCACACACTTACCTCCACTCTGGGGCCTGCTCCATCTTGCAGGGCTGGGTGCAGTCCCAGCAATGGCCACCACTCCTGGTGGCACTGCTGGGATTGAGGAGCTTCCACCTGCTGATTGGCCAGCAGCTGTTGGAGGTGGGACTTCCTGCCTCAGAGGGGCAGATGTCCCAACCAAGGCCAGTTAAGGGCCTGGGCCATGCAAAATTGCTGTGTGGCTTCCAACGGAGGCGGGCTCGCCCCCAACTTTTCAGCCAGTGGATGGGGCCTCTGCCACAACGTAAAACTCTGGCCCCTGTCTTTCCACCATAAAAGTGATATAATCTAGGCAGATGAGGGCGCAAAATGAACTGGGAGACAATTTTCTGGAAGTGGATGGGGGCAGTTTATGAATATAACAATCCACATATGGGTGAGTATGACAATACACAAATGAGGAAAAGTGTCATAGGATGTATTTCCCATAAATTTTGCCCTCCCAATTTTGGGTGCAAGGGATCTGTAAAGTCTCAATTTGTAAAGCGTACATGCACAAATTAATAAAAAGATTCATCCTGTTTAAGGTCAGATCACCTGGTGCCTATTGGACAATCACTACAGGAAATTCAGCAGACAGGCATTCCCACCAGCAGATACTCTGATGGGATAGGGAGTGGAGCATGACAGTGACATGGGCCTGAGGATTTTCAGGCCTATATATCTTAACCATATGTGCTAGATCTAAACACAGGAAACAGCACTATATTAATTTCCTACCCACCCTAGCTCTGCAATCTCCAGCCCTATGTCATAGTGCATGTTCCCCATTTTTCTGTCTCTGGTTTACAATATATCCCAATCTCATCCTGCTCTCCACTATTGGTGTCAGAGGCCACAACCATCTCAATCTCACATTTCACATCTCCCCAAATTCCTCCATGTTGCTCCTTCCCTCCCTTCCTAAAGGTGCTCGATGCCTACCTCTTTGACCATCCCTATTGTCATTTAACCCAACTCTTCTGTTAATGTTCAGAGACACTTTCACTCTGTCCTCCCACCCCCATTTTTCTGTCAGGTTTCTTGGTACGTTTATTAGTTAAAGAAACTAAAAATGCAAGTCATTCTTGTTCTGTCTCAATGTAAATCATACACTTCTGGGCAAGCCATTTATTCCATCAAAAAAAACACTGGACTTTGTGTTGGAGGCGGAGCTCCAAGCACCCACACCAAAAAGGCAGTGTAGCGCTGCCTCTACCTTTTCGTGCCCCCATTCCCTCCCCCCTCCCCCTCCTCCTCCTCCTCCACCACTGCGGAGCGATCCTCCAGTCTTAGTGAGTCAAAGTTTTACGAGGTAGTATCCCTGTCCCTTTAAAGACTTTGAAGTGATGGGGATCTCACCTCCAAGAGCTGCCAGCCAATCAGAAAGCCGGCAGCTCAGCAGTATCGGCAAAGCCACCAGTAACAGTGGCCAATGCCAGTACTGCAGAGGTCTCGGACCCAGGTCCAGTGCTGGAACCCCGGAACAGGGGTAGATGAGGTGGGGTCTCTGGGGCCAGCCCAGCGAGGTGGGTGGGGGGCTGGTTGTTCAGTCTAGGGGGAGATGGTCCCAGGGAGTAAAGTTGTTCCCGGTGGTTATCCTATATGGGCCACAAATCGCCCACAGAGAAGGGACACTCCCCCAAGCCCGCAGGGAGGGTACAGAGCTTTACAAGGTGTCCTCCCCATGTGGTGGAGGTTCCCCCATTGCTGGTAAGATCCCAGCAGCGGTGGGAAGAGGCTGTTAATAGGCCTCTTTAGGGCTTCAATTGACATCTGGGTGGGAAGGCTGTTGTTGCCCTATCGCACCCCTGGGAAGATCATTGGGTGACAGGGAGATGTCGGGCCCTCCGCCCTGTGCCACCGTCGCGATTCTCCGTGTTCATCCCCCACCCCAGCCGTCTCTGACCCCGCCTTAGCCGGGCCCATAAAATCCGGCCTACAACTTACATCACAACTGAGGCTCTTTTCTCTCAAAAAGAGAAGGTTGAGGGGTAACCTGATGAAGGTATTTAAGATAATGAATGGGCAGAAGTGGAGAAAATGTTTTCACTTGTGGGGGTGACCAAAACTAGAGGCTATAAATATAAAATAGTCATTAATAAATCCAATAGGAAATTCAGGAGGATGTTCTTTACCCAGAGATTGGTAAGAATGTGGAACTTGCTACCACAAGGAGTAGTTGAAGCAAATAGCATAGATGCATTTAAGGGGAAGCTAGATTAGAACATGAGGGAGAAAGGAATAGAGGGGTATGCTGACAGAGTTAGATAAAGAAGGGTCTCATGATAGGCCATAAATGTCAACAGAAAAATGTTAATTGACAGAAAAATGAACAGCCCTGGCCCAAAGCACAAACATGAAAAACAACAGTCTGTCAATTAGCACCCTCTCTGCACCAACACTTTATCTTTCAGCACACCGTTTGCCTTTGTTCCATGACCTTCTGGTCAGTTATTCTCTGTGACCCTCCGTCCTATCTCTCGACCCACCCCCGCTTTATTTGCTTAAAACCTATTACATTTCTAACATTTGCCAGTTCTGAAGAAGGGTCACTTACCTGAAACGTTAACTCTGCTTCTTTCTCCACAGATGCTGCCAGATCTGATGTGTATTTCCAGCATTTCTTGTTTTTATTTCAGATTTCCAGCATCTGCAGTATTTTCCTTTTAACTGAATGGTTAATGTTAGATAAGATTCTGCACAGCCAAGGTGTGGAAAGTTAATCAAATAAGAAACAATTGCATTCAAAATTAACAGTTGTTATTCAATCACAGACATAAACAGATTAAAGCATTTAGGTAAAGGGTCAGCAGCCTGTGGCTCCGGAGCTGCGTGCGGCACTTTAGCATTTCATTTGCGGCTCCCAACCTTTTCCAGTTGGATCATATTAACATGAAACAAAGCCTAAAAAGAATTAAGTCAAGAAAAGCAAGAACCTTGTTTTTATTGTGGGGATAAAACGCTCATCAGTATGCTGCACTTAACAATTTCCAATGATTATTTTAATTAAAAACATCATTGTGCTCTAAATCAACCTGTTTGAGTGCTATAGCTACATCATGGTTATATATAATGCCTTTGGTTCAAGAAACAGGTTTTATGGATGAGACCATTATTGTTTCTAATATAGCTGAGACAATAAATTATTCTGAATGCACTATTAGAAGCTTTTTTTAACTGAGAATTAATAGCTGAAAAATTGTCTTAATTCTATGCATCTTAAGTTATAGTTTGTTTAAAAGATGACTTTACTGACAAAATTATAATTAAAAAAGTCAAAAAAACTCTATAATTCAGAGCTAGGGTCTATTTTAATTATGATTTTTTTTCTATCGATACATATATTTAATACATTTATTTTATTTACTATCTATGCAAATTTACATTCTACCAGAAACACTTGGCAATTTGCCAAGTATTTGATTTAGAAATGCTGAAATTTTATCTTGTGGCTCCCAATAGTTTTTATTTTCGGCAATTTTTTTTTAAAAAGGCTGTTCAGATAAAAATGGTTGCTGACCCCTGATCTAGATGGTGTAGGCCAGGCATGTTTAGTCTATTACACAAATGCTGCTGATTTTCATTGAATGAAAGAAAATACAAATTACTGTATCATGTAGACTTTAAATGGCATTGGCATGTTTCATCCTCTCTGGAAGCAATACAGTACAATTTAGTGAACTGAATCCTAAGCAAGGTTTAGGGCCTATTTCCTATTCAATTAAAGCTAGTTTAGGTAGCAAAGAGGAATTTTGTTCTTTCTTTCCAGCCTGCTCATGTAGTTCAAATTTTTGTGGCTGAGAAAGTTGACAAGATCTGCTCCATGAACATTGGTCGCTGATAGTAACTTGTTTCTAAAGAACATGTTAAAAATTTGGTTCCACGTAGTGCACCAACGAAATATTTCTCCTTGGTCAGTGAGGTGCTGGTTCAATTCCAACAACATGAGACAGGGAAAGAGGCCAGAGCTGAGAGACTGGAAAGGTAATAACAATTCATCATTTTTAAATAGTGCTGATGAGGAAAGAACCCCAATGTTACACAAAAAACATTTTTTTTATATTACCCGTTAAAGAAAACAAATAAAGGCATTTAAAAAAAAGGTGCTAAAAGATCTAAAATTCGACGAAGGAACAACCCCTCAAAGCAATTAAGAACTAATAAAGCACTCTTTAATGCCGTTAACATAGCTGCTTATCAGGCTTTGGTGTCCTGCTTGGTAGGGCATTAAACCTGAGGCCTTCTAAACTCAGTACAATTCTTAATGTGAAGTGCTTGTGGCGCTTGAAGCCTGCACAGTCACAAAATGCCAGCCAACTTGAATGCAAATTTGGTATTGTCCCATAATATATTTGAACCATTGAACAGCACTCCAAATTCTAAATGCCTGTTTGAAATGGGGTGTTTATGGGTGTTCCAAATTATTGGGTCCTTTCACTTAGAGGGAATGAATTGACGACAGTGGTTGCTGAGATTGTTTGCACCTATTTCAGAGTTTTTTGCTAGTTGTCTTTTTATCTGGTAACTTGTTTAACTGCTTTGCTATATTTCTTTGGAAGAAAAGCAGTTGGTGAGAGGTTGAATCTAGCTGCTACCGGTGCTAGTTTCCTCAAAGTTATTTCATTGTGTGCTTTCTGTAATAATAGCTATGTGCATCCCTTCAGCTATTTCTTTATACTTGCAGGGTATGGAGGAGGCAGATCAGAGTAAACAGGCATGATAATTTATTGGCATTTTATGAGATAATTTAAGAGTCACTGTTTCTCAACCAATGTTTGCGTGCCCGACGCTCATATCTGGATGTGTGAAAAGAAACTTGCATACAGAGACTTCAATTCTCCAAGAGACAGTAAAAGAACTATGCACGGTCCTGGACCCAGACCTGGAAAGCACTTTCACAGCAGGGATGTTACAACATGAACTGTACAGTTACATTATGCAGGTCATAGACACCTTTGCCAAGATTAATCCAATCATCCGAAAACACACAGCAACAAAACTTAGAATCATAGAATAGTACAGCACAGAACAAGGCCATTTAGCCTATCGAGGCTGCACTGTCTCTTTTGAAGAGCAATCCAGTTAGTCCCACTCCCTCACTGTTTGCCCATATCCCTGCAGTTTTTCTCCTTCAAGTATTTATCCAATTTTCTTCTGAAGACTTCGATTGAATATGTATCCACCACTCCATCAGTTGTGCAATCCAAATCCTAACCACTCATTGCATAAAAGTTTTTCTTCCTGGTTCTTTTTGCCAATCACATTAAACCTGTGACCTCTGGTTGTCAATCCTTCAGTCATTGGAAGCAGTCTCTCTTTATTTATTCTATCTAAGCTCTCATGATTTTAAACACCTCCATCAAATCTCCTCTTAAGCCTTCTCTGCTATAAGGAGAACAACCCGGGTTCTCCAGTCTCTCCAAAGAACTGTAATCCTACATTCCTGGAACCATTCTAGTAAAACTATTCTATTCCCCCTCCAAAGCTTTCACATTTTTCCTAAAATGTGGCACCTAGAATTGGACACAATACACCAGCTGGGGCCAAACTAGTGTTTTATATAGGCTGAGCATAGTTTCCTGGTTTTTCTACTCTATGCCACCATTTATAAAGACCAGGATGACATATGCTTTATTAACCTGCCCTGCCACCTTCAAAGATTTGTGTACAAAAACCCCCAGAACCCTCTCTTCCTTTACCCCCTTTAACATTATCCCATTTAGCTTTTTTTTATTTGTTTCATAGGATGTGGGCATTGTTGGCAAGGCCAGCATTTGTTGCTCATTCCAGCTTGTACTGTCACTGTTCATCCTTCCTACCAAAATGCATCAATGCACACTTCTCTGCATTGAATTTCATCTGCCATGTGTCTGTCCGTCCCACCAGCCTATGTCCTCTTGTCTATTACTGTTTTCCTCATTGTTTATTACACTTCCGAGTTTCATTTCATTTGAAAATTTTGAAATAGTGCCCTGTACCACAAAGTCCAAAGGAGGGGGCAGGGTGGGGAAAAATAAAAATGGAACTGAGCAAATGAAAGAAATTAAGATGTTTGATTAATGAATTTAAATCAACCTTACACAGAATGGGGAAAAACAGCAGGAAGTAAATAAAGAAAGCTGGCAATGGTGGGGATTAATAAATGAAATATGCTGGAGAGAAGGGTAACAAAATTAACAAAATAAAGAACAAAGAACAGTACAGCACAGGAACAGGCCATTCGGCCCTCCAAGCCTGCGCCGATCTTGATGCCTGTCTAAACTAAAACCTTCTGTACTTCTGGGGACCGTATCCCTCTATTCCATCCTATTCAAGTATTTGTCAAGATGCCTCTTAAACATCGCTATCGTACCTGCTTCCACCACCTCCCCCGGCAGCAAGTTCCAGGCACTCACCACCCTCACATCCCCTCTAAACTTTGCCCCTCACACCTTAAACCTATGTCCCCTAGTAACTGACTTTCCCACCCTGGGAAAAAGCTTCTGACTATCCACTCTGTCCATGGCACTCATAACTTTGTAAACCTCTATCATGTCGCCCCTCCACCTCCGTCGTTCCAGTGAAAACAATCTGAGTTTATCCAGCCTCTCCTCATAGCCAATGCCCTCCAGACCAGGCAACATCCTGGTAAACCGCTTCTGTACCCTCTCCAAAGCCTCCACATCCTTCTGGTAGTGTGGCAACCAGAATTGCACGCAATATTCCAAGTGTGCCCTAACTAAGGTTCTGTACAGCTGCAGCATGACTTGCCTATTTTTATATTCTATGCCCCGACTGATGAAGGCAAGCATGCCGTATGCCTTCTTGACTACCTTATCCACATGTGTTGCCACTTTCAGTGACCTGTGGACCTGTACGCCCAGATCTCTCTGCCTGTCAATACTCGTAAAGGTTCTGCCATTTAGTGTATACTTCCCATCTGCATTAGATCTTCCAAAATGCATTACCTCACATTTGTCCGGATTAAACTCCAGCTGCCATTTCTCCGCCCAAGTCTCCAACCGATCTATATCCTGCTGTATCCTCTGACAATCCTCATCACTATCCGCAACTCCACCAACCTTTGTGTCGTCCACAAACTTACTAATCAGACCAGCTACATTTTCCTCCAAATCATATATATATAATACAAACAGCAAAGGTCCCAGCACTGATCCCTGCGGAACACCACTAGTCACATCCCTCCATTCAGAAAAGCACCCTTCCACTGCTACCCTCTGTCTTCTATGACCGAGCCAGTTCTGTATCCAACTTGCCAGCTCACCTCTGATCCCATATGACTTCACCTTTTGTACCAGTCTGCCATGAGGGACCTTGTCAAAGGCTTTACTGAAGTCCATATGGACAACATCCACTGGCCTTCCTTCATCAATCATCTTCGTCACTTCCACAAAACACTCAATCAAGTTAGTGAGACACGACCTGCCCTTCACAAAACCATGCTGCCTCTCGCTAATAAGTTCATTTGTTTCCAAATGGGAGTAAATCCCGTCCCAAAGAATCCTCTCCAATAATTTCCCTACCATTGACGTAAGGCTCACCAGCCTAGAATTTCCTGGATTATCCTTGCTACCCTTATTAAACAAAGGAACAACATTGGCTATTCTCCAGCCCTCTGGGACCTCACCTGTAGCCAATGAGGATACAAAGATTTCTGTCAAGGCCCCAGCAATTTCTTCTCTTGCCTCCCTCAGTACTCTGGGGTAGATCCCATCAGGCCCTGGGGACTTATCTACCTTAATGCTTTGCAAGACACCCAACACCTCCTCCTTTTTGATAACGACATGACCCAGACTATCTACATTCCCCTCCCTAGACTCATCATCCACCAAGTCCTTCTCTTTGGTGAATACTGATGCAAAGTACTCATTTAGTACCTCGCCCATTTCCTCTGGCTCCACACATAGATTCCCTCCTCTGTCCTTGAGTGGGCCAACCCTTTCCCTGATTACTCTCTTGCTCTTTATATACGTATAAAAAGCCTTGGGATTCTCCTTAATCCTGTTTGCCAATGACTTTTCATGACCCCTTTTAGCCCTCCTGACTCTTTGCTTAAGTTCCTTCCTACTTTCTTTATATTCCTCAATGGCTTCGTCCGTTCCCAGCCTTAGAAAAGATAAGAAATAGGAGCATGAGCAAACCATACAGCCTGTCAAGCTTGCTCCGCCATTCAATATGATCACGGCTGATCTTCAGATTCAATTCCAATATCCCTACCGCTCTCCATATCCCTTGAGTCTCTGAGAGACCAAAAATCTGTTTACCTCAGCCTTAAATATATTCAATGATGGAGCATCCACAACCTTCTGGGGTAGAGAATTCCAAAAATTCAAACCCTTTGAGTGAAGAAATTTCGCCTCACTTCAGTCCTAAATGATTGTCCATTTATCCTGAGACTGTGCTCCTGTGTTCTAGATCCCCCAGCCAGGGGACACAGCCTCTCAGTGTCTACCCTGTCAAGCCCCTTCAGAATCTTATATGTTTCAATGAGATCACCTCTAATTCTTCTAAACTCCAGAGAATACAGACCCAATTTACTCAGCCTCTCATCAGGACAACCCTCTCATCCCAGGGACCAATCTAGTGAACCTTTGCTGTACTGGCTCCAATGCAAGTACATCCTTCCTTAAATATGGAGATGAAAACTGCACACAGTGGCTGGGATCTAGTTATGGCTGGTGGAAAAGGCAGCGGGAAGTCCGCCTCAGCCTTTCAGAGACCCCCAGCTGATTCAACGGCACTCAAGCAATTAACTGCCTGGTGCCAGGATCCCCATCCCTTTAAAGACGGGGATCCCACCTCCAACAGCTGCCAGCCAATCAGAGGGCAGACAGAATTAGATAACAAACTTGTTTCAGAGCTTGGGTCTTCTATCCTTTGGTTCTGGGCTAGTGCTTGCAGAGTCTGAAGGCCTTGATGAGTGCTCATATGATGGGGCTGGTCCTTACCTGACATCAGTTCCTGATCATGGGAGAATTCTACACAAAGAGAAAGGGAACATACGTTTGCAAAGGGTGTGCAGCAAATAGCTCTGAACATGGTAGCCTTGCAGTGAAGGAACAAATGTGGCTGTCTGTTAGTTGGTCAACAACAAGAAGTTGCATTTATATAGCTCCTTTAATGTGGCAAAAAGTCCCTTCACAGGGGCGTTATTTGACACTGAGCCACATAGGAGTTGTTAGGTCAAGTGACCAAAACCTTGGACAAAGAGGTAGGTTTTAAGGAGCATCTGAAAGGAGAACAGAGAGGTGGAGAGGTTTAGGGAGGGAATTGCAGAGCTTAGGGCCTTGACAGCAGAAAGCTGGCTTTCAATCATGGTGCAATTAAACTTGTGGATGCACAAGAGGCAAGAATTGGAACAGCGCAGAGATTTCGAAGGCTGGTAGGGCTAGAAGAGGTTACAGGGATAGGGACAGACGAAACCATGGCAGGATTTGAAAACAAGGATGAGAATTTTAAAATTGAAGTATTACTGGAATGGGAACCAATGTAAGTCAGCGAGCACAGGTGTGATGGGTGAATGGGACCTGGTGCAAGTTATGATACGGGCAGCAGAGTTTAGGATGAGCTCAAGTTTATATCAGGTGAAAGATGTGAAGCCGGCCAGGAAGGTATTGGAATAGTTAAGTCCAGAGGTAACAAAGGCATGGATGAGGGTTTCAGCAGCAGATGAACTGAAGCAGGGGTAGAGTTGGGTGATGTTTTGGAGGTGGAAGTGGGCGGTCTTGGTTTTGGAATGGATGTATGATTGGAAGCTCCTCTCAGTTTCAAATACAACACCAAGGTTGCAAACAATCTGGTTCAGTCATCTCAGACAGTTCCTAGGGAGAGGGATGGAGTCAGTAGCTAGAGAATGCAGTTTGTGCCAGAAACCAAAGACAATTGCTTTGGTCTTCCCAATATTTAGTTGGACGAAATTTCTGCTCATCTAGTACTGGACGTCTGACAAGCAGTGTGGCAATCAGAGACAATGGAGATATCTAGAGAGGTGGGGTAGAGCATGGTGTTGTCAAAGTACATGTGAAAATTAATGCAGTGCTTTTGGATGATGTTGTCAAGGGGTAGCATGCAGCTGCAAAATAGGAGGGGTCCAAGTAAAAATAAAGAAGCTTTTATGTTACACTTGACGGATCAAGTCCAGAGTAAGGACAATTTAAAGCGCCGACCCTTAGAGGACTCCAGTGGTAACAGTGCAGGAGTGGGAAGAAAAGCTATTCCAGGTGATTCACTGGCTATGACTGGATAGATAAGAATGGAACTAGATGAGTGCAGTCCTATCCAGTTTGATGACAGAGGAGAGGCTTTGGAGGAGGATGGTGTGATCAACTGTACCAAAGGCTGCAGACAGGTCTAGAAGGATGAGGCGGGATAGTATAAGATGGTCAGACACATAGGATGTCATTTGTGACTTTGATAAGGGCTTTTTTTCAGGGCTGTGTGGCAGGAACAGAAACCCAATTGGAGGAATTTAAACATGGAGTTGCAGGAAAGATGGGCATGAATTTAGGAGTCAACAACATTTTCAAGGACTTTGGAGAGGAAAGAGAGGTTGGAGATGGGGCAGTAGTTTACAAGGACTCAAGGATGGGATTTTGAGGAGAGGGGCAGTGACAGTAGGTTTGAAGAGGTAGGTTTGAAGAGGGAGACAGTACCTGAGGAGAGAAAATCATTAACCATATCAGTTAACAAGGGGCTCAGGAAAGGAAGTTAGTGGTTAGTAGTTGAGTGGGAATTGGGTCGAGGGAGTAGGAGGTGGGTTTAATGGACAAGATGAGCTCGGAGAGGGAATGATGGGAGATAGGAGAGAAACTAGTGAAAAATGTGAGTTAAGGGCTAAGGCAAGGGTAACTTTAGTGGAAAATTGACCCAGTGGGCTAGGGAAGGGAGCCAAGCAGCAGAGACAGCAGATTGAATGGTCTCAATCTTTGTGATAAAGACATCCATGATCTCCTTGCACTTATTGTTGGAAATAAGGATGGGGGAGGCAGGAGAGAGGGGTTTACGAAGACAGTTTGTAGTGGAGAAGAGAAGCCAAGAGTTTTCTGTTCATTCTAGGATGATTTGGGAATAGTGAATAATTTTGGCAGAGGAGATAAGGACTCTTAGGCGTTTAGAAGAAAATGAAGTTGAAGCAAACTCTTACCTTGTTGGGTTGGCAAGCTCTCCTATGGTCGACTTCCATAAGGATCACCTCCTTATAAAACCTCCAGTTCTCTATGCTTAAAAGGGGCAGTTCTGGGAACTCTTAAAGCTGGATATTTCAGTAAGTCAACCTCTTTCAACCTGCTGAAGTTACGCTGGCATCCCTCCCCTTTTAAGGGACTCCTCCCTTTAAAGCCACTATTCCTTGCTTATGACAGGTATTTCCAATTCATTAGCCTTGGAATGCTACTGTCCATGTTTTGTGATACAGGTAGACAACTTGATGTTTGATGGAAAGAAATGGAGAATCAGGTGTCAGATTTGACTAAAGAGGTGAAAATTTGTGATATGTTGCATTTTATTTCCAAATTATAACATTTTGCTTCATTTAAAAATTAAAGTTGCTGCTTCAGTTATAAGCCAAATGTCTGTGACGATATCTAAAAGCATTTTGGGATGGCCTGAGGTTGTGAAAGGTGCTATATAAATGCAAGTCTTTCTATGGCACATTTGTACAATAAAACCAGTCTACAATGAACTCAACCAACTCACAATTTAGAATAAGAAGGGCAGGGGCTTACAGTAACCCTTGCACACTTGCCCAGAATATCTAATTACCTGGCTGTGACCTTCTCGTTAAATAAAGAAGTACCCTAAATTATTACTAAATCCCCAAGTCTACTTAAGACAAACTTATATATGATTAAGTTAGAAAAGGAGCACACTTTGCCTTTGTTTTGAGTTTCTTTCTATGCCAACATACATTACACTGTTTGCAAATGATCTGTGCACTAAAATAGTGATCAGCTTTCAAATCTCTAGAGCAGCTTTCTGAAATCAAAACATCTGAAACTGATAGCAGAAGATTTCCTGTACAGCCAGTTAAAGTTTTGATCATATATCCCAGAACAATTAGTTACAGAGAACTTTCCTTTCTAGTTCCTATTGGTTGGGGTGACTGAATCTTCAGAATGTTAGCCATGTGGAAATGGATTTGTTTAGACTGAGAGGTATTTAACAGTGTGCTCCTGGGCTGAATTTGTTGCAGGTCTTTGGCAAGTAAAGAATCTGATCATGTCATGTAATTCCGACTTGAAAAGTAATCTCTTTTTACTGGAAGTAATATATTCTTCACCCACATTCCTGGGGTGTTTACACAATAACAATACGCTACTTTGATGCCAAAAGAGATATTGTATCTGTGTAACCTTTTCAAAACCAGGTTGTTTACTATGTTCTGCTGCACTACAATCCGAATGAAAGGTTGATACAATGGGTATAATCTTACATCCAGAAATGTATTCTCAAAATCAATTCCTTATTTTTTGTAATCAAGACTTTTAAAAAAACCCTCTGGCAGCTTACATTTTTCACTTTGTACTTAAGGAAACAAAGCCATATGGTTTAGTTGCCTAGGGTATAATTAATAATAAATTTAAAGCAAATAATATGTTGGAAACAGGAACATAACTCCATCTTCCTGACTTAACCAAAGAACAGATTTATTATAGAGTCAGAAAAGAGCTTTCAAAATTACTCTGGTTGAATAACCAATTTATGAATCTGTATCCAACATCTAGTGTATATTTCTTGTATATTTATAATAAACTGGGCTACTATTTGTATATCTCACCTAAGGATAGGTGACTGTTGTCACCCCACCCCACCATTCCACTTGAATCTGTAAAGTTCACCTCTTTTCACCTGGGTCTGACATATTGTCACACAGCAAAGGTCTGGAACAACTTTCTTGCTTATGTGCTCAGTGCAGTTATGGTGCATGGTTTTGGAAGACCAGAAACAGCACAACTACTCATGTGGCGCTGGGGTCACAGCCAGACACCCAGAAGGAACTGGAAAGAAAGACTTGCATTTGTATAGCTTTTACAACAATAGGACATCCCAAAGCACTTTACAGCCAATGAAGTGCAGTCACTGTTGTAATGTAGGAAATGCAGCAGCCAATGTGCACACATCAAAATCCCACAATTAGCAAGTGATAATGACCAGACAATCTGTTTTTTGTGGTGTTGATTGAGGGATAAATATTAAGCAGGACATCAGGGATAACTACTCTATTTTTCTTCAAAAGTGCCATGGGATCTTTTATGCCTATCTGAGAGGACAGACAGGGGCCTTGCTTTAACACCTCATCCAAAAGGCAGCACCTCTGACAGTGCAGCACTCCCTCGTTACTGCACTGGAGTGCTAACTATTTTTTGGGGGTTCAAGTCCTGGAGTAGCACAACCTCCTGACTCAGAGGCACAGGAAGATAAAAGCAAAATACTGCAGATGCTGGAAATCTGAAATAAAAACGGAAAGTGCTGGAAATACTCTGCAGGTCTGGCAGCATCTGTGGAGAGAGATGCAGAGTTAATGTTTCAGTCTGTGACCTTTCATCAGAACTGGCAAAAGTTAGAAAAGTAATGGGCTTTGAGCATGTGAAAGGGGGGAGGGGGAAGAAGAACAAAAGGGAAGTTGTGTGATAGGGCAGGAGAGATTAACAACAGAGATGCCACAGAATAAAAGGCAAAGGGAGTGCTAATAGTTGTGGTAAAAGATAAAGAGAGTGAGACAAAATCCAGACAAAGACAAAATCCAGAGAGAGTGTTAATGGCAGAATAATGAACAGCTCTGTCCAAAAGCAAAAACATGAAAACTGGGTTTAAGATAGGCACATGGTTAAAAAAATAAAATAAATAATAAAAACACATTGAAAATTAAAATGGCTGTCATACTCTGAAATTGTTGAACTCAATGTTCAGTCCAGAAGGCTGTAGAGTGCCTAATCAGAAAATGAGGTATTGTTCCTCAAGCTTATGTTGAGCTTCATTGGAACACTTCTGCAAGCCAAAGACAGAAATGTGGGCATTTGAGCAGGGTGCTGAATTAAAATGACAAGCGACTGGAAGCTCTGGGTCATGCAAAGCGATCACCCAATCTGCGTTTGGTCTCCCCAATGTAGAGGATACCACATTTGAGCAGAAAATACAGTATACTAAATTGAAAGAAATACAAACGCTTCTACACCTGGAAGGAGTGTTTGGGGCCCTGGATGGTGAGGAGATAGGAGGTAAAAGGGCAGGTATTACACCTTCTGCGATTGCATGGGAAGGTGCCATGGGAAGGGGACAGGGTTTCGGGGGTAATGGAGGAGTGGACCAGGGTGTCATGGAGGGAATGTTCCCTTCAGAATGCTGACGGGGGTGGGGGGGGGGGGGGGGTAGAGGAAAATGTGTTTGGTTGTGGCATCACGCTGGAGGTGGCAGAAATGGCAGAGGATGATCCTTTGGAGGTGGCGGCTGGTGGGGTGCTAGCGTTTCAGAAGCTAGGTTGAGCTTGGTTTACAGAGATTTTGGAGTTGTAAATCTGAACAATAACTCGTTTATTATATTTACATGTACTTTACACACTTTCCATCAATTAGTTTCGTTCTTACACTGCATGATGCTTCATGCTCCTCCCCAAGCCCATTACACATGATCTCTTACCTCATCATCACAGTGGGAGCTGTTACTCTCACTGTCCCAAACATGAACCCTTTCAGACCCTTCTACTACATCTCCTCCCTCCCCTGACCCAAGTCTCATCTTGCTGGATAAGTACTCCTTCTCTGCCTTGGTCTCGTATCCATACCTTTTGCCTTCCATCAACTCGGGTGGGTTTCTAGTACGATGTCTCCTACTGTAATTCTGAGCTTGTTGTCTATAAGACTTCTCTCTGTCTTGAGCTCTCTGATAATCCTGGACTTCTAGCCCAGAAGTAGTTTTTTTGGGTAAGATAGGAGGTTGAGTTTTGAGTTTCCTCCCCATCAACAGCTCTGGAGGTGCTAATCCACATAGCAATGGAGTAGATCTGTAGTTTAGGAGTGCCGTTTGAAAATCTTCGCTTTTCTTCAACAACGCTTTAGCAGTTCTGATTCCTCTTTCGGCTTCACCATTAGATTGAGGATATCTCAGGGAACTTGTAAGATCTATGAATCCATATTTTCCTGAAAATTGTGTGAAGTATTCATTTGCAAATTGCAGTCCATTATCTGATACAACTTCATCTGGAATGCATTGCGTTGTGAAGATCTCCTGTAAAACTCGAATGACAGATTCGGTAGTCATTGTATACAACTTTTTCACTTCAATCTATCTTGAAAATATTCAGTCACTATCATGTAGAATTTCCCATGGATCATAAATAAATCCATCCCTAGTTACTCATATGGTCTGGATGGAAATGGTGGTGAAATAAGGGGTTCCCTCTGGTCTGGTCTGTGCACTGCGCATACCTGGCAATTAGAGATTATTTGTTCTATATTTCTGGTGTCATGAAGACCCCACCTGCCACGAATGAGGCATATTCATTTCATCATATGAACATTAATTTTAAACTGTTGCTGGACTAAAGAGATGAATTGTTTAAAGAGATTAGTAGTGGCTGGAAAAATCTGCATACTAAGAGACAGTTGCTTAGAGAGACAATAGAACTGCTACGTGATCCAATTAACCCAAATGGATTTTGATCACCAGACATTGAACGTGTAAGAAAGCCAGCATTCCAGGGTGTCTGCTAAGATGGAGAATCCACAAATGCAGGAGTTTATTGAAAAACAACCAGTCACATCACTAACCTGCTGGCCCAAGTTTGGTTTTGAACTGCTCACAGATCAGTTTGGGTCAGATTGCGACTGAACTTGGAAAAAGAGAGCCTCTCTCCTGGCTAGTTCTCTTTCTCTCTCACGAATCTCCAGATCCACTGAGTCACTTAAACCTCAAGAGAGAAAAGACTCCTACATCGAAACAAGTTTTAAAGAATGCATTAGGCCCCAACGAAACGGCAAGACTTACCGGCGATCAAAGACTCTACATCGAGCTCAAAGGACTGTAAATAAATCCCAGCTATTGCTTCAAACTTTTCCCCTTTATTCTTTCTACTTTTCTGTCTCTATCTGCATGTGTGTTTATTGTGTATGCATGCGAGCGTGGTTGTGTCGCATATTCGTAAACGTTAACCGAATTAGAGTTTAAGGTTAATAAGCTTCCACCTTTCTTGTTTAAATCTAAGAAAATCTGTATGGTTGATTTCTTTGCCTTACAGTTGGAGAGCAGTAAACAAGGATTCACTGAGAGGGAGCTAAAACACAGTGTTGTTTAATATTAAACACTTTACGGTTAAACCAGGCAAAGGCTGAGAGGGAACCTCTAGACCCCTTTCTCACCTGGTCGTAACACTGGATATCCCTGGCCACCAGACAGATGACTGAGCCTGTGCTCTGCATTTTGTGATACTCATGTGGCCCTGCTGTAATCTTTCCAAGATATCTGTCCGGGTGAGACTGGAATCATCCACAATAGTGAAGTACTTCCTGAACTGGAAGAACATTTTCAGCACTTTACCACTGGGACGTTGCTGTGGCTAACCTTATGTGTAATATTGGCATATTCAGATGCATTTCTCATCTCGCTTTTCTTGGAACTTTTGTGTACTTGCCGGCCATTGCGACACAGTGTGCCCTGAGTATGACTCAATCTTGTCCACGAAGTTAACCTCCTGTTGTGTAGGATGGTCAACAGTAGCTGTAGATAAAGCACCTGCAGAAGTTTGCATCTTGCCTTGTACATACACTGTTTCATACATGAATTTCATTAGCCTCAAACGGAATCTCTGAATTCTCAGGCATTCTAGCGAGTTCCCTTTCATCCAGTAAGGAAACTAAGGGTTTGCGGTCTGTCTCAATGACAACATTTAAGCCAATAATATAATCTGAGAAGTTTTTGAAAGCCCACATGACTGCGGAAGCTTCTTTCTCTATGACAGCGTACCTTGTCTCCGTCTCAGACAGTGCCCGTGATGCATAATAGATCGGCCTTCAAATTCCAACTGACTGTTCTCGAAAAAGGACTGCCCCCTAGCCCTGTAGATGAGGCATCTGCTACAATTGTAGTTGCAAGTGAAGAGTTATATTGCCGTAAGATATCTGGCGAAACCAGCATTTCCTTGATTCTTCGAAATGCCTGATCGTGATGTGCATTCCAACACCATGCTTGATCTTTCTTTAAGAGTTGTTTTAAGGGATCAGTAACTGCGCTAGTCTGGGCAGAAGTTTTGCCAACTGATTAACCATTCCAAACACCACTCTGTTGGTTTCATGATAGGAGAAATGACTCCCATCCTGGTCATCTCTCCTAGCTGTATTCAGACTTGCTTCAGCAATGGGTGTGGTATCTTCCTAGGCATAAATGTGCCTATAGGTTTAGCATCTTCTCTCAACATAATGCTGTATTTAGTCTCCAGTGTTCCAAGACCCGAAAATAGTTTTGGAAAGTCTGCTTGAAAGTGGCTCTTGGATTCTTGTTGCTCGATTTCATCCACTTTTTTGATAAGGTGAAGATCTAAACACACTCTTCTGCTCAAAAGAGAAAATTCTTGATTCTGTAAAACATACAGTGTTTCCAATATCTGCTTTCTCTTGTACTGGAGTGTTACCTGTAGCTTTCACTTGACTTTCAATTCAATCCCTCCTGGACTGAGTAACTGAGTATCTGTTGGTTGCAAGCAATATATTGATAGCCACGGTTCATTTTCTGACAGAACTGTGACGCTTGCTCCAGTGTCTAATTTAAAATTTGTAATATGTCCATTGGCATAAATATCTGCTGTCCAGAATGCCTGGTTAGGGTCATTGATCTCCCACAGGAAATTTCCTGATTTAGTCTTCAATGGAGCTTGTTCCATTTCATTGACCACTCTTTGCATGAAGACCTTTTGTTTGGAATCTGATAGAGGTTCATCTGAAATCCCTACAACTATGTGGTCTCTTATCAATTTGGTCTTCAATCCTCTATACTCACATCCTTCAGCCAGTCTGTACAAATCGTTAATGAAAGTATCCACTGATTCACTCAGTTTCTGGACCCTTCTATTAAACTTGGCCCTTTCTAAGATCTTATTATTTCTCAAATTAAAATATTTATCGAAGGCTTGTAAAACGTCATCAAACTTATCAGAAGCCTCATTGATGCCCTGCCTTGTGATTACATGATCAGCTATGGTACCTATTGAGTACAGCAAATTGTTTATTTGTTCAGCTTCAAACTTATTGTGCAGCTGGGAAGCTATTCTGTATCTTAAAAATCTTCTCCTCCACAGAGGCCAATTCAGAATCTGGTTAGGTCCTTCCAAATTCTCAAACCTTTCTGGCATCATATATTTTGGATCCATATCCTTCCTAAACTCTGTAGGTAGTTTTCTTTCTTTGATAAATTTTCATTCTCGCGATGGAAGTGTTCCCAGTCTTTTCAAAGGTTTCCTATGCTTTTCCTTCACGGTATGCTTGAGTAATGGCCGCTGACTTCGGTTCCACCTTTTGTGAGAATTCGGCTTTTCCCCATTTTGCCTGCCCAGTGCGCCATTAGACAGCATTTCTACCCTTTTCTAAAGATTGCTCACCTTTCCCTGACCATCACTCGGTTCTGTGAGTTGATACCTGAGATCACTGGACTTGGATTTTACTCACAGACCACCATGCTTCTGTGGTGCGCCTGAATGCCTGTGTGGCTGACTCTCCAATTCTCTGTGTCGTTTTGCCATCTACGGAGCAGCTCTGGAGGTCTTCACAGCCTCTCCACGAGATCTGCAGTCTTTTGGTGCTACTGTACCAGGTTAGGCTTCTTAAAATCCTCTGGGTGTGTTCACCATTGGCACCATGTTGTATACTGTTGCTAACATTTCAGATGCTAGGTTGAGCTTGGTTTACAGAGATTTCAGAGTCATTGTAAACCTGAACAGTAACTCATTTATTATATTTACATGGACTATATACACTTGCCATAAGCATGTCTAGCTCATATTCTGCATGATGCTTCATGCTTCTCGCCAGACCCATTACACATGTGATCTCTTACATCATCATCACAGTAGGAGGTGTTACTCTCACTGTCCCAAACATGAACCCTTTCAGACCCTTATACTACAGAAAGTGAGGACAAGGGGAACCCTGTCACGGTTCTGGAAGGGAGGGGAAGGGGTGAGGGCAGAAGTGTGGGAAATGGGTCAGACACGGTCGAGGGCCCTGTCAACCACAGTGAGGAGGAATCCTGGGTTGAGGAAAAAGGAAGACATATCAGAAGCATTGTTGTGGAAGGTTGCATCATCAGAACAGATGTGTGGGAGACAGAGAAACTGGGAGAATGGAATGGAGTCCTAACAGGAAGCAGGGTGTGAAAAAGTGTAGTCGAGGTAGCTGTGGGAGTCAGTGGGCTTATAATGAATATTAGTAGACAGCCTATCCCCAGAGATGGAGACAGAGAATTGAGGAAGGGAAGGGAAGTGTTGAAGATGGACCATGTGAAGGTGAGAGAAGGGTGGAAGCAAAGGTGATGAAGTTTTCCAGTTCGAGGCAAGAGCAGGAAACGGCACCAATATAGTCATCAATGTACCGGAAAAAAAGTTGGGGGAGGGGGCCTGAGTAGCACTGGAACAAGGAATGTTCGACATATCCCACAAAAAGACAGGCATAAATAAGACCCATGCAGTTACCCATAGCAACACTTTTAATTTGGAGGAGGTGAGTAGAGTTGAAGGAGAAGTTGGTCAATGTAAGAACAAGTTCAGCCAGGTGGATGAGGGTGGTGGTGGATGGGGACTGGTCGGGGATGGAGGTGTAGAGAGATCGGATGTCCATAATGAAGAGGAGTCGGTTAGGGGCAGGAAACCAGAAATTTTTGAAATGACCTAGGGCATCAGAAGATGTAGGTGGGAGGAGACTGGACCAGGGGAGAAAAAATAGAGTCAAGATAGGAAGAAATAAGTTCAGTGGGGCAGGAACAGGCTGAAACAATGGGTCTACCAGGACAGTCCTGTTTGTGGATTTTGGGAATGAGGCGGAAGTGGGCTGTCTGGGGCTGTGGGACTATGAGGTGGGAAGCTGTAAAGGGAAGATCTTCAGAGGAGATGAGGTCAGTGACAGTCCTGGAGACAGTGGCTTGATGTTCTATGGTGGGGTCATGGTCCAGAGGGAGGTGGGAAGAAGTGTCTGAGAATTGGTGCTCAACCTCTGCAAGGTAGAGGTCAGTATGCCATACAACAACAGCACCACCCTTCTCAGCAGGTTTGATCACATTGTCGGGGTTAGACCTGAGAGAATGGAGTGCTGCAAATTCAGAGGGAGACAAGTTAGAGTGAGTGAGGGGAGCAGAGAAATTAAGAAGGTCAATGTTCTCAATGAAAAGATCAAGAGTGAGTAGGAGGCCAGAGGGAGGGGTCCAGGTGGAGGGAAAGTACCGGAGGTGGGTGAATGGGTCCGCTGGTCAGGGGGAGGACTCCTGGCCAAAGAAGTGAGCCCGGAGGCGAAGGCGATGGAAGAAGAGCTCAACATCATGCTGAGCACAAAATTCATTGAGGTGGGGTTGTAAGGGGATAAATCTGAGTCCTTTGCTAAGTATAGATTGTTCAGTGTCAGAGAGGGGAAGGTCTCAGAGAGCCACAGGAAGAGATAGGTTACCAAAAGCAATGCAATGCAATGTAATTTTAACCTAACCCACCCTGTGGGAAATTGTTGGTTTTGGATCAACTACCCCATCTGATTTTACTTTCCATTGAAATTGAGTTGCTAAGCTGGTTAGGGTTAAATTGCCCCCATTGTTTTGGGGAGGTGTTTGAAGATGGGAAGAGATATAGTAAGGTGGGTGGATTAGATAGGGAATTCCAACATGCATGGGCATAATGGCTGAACGGGCATGGAGGAGGGGGAATTTTAAAATAGATCAGAATTGGAAGAGCAGAACTTGGGTACAGGACCAAGAGAGGTTCAAATTTTAGAGTGACACAAAACAGTGGAGGAAGACAAGGAGCAGGATTTTGAAATCAATTCACCGGGCAACAGGGAGCCAGTGGAAACTGGTGACAGGTGTGCAGGATTAGTTATTGGTTGGGACTCAGGTAGTTAATTTCTGGATGATTTGGAATTTGTGTAGGGTGATGCTTGAAAGATTGGCAGAGAGAGCATTGGAGAAGTGGAGCATGGAGATCTGGAAGATATGGACCAGGAGTGATGGTGGGAGGTGAGGTGAAGACAGTGATGGATGATTTTACAGAAGTGGAAACAGGCAATCCTAATGATGAACTGGATGTGGTGTTTGAAGCTGAGCTTATGGTCGAGGAGGATATAGAACCATAGAAATGTTACGGCACAGAAAGAAGCCATTCAGCTGATTGTGTCTGCGCCGGCTGAAAAAACTAGCGGCCCATTCTAATCCCACATTCCAGCACCTGGTCTGTAGCCTTGCAGGTTGCAGCACTTCAGGTGCATGTCCAGGTACCTTTTAAATGGGTTGAGGGTTTCTGCCTCCACCACTGATTCAGGCAGCGAATTCCAGACACCCACCATCCTTTGGGTGAAAAAGGTTTTCCTCATGCCCCCTCTAGTCTTTCTACCAATCACCTTAAATCTGTGCCCCTGGTAATTGAACTCTCTGCTAGGGGAAACAGGTCCTTCCTGTCTACTCTATCTTGGCCCCTCATAATTTTGTACACCTCAATTAAGTCACCCCTCAGCCTCCTTTGTTCTAAGGAAAACAATCCTAGCCTATCCAATATTTCCTCATAGCTGCAATTTCCCAGCCTTGGTAACATTCTTGTATGTCAGAATTGTGTCTGCAATTGGAGCAGGCCAAAGACAGAAATGCTGGCATGACAGCAGGACGGTATTGAAATGACAAGCGACCGGAAGCTTGGGGTCATGCTTTCAGACTGAGCGGAGGTGTTCCGCAAAGCGGTCGCCCCTTCTGTGTTTGGTCTCCTCATTGTAGAGGAGACTGCATTGTGAGCAGCGAATACAGTTTACTAAAGTGAAGGAAGTACAAGTAAATTGCTGCTTCACCTGGAAGGAATGTTTGGGTCTTTGGATGGTGAGGAGAGAGGAGGTAAAAGGGTAGGTATTACACCTACTGCGATTGCATGGGAAGGTGCCGTGGGAAGGGGACGAGGTCTTGGAGATGATGGAGGAGTGGACCAGAGTATTGCAGAGGGAACAACTGAGTGGGGGTGAAATTGGGGACTAAGTATGAAGTTTCTGGTAAGACCCAGATAGGACGACTTCAGTTTTGCCAGTGTTATGCTGGAAAATGTTGTGTCTAATTCATGACAATATTGAAAAGGCAATCAGACAACGTAGTGACTATTGTGCAATGGAGTGTGATGCTAAAGAGGCAACATGGGGACAAGTAATAGGATCAATTCAATGATGGTGCATTGAAGCATACTGACAGTCACCATAAACTGGATGCATTCGCCATGGCAATGCCTCCACCAATCAGAGTCCACTTGCCAACCAATCAGCACTCTCTTCTCATACAGTATAAATTTGTTACTTTCCTTTACATTGGTATTCTTGAAAATTGTCCTGATGAGTGCAAGATGAAAAGCTTCGACAAAATGTCTCTATTTTCAGCAATATTTAAATTAGATCAGTTAATAGACAATTATAAACTAAAGGGCGAACTGTACATCCTACAATATTTCACAGTTAGCTTACATAAGCTAATTTAAGGTCCTGCATGGGAGATTGGTTAAGAAGGTAAGAGCCCATGGGATCCAGGGCAATTTGGCAAAGTGCTTAGTGGCAGGAGGAAGAGGGTGATGGTCGAGGGTTGTTTTTGTGAGTGGAAGCCTGTGACCAGTGCTGTACCACACGGATCAGTGCTGGGACCTTTGCTGTTTGAAGTGTACATTAATGATTTAGACGTGAATATAGGAGGTATGATAAGTAATTTTGCAGATGACACGAAAATTGGTGGTGTCGTAAATAGTGAGGAGGAAAGCCTTAGATTACAGGATGATACAGATGGGCTGGTAAGATGGGCGGAGCAGTGGCAAATGGACTTTAATCCTGAGAAGTGTGAGGTGATGCATTTTGGGAGGACTAAAAAGGCAAGGGAATATATAATGGATGGTAGGACCCTAGGAAGTACAGAAGGTCAGAGGGAACTTGATTTACTTGCCCATAGATTACTGAAGGCAGCAGCACAGGTAGATAAGGTGGTTAGGAAGGCATGGGATAGGATGGGATGAGTTAGGATGGGATACTTGCCTTTATCAGCCGAGGTCTAGAATATAAGAGCAGGGAGGTTATGATGGAGCTGTATAAACGCTGGTTAGGCCACAGCTGGACTACTGTGTACAGTTCTGGGCACCACACTATAGGAAGGGTGTGATTTCACGGGAGAGGGTGCAGAGGAGATTCACCAGGATGTTGCCTGGGCTGGAGCATTTCAGCTATGAAGAGAGACTGAAAAGGCTAGGGTTGTTTTCCTTAGAGCAGAGAAGGCTGAGGGGGGACTTGATTGAGGTATACAAAATTATAAGGGGCATAGATAGGAAGAAACTTTTTCCCTTAGAGGAGGTGTCAATAACCAGGGGGCATAGATTTAAGGTAAGGGGCAGGAGGTTTAGAGGGGATTTGAGGAAAAACTTTTTCACCCAGAGGGTGTTTGGAATCTGGAACGCACTGCCTGAAGAGGTGGTAGAGGCAGGAACCCTCACAACATTTAAGAAGTATTTAAATGAGCACTTGAAACGCCATAGCATACAAGGCTACGGGCCAAGTGCTGGAAAATGGAATTAGAATAGGTAGGTGCTTGATGGCCGTCACAGACACGATGGGCCGGAGGGCCTGTTTCTGTGCTGTATAACTCTATGACTATAACTTGATATGCTCCTCTAATTACTATATATTTTAGTAAGAGTGTTAAAATTAGGAAGAATAGATAGGGTGAGATGAAGTAAGATGGGAAAAAGCTCATGTAAAGCACCAACACTGCCATAGACCTGTTGGGCCAAATGGCCCACTTCTTTGCTGTGAAATTCTATGTAATTCTCTAAAGAACATTAAGATTGACTGCAGGCTGTACAACATAGCAATAGAAATATATTTTACATTATTCAAGGATGCAAGTAAATAAGCACATTCTTAGAAACAAAGAAAAAATACTTTACATTTATAGAGTGCCTTTCACAACCTTGGGTTGTCCCAAAGCACTTTACAGCCAATGACTAATAAAGCCTTTCTAAAAATCATGGGTCTTTAGCACAGTGTGCAGCATTTTACAAACTGCATTTACTTTTAGGAGATAACGGTTCTCAGTGAACTGTCTTTGGAACACTGGTATCAGATTTTGTTTATGTGTAGTCTATGACAGACAAATGGTCAAAGTGCCATCTCCTGTCAGCATTAAGCAATACAGGAAAACTGCACTGATTGTTGAATTTCACAACAGTGGTTAGCACAGCTGGTTAGCAGAAGAACTTGAGAAACTATTTTCAATTTGTCAAAAGCCATGTTCATAATTCAGTTCAGTTTTAATTTCGAGTGCTTAGAGGTTGTTTCTATTTTTACAGCTTAACCCAAGTTGTGCAATATTTAATTATGTTATATACACCCCAAAGTTAGTTATCTGTTTAACTTGGTGTATAGCTCATTTCCACAACATCCCTTTCCGGTCATGGAAGCAGATCTTGCTGCTCAGCTTTGCTAACTTAAATATTAAACTCACAAAGGATCCAGATTGGCTGAAATTTACCAGCAACCAATCAAAAAAACAGAATCACTTTCTTCACTGTCTCTGGGCAGATGTTTTCAAAAGTTTATTTTAACTGGCCATACTGCGCCTCCATCCACTTTAGTATATCTCAGAAAAAACAGTTATAATGTAATACTTACAACATTCAGGAATTTGCAAAACCAAGCTCAGATTTACAAGAACAGTTATGCATTCTACAGCAACAAGAAGAATAGCCTAAGGATTAGCACTAGAAAAACAATGAGGAATTTAGATGATATTGAAGACGATTTTAAACCTACCAGCCCAGCAGAAACTGGGCAGGTGGGCAGTTAAAATTGCCACAGATTACTTCACTGTTCTACATTTACTGTAAACTGACGGTTCATGATTTTAACCTGCTCAAGTGAGCATATGGTAAGGACACCTACCCAAAGCAGGCAGAACCCTTCCCTACATATGCATGTTGGATCCCAATGACATCATCCTGAAAATCATTGCACATTTGTTAAGGATACCATTCATGAACTGGTCTACTCTCAAGCCTCTTATAGTACTGTTCCCAGCTTAGGATAAATTTATTGCATCTTTCAGAAAAATGGAGACTTGGCAACTCTGCACGATGATTTTTGGGATACCTTTATGCTGCAATGGGTATAAATTCAGTCTACAAGTAAAAAACAAATGCTCAAAAGGTTTCAGGGGTCGCCCATTTAAGATAGAGATGAGGAGAAAGTTTTTCTCTCAGAAGGTCGCGAGTCTCTGGAACTCTCTTCCTCAAAAGGGAGTGGAAGCAAAGTCCTGAAATATTTTTAAGGCAGAGGTAGATAGATTCTTGATAAGCAAGGGGCTGAAAGGTTATTGGGGGTAGGCGGGAATGTGGAGTCGAGGTTACAATCAGATCAGCCATGATCTTATTGAATGGCGGAGCAGGCTTGAGGGGCTGAGTGGCCTACTCCCGCTCCTAATTCATATGTTCGTATGTTCACCTGCCAGGAATTGCATTAATGTTGCAGGTACAATTTTGTGTTCATGATTCCATACATGGAGAGCTTCTGACCTTCACTGTACCATCTAAGGTTTGAATGCACTCAAATTTTTTAGCTGTAGAAAAAGGACAGGCCAGGTCCCTCTCATGCAGCTTGTAGCACCTGACACAAATGCTGCTAAATCTATTAAGAGCACATCAAAGCTAAAAGGTAAAGCTAAATGGGCAACTAGATCAGTTTATAAAAAAAAGTAATATTCCTGTACATATGTAAAAGGTATTCAAGACTTCAAATTAATGAATTAATATCAGTGCGATATTGTCCTGTTACACAGTCAAATTTCAGAGGTGTTCTATGATTCTGTAAGGAAAAATTTAAAAGCATGCAGGGAAATGGGATTAGTTGTAGAGCTACTGGCACAGGCCTAATGGACCAAAGACCTCTTTCTGTGCTATCATTTCTATGATCCTGTAAGTGGTTGGAAGAATTCATATCAAACAAGGAAGTTAGCAAAGAAAATCTAACTTTTTAGAGTTTTAATTTTCCAAATGCCATACAATATTTAGTTTTCTCTCCTCAAGGTGCTGGTTTATCCTGCTGTTATTGTCTAGTTCTGCAGGTATCCTCTGCTCTACTGTACTTTATACAAGTGGTTATTCAACCCAATGGGCCAAATCGCCTCCTTCTGTGCCATAAATGACTCTATGACTAGATGATTCTACATGAGCCTAGACATTCACGGATTGATTTAAGGCTCTATGATGCCATGGAAACATATGCAGAAAGGGTGTAATTTACCTTTTCCTATAACTCATGCCATTCAAGATTTTGGTGAAGGTTGAATGGTCGTGGAAGTTATTGGCCAACAACTACATCATTTATATAGTGCCTTTAAAGTAGCAAAACATCCTAAGGTGCTTCATGGGAGTATAATCAGACAAAAATTCACATTGAGTCAAAGAAGGAGATGTTAGGACAGGTAACCAAAAGCTTGGTCAGAGAGGTAGCTTTCAAGGAGCATCTTAAAGGAGACAGAGGAGGAGAGGTGAAATTTAGGGTGTAAATTCCAGAGCTTTAGTGCCGAGATGGCTGAAGGCACAGGCACCAATGATGAGATGAAGGATGTGAATGATGCACAAGAGGCTACAGTTGGATGAATGCAGAGCTCTTGGACGGTTGTAAGGCTAAAGGAGGTTATAGAAATAGGGAAGGGGTGAGGCCATGGAGGGATTTGAACATGGGGATGAGAATTTTAAATTTGAGGCATTGGTCGATGGGAGCCAATGTAGGTCAGCAAGCACAATGGTGATGGGTAAATGGGACTTGGTGCAAGTTAGGATATAGGCATCAGTTTTGTATGGAGTTTATAGAGAGCATCAGATGGGGGGCGGTGGGGGGTGGGGGCAGCCAGGAGGACATTTGAATAGTCATGTCTCGAGTTACCAAAAGCATGGATGCAGCTGATAGGCTGAGGCAGAGGTGGCGACGAGCAATGTTACAGAGGTGGAAATAATGGTCTTTGTGATGAAGGGGATATAAACCCACTCTCAGCACATCTTTCCTTCCAAACTACCAACTCATCTCCAACCTACTCTTTCTCCTTCCAATTCCCTGCCCATCGATCCCTCAGCTCCCTGCTTGACCCCCTACAATCAAGTTTCTGCCCCTCCCACAGCACTTAAACAGCTCTACAAAAAGTCACAAATAATATTCTTTGTTACAAGTGACCATTGGGACATGTGACTACAGTGACATGTCTATCCCACCAGCACCGGTATCGACAACGGCAAACCCAGCCCTGTCAACCCTGCAAAGTCCTCCTTACTAACATCTGGGGGCTTGTGCCAAAGCTGGGAGAGCTGTCCCACAGACTAGTCAAGCAACAGCCTGACATAGTCATACTCACGGAATCATACCTGACAAACAATGTCCCAGACACTGCCATTACCATCCCTGGATATGTCCTGTCACACAGGCAGGACAGACCCAGCAGAGGTGGCGGCACAGTGGTATACAGTAGGGAGGGAGTTGCCCTGGGAGTCCTCAACATGGACTCTGGAACCCATGAAGTCTTATGGCATCAGGTCAAACATGGACAAGGAAACCTCCTGCTGATTACCACCAAGAGTGGCTCGATAGCACCACTACTGACCGAGCTGGCCGAGTCCTAAAGGACATAGCTGCTGGACAGGGTATGTGGCAGGTGGTGAGGGAACCAACAAGAGAGGAAAACATACTTGACCTTGTCCTCACCAATCTTCCTGCCACAGATGCCTCTGTCCATGATAGTATTGGTAGGAGTGACCACCGCACAGTCGTTGTGGAGACCAAGTCCCGCCTTCACATTGAGGATGCCCTCCTTCATGTTGTGTGGCACTACCACCGTGCTAAATGGGGTAGATTTCGAACAGATCTAGCAATGCAAAACAGGGCATCCATGAGGCGCTGTGGGCCATCAGCAGCAGCAGAACTGTACTCAATCACAATCTGTAATCTCATGGCCTGGCATATCCCCCACTCTACCATTACCATCAAGCCAGGAGACCAACCCTGGTTCAATGAAGAGTGCAGCAGGACATGCCAGGAGCAGCACCAGGCATACCTCACAATGAGGTGTCAATCTGGTGAAGCTACAACAAAGGACTATCTGCGGGCCAAACTGCATAAGCAGCGTGCAATAGACAGAGCTAAGCGATCCCATAACCAACGGATCAGATCTAAGTTCTGCAGTCCTGCCACATCCAGCCGTGAATGGTGGTGGACAATTAAACAACTAAGTGGAGGAGGTGGCTCCACACATATCCCCATCCTCAATGATGGGGGAGCCCAGCACATCAGTGCGAAAGACAAGGCAGAAGCATTTGCAACAATCTTTAGCCAGAAGTGCTGAGTTGATGATCCATCTCGGCCTCCTCCTGAAGTCCCCAGCATCACAGATGCCAGACTTCAGCCAATTCGATTCACTCCACGTGATATCAAGAAATGGCTGAAGGTACTGGATACTGCAAAGGCTATGGGCCCTGACAATATTCCGGCAATAGTACTGAAGACCTGTGCTCCAGAACTTGCCGCGCCCCTAGCCAAGCTGTTCCAGTACAGCTACAACACTGGCATCTACCCGGCAATATGGAAAATTGCCCAGGTATGTCCTGTACACAAAAAGCAGGACAAGTCCAACCTGGCCAATTACTGCCCCATCAGCCTACTCTCAATCATCAGTAAAGTGATGGAAGGTGTCATCAACAGTGCCGTCAAGTGGCACCTGCTCAGCAATAACCTGCTCAGTGATGCTCAGTTTGGGTTCCGCCAGGGCCACTCAGTTCCTGACCTCATTACAGCCTTGGTTCAAACGTGGACAAAAGAGCTGAACTCAAGAGGTGAGGTGAGAGTGACTGCCCTTGACATCAAGGCAGCATTTGACCGAGTATGGCATAAAGGAACCCTAGCAAAACTGAGGTCAATGGGAATCAGGGGGACAACCCTCCGCTGGCTGGGGTCATACCTAGCGCAAAGGAAGATGGTTGTGGTTGTTGGAGGTCAATCATCTGAGCTCCAGGACATCACTGCAGGAGTTCCTCAGGGTAGTGTCCTAGGCCCAACCATCTTCAGCTGCTTCAACAATGACCTTCCTTCAGTCATAAGGTCAGAAGTGGGGATGTTCGCTGATGATTGCACAATGTTCAGCACCATTCGTGACTCCTCAGATACTGAAGCTGTCCGTGTAGAAATGCAGCAAGACTTGGACAATATCCAGGCTTGGGCTGATAAGTGGCAAGTAACATTTGCGCCACACAAGTGCCAGGCAATGACCATCTCCAACAAGAGAGAATCTAACCATCTCCCCCTGACATTTAATGGCATTACCATTGCTGAATCCCCCACTATCAACATCCTCGGGGCTACCATTGACCAGAAACTGAACTAGAGTAGCCATATAAATACAGTGGCTACAAGAGCAGGCCAGAGGCTAGGAATCCTGTGGCAAGTAACTCACCTCCTGACTACCCAAACTCTGTCCACCATCTACAAGGCACAAGTCAGGAGTATGATGGAATACTCTCCACTTGCCTGGATGGGTGCAGCTCCAACAACACTCAAGAAGCTCGACACCATCCAGGACAAAGCAACCCGCTTGATTGGTACCCCATCTACAAACATTCACTCCCTCCATCACTGACGCGCAGTGGCAGCAGTGTGTACCATCTACAATATGCACTGCAGCAATGCACCAAGGCTCCTTAGACAGCACCTTCCAAACCCGCGACGTCTACCAACTAGAAGTACAAGGGCAGCAAATGCATGGGAACACCACCACCTGCAAGTTCCCCTCCAAGTCACACACCATCCTGACTTGGAATTATATCGCCGTTCCTTCACTGTCGCTGGGTCAAAATCCTGGAACTCCCTTCCGAACAGCACTGTGGGTATACCTACCCCACATGGACTGCAGCGGTTCAAGAAGGCAGCTCACCGCCACCTTCTCAAGGGCAATTAGGGATGGGCAATAAATGCTGGCCTGGCCCGCGACGCCCACATCCCATGAATGAATAAAAAAAACCCACGCTTCCTCCCTGCTTCCTGTGAAAGGCTCAAAGTTAGCCCATAATGTCCAAGCAGCACCTTCCCTCACATTCACATGTTGTGCCTGTTGGAACTCAGCAGTTCAGTATATACATTAAAAAGCAGGTCTTTTACACCATCTATATTCGTCTTTCAGAAGACAGCACATAATGGCCAAGGAGGTGGTCCAGCAAGCCCCTAAACTCTAACCGCTTATGAGGAGGAAGCATTGGTTACACTGGTGAGGCCTAGCACTGCAGGAATTAAAGGTGATGAAAATGGGAAGGCACTGGCAGCTCTAGGTTCATAAGCATGTTATTCTGCTCCTCCATTTGCACTTGTGACAGCAGGAGATGACTTTCTGCAACCAAAAAGAGAGATGGGGTAACTTTAACCTAAGTTGGTGGCATGAAACTCACTGGATTGGATTTGTTTCACACCCTGCCGATTTACTTTCCATTGAATGTCCTAATCTAAATGCTAGATATAGTGGCGTAATGTAATATCACTGAAGTGGTAATCTAGAGGCCCTGGTTAATGCCCTGGGGACATGGGTTCAAATCCCACCACGGCAACTGGTGGAATTTAAATTCAATTAATTAATAAATTCAAATTATTAATAAAAACCTGGATTTGAAAGCTAATCACAGTAATAGTACTATGAAGCTACCATCGATTGTTGTTAAAAAAAACATCTGGTTCACCAATGTCCCTTAAAGAAGGAAATCTGCTCTCCTTACTTGGTCTGGTTACTCTCGCAATGTGGTTGACTCTTAACTGCCCTCTGAAATAGCTGTGCAAACCACTCAGTTGTCAAGGGCAATTAGGGATGGGCAACAAATTCTGGCAAGCGATGCCCACATCCCATGAAAGAATAAAAGAAAGCATTTAATCTAGATTGATGCTTAGTGCAGTACTGAGGTAGTGCTGCATTGTTCGAGGTGCTATCTTTCAGATGAGATATTAAACCAAGGATGGGTTTGCATTATAAAATATACAAAGGATTCTGTCTCACTATTTAGAGATCAGCAATGGAGTGACCTAGCCAGTGTCTATTTCTCAACCAAAGCAGATTACATTTTCATCTATTTTATTGCCATTATGGGATCTTGCTGTGTGCAGATTGTCTGCTGCTTTTGCTGTAATGCAACAGTGACTGCTTCAAAAGCACCTCATTAGCGGTAAAGAACTTTGGATGTCCTGAGGATGTGAAAGGTACTATGTAAATGCAAATTCTTTCTTTATTACTTGAACATCTATAAATACAGACTATTCAAAGATTGGTTTGCCTATTTAGCTCTCATGGTCTGTTTCAAAACTATAATGCAACTTGATGTGACTTCAGCAACCGGCTGTACTTTGCTGCAAAGGAACATAAAGGGCTGAATTTTACCAGCCCCTCGACATCGTGGATTGTGGCGGGCGGGCCCATAAAATACTTGCAGGAGAGGCCCACCATGACCCACGACGTCATGAAGGCCCCGCCGCATTTTACCGGCGGCGGCAAGACCTCCATTTACATATTAACATTAATTAAGACAAAATGTAAATAAACTTACCTGGTCCTGGTGGCCATCCCATGCCGATTTCACGGCCACCAGCTGCAACTCGCACACCTTCGGAATTCCATTCAGAGTTCCGAGGCAAGACACAGGTGGGGAGGGGGGAGGACCGAAATTATCAGGGCAGGGAGGGAGCGGGAAAAACACTTCTTATTGGCGGTGGGGATGGTGGGAAGGAGTTGAAGGGCAAATGTGAAGAGATTGGGGGTGAAAGTTTGGGTTGGGACTAAAATAAATTTTCTGCATATAGGCTAATAAAAAAAAGCCATTGGGGGGTTGGGAAGAGGCCTCCAGCTTTTAATTTTTTTTTAAAGAAAATGAACAATAATATACCTTTAAAAATTCAAAGTTTTGCAAAGGGCTTGGAGCAAGTTGTAAACCAGAGGGTGGGGGCAAATTATAAAGCAGAGGAGGGAATAGAATGGAAGCTGGGAGGTGAGGGAGGGGTGGAAATCGAAAGCCTAGATGAAAACGGAGGGTGTGGAGGGAGGTCGGAGGCCAGGAGAAGATTGGAAAGCTGGGGTTTCAGAGATTGGGGGATCAGGGAAATATAGCAATCAGATGGGTGAGTGGCAGTGGCCCACCTTCTTTAAATATGCAGTTGGGATGAGCACTCCTGCTCCTCCTGGCTCTACCATCAGGAAATTCTATTTCAAAAACTTACCTTGCCGGTAGCAGGTGGTCCCAGGATCTGGTGTTCCTGATCCTGAGTGCAGCCAACCCCAAATTTGCGATTAGGGCCTCAAATAGGCATTCGTTATTTAGTATTATACAGTTTATCTTATTCTACTTATCATGAACACTGATTTAATGATTAATAAGGTTTAAGAAATCTTCATTGCTCTCCAAAGCTTGTTTAATTAAATTGTATATACCACTGAATTATCACAGCATCTTTCAAAACCACTAACCCATAAAACCACGTATCACACACCAATCACTCCACTTACAAAAGGACCTGTTGTGGTTACAACTACTGCAAACAATCTGAAGATATTTGAATAGCACTGTTTCAAAATGTTTCAATGCTCATCATCTGTAGTAAAAGTGGTGGCCACCTCAGGGAGGGTAACAGCAACTGAAGGAGGTTGTAGGGGTTTCTGTAAGGAAATGACTGAATGGAGATAGAACTGGATGAAAAATAATGCATTGGAGGATCAACTTGGGTTCCTTTGCCTGTATTCTTGCACCAGTATCATCAGAGGATTGTTTTTTTCATCACCATCAGTCTTTGTCACTGCCACGGTCTGCTCATCATGGAATGATGCCAAGAGCTTTGATGAATAGAAAGTTTGGAAAAGGCTTAGATGTATTGTTATTCAGAACAACTTATGGTCAGACAATGAATTACAGTTGTGTATAATGGTTCTTTGAAAGAAAGAAGAATAACTAGCATTTATATCGCACCCTTGATGATCTCAGGACATCCCATAGAGCTTCACAGACAATGAAGTACCTTTGAAGTGTAGTCACTGTTGTAATGTAGCAGCCAATTTGCACACAGCAAGATCCTTCAAACACCAAACTGATATTGGCCAGATAAACTGGTTTTTAGTGATGTTGGTTGAGGGATAAATAGTGGCAGGAGACCAGGTAGAACTCCCCTGCATTTCTTTGAAGTACTGCCATGGGATTTTTTATGTCCTCCTGAGAGGGAAGATGGGGCTATAATAAATAACAACAGAAAGTGCTGGAAACACACAGCAAGTCTGGTATCAACTGTGGAGAAAAAACAGAGTTAATGTTTCAGGTCTGTGACCTTTCATCTGATGAAAGGTCACAGACCTGAATCATTAACTCTATTTCTTTCTCCACAGATGCTACCAGACTTGCTGTGTGTTTCCAGCACTTTCTGTTTTCATTTCAGATTTTCATCATCCGCAGTATTTTGTTTTTATTTTAGGGAAGATGGAGACTTGGTTTAACTTCTCATCTGAAAGATTAAACCTCTGACAGTGCAGTACCCCTTTAATAGTGCACAGAAGAATCAGCCTCAATTTTGTGCTCAAGCTTCTCAAGTGGAACTTGAACCCACAACTTTCGGACCCAGAGGTGAGAGTGCTACCACTGACCCATGGCAAACACTTGTTAGTTCTTTTTTATTGTTGACTTACAACAAGAAAATGACACTCAGTGAAATGTAACAGTTCCCACCTGCACATTTTTTTTCACCAGTGTATATTGTCATGCAGACCCCAAGGAGCCAAGAATGAGGCATATTAATTTCTCCACGTGGACATTAAATTTCAAATTGTTGCTGGGAAGAAGAGAAGGCCTGATACAAGAAGTTGCCAGACGCCTGGCTGGAAAAACATTTTTGCAGATTAACAGACAGTATTTGTAGACAAAGGATCATTCCCTGACCCACCCAATACACAAATGGTTATACCTGGTCACATGACTACCCCGCTGGCCAACTTGGGGAGTTTTAAATTGTAGAGATAGTGTTTGAACTGGCAGGAAGCTGAATGCTCCTGGACTGAAGCAAACCTCCTCTCTCCTGTCTACTCCAATTTCTTTCTCACGGAACTCCAAAACACATGAACCCCAAGAGAGAAAAGTCTCCGACAGTGAACAAGGTTTAAGAAGAATACTGGGCCCCACAAAAAGCAAGACCATACCTTCAATCAAGGACTCTACAGCGAGCTCGAAGCACACTAACAAAAAACCCTCCTCAGAGATTGCCTCAAACTTTTTCACTTTAATTTTTCTTCTGTTATTTTCTGTCTCGATCTGCATGTGTGTATTGTGTATGCATGCTAGCGTGGGTGTGTCATGTAATGTTAGGCATTAACCGAATTAGAGCCTAAGTTTAATAAAATTTCACCTTTGCTTCTTTAAACCTAAGAAAGCGTGTTTTTGCTTGTTTCTTTGCCTTATAATTGTAAAGCAGTGAACAAGGATTCACCAAGGGGAAGCTAAAACACAGTGTGTTTAAAAATAAAACCCTGTTACAGTAAGCCCAGGTGAAGGCTGAAAGGGATCACTAGACCTCTTTCTCACCCGGTCATAACAGAAAGGAAACTATTTTTAAAAAAACTTGGTGTATGGCTGACACTGAGGCTGCATTTATTACCCATCGTTAGGTGCATTTAAGAGTCAACCACAAAGGGCTGAATTTTACCGGCCCCTCGACGCCATGGGTCACAGCGCGGGGGTCGGTAAAATGCTGCGGGGAGAAACCCGCAACATCGAGAAGGGCCCGCCGCATATTACCGATGGAGGGGGGACCTCGGTGAAGCAACCCCCTCCCCGCCACCTGGCGGTGGGCCCTTCATCTCCATATGCAGATCGGCACTAAATATATGCAAAATAACTTACCTGCCGTCCCATGCCGATTTTGTCGCCTGCGCTCAGCCTTCGCGCACCTTCGGAACGCCACACGGAGTTCCAAGGCAAGAACCTAGTGGGGAGAGGGGAGTAATAAAAAGTACAGGGCAGGAGGGGTGGGGAATTGGTGAAAACAAATGTAATTGGTTGTGTGAATGGTGGGAAGGATTTAGAGGCCAAATGCTAGAAGGTTGGGGGGGAAAGTTCGGGTATTTGAGAAATCAATGGATGGTCAGTTCAGGCAATGAAATGACCATTGGAGGGTTAGGGAAGGGCCTCCATTACTTACCTTTCTATTTAATACAAATCACTTATGTTTTCACTTGAAATATGGAAATTAATTCTACGGGCTTAAAGCTCTTTAAAAATAGCGCCGGTGCTAGTGCCTTGCTGTGGCGCCGGATGCCGTTGCCACGAACGCAGAAGCTGCCCCCACACATCAACGGGGTGGGCACTCCGCCCCCACTATTTGGATGAGCCCCCGCGTAAAATATCGTGGGGGCTCCTTGGCAGCTGCTGAATGCGGGCACCCCGCCGAGTTCAAATGGCGCCGCCACAGAGCGCGGCACTGGAGTAAAATTAAGCCCATAGTGTGAAACTGGAATCACTTGTAAACCAGACCGGGTAGGAGTTCAAGGTTCTCTTTCCTGAAGGATGTTAATGAACCAATTGGATGCAGCACTTTCATGGTCAATTTCTGGTGCTAGCCCACAAATTACCAGATTTATTTAATTCAATTCCACAATTTTCCCTAAGTGGGATTTCACAACACACCCTCTCGATTGCTAGTCTAGTAGCATAACCATTGGGCTTCTGTCCCTTGGAAATAGTAGCAGTGCTTATCTTAATTATCATTTTGGATGTCCACAAGCACATATGGTAAGAAGAGATGATCCTTGAAGTCTGTTAATGAATTAGTAGGCTGTAATCTAAATGGTTGCTTTAGATGTAAACACAAATGCAATAACAAAACTCATGTAGTTTACTGAGATCATCTGAACCTCTGGACTCTCCAAAATTCATAGAGGTATCCAGCATTATTTATAATTGATTTAGTTGTGTTTTCAGTGACCATACCAACAGTTAAAGACAATGCAGCTTAGCACTGGGGTTCATAAATCATGAATTTTGTGTAAATAACATCAAGTTATTTTGAATATCAATTTTAGGAAAAATTAACACATGGTAGATATTATACAACAATAACTGAGCTAATTTTAAAAAGGCAACCCCAGGTTAGACTTTTTCAATTTCTTTGTTCTAATTTAAAGAGAAATTTGTCTAACAATGTGAATTTTTTTCCAAAACTCCTGCCATCAATAACAAAGAACAAGAACAAAGAAAATTACAGCACAGGAACAGGCCCTTCGGCCCTCCAAGCCTGCGCCGATCCAGATCCTCTATCTAAACATGTCGCCTATTTTCTAAGGGTCTGTATCTCTTTTCTTCCTGCCCATTCATGTATCTGTCTAGATACATCTTAAAAGACGCCATCGTGCCCGCATCTACCACCTCCGCTGGCAACGCGTTCCAGGCACCCACCACCCTCTGCGTAAAGAACTTTCCACGCATATCCCCCCTAAACTTTTCCCCTTTCACTTTGAACTCGTGTCCTCTAGTATTTGAATCCCCCACTCTGGGAAAAAGCCTCTTGCTATCCACCCTGTCTATACCTCTCATGATTTTGTACACCTCAATCAGGTCCCCCCTCAACCTTCGTCTTTCTAATGAAAATAATCCTAATCTACTCAACCTCTCTTCATAGCTAGCGCCCTCCATACCAGGCAACATCCTGGTGAACCTCCTCTGCACCCTCTCCAAAGCATCCACATCCTTTTGGTAATGTGGCGACCAGAACTGCACGCAGTATTCCAAATGTGGCCGAACCAAAGTCCTATACAACTGTAACATGACCTGCCAACTCTTGTACTCAATACCCCGTCCGATGAAGGAAAGCATGCCGTATGCCTTCTTGACCACTCTATTGACCTGCGTTGCCACCTTCAGGGAACAATGGACCTGAACACCCAAATCTCTCTGTACATCAATTTTCCCCAGGACTTTTCCATTTACTGTATAGTTCACTCTTGAATTGGATCTTCCAAAATGCATCACCTCGCATTTGCCCTGATTGAACTCCATCTGCCATTTCTCTGCCCAACTCTCCAATCTATCTATATTCTGCTGTATTCTCTGACACTCCCCTTCACTATCTGCTACTCCACCAATCTTAGTGTCGTCTGCAAACTTGCTAATCAGTCCACCTATACTTTCCTCCAAATCATTAATGTATATCACAAACAACAGTGGTCCCAGCACGGATCCCTGTGGAACACCACTGGTCACACGTCTCCATTTTGAGAAACTCCCTTCTACTGCTACTCTCTGTCTCCTGTTGCCCAGCCAGTTCTTTATCCATCTAGCGAGTACACCTTGGACCCCATGCGCCTTCACTTTCTCCATCAGCCTGCCATGGGGAACCTTATCAAACGCCTTACTGAATCATCTATTGGATTTAAAATAAACCATAAATAACCAAGCACTTTGAGATACTGTTAGTACACCACTGCAAGCTTTTAACATTTTTCTCAAAGGTTTTTTCTCAGCATTTGTCATCTCAGCTAAAGAAGTCTTTTTAAGAATGAAACAAAACTTACGTATCAACCAATGGTGTTTCAAGTACTAATCTTACCTCAGCAACTGTCACTGTCATCTTGATCTTCCTGTGTGTGCAGTCAGTGTTTGCCATCACATCTACAATTACCCATATCCATGCATGAATTTCTACTTTCAAAAACATCACAAAGGTTTCCACTTGACACGCTTACTTATTGAAAATTGTTAAAAATGCAATTTTATATCTTCAAAGTTCTCCAATTTTTCTGATTCAAAATATAATCAATTTATCTTCAGGCTTTCAAGAAATGATTTCTCATCCAAACAGTCAGACAAAGATAGATAATTTTCAAAAACCAAGAACAAACAAAACAATCTGACAGTCATTATTACATTTTCTTCCCCCTATGTAAACTTCTAACTTGAAAGCTAAGCAACCACTGTGATGAGGCAAACCTTTTTTAGCAAATATGTTTAAATTCTTTTATTCATCAGTTCATACAGTGCAATCATCGAATCATAGAATTTGCAACACGATAGGAGATCATTCAGCCTGAGGTGCCTGTGCCAGCTCTCTGCAAGAGCTATTTACTGAGCCCCATTTCCCCATGGCTACCCCATACCTGCTTAAGTTTTTCCTTTTCAAGTATTTATATATTTTCCTTTGAAAAACTTTTGGTTCCATCACTGTTTTCTACAGGGTATTACATGTCTTGAAACCATTCTGCATAAACAATTCTGCACATCTCTCCCTTTTTCTTCTGGTGAAGACCTTAATTTTATCCACCACTGATTACTTTTTCCCAATTAATCTTATCAAAACTACTCATAAATGTAATCCTGTCTTAACCTTCTGTGTTCTAGTGAAAAGTGTTCCAGTTTCTTCAATCATACCTGAAGCCTTTCATCCCTAGTATCTTAGTGAATCTCTTCTGTGCCCTCTGTGCATCCTTCTTAAAAGAGGGCAATCAAAACTGGATGCAAAATTCTAGCTACAGCTCAGCACGATTTTTTAAAATAGGTTTCGCAATACTTCCTCATTTTTGTACTTAATGCTCCTTATTGATAAAACCTATGATCCCGTGTATTTTTTCTTACAGTTTAATCAAATTGTCTTCCAACTTTATAGATTTGTGTATCTGAAATCCTAACTCTCTGCTGCTTTACTTCTTTTAAAATTTTGCCATTTCGTGTATATGTTTTTTCCTTATTCTTCCTCCCAAAATGTATCACTTCACATTTCTCCCCATTAAATTTCATCTGACACCTTTCTATCCAATCTGTAAACCTGTTTCACAGTCAACCGTGCTCCCTACTTTTGTGTTATCTGCACATTTTGCCTCCTATACCCAAGTCCATACAGAGAGAGAAAAGCAATAGTCCCAAACTGACCCCTAGAGGACATCACTGTTACATCCTTCCAGTCCTAAAGACATCCATTAACCACTTTCTCTCTGTCTGGAATTTTCAGGAGGATTATTCCCTTTGATTGACTAATTTTAAAGTTATATTACTGTTGTTGCTCGATCTCTACAACTCAGTGTTTCTGCAGTATTTGGTTTTGCTGGATAAAAGAAGCGATTACTGAATAACAATTAAGGATCAAAATTTATAAAGATAATATCAAAAACTTTATACGTCTGCCAATTCAAAAATACATTTTTACTCAGTGTTCTGTTTCTGGGCACACTTCAGTCACACTGTACGAAAGAGCTTTTTAAGTTTCTCAAAATTTCATTGAAATCAGTTGGAAATAAGCCAGTCAAAAATTATAAATTCACAATTTACACTAGTGCAAAATAATCCAGTGTGACCATAGTTTACGGTCCCATTACCTGAGAAATCAGCCCTGTCTCCACAGTTTTAAACATTTCAGCTGACACCCAGACTCCCATGTAAGTAGCTAAGATGCAGTCCACAGCCCAAGTTTACAAAGTCAGTAACATTAAAGGCCATCTGCATTGGCAGCAGGTTCTGTTTTTGCTGAATTTTGTAAGGCATGCTCACCCTCTTCATTTCTGTATGTTCACTAGAAATGGAAAATATATGTAGGGAGACATACTGGTTGGCTCTGATTTGCAAAATTGGATGAGCCAGCAATTCCTGCTTTTAGCCATTACAGGGGAGCTCAATACCATGAAGAAATGCAGTAGTCAGGTGGAGGTGGAGCATTTTTAAAAGACAAATGGTATACAGTGAATGCAGTAAAGAAATCTCTGGCATTTAGCCCAATTCCTGTGTCCTGCCCCTTGAGGTGCAGTGATGGAAAGTGGCTCTCTTTGAAACTGAACGTTACCCTCTTGTAAAGGCATAAGTTTGCTGTCTAAAAAAAGAAATATTTGCATTTTTATATTCAGGACCTCAGGATATCCCAATGCATTTTACAGCCAATGAAGTATTTATGAATTGGAGTCACTGTTGTGCTGTAGGAAAGGCAGCAGCCAATTTGCTCACAGCAAGGTTCCACAAACAGCAATATGATAATGACCAGATAATCTATTTGAGTGATATTGGTTAAGGGATAAATATTGGTCAGGAATCAGCTCATCACTTATGGAGTTTTGCCCTTCCAGTTCGTGTAAACGTTGGAAGCAAACACGTGAAACCATGATAGCCACATTGGTTTGCCATTAATTCTTTCGAAGCCTGCCAAGTGGTAAAAGTTATGTGTCCTTTCCAGTTGTGTCCCTGTTCCACTGAGAAATTGAGAAAGGTTTTTGCCTGGCAAATTACCTTTTCACAGATATGAACTCTAGAATGGCTTATCTGCAGGTGTCTCCCATGGTAGTGTAGAAGGATTCAAAGCTCCGGAAGAGGCGTCTCAGTTCTTGAAGTTGTCAGCAATACAGTCTGCATCAAATAGCATAGCACAGTCACTGACTCTTCAGTGAAACCCAGATAGTGAATACAGGTCTCCTCTGACATGCTACAACTGGATACGTTAAAGGCACACAAATACTAATTGTTGTTCTATTTGCAGGAGAGAGAGAGAGAATGAGAAAGAATATGATCCAGGTATTTAAAATTCTTAAAAACATTGATAACATGCAAGCGGATGGTGTATTTGAAATGTTGGGGCTATGTAGGACCAGGAGCCAACCATATAAATTGAGAAAGCAGGGAGTGAGCTTGGATGTATGGAAGTTTTACTTTTCTCAGAGGGTCATCAACCTGTGGAAGGTTGTAGTGAGGACTGACTGAAATGAGAGCCACAGTTGGGTTGTACTGCAGCACATCCACAGATTTATCCAACACCTGAAACATGCCTTCAAACTTTTTAGTCTACTCCAGATAATTCAGGTGGCATAATGAAGCTTATTATTTTACTGTTCCCCAGGGGACCTCAGGATCTAAACCAGGCTCAACAGGAATGATTGCATAAGATAGCCTAGGTCACTGACCAACCATTCAGAAACATGCCTTTGGCTTGTGGACAGTGCTGTGATTGTATAATATCTTAAAACAAAGGGGTTCTGGTACGTCACTGGATAGCATGTATTTACATATTTGAGATGCATTGCATTTTACACTAGCTGCAAACTGAAAGAATTATAACCTTTCCTATTGAGAAAGTTGATTATATTCCTGAAAGGGGCCTAAACAATTTTACCTTGTACCTCAGTATCTTCAGCCAGTATGGACAAAGGAATAGCACAAAGTCCATAGGAAAGATGAACTGGGCTTCTCATACAAAGAATTCATCAATTGATTGCTTGATGCAGCTGTGTACAGTTGAAGCTGTCTGAAAGGGACCAATGGAGTAGAAGTTGAATGCTGCACTGACTTTCACAGTCACAGGAAGTTGTGTGCCCTCTCCAGTTGTGCCCCTGTGCCATTGAGAAATTGAGCAAGGTATTTGCCTGGCAAGCTTGACCTTTACACAGATATGAACTCCAGAATGGAGGTGGGTGTCAGGTCCAGTGCAGGTAGCCTTCTCAATCATCAGCAAGTAATTTGGTTAGGATATGACCACATGGATCTGTAGACACAAAGGCATCAGTGGTGCCAGACACCAGCTTCAGTGCCTAGCCAGCTTCAGTCTCCCTGCATTGTTCCTGCTAATCTTCTTCTGGTTCCTTCTTATAGGAGGGAAAAGGAAATGCCTAAGGGAAACACTTACTCTCTCTTGGTGAATATATTCAACAGAATAAATAAAGGCACACAACATTGAACCTATTAATAAGAGTGAGGTGCATAAAACAGTTACGAAAAAATTGAACATTGAGCATCAAAGTTTTAAGTCACAAAATCCCCACAAGCTGGCCTTTATCTACATTTCATCAGGCTCCTATCCTGAGTGGTGTGAAACAGGGCTGTGTTCTCGCACCCACACTGTTTGGGATCTTCTTCTCCCTGCTGCTCTCACACTCGCACCTCGGTGGAACCTTGTGCATTATTAGAAACAGTGGCACAGGGTACCAGAAAAGATCGGATGTCCACCAAAGCTACTAAGTATCATCACCTCATTCCATGACAATATGAAAGGCACAATTCAGCATAGCGGCGCCTCATCAGACCCCTTTCCTATCCTGAGTGGCGTGAAACAGGGCTGTGTTCTCGCACCTACTGTTTGGGATCTTCTTCTCCCTGCTGCTCTCACATGCGTTCAAGTCTTCAGAAGAAGGAATTTTCCTCCACAGAAGATCAGGTGGCAGGTTGTTCAACCATGCCCGTCTAAGAGCGAAGACCAAAGTACGGAAAGTCCTCATCAGGGAACTCCTCTTTGCTGACGATGCTGCATTAACATGTCACACTGAAGAGTGTCTGCAGAGTCTCATCAACAGGTTTGCGGCTGCCTGCAACGAATTTGGCCTAACCATCAGCCTCAAGAAAACGAATATACTGCTTTTCCATGTTGTTCCTCGCAAAGTACATCATTTCACACTTATCCGCATTAAATTGCATCTGCCCATTTTACCAGTCTGTTAAGTCTTCCTGATGTCTGCTACTATCCTGCTCACTATTTACCAAGTTTTGCGCCAACTGCAAACTTCAAAATTGTACTACTCCCTATACTCAAGTCTAGGTCATTATATACAAGAAAAACAATGAGTTCTGATGAAAGGTCACAGACCTGAAACGTTAACTCTGTTTCTCTCTCCACAGATGCTGCCAGACCTGCTCAGTATTTCCAGCACTTTCTGTTTTTATTTCAGATTTCCAGCATCCACAGCATTTTGCTTTTTATAAAAGAAGTGGTCCGAATAACAATCCCTAGCGAGCCTCACTGCACTTCTCTCCAGTCCGAAAAACATCTGTTCACCTTTACACTTCTATCTCTTAGCCAATTTCCTACCCAAGTTACTACTGTTCCATTAATAGCATGTGCTTCTATTTTCCAAATAATACTGCTATGAGGTACTTTATCAAATGCCTTCTGAAAGTTCATATGTACATTATCTACTACACTATCTTCATCAACCCTCTCTATTACTTCATCAAAGAACTCAATCAGGTTAGTCAAGCACAATTTACCTATAAAAATGCATACTGGCTTTCTCTTATTAATCCATGCTTCTTCAAGTGAGAATTAATTTTGTCCCTGATAATGATCTCTGGTAGTTTTCCCATCACTGACATTAGACTGACTGACCTATAGTTACCAGGTTTACCCCACTCCCCCTTTTTGATCAGGGGTGTAACATTTGCAATCCTCTAGATCCTCCAGCACCATTCCTACATCCAAGGATTGAAAGATTGTGGTCAGAGCTTCAGCTATCTCTACCCTAGCTTCCCTCAGCAATCTAGGATACATTCCATCTTGACCAGGTGACTTGTTAACTTTTGAATGATGCCAACCTATTTAGCACCTCCTTTCTAATTTTATCCTATCCATCTCTACTCCCCCTCCTCTAATGCGACATTAACTTAATTCTCTTATGAAGAAAGATGGAAAGTATTCATTACCTGTTATGCCCTCTACCTCCACAAGATTTACTAATTTGTCTCCAATTGGCCCCAACCTTCCTTTAACTATACTTTTATTTATAAAATGAATTTGGGTTCCCTTTCACATTGCCTGCTAATCTTTTCTCATACTCTTTGCTCTTATATCCTTTGTCAATTTCTGTCTGCACTCTCCAGTGCTGTATCACTCAACACTGTCTCTTTATTACAAGCACTTGGAGATGGACCACAAGTATTGAGAGGGAAATCCAATTTAAACTTTACCTTATTTAAATCCTGTTTGCATGCAGCAGGTTTTCTACGTCATAATTAGTGAGAAATTAGAACAGGGGTTCAGTACTAAATCTCCTCACTCCAATTTCCTTTCTGCTGCCCTGCATCTGCCACAAAATAGGCAGTTGACAGCTTGCAGTTTATGCTTTTAACATGCTGTGCAGCCATTGCTGCTGAGAAACAACAATAAGCAAAGAGAAAAACGTAGACATTCATTGTGGGATATTCACAAATCTCAAAAATTCTAATTGACTTTCAGGTACAGCTATCAGATCGAAAAAGCAGTAAATTGAAAGATTCCATAGGCTCAAATTTATCTTTTAAATCCTGAAACAGTAATTTCTCCTGCAGTCTTGGTCCAATTACAAATTGCTAAAGTTTGCATTTTAAGTTGCATGAAATTTCATACCAGCAGTACACTTTCCAAATAAAGCTAACTTGTTAATTCAATTACTTGCCTTGGTTTCTCGAGAAATTAGATCAGAAATCTTGGAGTGTTAAATAAACAGTTCATTGAGGGCTCAATTCAATTATCTGACAGCAGTGTAAAACAGTAGCCCCTGCAACATTGTGTCATGGAACATGTTACATACAAATTAGGAGTAGGAGTAGGCCACTCGGCCCCTTGAGCCTGCTCTGCCATTCAACAAGATCATGGCTGATCTAATTGTAACCTCAACTCCACATTCTCACCTACCCCCAATAACCTTTTACCCCCTTGCTTATCAAGAATCTATCTACCTCTGACTTAATATTCAAAGACTGTGCTTCCGCCACCTTTTGAAGGGTTCCAAAGACTCTCAACCCTCAGAAAAAATTTCTCATCTGTCTTAAATGGGCGACCCCCTAATTCTAGATTCTCTCACGAGGAAACATCCTTTCCACATCCACCCTGTCAAGACCCCTCAGAATCTTATCAATCAAGTCACCTCTTGCTCTTCTAGCATTGTTTTGTCTGTTAGAATATGAATGGGATTTGTTGTCATTTGTTGAAACAATTGCCTTGGTGAAAGCCTGAAGTAGTGAATTCTGGTTCACTAAGTTGCCCCCAGTTCTATCATAGATGGTTGAATTGTTCTAGTTACACATCAATAAAAAGGGCCTAAAAGTCAGGACTTCAGTTAATGTCTGATGGCCATTTAGACTCACTGAGTCAGTCATAGAGTAATATCGCATAGAAACAGGCCCTTCGTGTCAATGCTGGCCATCAAGCACCTATCTATTCTAATCCCATTTTCCAGCACTTAGCCATAGCATTGTATGCTATGGCATTTCAAGTGCTCATCTAAATACTTCTTAAATGTTGTGAGGGTCCTGCCTCTACCTCCCCTTCAGGCAGTGTTCCAGATTCCAACCACCCTCTGGTTAAGAAACCTTTCCCTCAAATCCCCTCTAAACCTCCTACCTTAAATCTATGTACCCTGGTTATTGACACCTCCTCTAAGGGAGGAAGTTTCTTCCTATCTATGCCCCTCATAATTCATACCCCAATCAAGTCACCCCTCAGCCTTCTCTGCCCTAAGGAAAGCAAATCTAGCCTATCCAGTCTCTCTTCACGCTTCAAAATGTTTTTAACTCTCATATCGTACATGAAATCCAACCCAAAGATTAAACAAATTATTTTCAAAAAATCATTCCCACTAGCTTAAGTAATGCTCTTGAGCATTAGGTCCTGTCTGCAATGTTTATTTTAAAATGTGGCTACCATGTATTTCAAGACATCCTCAGTACTTTCATTTTACTCAAATGTACGTGAATTAAAACTGCTGTTTGGATGCATCAATCTGGGAAGTAAAGACAGAGCAAGCACAAGTGTTTTTGTAGCAGCTCTATGGCTATACCAAGCAGACTTATACTTATCTCTGGTCAGTAAACTGAACTCCGTCTGAATGGAACCGAACAAGGAAACATTTCCTAGTTTCTGTGTCTTGCTCACACAACTACTCAAAATGTTTTTTATCAGGTGAAAACAGTTCCAACCTGGTTGTAGTGGCCAAATAACCACCAAATTAACAAGTCAGACTAAAACACTTCAAGGTAGTCATGTGCTGCAGTATCAGAACTGTAAAGCCATCTTGAGGCAGCCACCCAAGAGCAAAGGGTATAGGGAGCATCGCAGAATAAAACAAAACTGGAGAGCATTAATAAAAAGTTTTATTTCATAAGCATTTCGAAAGGTCAACAAAAACAAAAAGCTGCAATTTTTAGACAATTACAAAGTGGCAATCTCAATTTCTAGCACAATGTCTGATGCACCAAGAACCTTACAACAACTCAATAGCAAATTAACTTCCCTCTCCCCTAAAGCCAGTTGGTTCTATGTACCAACATGAAATTGCTCTCACCAAACCAATTTATATTCCCCCTCACTGTACCAGCCAAGGTAACACCAACAAAACACCACTAAGAACAGAGACATTGCGCCACCCAAAGACACAGTCATAGTGTGTTAACTATACAAAACAAAAATAAACTGTACAGTTTAAAATCAAATTCTCATATACATAGCCTTATATATTTTAAAAAGAAGCAGAGTGTGTACAGGGCAGGGGTAAATGCTCTATAGCTGAGAAATGTTGCTGGAAGAAAGGTAAAATTCAATCGTCATCATCCTCTTCCTCCTCCTCATCCTCATCATCCTCCTCATCATCCTCCTCATCATCCTCCACCACCTTCTTCTTTTCGACTTTGGCAGCTGAAGCCTTCTTAGTAGATTCACACTTTGTTTTAGCACGATACGCTGCAAGATCCTGGAAGCCAAGAATAAATATTTCTTTAGTCCACATAAATATGACTTTGCTCTTGTGGCTAAGATATCCCTTAGAAGCAACAGCAGATTAGTAAATACTTTTTCCATTAAGTGAACTAGCCAGAATCAATGTAGTTCTATATTTATAAGTTGAAAATTTGTTACATAGCAAGAGGCCAGCAAATAACCTGATATAGTATCGGTTAAACTTGCCACCATCTTGCCAGTATAATCAATTTATGCCAAGTTGTAAAGTGACATCAGGAATTCTTGGGTTTCATTCCAAATATCCATCCAGGCAGTATCGCTCCTCTAACAGCACCACCTCCACACCTTCTCCAGTCTAGGTTCACAAAGGAGGGCCAATTGGGTGGCATATTTAAGGGCTGTTGGCATTATGCAACTAAACCCACACATTAACCAGCAACCTCAATTTTTATATTGGGGGGGGGGGGGGGGGGGCACACAGGAGCAAACAGGAAACACAAAAAGCTGGTATCTTTCAAACATTACCAATTCATATCTTTCCTTGAGCTTTGCTGCCCTCTTTTCATATGGAATCTTGTCATTTGCAGCTGTTGAATTCCAAAGCACTCCCAGCTTCCTGGCTGTGTCCCCAATTGATGACCCAGGGTTTTCCTCTTTAATTTTGGGACGCCAGTCAGAGCAGAATACAAAGAAAGCAGATCTGAAATTAATTGGAGTTAAATAAGTAAATTTGGAGGTAAACTTGCACAAAGCACACAGTTACAGACGAAAATCAAAGCTGACCCTACAAGTGAAACATGAAACATTAAGTATGCTTTCTTCCTCCCCACAAATGGGGCAGTTCAAATCTCTTCGCAGCTTTGGGGATGTTGCTGCCAGAGTGCGGTCCCAAAATGCACTCAAGTATTCAAAGATTGCATCAGAATAGCAGTGACCTGCTGAATATTTCTGGCATTTTCTGTTTTCATTTAAGATTTCTAGAGTATGTTGATAATGCAGTACAAAAAGAAATTGTTTATAAGATGAAAACTTACGGGGGTCTCTTTGGTGCATTAGGGTCCTTCTTTCTCTTCATTTTCTTGGCACCTGTTGGGGGCTCATAATTCTTCATTTCTTTCTCCCAACGGACCTTGTCTTCTTTCGCCTTATCTTCAAATTTTAGTTTCTCTTTACTGGTCATGGACTGCAAAAAATTGCAACTATAATAACTTCCCAAAAAATACTGCACACACATTTACTATACCCAGGATTTCCATGACTAACCAAACAAATGCAAGTCTGCAGTTACATATTTTTCCAACCAAATAAAATGTCAAGCATTAATACACATCATTCTTGCCACCCACTGGTGGTTTTGTGAAACTCAACCATGCTTGCCACCACCTGAGCCTAATCCAGTTTCAGCAGACTAAAGTAATGTTACAGTAGACTCATTCCCATCTTGTTCTAATCAACCAGAAATTAGAGTAGAGATGCCACAGATTAGATTCATTTAATATTCAGAAAGTAATATTTACATTTGGAAAATGCAAAGTGACATCAGAGGAAGTAGTAATCAAAGTGCAGAGTTCGGGTCAAACTACATCCCTGGAACTGGACAGAGTACTTGTCACCAAAACATAAGGGAAACATTCAGACACTGGAGACCGTGCAGTTCAGAACCACAAGGCTGATTTCTAGTGTCAACTATTCAGACAGACTTTAGAAAGTTGGGCATTTCACCTTGGAAAGGATACATCAGAGGTGATCTCACTATCCCGGAATATCTTTTAACACAGAAATTATTAATCCAGAATATTACTTTAAAATTAAATTGCAAAAGTAGAAAAGTGGTAGTTTCAAACTAGTAAAAGACAAATTCAAGACCAATACTAGAAATACTTCAGTAAGTGATCAGAGTGGAGGTGAAAATTTTGCATTAATTAAGAAACAAATGGATGATACATTAAGAGTGAAGAAAAAGAACATACTGTAGAGTTTCTAGATGTATGATGAAAGAAGATGGGCTAAATGGTCTGTCATCCACTATTATCTTGGGATCTGCTTTGAAACCCCTTCTCTAGCATGGTAAAGAATTTATTGCACAGATATTCTCAGGGCCTGATCCCATACCCATATAACCTGGCAAATAAATGTGCAACTCAAGTTACATAGGCACATTAACTGCTCACCTTCCATCTTTCTGCACACTTCTTTGAAAATTCAGAAAAGTTGACAGATGCATCAGGATGCTTCTTCTTGTGCTCCTCACGACAAGTTTGGACAAAGAAGGCATAAGAGGACATTTTGCCTCGAGGTTTTTTGGGATCACCACCTCTTACCATTTTGGCCTTTTTCTGAAAAAAATAGCAAAAGAATTAATTCAATTCTGCACAATTTTGAATATTCCACATTTTCTCAAGCAGTGCGGCTTTGTGGGGAAACCTCATTAAACGAAATTTCGAATATGAATGGAGGACAGTAGCCTGAACGTTTCCTCAAGTCACTGAAAAACACAAGTTTTCGGAGTACTGTTAGTACTCTTGTTGACATTGCACATCACATCCCTACTTCGGCGCCTTAAACTACCTGTGTCTTCGTCCGTATCTATTCCAACTATTATTCATAACATACTTTTCACCTTACAACTCAAAGTACTTGAAAGCGAATTACTACTCCGTTCACAGAAAATAAAACAACCGCGCCCATACATTTTAGCACAGAATAACGGGAAAAAAACGGCAAATTCAAAAAGCCAAAACTAAATGCACCCGAGTTGTCATTTTTGCAAATCTTCCCTGAATATTAATTCCATCCTTCGCACCATTAAAACCGAAGAAAAACAGCTCTAATTTATTCCCAACATAAAAAGCGTTTCAGCGATTTAACAGCCCCGCCTAACCAATTATACTACTAAATCTAAGAAAAATCGAAAAAACACAATTTATGTCTTAGTTTTCTTGATTATTTCGCGCCTTTTACTTGCGACATTATTTCCCACTGGGGAATGTAAATTTAAAAAATGTATTAGAAAAACAAAAATTCCAATCTAAATCTGGAAATTAAAATATATTTTTTAAAAAGTTAATCCACCAAAGCTTTCGACCCGTTTAAAATGGTACGGCTGAAGTATAGGCACTTCACTGAGTCTGGAGCAATGGCTGAGAACAAAAAAAAAAGAGGTCAAACAACGACAATATTTCTTCTTCCATGTTGAAAAATCCTTCTTCATGAGAGAAAGTCCCCTTCAAATGTCACCAAACACCATCTACGGACCGTTTCCTATCGCCAGAAGCCCGTTTTCTGCGTGTTTTTCTCGCCTGTGGTCTTTGCCCTGAATGGTATATAGTTATAGTGTGGGCTTTGTACATATAGTTTAGTGTTAGAGCCGCGAATGGCCGCTTGCCTCTAACACAGACAGTACATGGCTCCATCTTGATAGCAGCGTCAGAGCGAGGGGAAAACAGCCCAGCTCGCCTTACAGCCCGTATTTCGCCCCTTTAACCGCCTGCAACCCCGGCAAAAAGCGCATGGTTAGATAGCTCAGAGCCTGGACTATCCGATCCCGCTCCCAAACTCCGCTGTGAATACACTTTAGCGGCGCCAGATACGGTTTGGAAAAGTTGAACCCAACTCGCTCTCGACGCGCTGCTGTTTAATAATGGCTTTCGCTCAGCCGCCGTCAGCCATGTTAAACAGCGCGGCTGAGGCAAATTTTTTAACTTTAATTCCAACGCTCTATCAGCACACATTTGTAAAGTAAATCAAGAGAGTAAGACATGCCCGTTTAGAATATGCTGAATTTTGGCCCCCCCCTTCTGTGTCTAAAGGCGAGTCACTGTTGTACAATCTGTGCTTCCACTTGCTCCGTACACTAACAATCAACCTCGCACCGTCTCTCGCTGTAATGGCTGTGGAGGCGCTTGCTGCCTGCGCACTATCGCCAACCACTGCCGCCCTCCCATTGGCTGCTACCGAGCCATCGCGCTCCTTGGTTGGCCAGTACCCCTCCATTGTTCTGACTAGAACTGCTCTTCGATTGGTCGCCCCGGGGGAAACGACAGCGGAGGGCGAAACAGCGCGCAAATACAAACCCACACCCCAAAAGACTGCGAAGATCAGCATTGAGCAGCCGGAGACCATCGTTTCTGTCTATGTGTAACCTAGATAGATATGGAAGCTGCACTCTGATGGTCTTATTACAACTGTCAAACGCTACTTGACATTTGGCATGCCACAGTGGCCTGATAACATTGTAGTTTTGTTGACAACAGTCCTTTCATTGAAATTTAAGTGTTGTCTATGACAGAATGCAGAATTGCATATATGTACCATGACGATACCATCATATAAATGATCGTATTTTGCGCTGCATAATGGTATGTACAAAAATAGGGTATTACAGCGTTAATTCAACATTAGCAGTTATCCACAGTTAATTTAATGATTATATGCAAATTATATGCAGAACACAAAAGTCCGAGTGTATCAAGCCTGTGTCCTCAGTACCTTGCTCTATGGCAGCGAGGCCTGAACAACGTATGTCAGCCAAGAGCAACGTCTCAATTCATTCCATCTTCGCTGCCTCCGGAGAATACTTGGCATCAGGTGGCAGGACCGTATCTCCAACACAGAAGTCCTCGAGGCGGCCAACATCCCCAGCTTATACACACTACTGAGTCAGCGGCGCTCGAGATGGCTTGGCCATGTGAGCCGCATGGAAAATGGCAGGATCCCCAAAGACACATTGTACAGCGAGCTCGCCACTGGTATCAGACCCACCGGCCGTCCATGTCGCCGCTTTAAAGACGTCTGCAAACGCGACATGAAGTCCTGTGACATTGATCACAAGTCGTGGGAGTCAGTTGCCAGCATTCGCCAGAGCTGGCGGGCAGCCATAAAGGCGGGGCTAAAGTGTGGCGAGTCGAAGAGACTTAACAGTTGGCAGGAAAAAAGACAGAGGCGCAAGGGTAGAGCCAACTGTGTAACAGCCCCGACAAACAAATTTTTCTGCAGCACCTGTGGAAGAGCCTGTCACTCTAGAATTGTCCTTTATAGCCACTCCAGGCACTGCTCCACACACTACTGACCACCTCCAGGCGCTTACCCATTGTCTCTCGAGATAAGGAGGCCAAAAGAAGATATGCAAATTATGCGCAGCTTTTCGCAAATATCAAATCATTTTTAGTTATAAATATCCCTCAACATACAAATTATATGCACTTGCAATAATACCCTGTACTGTGTTCAGTACAGGAATATCAACCCGTATTAACATTTAAATCATCAAATTTTCCTTTCTTGGTCAGTAAATCGTGGATCAGCAGCTGAAATGGCATAACAACATTTTCATTTAATAGTTAACATATACTAGAGTGTAAAAGCAGCGTTAATCAGATTGTTTCCTTGTTTAATTTTGTGTTCACAAATATTTAGATATTTTCATTTTCGATGTGTAACGGACACTGTATCTGTCGTTTAGCATCAATGTCCAAATAGACACATTGTAGGCTTGTACCGGTACGGAACATATGGCCGGAAGCCCGCAGCAGTCGCGTAGATGACAGTATTTGTATTCAGCGCGTTTCTTTACTTAAATTGTCTTACAATTTATTCAAAAATAAAACATGGAAGAAAATAAGGGAGGGAAAGTTCAATAAATAAGTTTTATATGTTGATATATCAGTAGAAGTTATATTCATTCATATTTCAATTACTTTGAGAATTGTTTTGTTTCTCAAGCTTACTTCAGAATTACATAATCACAGAATTGTTACAGCGCAGAAGGAGGCCATTCGGCCCATCGTGTCCGCACCTGCTCTCCGAAAGAGCAATCCAGTTTGTGCCATTCTCCCCACAACCCTGCACATTCTTCCTTCTCATAGAACAGTCTAATTCCCTTTTGAATGCTGCAAATTGAACCTGCCTCCAGCATACTCTCAGGCCGTGCATTCCAGACCTTAACCACTCTCTGTATGAAATAGTTTTTCCTCATGTCGCTTTTGCTTCTCTTACCAATTACTTTAAATCTGTGCCCTGGCGTTCTCAATCCTTTCATGAGTGGGAACAGTTTCTCTCTACCTACTCTGTCCAGACCCCTCATGATTTTGAATACCTCTATTAGATCACCTCTCAGCCTTCTCTTTTCCAAGGAAAACAGTCCTAACTTCCCCAATCTATCTTCATAACTGAAGTTCCTCATCCCTGGAACCAATCTCGTGAATCTTTTCTGTACTCTCTCCAATGCCCTCACATCTTTCCTAAAGTGTGGCGCCCAGAACTGTATGTAATACTCGAACTAGTGCCTTATAGAAGTTCAACATAACTTCCTTGCTCTTGTATTCTATGCTCCTATTAATAAAGCCCAGGATACTGTATGCTTTATTAACCTTACTCTCAAGCTGTCCTGCCACTTTCAAAGACTTATGCACATATACACCCAGATCCCTCTGCTCCTGCACCCACTTTAGAATTGTACCTTTTATTTTATATTGTCTCTCCATGTTCTTCCTACCAAAATGAAATGATTGAATTTTGCATCCAGTTTGAAAGAGAGAAGACAGAAGCAAAATATTTGTTTATTTAATTCACCATTTCCTTTTTACCTATTAACTCCCCATTCTCACTCTCTCTAAGACCAGTATTTTAAACTTAAATAAGGGCAACTATGTGGGCATGAAAGCTGAGCTAGCTGAAGTGAACTGGGTTACTAGGCTGGGAGATAGATCAATAGAGAAGCAGTGGCAGACATTTAAGGGGATATTTCAGAATACTCAGGATAAGTATATTCCTGCTACAAAGAAAAATTCTAAGGGGAGGACCCACCATCTGTGGTTAACTAAAGAAGTTAAGGAAAACATCAAACTTAAGGAAAAGGCATATATTGTGCAAAGCTGAGTGGCAAGTCAGATGATTGGTCTAAAGAACGACAGAGAATGACAAAAAGGTTAATCAGGAGAAAGAAAGTAGAGTATGAGAAGAAGCTAGCTAGAAATGTAAAAATGGATAGCAAGAGTTTCTACAGGTATTTAAAAAGGAAAAGAATAAGTAAAGTGAGTGTTGTTCCTCTAGAGAGTGAGAATGGGGAGTTAATAGTAAATAATAAGGAAATGGCAAATGGAATAAACAAATATTTTGCTTCTATCTTCACTATAGAGGATACAAAAAATATTCCAGTAATAGCTGGAAATCAGGAGGTGGAAAGAAGAGAGGAACTTGGTAAAATTACAATCACCAGAGAAGTGGTACTGACCAAACTGAAGGAGCTGTGTGCTGACAAGTTTCCAGGTCCTGATGGGCTTCATCCTAGGGCCATAAAAGAGGTGGCTAATGAGGTAGTAGATGCGCTAGTGTTAATTTTTCAAAATTCGCTAGATTCTGGAAAGGTTCCATTCGACAGGAAAATAGTAAATATAACCCCTCTATTCAAGGTGGGGGTGGGGAGGCAGCAAACAGGTAACTATAGGCCAGTTAGCCTCTCGTCTGTCGTTGGGAAGGTGTTAGAATTGATCATTAAGGAGGCTACAGCTGGGCACTTAGAAAGACTTAAGGTAATCGGGAATAGTTAGCATGGCTTTGTGAAAGGGAGATTATGTTTAACCAATTTATTGGAGTTCTTTGAAGGAGTAACATGTGCCGTGGATAAAGAGGAGTCCGTTGACTTACTGTACTTGGATTTCCAGAAGGCATTTGACAAGGTGCCACATAAAATGTTTTTTAGTTTTAGAGATACAGCACTGAAACAGGCCCTTCGGCCCACCGAGTCTGTGCCGACCATCAACCACCCATTTATACTAATCCTACACTAATCCCATATTCCTACCACATCCCTACCTGTCCCTATATTTCCCTACCACCTACCTATACTAGGGGCAATTTATAATGGCCAATTAACCTATCAACCTGCAAGTCTTTGGCATGTGGGAGGAAACCGGAGCACCCGGAGGAAACCCACGCAGACACAGGGAGAACTTGCAAACTCCACACAGGCAGTACCCAGAATTGAACCGGGGTCGCTGGAGCTGTGAAGCTGCGGTGCTAACCACTGCGCCACTGTGCCGCCCCTATTGCGTAAAGTAGGAGCTCATGGATAGAAGATTGGCTGGCTGGCAGAAAACAGAGAGTATGTATAAATGGGTCCTTTTCTGATTGGCAGGATGTGACAAGTGGAGTTCCCCAGGGGTCTGTGCTGGGGCCTCAACATTCTACAAGCTATATCAGACTTAGATGAGGGGAGCAATGGCATGGTAGCTAAATTTGCAGATGATACAAAGATAGGTAGGAAAGTATGTTGTGAAGAGGACATAAGGAGCTTGCAGACCACACAGATAGGTTGAGTGAGTGGGCAAAAATTTGGCAGATGGAGTATAATGTGGGAAAATGTGAATTTGTTCACTTTGGCAGGAAGAATAAAAAAGCAGAGTATTACATAAACGGAGAATTCCGAGGTGTAGAGGGATCTAGAAGTTCTAGTGCATGAGTCACAAAAAGTTAGTATGCAGGTACAGCAAGTAATAAAGAAAGGTAATAGAATGCTATCCTTTATTATGAGAGGAATTGAAAATAAAAGGATGTTATGCTTCAGTTATACAGGGCATTGGTGAGACCACATCTTGAATACCGTGTGCAGTTTTGGTCTCCTTATTTAAGGAAGGATGTGAATGTGTTGGAGATGGTTCAGAGGAGATTTACTAGATTGATACCTGGAATGAGCAGGTTGTCTTATGAGGAAAGGTTGGACAGACTGGGCTTGTTTTCATTGGAGTTTAGAAGAGTGAGGGGCGACTTGATTGAAGTATATAAGATCCTGAATGGTCTGGACAAGGTGGATGTGTAAAGGATATTTCCTCTTGTGGGGGAGTCCAGAACTGGGGGGTACTGTTTTAAAATTAGGGTTCTCCCTTTTAGGACAGAGTTGAGGAGAATTTTTTTCTGTGAGGGTTGTACGACTTTGAAACTCTCTGCCTTAGAAAGTGGTGGAGGCAGGATCATTGTATAATTTTAAGGAGGGGGTAGTTAGATTCTTGTTAAGCATGGGAATCAAAGGTTATCAGGGGTAGATGGGAGTGTGGAATTCATGACACAAACAGATCAGCCATGATTTTATTGAATGGCAGAGCAGCTAGAGGGGCCGAATGGCCTACTTCTGCTCCTAATTTGTATGTTCGTATGAATCATTTCACATTTCTCTGCATTGAACGTCATCTGCCATTACCTGTGCAGGCAAACAAATTGCTTTGTAAATAAGAAAGCTAGAGCTTGCATTCACATAGCACCCTTCATGATCTCATGGCACCCAAAGAGTTCACAGTTCAATGAAGTACCTTTAAAAAGTGTACTTTAGATTATGTGCTCAAATTCAGAAGTGAGGTTTAAATTCATTACTTGTGACTTAGAGTTGAGAGTGCTACCATTGAAACAGGACTGAAAATCATGAATATCCCCCTTTGCTTATTGTTTCCTTTTCAAACTTTCCTATTTGATTTTCTGCCACCCTTCATTTCCTTTATATTGATTATAATTTCTTTGTGTTCTTTCATTGAAATTTTTGTTACATGTCATAATGGCTGTGCTCACAGTCCTTGAAATTACAACCTCCCCACAGCCCCGTCCCCCACCTCCTCCACAGACGGGAAAGGGTCGTGTGGGTGGTTAAAATGAAAAAATGATGTAACCTGACACCAACACATCATTTTTATGCTGGAAAGTGGTTCCGCTGTGAGTCCCACTGTGGGGAGGTGGCACGCTCACTAACGTATTGAGATTGGGGTCCTATAATGCAATAGGGAATGCAAAGTGAATTTTACTGCTGCAGTATAGGTTTCTCAAGGGTCGGGAAAGAGAGACGACTTCATTGGGGTTGTTAAAGGTCAGGAAAGTCAAAGTGAATAAAGATTCAGTACTCACAGTACTCACTTTCTCTGTTCCTTCTGGGACACCAATTGGTGAGAGTACTTGGTGTGAGAGTTATTTGGAGAGTTTTGAATTGCTCAAAGTAGGAAGTACATGATGGGTGGAGCCATGGCTGCTCTCGATTGGACTTAGGAAGAGGATTAACAGCAATGAGGGTGTGATCATACAATCACAGACTGATACAGTCCAGAGAGAGACTGATCGGCCCATCATTCCTGCTGTTTGAAAGAGCTATCCAATTAGTCGCATTCCCCTGCCCTTTCCCATAGCCCTGCAATTGTTTTTTCCATTTCAAGTCTCTATCTAATCCCCTTTTGGAAGTTATTATTGAATGTGCTTCCACAACCCTTTAAGGCAGTGCATTCCCGGTTGTTATAACTTGCTGCATAAAACAAATCTCCTAATTTTACCACAGGGATAGATACCGACATGTTACACCATGGACATTTGACAAAATTATTGACTCAGCGGCGGATATGGGGGCAATTAATCTGTAAAAAAGTGTATAGACAACCTATTGCCATCAAAACCCAGTCCAATTTAAAATACATTTCTCCCTATAAATAAATTAGCTAAGCATACAAACATCAATGAAGAGCAGCACAACTGTATTTGCCAGCAAGCAAGCAAAATAGTATGCAATGCCAATGCAAATTACTTTGGTTGACAGAATAGAGATAGCTACACCATGTCATGGGTTGGTAGATGGAACTTATCAGATGACCTCTGTGCATTCTCGTGGCATCAGGTCAAACATGGGCAAGGAAACCTCCTGCTGATTACCACCTACCCCCTTCCCTCGGCTGATGAATCAGCGCTTCGCCACCTTGAGTAGCAAGAGCACAGAATGGTACTCTGGGTGGGGGACTTCAATGTCCATCACCAAGAGTGGCTCAGTAGCACCACTACTGATGAGTTGGCCGAGTCCTAAAGGACATAACTGCGAGACTGGGTCTGCAGCAAGTGGTGAGGGAACCAACAAGACGGAAAAACCTACTTGACCTCATCCTCACCAATTATTTTTAATTTTTTTTTATTTCCAAAATATACTTTATTCATAAAAATCTGTAAAAAAAATACATGACAAAACAGTTCTAAACAGCACCAAGTCAAAAATTACAAACAGTGAAAGGAGGTCAGTTTCCTTCAATGCAGGAGTGAGTTGCCTCACAATCCTTCCATTTCATTTCTCATGCCATATACATTTTCCAGCAAAAGAAAACTTTCCCGATACAGTTCGAGGGGTTTTCCATGGATCCAGCCCCTCCGTTCAGCTTGGTGGGGGACGTTACACAGTGGTCTTTCCCCATTGAGCCTTTGCTGCGGCTGCTCCAAGCTTTAGTGCGTCCCTCAGCATGTAGTCCTGGACCTTGGAATGTGCCAGTATGCAACATTCGGTCGTGGACAACTCTTCCAGCAAGTTTCGGGCAGACCAAAGAGCATCTTTCACCGAATTGATAGTCCTCCAGCAGCAGTTGATGTTTATCTCAGTGTGCGTCCCTGGGAACAGCCCGTAGAGCACAGACTCTTGTGTTACAGAGCTGCTTGGGATGAACCTCGACAAAAACCACTGCATCTCTTTCCACACCTGCTTTGCAAAGACACATTCCAGAAGGAGGTGGGCAACCGTCTCTTCCCCACCACAGCCACCTCGAAGGCATTGTGCGGAGGGGTTGAGACTTCGGGCGTGCAGGAAGGATCTGACGGGGAGGGCCCTTCTCACCACCAGCCAAGCTACATCTTGGTGCTTGTTTGAAAGTTCTGGTGATGAGGCATTCCGCCAAATGACTTTGGCAGTCTGCTCGGGGAACCATCCGACAGGATCCACCATTTCCTTTTCCTGTAGGGCCTTGAGGACATTCCGTGCAGACCACTGCCTGATGGATCAGTGGTCAAAGGTGTTTTTCCACAGAAACTGTTCCACGAAGGATAGGTGGTACGGCAAAGTCCAACTGGATGGAGCGTTCCGCGGCAATGTGACCAGGCCCATCCTTCGCAACACCGAGGACAGATAGAACCTCAGCACGTAGTGACACTTGGAGTTTGCGTACTGGAGGTCTACACACAGCTTGATGCAGCCGCACACGAAGATAGTCATCAGGATGAGGGCGACATTCGGTACATTTTTCCCGCCCTTATCCAGAAGTTTGAACATCATGTCCCTCCAGACCCGGTCCATTTTGGATCCCCAGATGAAGCGGAAAATGGCTCGGGTGACCACCACAGCGCAGGAGTGGGGTATGGGCCAGACCTGCGCCACGTACAGCAACAACGTGAGCGCCTCGCACCTGATGACCAGGTTCTTACCCACAATAGAGAGAGATCGCTACTGCCACATGCTCAGCTTGTGTTGTACCCTGGCTACTCTCTCTTCCCAGGTTTTGGTGCATGCACCAGCCCTTCTGAACCATATCCCCAGCACCTTCAGGTAGTCTGACCTGACGGTGAAGGGGACAAAGGATCGGTCAGCCCAGTTCCCAAAGAACATGGCCTCGCTCTTGCCGTGGTTAACTTTGGCTCCCGAGGCCAGTTCGAACTGGTTGCAGATGCTCATCAGTCTGCGCACAGACAGCGGGTCGGAGCAGAAGACGGCAACGTCATCCATATACGGGGAGGATTTAACCTGAGTGCCTCCACTGCCTGGGATTGTCACCCCTCTTATGCTCGCATCCTTCCTAATAAACTCAGCAAAGGGTTCAATACAGCAAACAAACAAGACCGGGGAGAGAGGACAGCCCTGTCTGACTCCAGATTGGATCGGGAAACTTTCTGATTCCCACCCATTGATTGAAACTGCACTACTGATGTTTGTGTAGAGCAGTTTGATCCAATTGCAGATTCCCTCCCCAAACCCCATTTTGGAAAGCACGTCCATCATGTAGGTGTGCGATATCCTGTCAAAATCCTTCTCCTGGTCCAGGCTGATGAGGCAGGTGTCCACCCTCCTGTCCCGTACATAGGCGATCATATCCCTGAGTAGCGTGAGACTATCGGAGATCTTCCTGCCGGATACAGTACCGCTCAGATCAGGGTGAATCACCAACTCCAGAGCAGACTTGACTCGACTGGCTATGACTTTGGACAGAATCTTGGAGTCAACATTAAGCAGTGAGGTGGGCCTCCAATTTCTGATTTCTGCCCTCTCCCCCTTCCGCTTGTAGATGAGGGTGATGATGCCTTTCCTCATGGATTCTGACATGCTGCCGGCCAGGAGCATACTCTCGTACACTTCCAGCAGGTCCAGGCTGACCCAGTCCCACAGGGCCGAATACAACTCAACCGGTAAGCCATCGCTTCCGGGAGTTTTACTCGTCTCGAAGGACTCGACCAATCTACCAGTCGCGGATGCATCTGTCCATGATGGTTTTGGTAGGAGTGATCACCGCACAGTCCGTATGGCGACAAAGCCCGTCTTCACATTGAGGTTACCCACCATCATGTTGTGTGGCAGTACCACCATGCTAAATGGGATAGATTTCAAACAGATCTAGCAACTCAAAACTGGGCACCCATGAGGTGCTGTGGGCCATCAGCAGCAGCAGAATTGTATTCAACCACAATCTGTAACCTCATGGCCCACTCTACCATTGCCATCAAGCCGGGTGACCAACCCTGGTTCAATGAAGAGTGCAGGAAGGCATTCCAGAAGCAGCACCAGGCATACCTCAAAATGAGGTGTCAGCCTGGTGAAGCTACAACACAGGACTATTTGCATGCCAAACAGCGGAAGCAGCATGCAATAGACAGAACTAAGCGATCACACAACCAATGGATCAGATCTAAGCTCTGCAGTCTTGCCACATCCAGTCGTGAATGGTGGTGGACAACTAAACAACTGACAGGAGGAAGAGGCTCCACAAACACACCCATCCTCAATGATGGAGGAGCTCAGCACATCAGTGCAAAAGACAAGGCTGAAGCATTTGCATCCACCTTCAGTCAGAAGTGCCGAGTGAATGATCCATCTCAGCTTCCTCCTGAGTCCACAGCATCACAGATGCCAGACTTCAGCCAATCCGATTCACTCCACGTGATATCAAGAAACAGCTGAATGCACTGGATACTGCAAAGGCTATGGGCCCGGACAACATTCTGTCAATAATACTGAAGACTTGTGCTCCAGAAATAGCCGGGCCCCTAGCCAAGCTGTTCTAGTACAACTACAACACTGGCATCTACCCAGCAATGTGAAAAATTGACCAGATATGTCCTGCGCACAAAAAGCAGGACAAATCCGACCTGGCCAATTACTGCCCTATCAGTCTACTCCCGATCATCAGCAAAGTGATGGAAGGGGTCGTCGACAGTACTATCAAGCGGCACTTGCTCAGCAATAACCTCACGACGCTCAGTTTGGGTTCTGCCAGGGCCACTCAGCTCCTGACCTCATTACAGCCTTGGTTCAAACATGGAAAAGACAGCTGAAGGCCAGGAGGTGAGGTGAGAGTGACTGCCCTTGACATCAAGGCAGCATTTGACTGAGTATGGCATCAAGGGGCCCGAGCAAAACTGAAGTCAATGGGAATCGGGAGAAAACTCTCCGCTTGTTGGAGTCATACCTAGCACAAATGAAGATGGTTATGGTTGTTGGGTCAATCATTTCAGTCCCAGGACATTACTGAAGCAGCCTGTGTCCATATGCAGCAAGACCTGGACAACATCCAGGCTTGGGCTGATAAGTGGCAAATAACATTCACACCACACAAGTGCCAGGCAATGACCATCTCAAACAAGAGAGAATCTAACCATCTCCGCTTGACGTTCAATGGCGTTACCATTGCTGAATTCCACCACTATCAACATCCTAGGGGCTACCATTGACCAGAAACTGAACTGGACTAGCCACATAAATGCCGTGGCTAGAAGAGTGGGTCAAAGGCTGGAAATTTTGTGGTGAGCAACTCACCTCCGGACTGCCCAATGCCTGTCCATAAGGCACAAGTCAGGAGTGTGATGGAATACTCTCCACTTGCCTGGATGAGTGCAGCTCCAACAACACTCAAGAAGCTTGATACCATCCAGGACAAAGCAGCCCGCTTAATTGGCACCCCATCCACCACCTTCAACATTTACTCCCTCCACCACCGTCGCACAATGGCAGCAGTGTGTACCATCTACAAGATGCACTGCAGCAACTCACCAATGCTCCTTCAACAGCACCTTCCAAACCTGCGACCTCTACCACCTAGAAGAACAAGGGCAGCAGGTGCATGGGTACACCACCACCTGCAAGTTCTCCTCCAAGCCACACACTATCCTGACTTGGAACTATATCGCCGTTCCTTCGCTGTCACTGGGTCAAAATCCTGGAACTCCCTTCTTACCGGCACTGTGGATGTACTAACACACCAAGGACTGCAGCAGTTCAAGAAGGCAGCTCTCCACCACTTTCTCAAGGGCAATTAGGGATGGGCAATAAATGCTGGCATAGCCAGCGATGCCCACATCCCCCACATGAATAAAAAAAATTCTCACTGTGTCAGTCATGAAATATAAGGAGAGGATTGTTATTGTGGTTATCGAGATGGGGCAGTGGAAAAATCAGCAACAGGAACATGAACCATTTCTCATGACTGCTGCTGTCACAAGACAATTTAACCCATGATGGTCAATGTTTGTGCTATTTCTCCACCTGCTTGTAATATGCGTCTGAAGACAGGCAGTCAACAAAAGGGCAGTGATCTCCAAATCAGGAGAAATTCATAAAGTTCAGCAGATAGTACTTCAGAAGAGTCATTTGAAACAGAAAAGCAGAGTGGGACAGGAAGGGCCAGAGAGATTAACGGTAGGGAGCCAAGACTAGTTTATTCATCTTGACAGGCTGTTAAACTAGGTCCTGGATTCTAAAATACAGAAACAACAGCCTCTCTCATGGATAAGATGTCATTTGCTCACCAAAGCTAATGACAAAATTAGATGAACACAATTACAAATGAAGAGTGCCCTACAGTTCCTCCAATAAAGCGATTCTCTTAAATTCACTTATGTCAATATCACAGTCTATCACTGTCGATTCTAGTTCAGCTATGAGAAGATAATTTTTAGCAAAAAGCTTTTCTTCTAAAGGTTGAGCGTTTGTTACTGCATGTAGCATTCAGTTACAAAATGTTTAGTAACTATCTGTAAGATTGTACTCCAGACTACCCAATTTATGTCCAAGCCAAATCTATTACCTGTTAGCAAAGGTGCACTTTTAACGTAATGTAATTATATGACACAACTATCAATTGACATTGGCCACTCAGGTTATCTGCCCTTATACTGGATAGTAAATGAGGCACATTGCAGTTACTGATCTTTGACATACTAGAAAACCCATCATTTAATCCAATTCACAGCAAAAAAAAAGTTAATGACTGCTTCTAACATGCTCATTGAAATATAATAAATTTTTACTATGTCTTCCCCGACAGCTTTTAAAACTGCAAGTGCAGCATGGATTTTTTTAAGGAATCATAGCCAGTTCATCATAGATTAAGGTTTATCAAAACTATCCATTACATTGTATTTACTAACTATTGTGTATGGGTCAGCAGCATCCTGTTTTTGCCAATATCACTCAGCCCCATTACACCATACTCTTGTATTCATGAGGAAGGTAGAGTGCTGACTTCTGGAGATTCCTAGGATTTTCTTGCCCATTTTCCCCTCAGTACAGGTTCTGGAACAATGTGATTCCAAATGGATAGCAGCAGAATTGTAACATTCACATAGAAGTAAAAGTCCAGCAACTTTCATCATGTCACTGAGCTTTTGTCCAAAGTGAAAGTAATGCATGCCAGAGCATAGAAATTAGGACATTCCCTAAGTGACTTTTGCCATGTTAAATGAGGCATGAAGAGAGCTCTTGGGCCAACCATCAAGAAGATCGCCCCCCTCAAATCAAATCATAATCACTGACCAACACAAACAAATGGACCGCTGGGTTGAGCACTACCTAGAACTGTACTCCAGGGAGAATGCTGTCACTGAGACTGCCCTCAATGCAGCCCAGCCTCTACCCGTCATGGATGAGCTGGACATACAGCCAACCAAATCAGAACTCAGTGATGCCATTGATTCTCTAGCCAGCGGAAAAGCCCCTGGGAAGGACAGCATTACCCCTGAAATAATCAAGAGTGCCAAGCCTGCTATACTCTCAGCACTACATGAACTGCTATGCCTGTGCTGGGATGAGGGAGCAGTACCCCAGGACATGCGCGATGCCAATATCATCACCCTCTATAAAAACAAAGGTGACCGCGGTGACTGCAACAACTACCGTGGAATCTCCCTGCTCAGCATAGTGGGGAAAGTCTTTGCTCGAGTCGCTCTAAACAGGCTCCAGAAGCTGGCCGAGCGCGTCTACCCTGAGGCACAGTGTGGCTTTCGTGCAGAGAGATCGACCGTTGACATGCTGTTCTCCCTTCGTCAGATACAGGAGAAATGCTGTGAACAACAGATGCCCCTCTACATTGTTTTCATTGATCTCACCAAAGCCTTTGACCTCGTCAGCAGACGTGGTCTCTTCAGACTACTAGAAAAGATTGGATGCCCACCAAAGCTACTAAGTATCATCACCTCATTCCATGACAATATGAAAGGCACAATTCAACATGGTGGCTCCTCCTCAGAGCCCTTTCCTATCCTGAGTGGCGTGAAACAGGGCTGTTTTCTCGCACCCACACTTTTTGGGATTTTCTTCTCCCTGCTGCTTTCACATGCGTTCAAGTCCTCTGAAGAAGGAATTTTCCTCCACACAAGATCAGGGGGCAGGTTGTTTAACCTTGCCCGTCTAAGAGCGAAGTCCAAAGTACGGAAAGTCCTCATCAGGGAACTCCTCTTTGCTGAAGAGTCTCATCGACAGGTTTGCGGCTGCCTGCAATGAATTTGGCCTAACCATCAGCCTCAAGAAAATGAACATCATGGGGCAGGACGTCAGAAATGCTCCATCCATCAATATTGGCGACCACGCTCTGGAAGTGGTTCGAGAGTTCACCTAGGCTCAACTATCACCAGTAACCTGTCTCTAGCTGCAGAAATCAACAAGCGCATGGGAAAGGCTTCCACTGCTATGTCCAGACTGGCCAAGAGAGTGTGGGAAAATGGCGCACTGACACGGAACACAAAAGTCCGAGTGTATCAGGCCTGTGTCCTCAGTACCTTGCTCTATGGCAGCGAGGCCTGGACAACGCATGTCAGCCAAGAGCGACGTCTCAATTCATTCCATCTTCACTGCCTCTGGAGAATACTTGGCATCAGGTGGCAGGACCGTATCTCCAACACAGAAGTCCTCGAGGCGGCCAACATCCCCAGCTTGTACACACTACTGAGTCAACGGCGCTTGAGATGTCTTGGCCATGTGAGCCGCATGGAAGATGGCAGGATCCCCAAAGACACATTGTACAGCGAGCTCGCCACTGGTATCAGACCCACCGGCTGTCCATGTCTCCGCTATAAAGACGTCTGCAAACGCGACATGAAATCCTGTGACATTGATCACAAGTCGTGGGAGTCAGTTGCCAGCATTCGCCAGAGCTGGCGGGCAGCCATAAAGACAGGGCTAAAATGTGGCGAGTCGAAGAGACTTAGTAGTTGGCAGGAAAAAAGACAGAGGCGCAAGGGTAGAGCCAATTGTGCAACAGCCCCGACAAACAAATTTCTCTGCAGCACCTGTGGAAGAGCCTGTCACTCTAGAATTGGCCTTTATAGGCACTCCAGGCGCTGCTTCACAAACCACTGACCACCTCCAGGCGCGTATCCATTGTCTCTCGAGATAAGGAGGCCCAAAAGAAAAAGAAAAAGAAACAGAACACATGCCTTTAAACTTGTGATTTAAAATAATCTAGCTGCTAGGTTATTTTAAAACATTAGGTTAACGGCTTGGAGCAGGGATTTCCAACCTTTTTGCGTGGGGGTGCCACATTACAACTTTGTCTTACATAGGGGGCCAGTGAGACAATTTCATAAAGATAAAGGCATTAAAAATATATCTTACTATTAATCAAAACAACAACAAATATGCATTTTTGTGAAGAACCTTTAGATGAGAAGACTACTTTATTTACTTACTTTCTCGTCAATCTGTTGGACACCGACTTAGTGAACTATCTGGCATTTTATTTTTGCTTTCACAAATAGTCAATGTCTGCCCGCATACTTGTTGCAGCAATATGGAGTATTCCGGTTAGATGTCCAAATATCAGGAGTGATCTTGATCACCCTCTCTCCCTCCTCTCTCTTTGTCTGTCTCTCCCCCCAACCTGTGTCCCCACTCTATCTGTTCCTCCGCCCTCTGTGCTGCCCCCTTCTCTGCGTCGACCCCCCCGTTCTCTGTGTCGTCCACCCTGTGTTGTTCTGCCCTCTCTGTGTTGTCCCCCTCTCTCTGTCCCTCTCTCCCTCTCTGACCCCCTCTCCCTCACTGAGTCTCTTTCTCTCTCCCTTTCCGCTCTCTCTCTGTTCCCTACTCTCTCTCTGCCCCACCCCTCTGTCTCACTGCCCCCTCTGGCTCACTGCCTTCCTCATTCTCTCTGCCCGTCTCTCTATCTTTCTCGGTCACCCCTCTCTGTCTCTCCTCACTCTCTCCCCCTACTTTTCCCCCACTCTCTCTCCCTCTGTCACCCACTCCCTCATTCCCCCTCTCTCTCTTTGTCCCCCCACTCTCTCTCCCCCTCTCTCTCTGTCCATTCTCTCGCTCTCCAACTCTTTTCCCCACTCTCTCCCCATTCTCTCCCTCCCTCTCTGCCACCCCCTCTCCCTCCCCACTCTCTCTGTCCCCCACTCTCTCTATCTCTCCCCCAACTCTCTCTCTCTCCGCAACTCTCTCTCTCTCCCCCCAATTCTCTCCCTCTGTCCCCACTCCCTCTCACTCCCCCCCACTCTCTCTCCCCCTCTCTCTCTGTGTCCCCCACTCTCTCTCCCCTCTCTCTCTGTGCCCCCACTCTCTCCCCCAACTCTCTCTCTGTCCTCCACTCTCACTTACTCTCCTTCATCTTCTCCCCCTACTCTCCCTCTCTCTTTGCCCCCACTCTTCTTCGCCCCCACTCTCTTTCCTCTCTCTTTCTCTGTCTCCCACTCTCTCCCTCTGTCCCCACTCTCACTCTGCCACTCTCTCTCCCCCCTCCTCTCTCTCTCCCCCTTTCTCCCTCTCTCTCTCTGCCCCCCTCTGTCCCTACCCACACTCTCTCTCTCTGACCGTTGCTGAGAGGAGGACAGCTGTTTCCAATTTTGGACAGATTCGGGGTTTTCCAGCAGGCTTTTAAAAAAAAAATAGGAACCCGACAGAAAAACTCTGAATCTGTCTGAAATGCCGATACAGCTGATCCTGCTCTCAGCACCTGTCAGCTGTGAATATGGAAAGGAGTGTTATTGAGCATTAGATAAAGATCTGAGCTTAGAAATTCCAAATCAGCTGTGAAACTGACAGTTACTTTTTTTTAAAAGCTGGTCCGGTCGGAAAGAAGAAGCCAGTGGGAAATTTCTCATCCCTGAAATTACCAGTCACTGACCCCAAAACCTTTTACCACGGACACTGGTGTCCGCTTTCGGACATGTTGCCAACTCGTTTCACTGCTGGTTAATTTGCCAATTACCGTAAATCTGTATTCTCTGGTTAGCGACCTTTCCACCACTAGAAACATTTTCTCCTTATTTATTCTGGCAAAACTCTTTATGATTTTGAATATTTCTTAAATCTCCCCTTAACTTTCTCAGCTCTAAAGAGAACAACCTAAGCTTCTGTAAAGATTCTGAAGGGGCTTGACAGGGTAGACACTGAGTTGTTTTCCCTAGCTGGGGAAACCAGAACACGGCGACACAGTCTCAGGATAAAGGGCTGATCATTCAGGACTGAGATGAGGAGAAATTTCTTCACTTAAAGGGTTGCGAATCTTTGGAATTCTCTACCCCCAGAGGGTTGTGGATGTTGAATATATTTAAGGCTGAGATAGACAGGATTTTGGTCACTCAGAGAATATGGGGAACGGGTGGAAAGTGGAATTGAAGCCGAAGATCAGCCATAATCATTTTGAATGGTGGAACAGGCTCGACAGGCCATATAGTCTACTCCTGCTCCTGTTTCTTATGTTCTTATATTCTCTAGTCTCTCCACGTAACTGAAGTCCCACATCCCTCGTACCGTTCCAGTAAAATTCCTCTGCACCCTCTCCAAGGCCTTCAGATCTTTCCGAAAGTGTGCTGCCCAGAATTGGCCACAATACTTCAACTGGTGTTTCACCAGTAATATATAAATGTTTAGCATAACTTCTTTGCTGCTGTACTCAATGCCTCTGTCCTGTCACCTTCAAATATCTGTGTATGTGCGCCCCTTTTAAAGTTGTATAAAGAACAAAGAACAAAGAAAATTACAGCACAGGAACAGGCCCTTCGGCCCTCCAAGCCTCCGCCGATCCAAATCCTCTATCTAAACCTGTCGCCTATTTTCTAAGGGTCTGTATCTCTTTACTTCCTGCCCATTCATGTATCTGTCTAGATACATCTTAAAAGACGCTATCGTGCCCGTGTCTACCACCTCCGCTGGCAAAGCGTTCCATGCACCCACCACCCTCTGCGTAAAGAAATTTCCACGCATATCCCCCCTAAACTTTTCCCCTTTCACTTTGAACTCGTGTCCCCTTGTAATTGAATCCCCCACTCTGGGAAAAAGCTTCTTGCTATCCACTCTGTCTATACCTCTCATGATTTTGTACACCTCAATCAGGTCCCCCCTCAACCTCCGTCTTTCTAATGAAAATAATCCTAATCTACTCAACCTCTCTTCATAGCTAGCGCCCTCCATACCAGGCAACATCCTGGTGAATCTCCTATGCACCCTCTCCAAAGCATCCACATCCTTTTGGTAATGTGGCGACCAGAACTGCACGCAGTATTCCAAATGTGGCCGAACCAAAGTCCTATACAACTGTAACATGACCTGCCAACTCTTGTACTCAATACCCCGTCCGATGAAGGAAAGCATGCCGTATGCCTTCTTGACCACTCTATTGACCTGCGTTGCCACCTTCAGGGAACAATGGACCTGAACACCCAAATCTCTCTGTACATCAATTTTCCCCAGGACTTTTCCATTTACTGTGTAGTTCACTCTTGAATTGGATCTTCCAAAATGCATCACCTCGCATTTGCCCTGATTGAACTCCATCTGCCATTTTTCTGCCCAACTCTCCAGTCTATCTATATTCTGCTGTATTCTCTGACAGTCCCCTTCAGTATCTGCTACTCCACCAATCTTAGTGTCGTCTGCAAACTTGCTAATCAGACCACCTATACTTTCCTCCAAATCATTTATGTATATCACAAACAACAGTGGTCCCAACACGGATCCCTGTGGAACACCACTGGTCACACGTCTCCATTTTGAGAAACTCCCTTCCACTGCTACTCTCTGTCTCCTGTTGCCCAGCCAGTTCTTTATCCATCTAGCTAGTACACCTTGGACCCCATGCGCCTTCACTTTCTCCATCAGCCTACCATGGGGAACCTTATCAAACGCCTTACTGAAGTCCATGTATATGACATCTACAGCCCTTCCCTCATCAATCAACTTAGTCATTTCCTCAAAGAATTCTATTAAGTTGGTAAGACATGACCTTCCCTGCACAAAACCATGTTGCCTATCACTGATAAGCCCATTTTCTTCCAGATGGGAATAGATCCTATCCCTCAGTATCTTCTCCAGCAACTTCCCTACCACTGACGTCAGGCTCACCGGTCTATAATTACCTGGATTATCCCTGCTACCCTTCTTAAACAAGGGGACAACATTAGCAATTCTCCAGTCCTCCGGGACCTCACCCGTGTTTAAGGATGTTGCAAAGATATCTGTTAAGGCCCCAACTATTTCCTCTCTCGCTTCCCACAGTAACCTGGGATAGATTCCATCCGGACCATTTAACTTACATTGCTTTTCCTCATTCTTTCTACCAACACGCATCACCACACTCCTCTGTGTTAAATTGCATCTGGCATGTGTCTGCCTATTTCAACATGTGGAGGGAGCTGCAGGTGACCAGCAGGGAAGGGAGCAACAGAGGGGATGAATCACAGAAAGCGCTACCCACCAAGCAGGATCTACAGAAAGAGGCTCAGCTTCCTTGATCCGTTGGTGGAACAGTGCTTCCAAGGCTGAGATTGTCATGTCAGCTGGTCACAAACCTCTGCAACCTCCTAGGAAGGCCTGCTACCTCTTGGACATGTCAGCCACACATTACCTGTGGCTGCAAAAGTCACGACTGCCTTCAATTTCTTTGTATCCAGCTCCTTCTAGGCCACTACTGGAGACAAAGCGAGGGATTCACAGTCAGCTGCATAAAGCAGCAGAGGCAAATGATGGATGAATTGTTTCCAGGCTGGGAGTTTTACAAGTTTCCCCTGTGGTGGCAGTAGCCAGACTAAGTATGGACTGGGATTTGTGTCTCTGGCTGGCTTCCCAAAGGTGCAGGGTGCCATCTGAATGTTGTCCAGGTCTTGCTGCATGTCAGCACAGACTGCTTCAGTATCTGAGGAATTGCAAATGGTACTGAACACTGTGCAATCATCAGTGAACATTTCTGACATATGATGAAAGAAAGATAATTGATGTAGCAGCTGAAGATGGTTGGGACCAGGACACTGCCCTGAGAAACTGCTGCAGCAATATCCTGGGGCCGGGGTTGCCTCCCGCAACCACAACTATCTTCTTTAGTGCTAGATATGACTTCAACCAGTGGAAAGTTTTCCCCCTGTTCCCTGCCACCCTGCTCAAAGGACAACCAATCTTGGCATCTCCGATGCTGAGGGAGGCAGAGATGCGACTTATTTCCAGAGCTGCCTTCTCTGCCACAATTTGTGGGGGTCCACCTCCAGTCCTTGTGCTGTCCCTGGCATTCTGCACTCTCTCCTTCTGCAAGGGTTGTACAATGAATGGCTCTGAGGCATATGTGCCTCCAATGGATGCGCTCCATTTATAAGGGCAACAATCAGACAGATGCATCACAATCGGCACTGGGATGCTTTTGAGGAATGTGTTGATGGTGCGATTTGAGGATGTGTGCTGAGAACTGGGGGTGGGGGGGTGCTGCTGAATGAGGTCATATCAGATTACATAAGGATTGGGGTGGTGGGGGAAAGAAGCCGTTGAAATGTGAGGGCATGTGCATTTGAACAGAATGATAAGTCCGGATGAATGTTAAGTGGGTGTGAGGAGTGCTGTGAATGGAGTGCGATTGCAAGTCAGAGTGAGAGGGAATTCAGTACAGGGCGTATGTACATCTCTAACATTTCCCACCTTTCCTCACCTGGTCAGGTCATTGAAACTTTTGTGGCACTGAATTCATGATCTCATGGTGACGCTCCTGCTGCTTACCTTCTGTGGCACCTCCAGCCATCCCTTCTTTGTGGTGCCAACAGATTTCTTTTTTCCATTGCTGGGGAACAAGACCTCCTCCCTGGCCCTTACTGCACCCTGCTAAACATTCTGGGATGGCTTGGTGAGCCTGGGCACAGCCTTTACTCTTCTTCCAGCCATCTCAATGTTCTCCTTGTAATCCACAATCCCTCAAGTTCCAAAGCTCTTCCACCATTTAATATAAAATAAATACAAAAAATGCCAGAAATACTCAGCACATCTGGCAGCATCTGTGGGGAAAGAAACAGAGTTAACATTTCAGGTTGATGACCTTTCATCAGAACTGGTAAAAGTTAAAAATGTAATAGGTTTTAAGTAGGTCAAATGGGGCAGGGTGGAAAAAGAACAAAAAGGAAGATCTGTGATAGGGCAGAAGATGGGAGAGGTGAAATGACAGAAGAGTTAGTCATGCAGGGCTAAAGGGTATGGTAATGGGGCAAGAAAAAAGACAAAAGATGTGTTCAGAAGAGGTGTGAATGGCAGAATAATCATCTGAAAGCAAAAAGAGTAAAACAAGATTAAGGCCGAAACATGAAAAGAAAAGGAATCAAAATGGGGGCAAAGGTTACAGTCTGAAATTGTTGAACTCAATGTTGAGTCCAGGATGGTGTAAAGTGCCTAATCAAAAGATGAGGTGCTGTTCCTCGAGCTTGCGTTGAGCTTCATTGGAACACTGCAGTAGGCCGAGGACAGAGACGCCAGTGTGAGAGTAGGATGGAGAATTAAAATGGTAGACTGATTGGAGGTGTTCTGCAAAGCGGTCACCCAATCTGTGTTTGGTCACTCCAGTGTAGAGCAGACTGCATTCTGAGCAGCAAAAACTGTTCACTAAATTGAAAAAAATACATGTAAATTGCTGTTTCACCTGGAAGGAGTGTTTGGGGCCTTGGACAGTGAGGAGAGAGGAGGTAAAAAGGCAGGTGTTGCATCTCCTGCGCTTGCATGGAAAGGTGCCCTTGGAAGGGTTTGGGTTGGTGGGGATGATACAGGAGTGGACCAGGTGTCACGGATGGAATGCTCCCTTGGAATGCTGAAAGGGCTGGGGAAGGGAAGATGTCATGCATAGATGGAGCCGTGATGAAATAAACAATGAAATGGAAGAATTATGAATTTTAAAAAATCAACTGTGAAACAAAACACAAGGACATGGCCATTTGTACCACAGTCAAAATGGAGTAGCAGTCACATGACCCCCTCTGGAGGGGGGCAGCTCTGGAAATCAACAAATCCGTCTACAAGAATGGAACTCGTTAACCTCACCTGAAATAGCTTGGGGTGAACCCCTTTGAAATTGAAAAGAGCACTATTGCATTAATGACTCTTATCAACATGAATGAACTAACAAAGGATTCTGGAGACTGACAAACTGCAGCACCAAATGCATTACCTCACACTTCTCCAGATTGAGTTCCATTTGCCACTTTTCTGCACACCTGATCAGTTCATTCATATCTTCCTGCAGTCTACAGATTCTTCATCAACATCAAACAACCAATTTTTGTGCCATCTGCAAATTTCTTAATCATACCCCTCATTTTCAACTCCAAATCATTGATATATACCACAAAAAGCCAAGGATCTAGTACTGAGACCTGCAGAACCCCGCTGAAAACAGCCTTCCAGTCACAAAAACACCTATCGACCATTACCCTTTGCTTCCTGCCACTGAACCAATTTTGCATCCAACTTACCACTTGCCGTTGTATCCCTTGGGCTCTTTCTTTTGTGAACAGTCTGCCTTGTGGGATCTCGTCAAAAGCCCTGCTAAAATCCATGTAGACTATATCAAATATACTACGCTCATAGACCATCCTTGTTACCGCCTCAAAAAATTCAGTCAAGTTCATCAGACACACCCTTCCCTTAACAAATCCATGCTGACTGTCCTTGATTAATTTGTGCCATTCTAAATGATGATTTATACTACCCTTCAGACAGCAGCCTCCTCCACATCCTCAATGTCAGATGATAAGTGGCCATTGATGATGTCCTCATTATTCAAGGCCTCCTCCCTCTGCAGCTCAAGGTTGTGCAGGGAACAGCAGACCACCACGATACGCAAGACCCTCGCTGTGGCATACTGAAGTGCTCCACCAGAGCAATCTAGGCTCCTGAATCTCAGTTTCAGCAGTCCAATGGCCTGCTCGATAGTCATTCGGGTGGACCAATGGCAGGTGTTGTACTTCTACTCTGCTGCAATGCAAGGGTTCCTCACAGGCGTGAACAGCCATGTCTTCAATGGGTAGCTTTCGTCCCCGAGAATCCATCCCTGAAGGTGCATGGGGGACCAGAACAGCTCTGGCACCTGGGAATGCTGAAATATGTAGGTATCATGGCTGCTTCCCGGGAACTGTGCACCCACCTGAAGAATCCGCTTCTGATGGTTGCAGACTTATTGAACGTTGATGGAATGGAAACCCTTGCTGTTGATGAAGGCCATTGGCTGATCCATGGGAGCCTTGATGGCCACATGCGTGCAGTCGATGACACCTTGCACCTGGGGAAATCCAGCAATGGCCCCGAAGCCAATGGACTGTCTGGGTCAGTTCGGTAGCACACATATTCACCAGCGCTCTTGAACAGGGTATTGGTCACCTTGGCCATTGATACAATGATGGGCTGCAGCCTGGGAGATCCCGCACATGTCCCCAGTGGATCACTGGAATGATCCAAAGACTCTCCAGGGAGAATCCAATCTCTGCACCATGCTTCAGAAGGAGCTGAAATACATGAGGGTTGGTGGACATCCAATGCCCATGGCCCTGATGATCACTGTGGCTCTCAACTTCTATGCCCCCTGGTTATGGACCCCTCAACCAAGGGGAATAGGGCCTTCCTAGCCAGTTTATCTAGACCCCTCATAATTTTATAAACTTCAATTACGTCTCCCCTCAGCCTCCTCTGTTTTAAAGAAAACAACCCTTGCCCATCCAATCTTTCCTCATTTTCCTAAAATTTTCCAGTCCAGGCAACATATTCATAAATCTCCTCTGTATCCTCTCTTGTGCAATCACATCTTTCCTATAATGCAGTGACCAGAGCTGCATGCAGCTGTCCAGCTGTGCCCTAACTAGTGTTTTATACAGTTCCAGCATAACCTCCCAGCTCTTATAATCTATACCTCAGCTAATAAAGACAAGTATCCCGTATGCCTTCTTGATCAGCTTATCTATCTGTCCAGCCACCTCAGGGATCTGTGAACATGCACTCCAAGTTCCCTCTGTTCCACTACACTTCTCAGTATCCTACAATTTATTGTGTTTTCCTTTGCCTTGTTAACCAAATGCATTAACCTACACTTCTCTGGATTGAACTCCATTTGTCACTGTTCTGCCACACAGTCAATTTTTGTATCGTTTGCAAATTTCTTAATCATACCCCCTACAGTCAAGTCCAAATTATTGATATATAAACCACAAAAAGCAAGGGACCTCGTACTGACCCACTAGAAACAGCCTTCCAGTCACAAAAACACTGACCATTACCCTTTGCTTCCTGTCTCTGAGCCAATTTTGGATCCAACTTGCCACTTTGCCTTGGATCCCTTGGGCTTTACTTTTCTGACAAGTCTGCCATGTGGGACCTTATCAAAGGCCTTGCTAAAATCCATACAGACTACATCAAATGCACTACCTTCATCGACCCTCCTTGTTACCTCCTCAAAAAATTCAATCATGTTAGTCAGACACGAACTTCCATTAACAAATCCCTGCTGACTGTCTTTGATTAATCTGTGCTCTTCTAAATGAAGACTTATCCTGTCCTTCTGAATTTTTTCCTGTTGTTTTCACACCATTGAGGTTAGGCTGACTGGCCTGTAACTACTTGGTCTATCTCTTTCTCCCTTTTTAGACAATCAAGATGGCTTGGCCATGTAAGAGTGGCTCGTCGAAGAGACTTAGCAGTTGGCAGGAAAAAAGACAGAAGTGCAAGGAGAGAGCCAACTGTGTAACAGCCCCGACAACCAATTTTATCTGCAGCACCTGTGGAAGAGTCTGTCACTCTAGAATTGGCCTTTATAGCCACTCCAGGTGCTGCTCCACAAACCACTGACCACCTCTAGGCGCTTATCCATTGTCTCTGAAGACAAGGAGGCCAAAGAAGAAGAAGACGACAACGTTAGCTGGCCTCTGGCGCCACACCTGTGGCCAGAGAAGATTGGAAAATGATGGACAGACCCTTTGTTATTTCTTCTCTTACTTCCCTTAACACTTCATCGTGCCTAGGGAATTATTCATTTTTAAAGATGTTAAACCTCTTAATAGTTCCTCTCTCATCATGTTAATTTCATCTAACATTTCACACTCCTCCTCCCTGATTGCAATTGTCCCTCTCTTTTCTGGAAACAGATGCAAAGTATTCATTAAGAACCATACCCGTGTCCTCCATCTCCACACACCCTTATGGCCCCTAATAGGCCCTACTCTTTCTTTAGTTATCCTCTTGCTCTTTATGTATTTATAAAAAATCTTTGGGTTTTTCTTTATTTCATTTCCCAATATTTTGCCCTCTCTTTACTTTCCTAATTTCCTTTTTAATTTCACCCCTACACTTTTTATACTCCTCTAGGTTTTCTGCTGTATTGAGCCCTCGGTATCAGGCATAAGCTTCCCTTTTCTCTTTATCCTCTAAGTGCCTTGACATCCAGGAGGTTCTGAATTTGTTAGTCCCACCCTTTTTCTTTAAGGGAATATATTTGCTCTGAATCCTCACTATCTCTTCTTTGAATACCTCCCACTGATATGATACTGTTACCTTCAAGTAACTGTTTCCAGTCTACTTTAGCTAAATCACATCTCAGCTTAGTAAAATTAGATTTTCCCAATTAAAACTTTTATTCCTGGTCTATCTTTGTCCTTTTCCATAACTACCCTAAATCTAACTGAATTATGATTACTTCCACCAAAGTGCTCCCCAACTAATTCCCCCTCCAACTCCCCAGCTTCATTCCCTAAAACTAAGTTCAGAATGGCCCCTTCACTTGTTAGGCTTGCTATGTACAGGCTAAAAAAGTTCTCCTGAATGCACTTGAAGAATTCTGCTCCCTCTGGCTTTCACACTAATTCTATCCCGGTTAATATTAGAATAGTTGAAATCCCCCATTATTACTGTCCTATTGCTTTTGCACAGCTCAGAGATTTGCCTACATATTTGTTCTTCTATTTCTCCCTGACAGTTTGGTGGTCAATAGTACACTTGCAGTAGTGTGACTGTCCCCTTTTTGTTCTTCAGTTTAATCCATATGGCCTCATTTGACGATCCTTCTACCATAACATCCCTTCTCTCAACTGTAGTTGTTTCTTTAATCAATCAATATTGCAAACCACCACCCTGCACCCCCCCTCTCCCCGCCATCTCGTTTGAAAACCCTGTAACCAGGAAGGTGGAAGGACATACTGAGAATAGTTAGTAAAGCATATGGGATCTTGGGCTTCATAAATAGAGGCATTGAGTACAAAAGCAGGGAAGTTATGCTTAACATTTATAAAGCTCTGGTTAGGCCCCAACTAGAGTACCACATTCAGTTCTGGTCACCACACTTCAGGAAGGATGTGAGAGTACTTGAGAGGGTGCAGAGGAAATTTACCAGAATGGTTCCAGGGGTAGGGGATTTTCATTACAAGATTAGATTGGAAAAGCCGGGTTTGTTCTCCTTCAAACAAAAGAGATTGAGAGGAGATTTAATACAAGTGTACAAAATTATGACAGGCTTAGATAAGTTAGAAAAGGAAAAACTGTTCCCATGGTACAAGGACTATGGGACACAGATTGAAGGTTTTGGGCAAGAGATGCAGGGGCAACGTGAAGAAGAACTTTTTTATGCAGCGGGTGGTAATGATCTGGAGCTCGCTGTCCACAAAGGTTATGGAAGCGGAGACAATCAATGACTTCAAGAGGAAATTGGATGGCCGCTTGAAGGAAATAAACATGTAGGGTAATGGGGATCAAGTGGGGGAGTGGGACTGACTGGATTGCTTCGTGAAGAGCCGGAACGGCCTCCTTCTGTGCCATATAGTTAACATACTTGAATATAACATAGCCAAAGTTTCATAAAATATAATCGATGACAGTGGAAATGCATGGAAACTAATCAATCATGCAAGAAAACTGAAAGGGAAGCAAGCAAAAACAAGGAAATATCACTTTTAAAAGATTCCTGGTCCAGAACCAGCCATAATAGATGAAAATATACCACTGAACAGGTGTCAGAAAAAGTGCTTGCCATCAGCACAGAGCGATTTACTCCTGAAGAACTAGAAAAAGCCATTTCACTAACCAGATCGTGATAAAGTCTTGGACTGGAACTAATTCCCCCAGGATTCTGGAAATTGCAAGACTTTCAGAAGTGCCTAACTATATTTCCACCAACAATAAGAAGTTACATCATACCTGTAGCTACGGAAGGAAATTTAAGCCTCACAATCAACTACAGGGAAATAGTTGAAAAAATCAGAGCAAAATACTGTTCAATTGATGCCATCCACCAATAGAGAAATGCTTGAGTTGCTACCAGAATAGCTTCAGAAAAGGAAGGTCGACAATTGTCAGATACTAAAACAAAAACAAGAAATGCTGGAGTCACTCAGCAGGTCTGGCAGCATCTGTGGAAAGAGAAGCAGAGTTAACGTTTCGGGTCAGTGACCCTTCTTCGGAACTGACAAATATTAGAAAAGTCACAGATTATAAACAAGTGAGGTGGGGGTGGGGCAAGAGATAACAAAGGAGAAGGTGCAGATTGGACCAGGCCACATAGCTGACCAAAGGTCACGGAGCAAAGGCAAACAATATGTTAATGGTGTGTTGAAAGACAAAGCATTAGTACAGATTAGGTGTGAATACACTGAATATTGAAAACGAGTTTTGGTAGATACCTTATCAAACACCAGGAGGGAAATAGAAAGCAATGAAGGTGAACAAGGTAAAAGAGACAAACGAAAATCCCTTCGAAGAGAAGAGCAGAACTTCTTCAAGGTAGGCATTCCTGGAAGAGAAGTGGCAGTGAATTAAACACGAAAATAAAAGCAAAATACTGCGGATGCTGGAAATCTGAAACAAAAACAAGAAATGCTGGAGTCACTCAGCAGGTCTGGCAGCATCTGTGGAAAGAGAAGCAGAGTTAACGTTTCGGGTCAGTGACCCTTCTTCAGAACTGACAAATATTAAAAATGTCACAGGTTATAAACAAGTGAGGTGGGGGTGGGGCAAGAGATAACAAAGGAGAAGGTGCAGATTGGACCAGGCCACATAGCTGACCAAAAGGTCACGGAGTAACATTGGCATGACTTAGAGACTTACGAAGAGACTTAGTAGTTGGCAGGAAAAAAGACAGAGGCGCAAGGGGAGAGCCAACTGTGCAACAGCCCCAACAAACAAATTTCTCTGCAGCACCTGTGGAAGAGCCTGTCACTCCAGAATTGGCCTTTATAGCCACTCCAGGCGCTGCTTCACAAACCACTGACCACCTCCAGGCGCGTATCCATTGTCTCTCGAGATAAGGAGGCCCAAAAGAATGGGGGAATTTTAACGTCCCCAACCCCATGACAGCGAGAGAGGGGTGGTGCATAAAAATTAAAAATCGCGTAACGCGACAGTTCCCGCTGCCGTATACGAGCCTGTACGGTGGCGGAGTGTGTACCGTGTCTGCGTCTATCTCTCGACAGCTAATATAATATTTAAATCAGCCTTCCACAGTGCAGTTATTAGCCTGATTTAACTTTAACACTGGCCGGCTATGTTTACCAACGCTTGGAAACCCGGCAGCTAAATGGCGACGGGTGAAGCCAAATCAAGCGAGTAAGTGCTCCTGCTGAACCCTCAAGAAAATCTTCTGGCACAATCGGCTGACCCCATTCCACCCCCAATACCATGAACCCGAGCCTTCTGGTCTGTGATCTCTTCCTCCTGTTTGCTGGTCTGTGTCCCTGCAATCTCTCATCTCACCTTCCATCCCAGTAACCGATCTGAGGCTCACAGTTCAGCCTCATCACCTTTCCTGGTCTCCCTCCCTCTCGATTGCCAGTTTGACCTCCCCAATTTTGCCCCATAATTCTAGGAAGGCCTTCAACACTAATCGTCACAGTTAAAATGTTCAAAATTATGATGGCATATGAAATTCTAGATAAAATCACTGTAGTCATTTCAGTGGCGTATGACTGCTACAGCGATAGTGTAATACCTGATTGGTGATACAGAGCCTCTTCAGATTAAAGCAGGTGTCTTCAGGGAGTTACCAAATGAGTATTTTTCATCTGTCTTTACCAAGGAATAACATGCTGCCCGAAATCATAGTGATGGTGGAGATAGCTCAGACACTGGATGGGCTAAAAATTGATATGTGTAGGTTATTATAAAGGCTGGCTGTAGTTAAAGTTGATAAGTGACCAGGCTTTTTTTAAAAATATGGAACGCTTCACGAATTTGCGTGTCATCCTTGCGCAGGGGCCATGCTAATCTTCTCTGTATCGTTCCAATTTTAGTATATGTGCTGCCGAAGGGTTCATATCCGAAGATACTGAGGGAAAGGAGGAAATTGTGGAGAGGTTGGAAATAATTTTCCAATCTGCCTTAGAGTGCCAGAGGACTAGAGAATTGCAAATGTTACACACTTGTTCAAAAATGGGTGTAAGGATAAACCCAGCAACTACAGGCCAGTCAGTTTAACCTTGGTGGTGGGAAATGATAATCTGGGAGAAAATTAACAATCACTTGGACAAGTGTGGATTAATTAAGGAAAGCCAGCACAGATTTGTTAAAGGCAAATCATGTGTAACTAACTTGATTGTGTTTTTTAATGAGGTAGCAGAGAGAATTGGTGAGTGTAATGTGGTTGATGTGGTGTACTTGGATTTCCAAAAGGTGTTCAATAAAGTGCCACATAACAGGTTTGCTAGCAAAGTTGAAGCCCATGGAATAAATGGGACAGTGGCAGCGTGGATATGAAGTTGGCTGAGTGACAGGAAACAGAATGGTGGAGGATGTATGCAGGGATTGGCATTAGGACCATTGCTTTTCTTGATCTATATTAATGACCTTGACTTGGATTTACAGGGAAGAATTTCAAGATTTGCAGATGTCACAAAACTTGGAAGTATTGTGAATTGTGAGAAGGATAGCGGACATAGACAAACTGGTGGAATGAGCAGACAGGTGGTAGATGAAATTTAATCAGAAAATGTGAACTGATACATTTTGTTAGGAAGAATGAGGAGTGGCAATATAAAATAAAGAGTGCAATTCGAAAGGGGGCGCAGGAACAGAGACCTTGGGGTATATGTGCACAAATCGTTGAAGGTGGCAGAGCAGGTTGAGAAAATAATTAAAAAGGCACATGGGATCCTGGGCTTTATAAATAGAGGCATAGCGTACAAAATTATGATGAACCTTTATAAAATACTGGTTCAGTCTCAACTGGAGTATTGTGTCCAATTCTGGGCATCACACTTTAGGAAGCATGTGACGGCTTTAGAGAAGGTGCACAAAAGTATAACAAGAATGGTTCCAGAGATGAGGGATTTACCAATATAAGGTGAATGACAAAAGAACCAATGGCAAGATGAGGAGAAACTTTTTTATGCAGCGAGTTGTTAGGATCTGGAATGTATTGCCTCAGAGTGTGGTGGAAGCAAATTCAAATGTGGCTTTCAAAAGAGAATTGGATAAGAACCTGAAGTGAAACAATTAGCAGGGCTACAGGAAAAGGGCAGGGGGTGGGACTAGCTGTTTTGCTCTTGCAGACACGATGGGCCGAATGGCCTCCTTTTGTTCTGTAACCATTCTATGATATGAGATACACTGGCGCCCTTCTTATTTAACATCATGCTAGACTCTGTAATGAGGAAAGCAGCAGACTCCAAGGAAAGAAAATATGGTTTTACTATCCAGATGAAAAGGAATCAAAGATATCTAGCAAGAAAGATGCTTGACTCCAGTTTTGCAGATGATATTTCTCTCTGCAGGGATACAATAGAAGATGAATCAAAGCTATTCAACAAGAAGGAAAAAGAAACAGCGCATGTTGATCTTCAAATGGAGATAAAACCAAATGCATGATGCTAAACATCAACAAAGAGACAAAAGAATTTAGAACTAAACAAAATGATGGATTAGAGGAGATCAATGACTTTAAATACTTAGGATCATGGATTTTTTTGGCATCCTTCCATCTATGAAAGATGATGGACACGCAGCAAACAATCCATTTATGTGAGGTATCTTCTCTTAGTGCACCTTTGCTGATGGCTGTGAAGGCCAAACCTTGAGAGGCAAATTCTGCCACAAGTGCTGCACATGAAGCTGCTAAATGATGCTATAAGTTGTTGTTTTCAGCATTGGTGCCTGTTGCCAAGCTGCTGCAGCAACTGGTCATCATGGTAGTGCACACCAGTCCACAGGACGTGTCGCCATTTCCCTCTTTTGCCAGCTAGTGACTCCCAGGTGCGACATTTGGGGCCTTCATGTTACACTTGCAAGCATCCTTGAAGTGGAGCTTTGAGTGCCCTACTAGTCGTCAGGCCCCAGCTACCTCACCATACAGAAGACCCTTGTGTATGCGACCATCTTCTATCCTGCGGACGTGTCTGATCCACCAACGCTGCCTCTGTTTGATTTGTGCCAACACACTTGGGAGCTCTGCCTTTGAGAGAACTGCTGCATTTGTGATTTTGTCCTGTCAGGATATAAGCATAATGCACCGCAGACAGCGAAGATGGAAATTATTGAGCTGCTTTTCCTGGCAGCTGTAAGTCGCCCATGTTTCACAGCCACACAGGCCCTATAAACCATCAGCTTGGTGCTAAGGGTCAGCTTGAAGTTATCCCATGCGCGTTTCGCGAGTTGGCCAAAGGTGGTAGCTGCTTCCCCTAAGCTCTGCATCAAGGAACAGATTGTCTGTCACCATGGCCCAAGGTAGCAGAATTTGCAAACCACTTCCAGTGGAGTGTTATTTACTGTGATCAGGGGTGGAGGTGCAGCAACTTGTCCCATGATCACAGTTTTCTTGATGCTTATTGTCAAGGAGAACATGGGAGAGACATGGAAGGACTGGGTCATGGATTATATAAGAACATATGAAAATGATGACCAGGGAAAGACCCAATGATTCATCCAACCAGTACCATATAATTGTGATGCCCTATGCATCACGATATAGACATATCCTACCCACTCGGGATAGACAAGTGTTTCTGCAACCACCAACATGAGTCTCGCATGGTGTGTTGCCTCCCTAGTGCCAGGGTAACAGACATTACTGAATGAGTGCAGAGGGGAAGGGGAACAGCCAGATATCATGGTCCATGTTGGAACCAATGACAGGTAGGAAAAAGGTTGAAGTCCTACAAACAGAGTTTCAGGAGTTAGGGAGGAAGTTGAAGAGCAGCACCTCAAAGGTTGTAATTTTTAGATTTCTCTCAGTGCCATGTGCTAGCGAGTATAGAAGCAGTAAGATAAACCAGGTTATTGCCTGGCTGGAGAAATAGTGCAGGAGGGAAGGTTTCAAATTCTTGGGGCCGGGGGACCTGTAAAAAATTGACAGGTTGCACCTCAATAGGGACCACAATAGGGATCAATGTCCTTGTGGGGAGGTTAACTAGTGCTCTAGCGGAGGGTTTAAACTAATTTGGTGTGGGAGGGGCAGCAGGAGGAAGCATTAGAGAGGAGATATAAGATGCACAGAGGACAGGGAGAGCCGAACAACTTTGCAATAAAGAATAGTTCAGAAATAGGAAAGATCAATAGGAAAATGTGAGGCAGTCTGAGATGGGTTTACAGCGCTGTGCACGAAACCATTGTCAATTGTCGTAAAAACCCATCTGGTTCAACTAATGTCCTTTAGCGAAGAAAATCTGCTGTCCTCACCTGGTCTGGCCTACATGTGACTCCAGACTCACAGCAATGTGGTTGACTCTTAAATGCCCTCTGAATGGCCTAGCAAGCCACTCAGTTGTATCAAACCACTACAAAGTCAATAAGGAATGAAACCAGATGGACCACCCGGCATCGACCTAGGCACTGGAAACGGCAATGGCAAACCCAGCCCTGTCGACCCTGCAAAGTCCTCCTTACTAACATCTGGGGGATTGTTCCAACAAAGTGATTCCTGACAACGCAGCCGGCCACTGACGTCATCAGGCTGCGCTGCGGTGCGCACATGCACAGATGGTCTCCTGCTCTCTGCGCATGCGCTGTGTTCCGGCTTGCCAGGACTGGTTAGCGCATGCGCCGATGACGTCATTGCGTGACGTGTTCTTCTTCGGGCAACATGCCTGGTCGGCCTCTGCGCATGCGCTTTATGCAACGCCAACGGGTATTCACGCATGCGTCAATCTTCTGATATTCATATATGTGTCAAAGCTTCGGCGCGAGTTTTTGAAAGTGGAAGGAGGAGAGGTTTCGTCAGGCATTTTCTCGCAATTATTTAGTCGTTTTGGAGATTTCAGTCTGCTTCATTTTTATTAGAAAGAGGAGATTGCTCCAAGGTAAGTTGCTCTGCTATTGTAAGTTGCTCTGAAAATATTTCCATTGTCTGGGGCACTGCATGTGCTCCAGTCCACTGCACTGCACTAAAATCCTTTCCATTGTCTGGGGCTGTGTGCAGGCAGTACATGTGCTCCAGTCCCTGTTGTAAGTTGCTCTGTTCCTGCACCCATTAGAGCCGTGCACATGGACACACAGCCACATGTTTCCCCATCCACACTTGAAACAACCATGCAGAGCCTTGTGACACTCCGCAATTGCCAGCTGCTGCCTGTCAAGCAGAGAGGGCATCCAAAGTGGTCAAGCACTTGGGAACATTCAGAAAGAACACAACTGGTGAGGTGGGAGTGCAGCCACATCGTTCTCCATCCTCAGTGTTGCTTGAAAGCAAAGGTAGATAAGAGCGAAAGAAATGGAAGGTGATGCTGATAGTAGTAGGCAGGATTAAATGGGAGCGGATGGGAAGGCGCACGAGTAGCATAACCACTAGCAGGGAACAGCTGGACTAAATGGCCTGCTTTATGTTCATCATCCAAAAGAAATGTGCTTCTTTTTCCAGCACCCTCACATCATTCATGTTTTCCCTGAGAGCAGCATTGAACCATCACCAGATAGGGGCAGTAACATCATCCTGACTCCTACAGCTGAGTTGGGTACTAAGTGATTCACTGGCGGTGTTATCAGTACATGCCTTTACTACAGAACATAAAGCATGCTCAACAGTAATTTCATTGGAGGAGGGAAGCTCTGACACTGATGTTCTTTCCTTATTTCTTTTCACGTAAAACATGCCTTTGAGAAAACAACCCTTGAGTCTTAAGGTCAGCATTCAAGCAACGAAGGCAACTGGATCATGCTGCGGAGCTTGTCACGATATGGAAAGGAACCTTGCATTTATGGATGAAGTGGGAGCGCAGATTGGAATACGTTTGGGGAACATTCACCAAGAATAGACTGAGCTCAGACTCTTGTGACTTTGCCTTCTTCACATGGACAATACAGTAGTGGAATAGAGAGCCACGCGTTCATTCACCACAAGGCTCTCCAGGAACAATCAGCCTGTCTGTCTCACGGGAATGCTGGCAACACAACACTCATGTATCCATGCACAGCAGTGCCTCGAATGTTTAATGCACTTAATAAAATTTCTCAATAATTAAACCTGGAATTGTTGAGGTTTTTGATGTTATTTTCCCGACTTTGCAACTGCACTTCAGATACTCAACTGCGGTGTGGTCCTTGGGGGTGGGTGGAAGACGGAAGAGGGAGGGGGTTGTGAATGGGTGGGGTGGGAGAGGGGGGGTTAGTGGGAGGGAGTTAAATTCAGAAGCTCCTGAAGAGAGGGATGCAAAAGGCAGGCATCAGAGAGCTGCAATGCCTGAAGTACAGTTGAGAAGTAGGGGAGAAAGCGGCTGGATTGGGGATCTGCACCTGGAGAGAATGGCTGGATGGAGGGGGCCGGAAGCAAGAGGCCGTAGAGAGCCACGGGGAGCGAGCAGCTGAAGACCTTGTTGTCGCCGGGTGCGGGTAAGTTTGTTAAGTCTTTTGCCGTTGCAAATTTATGGCGCATGCATAGAAAAATGCATCCCCCCCCCCCCTCACGATGCTGTCTCCGGCCTCTCCGCTCCCCTCCATCACTGGGCCGTTAGCTCGCCGACTGCTCCGCTCCTACCAGGCCTGCCCCGCTCCCCCACCCACCCCGGCCCGCTCCCTCCCTGGCTCGCTCCCTCCCTCCCCCCGGCCCGCTCCCCCCCTCCCTCCCCGGCCAGCTCAATCACTCTCTCACTCCTCCATTGTGTGCTGACATGTGTTTGTTAGGTTGCCTCCGCGCCATCTTTAGTCCTGGCAGCTGCCTAAAGTCGCAGTCTGTGATGTTTTAGTGGCACATGCTGCATTTGCGCATGTGCCACAACAGCGCCCCCTACCGGTAGCATTGTCAGCAAATGCAGTCTTGTTCCAAAGTTGGGAGAGCTGTCCCACAGACGAGTCAAGCAACAGCCTGACATTTTAGCACCAAGCAAATGTTTTTGAGGCAGTTAATTTCAATTTTGCGAAACAGATTGTGCATCATGAATATACTCTGATAAGTTTAAAACCAGAAATGCTGCTCCTTTACCTATAATTTACATTCTGAAATGCAGATGTTAATCGTTGTTCTTGTGGGGCACTGATTCTTTAATAACTCCAGTTAATTCTTTGCAAAGTAACAAAGGGCACATCAAGAACATAGTGTCTAAACTTGTAATTAGAGTTTCACATTTTATTTCATGTTTATACATTTAATTACATTTGCTGTTGAAAGTAAATATTCTACAATGTTTTGTTGACGTCTCGTATGCTTACTTCTGAAAGCAATATAGAACATGTCAAGCTGCCGTCTTATATTCAGTAATGCAGGCCCCACCATTTCCGAAGGGTCACTGACCCGAAACGTTAACTCTGCTTCTCTTTTCACAGATGCTGCCAGACCTGCTGAGTGGTTCCAGCGTTTCTTGTTTTTATCCCACCATTTCATAAATCAGGAGAAAAACTCTTAAAATCAAGAGGTTTGGTATAAAAGTTAAGAGTTGCTTTTTCTTTCCAAAAATAAACTATCATAGATTGAAAGTTGGTTTATGAACCTCATTAGTGGCTTATTTAATCTTGAACAGGTCAGAGCTCTTTGCAAAAGCAGTGGGCTGGATTTTACCAAGCCCCTGACATCATGATTCGTGGCGGGGAGGGGTGGGCGGCTCAAAGATGGGGCTGGAAGAGGCCCAGCATGGACCTCGACACCGGGAGGGCCCGGACCAATCCTCCTGGCGGTGGCAAGGCTCCGTGGCAGCCCCCCCGCCGCTAGGTGAAGGGACCTGAATTTAATTATTTAAATTAATAAAATGAATAATTGAAATGACTTACATTCAATCTTCTGGGCCCGCTGCGATCGTCAGCGTGGCGGCCGGAACTTCCATGCCTTCAAATCCCTGTCCGGGGAAAGGTGACGTGACACTGGTGGGGAGGGGGAAGAGGAGTTACTATTTTCTGTGGGGGGTGTGGAGACGGGGTCAAATAAATATAATGGGTGTAGGGATGGTGGGAAGGGGTGAACTCTAAACTTTGTGCAGTCTGGGGAGGAAGGGAGGTCACATTTAAAAGGAAAGTGTTTTGCGCGAAGAAGGACAAATAAAGGCAAGTGTTATTGGGGGTAGGAAAGGGGCATTAGAAATATATTGTATATTTTTTGGGGGCATACTTCTTTAAAAATTTAGATGAGCCGGCAGGGCTCGCTGTCCTTTAAAAATGGCGCCAGTACCGGAGCACAGGCAGCTGACACCATTACCGAGGACGGACAGCCCGGCCCCTCCACATGATTGGGGGGGACAGGCCGCCCAGGATATTTAAATGAGCCGCCGCACGGGAGATCTTGGTGGTTCTTCAGCGTGCGGCCCGCATGGATGGGCCGCCATTTTTTGGGCTCGCCACCGAGATCAACGGCAGGCTTTTAAAATCCAGCCCTATATTACTCCCCATTTGGGCATAACAAGGCCTAATCTCAGGGAACAACATCTTGCACCCCAAGGGTGCATGAAGAACTTCTGACCTGAGATTGAGTCAGGCCACTTTTCAGGCATCCAGAGTGGCTGCCTAAGACAGGCATTTGGCTCCTTGCATAGACTGAGGGGCCTGATTTAGGACCCCTTGGGGAAACTGGGATGCCCAGATGTCAGGCCTGTTCCCACCAATGGTGGGCTCTCTTGGAAGGCTCAGTCTCTTCCCTTCGGTGCGGTGGGGTAGGGGCGGTCTCCCTCCATTAGTTGGGGTGGGGGTTTCTATGGGACAACTCTCTTGGAAGACTCAGTAGTCTTTTTGTCTCCACCAGTGGCTGTCTATGAACAGTGGTCTGTTCTCTTCCTCCCTACCCCTCCCCCACCTCACCAATCCCAAGCCTCAGGGAATGGCACAATGCTTGGTACCTCAAAGTCAATCACTTCAGGCTTCAATGCAACAGCCATTTGGCAGGTCCAACTTCCTGTTTCCTCCCAGTCAGTCCACCGGAGTCTAGACACATGCTTGGGTGTGACATGTGGAGGACAATTAAAAATCTCAAGCTTTAAGAGCCCTCTTGTGAGATCGCAAGAGGCTGAATTTGACTAAGAAATCGCATCTTTCACGATCAATTTGCAAGCGTTGTCATGTCTATATATCTGAAAGAAGTGTTTAATATTTAAACATATGAGAAAAATACAGTTTTTATTCAGCTTTTATCAGTGATACTACATTATCCAAAGCATGACGTTAAATAAATTCCCGTAACACAAACAGACCTTAAATAAAGAATCTGCAAATCACTCTTCATACAATATAGCATGGTGTTCTGTGAGTCCTGATAATCTCACCCTAACACTTGAAGCAAGCAAATGATTTCTATTGGTGCCAATATATGTTACTCAAGGAACAATAACAAAACAGCTTGCATTTATATAGCACCTTTAAAGTAATAAAACATCACAAGGACATTTTACAAGCGTTATCAAACAAAATTTAACATTGAGTCACATCAGGAGATATTAGGCCAGATAAACAAAAGCTTAGTTAAAAGTGGATAAATCCCCAGGCCCAGATGAGATGTATCCCAGGCTGTTATGTGAGGCAAGGGAGGAGATTGCAGGACCTCTGACACAAATTTTCAAATCCTCTCTGGCCACAGGAGAGGTACCAGAGGACTGGAGGACAGCGAATGTGGTACCATTATTTAAGAAAGGTAGCAGGGATAAACCAGGTAATTACAGGCTGGTGAGTCTAACATCAGTGACAGGGAAAATATTGGAAAAAATTCTGAGGGACAGGATTAATCTCCACTTGGAGAGGCAGGGATGAATCAGGGATCGTGTCTGACTAACTTGATTGAATTTTTTGAGGTGGTGCCGAAATGTATAGATGAGGGTGAAGCTGTTGATGTAGTCTATATGGACTTCCGTAATGCTTTTGATAAGGTCCCGCATGGGAGATTGGTTAAGAAGGTAAGAACCCATGGGATCCAGGGCAATTTGGCAAATTGGATCCAAAATTGGCTTAGTGGCAGGAGGCAGAGGGTAATGGTCGAGGGTTGTTTTTGTGAGTGGAAGCCTGTGACCAGTGGTGTACCGCAGGGATCGGTGCTGGGACTCTTGCTATTTGTAGTGTACATTAATGATTTAGACGTGAATATAGGAAGTATAATCAGTAAGTTCGCAGATGACACGAAATCTGGTGGTGTCTTAAATAGTGAAGAGGAAAGCCTTAGATTACAGGACGATTATAGATGGGCTGGTAAGATGGGTAGAGCTGTGGCAAATGGAATTTAATCCTGAGAAGTGTGAGGTAATGCATTTTGGGAGGACTAACAAGGCAAGGGAATATACAATGGATGGTAGGACCTTAGGAAGTACAGAGGGTCAGAGGGACCTTGGTGTACTGAAGGTAGCAGCACAGGTAGATAAGGTGGTTAGGAAGGGATACTTGCCTTTATTAGCTGAGGCATAAATATAAGAGCAGGGAGGTTATGATGGAGCTGTATAAAATGCTAGTTAGGCCACAGCTGGAATACTGTGTACAGTTCTGGTCACCACACTATAGGAAGGATGTGATTGCACTGGAGGGGGTGCAGAGAAGATTCACCAAGATGTTGCCTGGGCTGGAGAATTTCAGCTATGAAGAGAGACTGAAAAGGCTAGTGTTGTTTTCCTTAGAGCAGAGAAGGCTGAGGGGGGATATGATTGAGGTATACACAATTATGAGGGGTGTTGATAGGTTAGATAGGAAGAAACTTTTTCCCTTAGCGGAGGGGTCAATTAACAGGGGGCATAGATTTAAGGAAAGGTGCAGGAGGTTTAGAGGGGATTTGAGGAAAAATGTTTTCACCCAGAGGGTGGTTGGAGTCTGGAACGCACTGCCTGAAGAGGTGGTAGAGGCAGGCACCCTCACAACATTTAAGAAGGATTTAGATGAGCACTTGAAACACCATAGCATACAAGGCTACGGGCCAAGTGCTGGAAATGGGATTAGAACAGCTAGGTGCTTGATGGCCGGCACAGACACGATGCGCCGAAGGGCCTATTTCTGTGCTGTATAACTCTATGACTCTATGACTGTAGTTAAAGAGGTAGGAGGAAAGAGCGGTAGAGAGGCAAAGAGATTTAGTGAGGGAATTTCAGATCTTAGGGCCTTGACAGCTGAAGGCGCAAACACCAATGGAGCAATTAAAATCGGGAATGCTCAAGAGGGCAGAATTGGCGGAGGCAAGATATCTTGAGGAGCTCTAAGGTTGGAGAAGATCACAGAGATAGGGAGGGGAAAGATCATGAGGGATTTGAAAACAAGGATGAGCGTCCTTATTCAAATTTTAAAATGAAAATTAAAACTGAAAGGGTGTCCCTGAAAGGGTGTTCTTAATGCTGCTGTTTTTTTGTTGGATAAACCCTAAGTCAGAACACCAAAACATATTAATCGCCACAGCTTAAAATACATTTGAATGAATGAGAACATTGTTTTAAGACATCTTGTCCACAGGCTCCATGGCATGCACCTAAGTGGCCCATGAAGGCAAAAGAGTTGGCACTCTTTCAAGGGTGGTAGAGAGCAACTGGAAGAAAATGCAACGTAATGTTTTTGAATATCATCTATAATATCCCATAATTAATTTAGTATTTTCCCAAACATAACTCAATTATGCTGTCATGTGATGATAATACCATCAAGTATGACAGTTACTTTTAGAGGAGTGAAGGAATTCATCAAATTCTTTGTGTTCATCAAAGTAAAAGATGTCAGTACTGGGGAATTTTATTTATTCTTTCATGGGAAGTGAGCGTCGCTGGCAAGGCTAACATTTATTGCCCATCCCTAATTGCCATTGAGAAGGTGGTGGTGAACTGCCTTCTTGAACCACTGCAGTCCATATGGTGTAGGCACACCCACAGTGCTGTTAGGAAGGGAGTTCCAGGATTTTGACCCAGCGACAGTGAAGGAATTGCGATATGAGGGCGGCACAGTGGCGCAGTGGTTAGCACCGCAGCCTCACAGCTCCAGGGACCCGGGTTCGATTCCGGGTACTGCCTGTGTGGAGTTTGCAAGTTCTCCCTGTGTCTGCGTGGGTTTTCTCCGGGTGCTCCGGTTTCCTCCCACAAGCCAAAAGACTTGCAGGTTGATAGGTAAATTGGCCATTATAAATTGTCAATAGTATAGGTAGGTGGTAGGGAAATATAGGGACAGGTGGGGATGTTTGGTAGGAATATGGGATTAGTGTAGGATTAGTATAAATGGGTGGTTGATGTTCGGCACAGACTCGGTGGGCCGAAGGGCCTGTTTCAGTGCTGTATCTCTAATCTAATCTAAAAAAATAGTTCCAAGTCAGGATCGTGTGTCAGGAGGGGAACTTACAGATGCTGGTGTTCCTATGCAACAACTGCCCTTGTCCTTCTAGGTGGTAGAGATCGCGGGTGTGGAAGTTACTGTCGAAGAAAGCTTGGCGAGTTGCTGCAATGCATCTTATAGATGGTACACATTGCGGCCACTGTGCACCAGTGGTAAAGGGAGTGAATGTTTAAGGTGGTGTGAACCCTGAAATAATCAAGAGTGCCAAGTCTGCTATACTCCCAGCAGTCCATGAACTGCTTTGTCTGTGCTGGGATGAGGGAGCAGTACCACAGGACATGCATGATGCCAATATCATCACCCTCTTTAAGAACAAGGGTGACCGCGGTGACTGCAACAACTACCGTGGAATCTCCCTGCTCAGCATAGTGGGGAAAGTCTTCGCTTGAGTCATTTGAAACAGACTACAGAAGCTGGCTGAGCGTGTCTACCCTGAGGTACAGTGCGGCTTTCAAGCAGAGAGATCCACCATTGACATGAAGTTCTCCCTTCGCCAGCTACAAGAGAAATGCCGTGAACAACAGATGCCCCTCTACGTTGCTTTCATAGATCTCACCAAAGCCTTTGACCTCGATAGCAGACATGGTCTCTTCAGACTAATAGCAAAGATCGGATGTCCACCAAAGCTATGAAGTATCGTCACCTCATTCCATGACAATATGAAAGGCACAATTCAGCATACCCCTTTTCTATCTTGAGTGGCGTGAAACAGGGCTGTGTCCTCGCACATACACTGTTTGGGATCTTCTTCTCACTGCTACTCTCACATGCGTTCAAGACTTCAGAAGAAGGAATTTTCCTCCACACAAGATCAGGTGGCAGGTTGTTCAACCTTGCCCGTCTTACAGCAAAGACCAAAGTACGGAAGGTCCTCATCAGGGACCTCCTCTTTGCTGACGATGCTGCAATAACATCCCACACAGAAGAATGTCTGCAGAGACTCATCGACAGGATTGCGGCTGCCTGCAATGAATTTGGCCTAACCATCAGCCTCAAGAAAACGAACATCATGGGACAGGACATCAGGAATGCTCCATCCATCAATATCGGCCTTCACGCACAGGAAGTGGTTCAAGAGTTCACCTACCTATGCTCAACTCTAACCAGTAACCTGTCTCTCGATGCAGAAATCAAAAAGTGCATGGGAAAGGCGTCTGCTGCTATGTCCAGACTGGCCAAGAGGGTGTGGGAAGATGGCGCACTGACACGGAACACAAAAGTCCGAGTGTTTCAAGCCTGTGTCCTCAGTACTTTGCTGTACGGCAGTGAGTCCTGGACAATGTACGTCAGCCAAGAGTGACATCTCAATTCATTCCATCCTTGCTGCCTCTGGAGAATCCTTGGCATCAGGTGACAGGACCATATCTCCAACGCAGTAGTCCTCAAGGCGGCCAACATCCCCAGCATATACACCCGACTGAGCCAGCGGCACTTGAGATGGCTTGTGAGCCGCATGGAAGATGGCAGGATCCCCAAGGATGCATTGTACAGCGAGTCCGTCACTGGTATCAGACCCACCGGCCGTCCATGTCTCCGCTTTAAAGACATCTGCAAACGCGACATGAAGTCCTGTGACACTGACCACAAGTCGTGGGAATCAGTTGCCAGTGATCGCCAGAGCTGGCGGACAGCCATAAAGGCGGGGCTAAAGAGTGGCGAGTCGAAGAGACTTAACAGTTGGCAGGAAAAAAGACAGAAGTGCAAGGAGAGAGCCAACTGTGTAACAGCCCCGACAACCAATTTTATCTGCAGCACCTGTGGAAGAGTCTGTAACTCTAGAATTGGCCTTTATAGCCACTCCAGGTGCTGCTCCACAAACCACTGACCACATCTAGGTGTTTACCCATTGTCTTTCGCGACAAGGAGGCCAAAGAAGAACCCAGTGTGAAGATTTAACACTCCCGAGACTGGTATGGCACTGTCCAGATGCAAAGCAAAGGTCCCTATATTCTGCCCAACAATAGCACACAGCTATTACGGGCACTTTGGAATGATGTTTACACTTTGGCACTCCTATCACGTGGAGCTCTACACGAGGAGCACCATATTGTTAAATTTATGCCAATGGCTCCTAACTTGGAGCCCAGGAAATTGGTTATTCATGCCCTTTTGTGAGCCAAGGCAAACTCATCCAAATTCCTCAACACAAATCCATGCGTACAGGGGACTCTTACCTTGTAACCTTTATTAAATTAAAAAAAACACATCTAAAGAAAGAAAGACTTGCATTTACACAGCAGTCAGGAAGTGCTTTACAGCCAATTAAGTACTTTTGAAGTATAATCGCCGTTGTAATGTAGAAAATCCAGCTGCCAATTTGTGTATGGCAAAGTCCCCAAAAAAAGTGAGATAAAGAACAGATCATCTGTTTTTGTAATATTGCTTGAGGGATAAATATTGGCTAAGACACTGAGGAGAACTCACTTGCTCTTCTTCGAAATACCACCACCTCCCCCACCGGCCCTGGAGTGTCACAGACGGGGTTGTGTTTTAACACTTCATCCAAAAGACGGCACCTCCAACAGTACAACACCCCCTCAGTCTCTGGAGTGGGACTTGAACCTACAATCTTTTGACTTGAGGTGAATGTGATACCACTGAGCTTTGAAAACCATAAAACTCTCATGTCCTGATAGGACATTTACTGTAGCTCACATCTTTCCTTCTAATATTTTCCCTGTATCTCTTTCTGGCTTTTCTTGTGTACCAGAAGTGTGAATTCATCAAGGAAAATCCTGACATCCTGGCTGTGATTTTATTGGTGCGGTGGGGGCCCTGACGACAGGCCGGAAAGCTGGGACCAATCCCACCTTGGCCGTTTGTGAGGCCAGGGGGTGGGTGGTTGGAGTTGGTGAGGGCGGGTGGGGAGTTCCTGCAGAGGTGACCGTTGTCATCGAGGAGCCCCACCGTGAGCCATAGAGTGCCCAAATAGGATGCCCACCCCCAGCCCACAGGGAGGCCGCCAGGCTTTACCTGGCGGAAGGTGCACTTGCTGCTGGTAAAAAGCTAGCAGTAGAGGGAAGAGGCCGTTAATTGGCCACTTAAATGGCTCAATTGGCCTCTGGATGGGAGAGAGCATCCTCCACCTTCCGTGCCACTGGTAAACTGGCATGATGGTGGGAACACCACAGGCACTCCACTCCCTGCCTTCCCTCGCCATTTTATGGGTCCCCCTCGCCTCCCAGCCAGTCCCCAGAGGGCAGGTAAAATGCAGCCTCCTGCGTGAACAGAGTGATGAAAATTCTCTTGTGAGGGGTTTTGCCAGGGAAATACAGCCGCTGAGTTTTGCAAGGATGAAAAGTTGCTGCAATGCGCACGTAGATAATAGCTGCCATTTTCAGTCAGGCCACTAACAGCAATGTCAGTGCTGTCATCTCTGTCGGAAGGTTATGGGTTCAAGCCTCACTCAAGTTACTTGAACAAATAATCAAGGATGATTATGCAGTCCTGGGGAAGTGTTAGTGTTGAAAGTACTTGGTTTTTTTGATTAGATGTTGAACCAACGTTTTGTCTGCCCACCCATTCAGGTGGGTGGAAAAGATCCTGTGGTACTATTCAAGAGAGCACTGGAGTTCTCCCAGTATGCTGGTGAACAACAACTGCTTTGAATTCTCAGTTTATACATAAAGAAAAGAAAGGCAGCTGCTGTAAATATTTAGAATCTATTACAAAGTATAAAGACTTGCCCTTCTTCATTCTCTTCAGCTGTGTTTGCGTTTAGCTTTCTTACTGTTCTTGCCAACTGTATTTGCAACATATCAGCTGATATATAGTATGCATTATTTTTGGTTTCAAAATTCGTCAGGATAAAATTAACCTTGTTTTTCATGTTTCATGTGGAAAAACAAAATTAAATTACTTTAACGGATTACAAAAACCTTGTCGCGGGAGTAATTTTCCATCATGACAGTGGAGCGTAAAAGGGAAAAACCTTTCAACAACGACTTGCATTTATACATAGCAAAACATCCCAACAAGCTTTGTCACTCTGTGAATGTTTAGTCTTTGGTGTCAACTTATTCAGTGAATTGTAAGTACAAGTATTTACTGGGAGCTGTAACTGCAACCTGGAGCATCACCCAGGTGACCCATCTGGTACACAAGGTGAGAAGTTATATGATCCTCTCAGTTTTTGATGAATGCTCTGTCCCCTCCGTACCCTTTTTCCAGCACCTTCAGGTTATCTGATCTGACAGTGGACAGGATAAAGGATCAGTCGGCCCAGTTCCTGAAGAACATGGCCTCGCTTTTGCTTCGATTTACTCTCGTTCTGGAGGAAATTTCAAACTAATGCACAGGGTGAGCAGAACAAGGGACTGGAGAAATCTGCTGTATACAGATCCATGTTTCAGAAGCATAAGATCACCAGAGAGGGTTTTTTACTCCTCAAAATATACTTTATTAATAACCTTTTTAACAGTACCTTACAGAACAATTCAAATGTGGCAGTTCACATAGTGCAATACAGATCAATTTGGTTAAATACAGTACATGATACTCTAGGGTGCCTCACTTCACTTACAATGCAGATTTCATCTACCTTTACATTACATTAACCATTTCATGATGCGTACAGGTCAAGGGGTTTTACAGTGGTTCAAGCATCTCGGTGTACTATGGCAGGAGGGCCCTAAACTGTGCCCTTTCCCCAGTGAGCTTTTGCGGTAGATGCCCTAAGCTTTAGTGCATCCCCCAGCACATAGTCCTAGACCTGTGCCAATCTGCATCGCTCAGCCGTGGACAACTCCTTGCAATGGAAGACCTACAAGTTTTTTTTTATTCATTCCTGGGATGTGGGCATCGCTGGCTAGGCCAGCATTTATTGCCCATCCCTAATTGCCCTTGAGAAGGTGGTGGTGAGCTGCCTTCTTGAACTGCTGCAGTCCATGTGAGGTAGGTACACCTACAGTACTGTTAGGAAGGGAGTTCCTGGATTTTGACCCACCGACAGTGAAGAAAGCGATATAGTTCCAAGCCAGGGTGGTGTGTGGCTTGGAGGGGAACTTGCAGGTGGTGGTGTTTCCATGCACCTGCTGTCCTTGTCCTTCTAGGTGGTAGAGGTCACGGTTTGGAAGATGCTGCCAAAGGAGACTTGGTGAGTTGCTGCAATGCATCTTGTAGATTGTACACACTGCTGCCACTGTGTGTCGGTGGTGGAGGGCGGGAATGTTAAAGGTGGTGGATGGGGTTGTCAATCAAGTGGGCTACTTTGTCCTGGATGGCATTCAGCTTCTCGAGTTCTTGAGCTGCACCCATCCAGGCAAGTGGAGAATATTCCATCACATTCATGACTTAGAATCATAGAAAGTTTAAGGCACAGAAAGCAGCCACTTGGTCCATGGTGTCTGTGCCAGCCGAAAAACGATCCACATATTCTGCTGTAGGCAAATTGCCTTGAATGCCTACCCATCACAGACTGTTCATCAACCTCACCTGGAGAGACTTCGAGTGACATCCTACTATTCGATTCTGGGACATCTCACAGACCCGAAAAGGGTGCAGAGGAGATTCACCAGGATGTTGCCTGGGCTGGAGAATTTCAGCTATCAAGGGAGACTGGATAGGCCAGGGTTGTTTTCCTTAGAGCAGAGAAGGCTGAGGAAGGACCTGATTGAGGTATACACAATTATGAGGGGCATTAATAGGATAGATAGGAAGAAACGTTTTCCCTTAGTGGAGGGATCAATAATCAGGGGGCATAGATTTAAGGTATGGGGCAGGAGGTTTAGAGGGGATTTGAGGAAAACAAATTTCACCCAGAGGGTGGCTGGAATCTGGAACACACTGCCTGAAGGGGTGGTAGAGGCAGGAACCCTCACAACATTTAAGAAGTATTTAGATATGCACTTGAAATGCCATAGCATACAAGGCTACGGGCCAAGTGCTGGAAAATGGGATTAGAATAGGTAGGTGCTTGATGGCCGGTATAGATAGATGCCTGATGGCTGGCACAGACATGGTGGGCCGAAGGGCCTGTTTCTGTGTTGTATAACTCTATTACTATATTACTATTACTATTCTAATCCCATCTTCCAGCATTTGGTCTGTAGCCCTGCAGATTACAACACTTGAGGTGCAGATCCAGACTCCTTTTGAATGAGTTGAGTTGAGGGTCTCTGCCTCAACTACCCTTTCAGGCAATGAATTCCAGACCCCCACAACCCTCTGGGTGAAGAAGTCTTTCCTCATCTCCCCTCTAATTTTTCTACCAATCACTTTAAATCTATGTCCCCTCGTCACTGACCTCTCTGCTAAGGTGACTAGACCCTTCACCTCCACTCTATCCAGGCCCCTCAAAATTTTGTACATTTCAATCAGATCTCCCCTCAGCCTTCTCTGTTCCAAGGAGAACAATCCCAGCCAATCCAATCTTACCTCATAGAGGCATTTTTCCAGTCCTGGCAACATCCTCGTAAATCTCCTTTGTACCCTCTCTGGTGCAGTTACATCCTTTCTGTAATGAGGTGAGCAGAACTGCACACAGTACTCAAGTTGTGGCTGAACCAATGAGTTATACAGTTCCAGCATAACCTCCCTGCTCTTGTATTCTATACCTCGGCTAATAAAGGAAAGGATTCCATATGCCTTCTTAACCACCTTGTCGACCTGTCTTGCTACCTTCAGGGATCTGTGGACATTCATTCCAAGATCCCTCACTTCCTCTACACCTCTCAGCATTTTCCCATTAATCGTGTATTCCTTTGCCTTGTCTGACCTCCCCAAATGCATCACCTCTCACTTTTCCAAGTTGAATTCCATTTGCCACCTTTCTGTCCATCTGACCAGACCACCAATATCTTCTTGCAGTCTACAGCTATCCTCCTTGCTATCTACCACACAGCCAATCTTTGTGTCATCTGAAAACTTCTTGATCATGCCCCCTACATTTATGTCCAAATCATTAATGTATACCACAAAAAGCAGGGGACCCAGTACTGAGCCCTGCAGAACACCACTGGAAACAGCCCTCCAGTCGCTAAAACAGCCATCAACAACTACCCTTTGTTTCCTGCCACTGAGCCAATTTTGTATCCAGCTTCCTGCATTCCATTGGATCCCATGGGATTTTATTATTTTAACCAGTCTGCCTTGTGGGACTTTGCCAAAAGCCTTGCTAAAATTCATGTAGACCACATCAATTGCACTACCCTCATCAATCTTCCATGACACTTCTTCCAAAAATTTAATCAAGTTGGTCAAACAAGATCTTCCCTTAACAAATCCATGCTGACTATCCTTGATTAACCTGTGCCTTTCTAAGTGACAGTTTGTCCTGTCTCTCAGAATAGATTCTAATAATTTGACCACTACTGAGGTTAGACTGACTGGCCTGTAACTATTCGTGCCTTGTGCCTTGTAGATGGTGGACAGGCATTGGGGAGTCAGGAGGTGAGTTACTCGCTGCAGAATTCCCAGCCTCTGATCTGCTCTTGTAGCCACAGCATTTATGTAGCTGGTGCAGTTCAGTTTCTGGTCAATGGTGACCCCCAGGATGTTGATAGTGGAGGATTTAACAATGCCATTGAACGTCCACAGCCAAGCGTTGCTGCTTGTTTGAAAGTTTTGGCAATGAGGCGTTCTGCCAAACGCCTTTGACAATTTGCTCAGGGAACCATCCGAGCGGATCCCCCATCTTCTTTTTCCGCAAGGCCTCTAGGTCATTATGTGCAGAGCATTGCCTGATCAACTTGTGGTGAAAGGTGTTTTTCTACACAAACTTTTCAACGAGGGACAGGTGTTATGGCACAGTCGGACTGAATGGAGCATTCTGCGGCAATGTAGCCAGATCTATTCTTCAAAACACCGGGGACAGATAGGACCTGCGCATTTGGTGACACGGTGTTTGCAAACTGATGGTCTACGCACAGCTTGATGCAGCCATCTGGATGAGGGGCAACACTGGTACGTTTTTGCCTCTTTTATGTGGAAGTTTGTACGTTGTGCCCCTGCAGACTTGGTTCATTTTTGATCTCCAAATAAAGTGAAAGATGGCTCAGGTGACTGTTGTGGCGCAAGAGCAGGATATGGGCTAGATCTGCGCCATGTACAGCAATACCGAGAGCATCTTGCACCTGATGACCAGGTTCTCACCTGCAATCGAGAAGCAGCATCAGTCCTACATTCCCAGTTACTGCTTTACTTTAGCTATATGATCCTCCCAGTTCTTGGTGAATGCTCTGGCCCCTCCAAACCATATTCCCAGCACTTTCAGGTAATCTGATCTGACAATGGAGGATCAGTAGGCCCAGTTACCAAAAAACATGACCTCGCTTTTGTTGCGATTTACTCTAGCTTCCGAGGCAAATTCAAACTGGTCAAAGATGCTCATCAATCTGCAGTGGATCCGAGCAGAAGGCAACGACATTGTCCATGTACATGGATGGCTTGACCTGAGCACCTCCGTTGCTGAGGATCATCACCCCTCTTATGCCTGCATCCTTCCTGATGGACTCAGCAAATGGTTTGATACACCACACGAACAAGACAGAGGAGAGAGAACAGCCTTGCCTGTGTCAAGATTTGATCAGAAAGCTTTTCAATTCCCTGCCCTACTGATGTCTATGTAGAACAGTTGGATCCAAATGTGGATTCCCTCCCCAAACACCATTTTGGAAAACACATCCATCATGTACATGCACGATATTCTATCAAAGGCCTTCTCCTGGTCCAAGCTGATTAAGCAGCAATCCAGCCTCCAGTCCTGTACCTAGGTGATCATATCCCTGAGTAACGCGAGGCTATCTGATATCTTGCTGCTGGATATGGTGCAGGTCTGATCCACATAGATCATCAGTTCCAAAGCAGACTTGAGCTGATTGGCAATGGCCTTGGATAGAATTTTGTAGTCTACTCTAAGCAGTGAAATGGGTTACCCATTTTAGATCGCTTCCCTTGTCCTCCTCTGCTTGTAGATGAGGGTGATAATGCCTTTCCTCTTGGATTCTGGCCATCCAGGAGCATGTATCTGTACACCTGAGCACTATTTGTTACTCGAACTGCAATCCAGTCCCACAGAGCCAAATACAACTTGACCAGCACACTGCTGCTTCTGGGAGTTTTGCTCTTCTCGAAGGACCGGACACCTTTGCCAGCTCATCCAGAGTTATCAGGTGATCCAGGCTCTCCTGCTTGCTGTCATATAAAACCTGCTCGAGAGAGGTAAAGAAGGTCTGGGAAGCCTTCATGTCCTACGGCCCGGCAAAAAAGGATTAGCTGATCCTTAGTGAGTCAGGCTGCAAGGACTTCACAAAGCCATCTTCTTCCTTTATGATGTTGATCCTAGAGTTCACTCTGTGTACCTTTTGGAAAAAAATATTAGCATGTCTCATCCTGCTCCACAGAGTAGATTCTGGACCAGAAGAAGATATTGGAGGACTCTAAGGCAAAGAACAAAGCTTTCTGGTATCTTGGAGTTCCTCCCCTACATTGACCCTCATTATGTCTGCAGCAGGAGCATATTCTGCATGCTTTTCTGGAGTTGGGTCATTTCCCTCCGTCTCTCTCGTCTTCTGAACATCTTTGAGGATGATGAACCTCTTGATGTTTACCTTGATTACTTCCCACCAGGCATTCAGGAATTAAAGAGGGGTTTCACAGTTCTCCAACCTTTGTGACCCATTTGAAGATCCTCGATGTTCTCTGGGGTCACGGTTTCACGTTCAGTTTCTATATCCCCCCGACAATCCTCTGGTTTCCAATGGAGACAGTGGTCAGAGAACACCGGCTTGACATCGCTGGATTTAAGCGTGAGTGCTTGGAACACAAACAGGAAGTTTGTCCTAGTCAGATGGACCCGTCTTGTTTCGACTAGGTGCATCTACACGATGCTCTTATCTGCAGAGTTGCTGAAGACATCTCACAGCTTGGCATCTTTTAGCACTTCCATCAGGACTCTGAACGCGGCATCCAATTTGCTGTTGGCTTTGCCGGATCATCCAGCTGCATTAATGAAGCACAGAATGACTTGGACATCGCCAGCAGCAGTGGAAGCTGCGGGAAAGGGTCTCTCCAATCAATCATATTTCAATCTCTGGTGCATGTCTTGATGATCAAAGAACATAAACAAGTGGTATTCACTGACTCACTTGAAAGTTTCCATGAACAGTGGGCGCCACAGGGTATCTATTTTATTTGGTAAAACTCATAAAACATTGACATCAATATTGTACTAAACATACTTTTTAAAATTTGGACGGGCCATCTGTATCCATTGGTGCCCTCCTTCCAAGGGTCTGCTGGTCGCATTGAGTTTGCCCAACGGCCTGAAGAGAGTATCCCCGATGAAAGTGAGAGTTTGATAGTTCTGAGGGCCTTCCTTAATTCCAGGATTTTCATACAAGCAACGAGCCACAGACTTTCTTAACTCGCTCCCTTGCTTTATGTTATTTGTTCTGATTTTGTAACTGTCTCAACCATCTCACATATTCAACCACAGGCGGAACCTTAAATCCTGCTAGGAGTTGCAGTCGGACCGGATGCGGAATGCGGCTACCGGAAGCGAAGGGCTGAAGCCGTTGGGCCGACGTCGGAGCAGCGGCTCGTGAGACTGAGACCGGGAAGCGGAGCGTGAGTGGCAGCACCGGCACCCCGCGAGGAGGAGGAGAAGGTGCGAGAAAAGCGGCAGCAGCAACACAGGTTAGGATCGGTTTCCTGTTAAGCTTCCATGTGTTTGGAGCTCCAGCACCTCCCCCTTTTAAAACATTTAATGTCTGCGTTTAGCGCCACGATACTGGCCTCATGGAGTGGGATAGACGCAGACACCGAGGTCTTTAGGCTAATGGAGACTGAGTGAGTTTATGTGGGGCTAAGGGCGCAGAGCTCCCGGCTTAGTTCACACATACATGTTTCTAATGTCAACCACCTTAGGGCAGAAGCTTCAGGACCAGCGTGTTTGTTTGAACATGGGGGTGATGCCAGACCTTCTCGAGTGTCTGTCATTTTGGTAGTCACCCATTTTAGGAAATCTCGCTTTGACGCAGATCTCTGTTAGCACAATTATCATTCCTAACATCTCCCTGGTTGACTGCTCAGAATTATGTCTTTGGTCTGGGGTTCTGCAGTGGCATGTGATGATTTCTAGTCCTGATGAAAGGTCACAGACCTGAAACGTTAACTCTGCTTTTCCCTCCAGATGCTGCCAGACCTGAGTATTTCCAGCACTTTCCGTTTTTATATCATTCACTATATCTCATTTTGTAAAAAATAATCCACGAATTTCTTTGAGGGCCCTCAAGCCATTTCTTTATCACAGCCTTTAAAAAAAACTGGTTTACTCCCCCTACGTGCTCTGCCCTGAAGCTTATGATTCATTCATACTTCGACATGAATACTAAGGAGTCCCCTCCCCCTGCCAAATGTAGCTTTATGAATAAAGAAAGGTATCAGTGTGGTGGTGAGTAGTGATATTGGTGCAATAGATAGTGATGTGAAATCAGTTTGGGTGGAAGTAAGGAATAGCAAGGGGAGCAAGTCACGGGTGGGAGTCGTCTATAGGCCCCCGAAGGAGTTGCTTCACTGTAGGATAAAGTATAAATCGGGAAGTAATGGAGGCATGTAATAAGGGTGCTTCAATTGTCATGGGTGATTTTAATCTGTATGTTGGCTGGACAAATCCGATTGCCAGAGGTAACATGGAAGACGAATTTGTAGAGTGCATCCTACCGGGAACAGGCTATTTTAGATCTAGTAATGTGTAATGAGGTAGGATTAATAAGAGATATTGTAGTTAAGGATCCTCTAGGGGTTAGCAATCACAACATGGTAGAATTTCAAATTCAATTTGTGGGCGAGCAACTTTGGTCTCAATCCAGTGTCCTCAACTTAAACAAGGGCAATTATGGAGGTATGAAAAAAGAGTTGTCTAAAGCGGGCTGGGAAAATATACTAAGGGGAAGGTCAGTGGATGAGCAGTGGTTGACATTTAAGTAGATATTTTATAATGCTCAGCAACAATTTATCCTGGTCAAAAAGAAGGACTTGATGAGAAGGATGAACCACCGTGGTTAACGAAGGCAGACAAGGAGAGTATCCGATCAAAAACTAAGGCATACAAAGCGGCGAGAACTAGTTGTATGACAAAGGATTGGGAATTTTTTAGGAACCAGCAGCGGCACAGTGGTTAGCACCGCGGCCTCACAGCTCCAGCGACCCGGGTTCGATTCTGGGTACTGCCTGTGCGGAGATGGCAAGTTCTCCCTGTGACCGCGTGGGTTTTCGCTGGGTGCTCCGGTTTCCTCCAACTTGTAGGTTGATGGGTAAATTGGCCATTATAAATTGCCCCTAGTATAGGTAGGTGGAAGGGGAATTGAGGGAAGGTGGGATGTGGTAGGAATATGGGATTAATGTAGGTTTAATATAAATGGGTGATTGATGGTCAGCACAGACTCGGTGGGCCGAAGGGCCTGTTTCAGTGCTGTATCTCTATCTAAAAATAAATAATAAAGAGGGAGAAAATTGATTATGAAAGTAAATTGGCAAGAAATATGAAAACAAAAAGCAGGAGCTTCTATGGGTATATAAAAAGAAAGAGAGTAGCTAAAGTGAGCGTGGGACCCTTGGAGGATGAGACTGGAGAATTGATAACGGGGAACAGGGAAATGGCAGATAATTTAAACCAATATTTTGCATCGGTGTTCACGGTGGAGGACACTATAAACATCCCACATATATCAGATAAGCAAGGAGCTAATGGGAGGAAAGATCTTGTAACAGTCTCTATCACGAGGAACAAAGTATTTGACAAACTAATGGGACTAAAGGCAGACAAGTTCCCAGGACCTGATGGCCTGCATCCAAGGGTTTTAAAGTAAGTGGCTGCAGAGATAGCGGAAGCATTGGTCAAAATATTCCAGAACTCACTGGATACCAGGAGGGCACCAGCGGATTGGAAAACAGGGCGGCGCAGTGGTTAGCACCGCAGCCTCACAGCTCCAGCGACCCGGGTTCAATTCTGGGTACTGCCTGTGTGGAGTTTGCAAGTTCTCCCTGTGTCTGCGTGGGTTTCCTCCGGGTGCTCCGGTTTCCTCCCACATGCCAAAGACTTGCAGGTTGATAGGTTAATTGGCCATTATAAATTGCCCCTAGTATAGGTAGGTGGTAGGGAAATATAGGGACAGGTGGGGATGTGGTAGGAATATGGGATTAGTGTAGGGTTAGTATAAATGGGTGGTTGATGGTCGGCACAGACTCAGTGGGCCGAAGGGCCTGTTTCAGTGCTGTATCTCTAAACTAAATGTGATGCCCCTGTTCAAGAAGGGAGGGGGACAAAAAGCAGGAAACTATAGGCCAGTCAGCCTAACATCGGTCATTGGGAAAATGCTACAGTCCATTAGTAAGGAAGAAATAGCATGACATTTAGAAAAGCTTAATGTGATCAAACAAAGTCAACATGGTTTTGTGAAAGGGAAATCATGTTTGACAAATTTGCTAGAGTTGTTTGAGGATATAACAAGCAGAGTTGATAAAGGGGAACCGGTAGATGTAGTGTGTTTGGATTTCCAGAAGGCATTCGATAAGGTGCCACATAAAAGATTATTATACAAGATAGGAGCTCACGGTATTGGGGATAATGTCATGGCCATAGAGAGATACAGCACTGAAACAGGCCCTTTTGGCCCACCGAGTCTGTGCTGACCATCAACCACCCATTTATACTAATCCTACATTAATCCCATGTTCCCTACCACATCCCCACCTTCCCTCAATTCTCCTACCACCTACCTACACTGGGGGCAATTTACAATGGCCAATTTACCTATCAACCTGCAAGTCTTTGGCTGTGGGAGGAAACCGGAGAACCCAGCGAAAACTCACGCGGTCATAGGGAGAACTTGCAAACTCCACACAGGCAGTACCCAGAACCGAACCCGGGTCGCTGGAGCTGTGAGGCTGCCGTGTTAATCACTGTGCCGCCCATGTATTAGCATGGATTGAGGATTGGTTAACTCACAGAAGACAGAGAGTCAGGATTAATAGGTCATTTTCAGGTTGGAAAGACATAACTGGTGGAGTGCCACAAGGATCAGTCCTAGGGTCTCAATTATTTACTATCTATATTAACTTGGAGGAGGGGGCAGAGTGTAATATATCCAAATCTGCTGACCATACGAAAATAGGTAGGAGGGCATGTGATGAGGACATAAGGAATCTGCAAGGGGACATAGATAGGTTGAGTGAATGGCAAAAGCTTGGCAGATGGAGTTTAATGTAGGAAAGTGTGAGGTCATGCACTTTGGTAGGAAGAATCAAAAGGCAGACTATTATTTAAATGGAGAGAGACTCCAATAAAGTGAAGCACAGAGGGATCTGGGTGTTCTTGTACATGAAACACAAAAAGTTAGCATGCAGGTACAGCAAGTAATTAAGGCAAATGGAATTTTGCCCTTTATTGCTAGGGGGTTGCAGTTTAAAAATAGGGAAGTATTGTTACACCTGTATAGGGTGTTGATGAGGAGTGCTGTGTACAGTTTTGATCCCTGTATTTCAGAAAGGATATACTGGCATTAGAGGCAGTTTAAAAGAGATTCACTAGGCTGATTCCTGGGATGAAGGGGTTGGCTTATCAAGAATGGCTAAACAGATTAGGCTTTTATTCATTGGAGTTTAGAAGAAAGAGGGGTGATCTTACTGAAACGTACAAGATTCTGAGGGGGCTTGACAGGGTAGATGAGAAGATGTTTCCACTAGTTGGGGAATCTCAAACTAGGGGACATAGTTACAGAATAAGGGGACACTTATTTAAAACTGAGATGCAAAGGAATTTCTTCTGAGGGCAGTGAATGTCTGGAATTCTCTACCCCAGAGAGCTGTGGAGGCTAGATCACTGAAAGTATTTAAAGAGGAGGTAGATAGATTTTTGAAATATCGGGGAGTTGAGGGCTGTGGAAACTGGCACGAAAGAGGAGGTGATGTCTGGGGCAGATCAGCCATGATCTTATTGAATGGCCTACTCCTCCTGTTTATGTTCTTAGATGTCATATGGCATCTGAACCTGGCAGTAAGATTCAGCGACTAAAGGAGCATCACAACACAGCCCAGTGTTGATTTAACATGTGAAACTTTCCATCATGCCTCTCTGGGCAGCAAATGATACAGGGTAATAAGTTATTGGTTCCACCCATTTTCCCCCCCACCCCCTTGGCATTTTTATACCCAGTGGTCCCACCTGATATTGGTAAACCCAATAGAAACCATGATCAAACATCAGGCATTCTTGGATCCTATGGCAGAGATGTGATCACCAGTTCAAAAAAAAGCCTAATTATATGTTGGGTTTCTTGTGGTTTATATATTTCTCTCTCATACAATCATAAATTTTTCCTTTCTTGTCTAATCTATCTAAATGTGAAAAGACATATAAAGTAAAAATACATTCTTTTCTCCAATCTATTTAAACAGTTCAGGATCTTTTCCTTGACAATGTCCAACAGAAAGATGGGATTGAATTCAAAATACCATTATATTGATTCATTTACAGTGCACTATTGTGCAGGAGCTACGTACTTGCAAGAAACTTATTTTGTGAGTCCAAAGATTGTCCCTCCTCTGAATTTAATAGCATTGTGCTAATTTAATTGTCTTCCCCCATCTCTGTCAATCATACCATTCTGTACAAGAGTGCTGCTGTAACCTTGATATTGTTGAAAAGAAGTCACAGGCCAGTGGAAGGTTCATTGTAATGGCAAAGTGAACAGTTCATTTGTTCTACTCAGAACAGTTGGTTCGTGGAAACGGGTGCCTTGAAATCTAGAAACTCGTCAAAATTTGTTCTTAAAAATCTAGTTTAAAAATGGTTTCATTAAGATCCTGTGCAGCTATATTTTAGTTGGCTTTCTCGTGGCTGTAACAGTGTATGTATACATGTTTGGTTGTGTTTTGTCCATTGGAATTTGCTATTTTGTTGACCTTCCTGTTGTAACACTTTCTGCAATAATATAGTATCATGGCCAGTTCAAGCAAGTAGAAATATTGGTAGCTTCTCTCAATGTGCATAATTTTGATACAGATGTCTTCATTCGTTAGAGCTGCAAAGCAGGTAAAACCAGAGTGGTTAATCATATTTATAAAGAATTAGGGGCAAATATTCTGTCAACTAGTCTACAATCAACCAACTTTTCCCCAAGATTTTAAGAAAATGTCTGCGCCATTGTTGAATAAAATTTACCAGTGGTTTGGTATCTACCTTTTTATTTACAAGTCTCTGAATCTTTGTTTTCTATATTAGACTTGTAACTCTGCTACAAGAACACTTTTCCTGTACACCCTTAGTAGCAGTTGCAGAATCTCACTTCAGACTGCTTCCTACTGGTGGAAGAAGCTTCCACTGAGGCAAGAGGCATAAAACTAATTTAAAATCTACAAATCTTTTATATAAAATAGTTCAATGGGCTTTGTCCTTTTAGTCCATCTAGAATCAAGAATAATAAATTAAATCTTAAAAAAACAACTGGCTGTGGATGCACAGTATCAGGAATAGGTCTGTTGGACATAACAGCAAATCATGTGGTGAGCAAATGTGAACAGTTAGAGATTGGCAAAAGGTAAGTCCTGTGTAATATTTTTAGTATATTGTCTGGGTATCTCTGTATAGTGTAAAATTTTGTTTTCTCAAAAGTGTACCCATATGGTTTAAAAAGCAGAAAAAGTTGGGTTGATTAGCGGTTCCTTGATATCTGACCTAACAGTGGGAGCACTATTTGTTACTCTGAAATCAATTGGATGGAATTAAGATACAGATGACATTATTGCATTTCTTAAACAAGGTGAGTGATTTTTAAAACTCAGTTTTGGTAATGGCAATTTTACAGTTGTTAAATGATCTTAATGATGTGTGGTGCCCACCGATGTTACTAATATCAACCCATTAGCACATATTTTCTGCCTTTGTTTGAACCAAGTGCTACTTTTTGTTAAAAGTGCACGTATGTATTGGCTTGGTTCATGATTTTTGGTTGCACCCTATTTAAAGTATTGGGCTTTGCAAGTGTTCCTATGTGAGTTTTTACCTTGTCCATCTCTGGCTATAAGAATGTTGATCTTATTACAATGTTTCTGTGTAGCCATGCTTTAGGAGATTTGTAAGTGAATCCTGTGGATGGTATGCCTAACTCTTTGTGCTGGCTTCTCAATATTTTATACAAAGTGATTCCTGGCAACGCATCCGGCCACTGACGTCATCAGGCTGCGCCAAGGTGCGCACGTGCGCAGACGGTCTCCTGCTCTCTACACGTGCGCTATGTTCCGACTTGCCAGGACTGGTTAGTGAATGCGCCGATGACATATCGCGTGACGTGTGCAACTTCGGGCAATGCGCCTGGTCGGCCTCTGCGCATGCGCATTACGCGTACAGCAAAGCAACGCTAACGGGTATTCACCCACGCGCGTCAAGCTCTGCTCCCTCCTCCCTCGCTGCTCTCTCTGGCCGCTCCGCTCTTTCGGCTGCTCCGCTCCCCACCACCACCCCCTCCTCGCTGCGCTGTCCGGCCGCTCCGCGTCCCCCCCCCCTCGCTGATCTCTCCGCCGCTCCAGTCCCCCGGTCCTGGTCCCGGCCTGCTCGCTCGCTCCCTCCCTCCTGCCATGTGTTTAGGCTAGGTTGCCTTTGTGTGATTATTTGAGCAGCGCCATCCATCTTTAGTCCTGGCAGCTGCCTAAGGTCACAGACTGCATTTGCGCATGTGCCACTGCAGCGCCACCTAGTGGTGTTGTTAGCAAACGCAGCCTATTTTATAACATTGCATTACATAGTGTTGTCTAATTTTTGCCTTATTGGTGTGATGCAAAACTTGAGAGTTCCATAACAAATTCACATTTTTGGATATCCCTGCATCATATTGTGTGAACATTTTGCAACAAGTTAAACTCACACCTGCTTTTTGTATTTCACTGAACTCCATGTATTTTAAAATATTTTTTATTATATGACTCTGGAACTGCATCCTTGGTGCAAAGTGGTGTCGACCAAACATGGAGACAAAATAGTTCGATTTTTAGAAGGGATTTTTAAATGTAACAAGCTGTCGATGGTTTTCAAAATAGGATGCAATATTTTTTGTTGCATTAGTTTATTTAAAATTTAAGCGAGGCTTGATATGGGAAATGGAAAATTCATGTTGTTGTCATGTAAGTCAGTAGAATCAGAGAATCGTAGAAACTTGCAGCACAGAAGGGACCATTTGACCGGTTGGCTCTTTGAAAGAGCAGTCATGCTTAGTTCCACAACTCCCTTTTTGTCTGTAACCCTGTCAGTTCCTCATCTTCACATAGTTGTCTAAGTCCCTTTCATTTATGGAATCAGCCTTTTCAGGCAGAGCGTTTCAGATCCCAACACTGATGGGAAAACATCTCTAAATCTTTTGCAAATGATTTTAAACCTATCACCTCTGGTATTGATCCAGAGGGAATAGTAATATTTATCTACTCTATCAAAACCTCTAAAATCACATCCCAACCATTCCTGTTCCAAGGATAGCAATCCTAACTTTGCCAGTTTCCCATCATAACTGATTTTCCTTATGCCTGGTTATGTTATGGTAAACTTCCTCTGAACTCTTTCCAAGGCTTTTGCAGTGTGGTGCTCAGGATTGTGCACAATATGCCAGCTGATGCCTGAGCAGTGATTTATAAAGGACTAACATCACAATCACAAAATTGTTACAGCACAGAAGGAGGCCATTCGGCCCATCGTGTCTCTGCTGGTTCTCCGAAAGAGCAGTATACCTAGTGCTTCTCCCTGTAGCCCTACAGATTCTTCCTTTTCAGATAACAATCCAAAATGAGAGAAATACAAGTCTTTTCTGTTTTTACCCCTTAAGTGCAATATTTCTTTCAGGGTTAGTGATCAATGCATGTGTTAATTTTTTAATTTTAAATATAACATTATGATGTCTTGTGCAAGTAAAATGGTATATGCTAAAGCAAATACGATTTTCAGTGTTTAGGTTGGATCATTTTTATCAAGCGAACTAAAATTTGGCTATAGCTCTCCTTAAGATGGCAATGGGATTAATCTTAACACTCTGGTGAGCTGCTATTGCTTAGTAGCTAACTGATCTGTAATTGTTGTTTAAAATCTTGTAAATCAAATGTCATTTTGAATTTGTGCTTGATATATTTTTAATATATTAACTGTGGGTGCTTGCATTTTACAAGTTTTATTAAGTTTACTGGTTATTTGTAATTTAGGAAAATATTTTGTATACCTTCTAATGATATCTTCAACTTTTATTTTAACAGCATTATCTGAGAAGTTCCTGATGGTGTACTTCAAATCACCGGTGAGATGGTAAAGGTTAGCCTATGTCTCAGCATGGCGGATAAACAGAAGACCAAGACTGGTTTACCACTGAGTGGTCCAGACACTGATATAAATGTGTCTTCCATCCACACGGTGGGGTATTTGGGAAAAGTCAGTAAAACTGTTTATTCCTCTCTAAACTGAGAAAAGTTCTAAATTTTATTACATTTTCAAATTATTTTGAATCTGTTGTCTTTTCTGGAAAAGGTGAAGAAATGTGGATCATTCTAAACTCATTCAAAGTGACACGGAAATCTTGCACAAAGTGCTATGGCGAAAGATTTGTCTGAAGTGAAAACATGGTTACCATGGTAATCCTCTATGTACTGAGTAGTTGTTGAAACATGCTCCTGAGGACACTAAGTTTTACTTTCAAATGAAAACTAGAATATGAAAGTAAACTTAGCATAAACAGTACTTTTTCATATTTGTCCAATTTAAAGCTGTCCTTAAGTGTGCACTTCATCTTCAGTACACTGAAGGCGAAAATACTATATTAAATGGGTTTAAGTTTCTATCTGGTCATGAACAGATGATGGCATAAAACAATTTTAACATTTGATTATTTTTTAGAAAACCCTAAATTGTAGACATGACAGTTAACTTTTGCTCCCTTTTTTTTTCTGTGTGCAGCTTTCTGAAAACACCTCACTTAGTCTACAGGAATATTGTCCTGCCTGTACTGCAAAAGGGGAAAAGAAAGTTTTGCGCAGATATTGTATAAGTTTAGAGGAATCCGTTCTTCTTTGTGAAAATCCACAGGTACTGGAAATTTTCAATGAAAGTTTGTTGATTTTTCAGGAATCTCGCTGGAATTTTTTTCCATACTATCAAGCCACTAGAAAGCAGTTAGCCATATTTAAGATTAATTAGTCAATTTGTTAAATTCAGAGGTTATTCAATACTGTTAGCCAATACTAGTAATTCATTAAACCTACACTTGCAACAGAGTTCGTATGTGATTACTCTGATATTGAGCTGCAGTTTTAAAAAAAAAATCCAGTTTTCCAACTATACAATTGCAATATGTTGTGTAGTGAGCTTTATAGTTATCAGATTAGACACACACAGACAGTGTTTGCATTTGTTGAGTCATTTAGTTAAAAGCAGAAATTTGATGTTTTTACTTTTTTTTTATCCTTTTAGTGTGTCTTTCCTTTGGGATGTAAACCATTGAATGAGATCCTCATTTCACCTCAACCATCCTATGCTGCGAAGAATACATTTGGATCCGGTTCACTGGTTCCGCTGTGTAAACGGAGTGTAAAACGACAAAAAACTTCTATTTGTAATAATAAGGACACTTGGGATAGTTTCCGTGATGCACCCAAGGAAGCTGCATTTCAGCCAATAGAAAATAGTTTAAATAGTATTGACAATTTTGTCTCTTGCTCAAAAAATGGAAGCAATCATAAGTCAGTTAATTCTAGTGAAACAGATGGCATGGTTGTCCCAGACAAGCCAATTCTTGTGGTCCCTGATCAATTATGTGGCAAGAGAAAGGAGCCACCAACTGAGTCTGAACATTCTGGCCAGACTAGATTGGAAGTTCCAAATGTTGAACAATTATATCTTCAGTGGAAGAACACATCTGCTCTCTGCTGGCTAGACTGCATATTAATAGCTTTGGTCCACTTGAAAGTGATGAGAAAAGTCATACCTAATCTAGGAACAGAAATGGAATCTCCAGTTAAGAAACTATGCACAGAATATGATCAGGCATGTGCACTAGTATCTAAATGCCGAAGTCATAGAAAAGGTAGGAATTGATATCTGGTGGTGTTATGTTTATAGTACATGAACAGTTGTAATTTCCTTAAGCATGTTGGACAATATCTTGCATCGTTGTTTACTTGTCACTACTAGCTTTAAAAGATTAATCCTGTCCAAGAAAAACCCTGCCACTATCTATATACCGTGCCAACATAGCCTAATTCTCTTGGCCGTACCTTTTTTGGTGAGGGGAGAAGAGTTAAATTTTGAATAAAAGTTTGAATAATTTGTCACTGACGCTGTTGAGAATGCAGACTCTACAATAGAACTGGAGAGATATATTTCGATTAATGCATTTAACTGAAGATGGTGTTTTAAGAATTCTGTCTTTGTCATTGTTTTCAAGAAAGCGGTCACAGAAATTAAACACTTGTTTTGAGTCGTAATATTGTGGTTAAAGCCCCCTCTGGGGCATCGGTACAGAATCTAGGTTGATGCTTCAGTGATTAAGGGAGGAATCATTGCACAATTCCAATTCAGAAACTGACTATTTGATTGTTGGACCAGGACAGAATGTGAGCTTTTAATTAAAAATAAATCTTATGTAAATCACGAGACTAGGCAACCAAGCAAGGTAGCTACAAAGTGTTAAAGCAGAGTTTGATTCTTGCAGGAATTTAGTGTTGGTGGCACTTTGCAATTAACCATGTTTTTAAGTTGGAACAATGGTAGGGAACCCTTATGATGTGTGTGTAGTGTGTTTCATTTTTAAGCATAGAACACTCTGGATACCTAGTGTATTCCAAGGCAGCAAATAATTGAGCTGGAAGCAGAAGGTTGCTGTGCTCTAGAGTAATTGGCTATAGTCTGAGGAAAGTGGTTTCTGGATTGTATTCTTCAGAGTGTGGTAATTCAAGAAGCAGTGGTAGATCATTCAGCATATAGGGGTAGAACATAGAACAGTACAGGCCCTTCGGGCCACGATGTTGTGCCGAACCTTTAACCTACTCTAAGATCAAACTAACTACCTACCCTTCATTCTACTATCATCCATGTACCTATCCAAGAGTCGCTTAAATGCCCCTAATGTATCTGCTACTACTACCGCTGGCAGCGCATTCCACGCACCCACCACTCTCTGTGTAAAGAACCTACCTCTGACATCTCCCCGAAACCTTCCTCCAATCACCTTAAAATTATGCCCCCTGGTGATAGTCCTTTCCACCCTGGGAAAAAGTCTCTGGCTATCCACTCTATCTATGCCTCTCATCATCTTGTACCCCTCTATCAAGTCACCTCTCATCCTTCGCTCCAATGATAAAAGCCCCAGCTCCCTCAATCTTTCTTCGTAGGACATGCCCTCCAGTCCAGGCAGCATCCTGGTAAATCTCCTCTGCACCCTCTCTAAAGCTTCCACATCCTTCCTATAATGAGGTGACCAGAACTGAACACAATATTCCAAGTGTGGTTGAACCAGGGCCTTATAGAGCTGCAGCATAACCTCGCAGCTCTTAAACTCAATCCCCCTGTTAATGAAAGCCAACACACCATATGCCTTCTTAACAACCCTATCAACTTGGGTGGCAACTTTGAGCGATCTATGGACATGGACCCCAAGATCCCTCTGTTCCTCCACACTACCAAGAATCCTGTCTTTAAGCCTGTATTCCGCATTCAAATTCGACCTTCCAAAATGAATCACTTCACACTTTTCCAGGTTGAACTCCATCTGCCACTTCTCAGCCCAGCTCTGCATCCTGTCAATGTCCCGTTGCAACCTACAACAGCCTTCCACACTATCCACAACTCCAACCTTCGTGTCATCGGCAAACTTGCTAACCCAGCCTTCCACTTCCTCATCCAAGTCATTTATAAAAATCACAAAGAGCAGAGGTCCCAGAACAGATCCCTGCGGAACACCACTGGTCACCGAGCTCCAGGCTGAATACTTCCCATCTACTACCACCCTCTGTCTTCTATGGGCCAGCCAATTCTGTATCCAGACAGCCAACATTTCCTGTATCCCATGCCTCCTTACTTTCTGAATGAGCCTACGATGGGGAACCTTATCAAACTCCTTGCTAAAATCCATATACACCACATCCACTGCTCTTCCTTCATCAATGTGTTTTGTCACATCTTCAAAGAATTCAATAAGGCTTGTGAGGCATGACCTGCCCCTCACAAAGCCATGCTGACTGTCTCTAATCAAACTATGCTTTTCCAAATAATCATAAATCCTGTCTCTCAGAATCCTCTCCAATAATTTGCCCACTACCGACGTAAGACTGACTGGTCTATAATTCCCGGGTTATCCCTATTCCCTTTCTTGAACAAGGAAACAACATTTGCCACCCTCCAATCATCCGGCACTACTCCAGTGGACAGTGAAGACGCAAAGATCATCGCCAAAGGCGCAGCAATCTCTTCCCTCGCTTCCCGTAATATCCTTGGGTATATCCCGTCTGGCCCCGGGGACTTATCTGTCCTCATATCATTCAAAATTTCCAGCACATCCTCCCTCTTAACCTCAACCTGTTCAAGCATATCAGCCTGTTCCACGCCGTCCTCACAAATGACCAGGTCCCTCTCACTAGTGAATACTGAAGCAAAGTATTCATTTAGGACCTCCCCTACCTCCTCCGACTCCAGGCACAAGTTCCCTCCACTATCCCTGATCGGCCCTACCCTCACTCTGGCCATCCTCTTGTTCCTCACATAAGTGTAGAACGCCTTGGGATTTTCCTTAATCCTACCCGCCAAGACTTTTTCATGTCTCCTTCTAGCTCTCCTAAGTCCATTCTGCAGTTCCTTCCTGGCTACCTTCCTGGGCGGCACAGTGGCGCAGTGGTTAGCACTGCAGCCTCACAGCTCCAGGGACCCGGGTTCGATTCTGGGTACTGCCTGTGTGGAGTTTGCAAGTTCTCCCTGTGTCTGCGTGGGTTTTCTCCGGGTGCTCCGGTTTCCTCCCACAAGCCAAAAGACTTACAGGTTGATAGGTAAATTGGCCATTATAAATTGTCACTAGTATAGGTAGGTGGTAGGGAAATATAGGGACAGGTGGGGATGTTTGGTAGGAATATGAGATTAGTGTAGGATTAGTATAAATGGGTGGTTGATGGTCGGCACAGACTCAGTGGGCCGAAGGGCCTGTTTCAGTGCTGTATCTCTAATCTAATCTAATCTAACCCTCTAGAGCCCTGTCTGATCCTTGCTTCCTCAACCTTAAGTAAGCTTCCTTCTTCCTCTTGACTAGCTGTTCCACATCTCTTGTCATCCAAGGTTCCTTCACCCTACCATCCCTTCCCTGCCTCATCGGGACAAACCTATCCAGCAGTCGCAGCAAGTGCTCCCTAAACAACCTCCACATTTCTGTCGTGCATTTCCCTGAGAACATCTGTTCCCAATTTATGCTCCCCAGTTCCTGCCTAATAGCATTGTAATTCCCCCTCCCCCAATTAAATATTTTCCCATCCAGTCTGCTCCTGTCCCTCTCCATGACTATAGTAAAGGTCAGGGAGTTGTGATCACTATCACCGAAATGCTCTCCCACCGAGAGATCTGCCACCTGGCCTGGTTCGTTGCCAAGCACCAAGTCCAACATCGCCTCCCCTCTAGTCGGCCTATCTACATATTGAGTCAGGAAACCTTCCTGGACACAACTGACAAAAACTGCTCCATCCAAACTATTTGCACTAAGGAGGTTCCAATCAATTTTAGGGAAGTTGAAGTCACCCATGACAACAACCCTGTTACTTCTGCACCTTTCCAAAATCTGCCTCCCAATCTGTTCCTCCATGTCTCTGTTGCTATTGTAGGGTAGTGTAGCAAAACAGTGGATTAAGTATCTTGAAACACAGAGGGAGGGGGAAGTCAGGGGAGCAGAGATTAAACTGTTCAATAGATGCAATAGTTATAGTGCTGGTAACTGGTGGATAGTTATTCTGGAGGGTAGGCAGGAGCAAAGCTAGGATATTGTGGAGCAGGGGAATTCCCAGGAAGATGAAAAGCAGGTGAACCATAAGAATAGGATGATAGACTGAGAGATTTTGTGTTCACTGAACAGTTCCTTCCTTTAGTTACAGCCATGATTAAGAATTAAAAATAGTATATAGTTTCCCTGCTGTCAGGTTGAAGGTGTTAAAAATAAATAGAAGGGAAAGCAGTTAAAAGTCATGGTCCTGGTTGGAATCAATGACTGACTAGCTCAAATTTTCATTTGAAATCTTGCTAAGAGAATTTAAGGTGCTAGATTGAAAAACACTACCTCAAAGGTAGTAATACCCCTTCCCCAACTTCTCCCCACCCCACTACCACCTTTCTACTGTCGGTTCCCAGAATTGCCTCCTCCTCCATCCCCCACAATTGTAAAATATCCTCTTCATTCTCTCTGGAGATTCCTCTGCCTAATCTTTTCAGCTCCCTGCGTTTACCCCCAACATCCAGAACCAACTTCTCAGCACTTGGGCCTCCCTCCCGAACCCCATCACTTCCTATACTGTTCACAGATCCTGACACTCAGTCCACAGGACCAGTTGCCCAGGACTTTCATGAATTAACTCTCCACTACCAGACTTATAAAGTACCTCTCTTGAACCTGCCAGGATTCCAACAGCCATATAATCCTCGACCCAGACATCTTCCACGCTTGGCACCCAATCTACTGCTCCCACACTAGGCAGTCTTTTGGACATTCCTAAAAAAAAAAGACTTGCATTTATATAGTGCTTTTCACGACCACTGGACATCTCAAAGTGCTTTATAACCAATGAAGTATTAATATGTTATGACCGAGGTGGGAGGAATGCACTGTTTATTCTAGTCCCACTTTTCCACAGGTCACAACATATTTTTAAATTTTCCCACTTATTGATGCGGTCAATCATATACTTTGTTTTTCCCAGAATAGAACACTAACCAGGTTTCTTTATGAACGACAAAATTATCAGTTTATTATAAAACAAATCTTAACTAGTAATGAAGTCAATCATAAACACACAGATCGAAATTTTAAAGTTCCCTTTTTTTAAACCTTAGTCCCTTCACACAAAATGAAACTTGGGCAGATTACTTGCTCGTTTTTGAAGACAACAGCAGATGAGATATGTTGTCCAAAACTGGCATACAGTCTAACTTCTGAGTGCACGTAAACAGGTCACAGATCTTATAGAACAGTTCTTTTCAGGCGGCGTTGAAAAGCAATTTAGCAGGCTTTCTTCAAAGACAGGAAACGAGATGAATTGACACAGTGGACTTCTCGGGGTCCTTCAGAAATGCTGGAAAGGGTTGGGTTGTGGTCTTCTCTCCTTTTCACACTTCTTCATCAGACTTGACTTTATCAGCCACTCGCACCAGAAGGTAAAACACACACTGTTATGCAGGAAACGCAGCAACCAGTATGCGCACAGCAAACCCCCACAAACAGCAATGTGATATGACCAGATAATTTTTATTTGTGATGTTGAAGTTGAGGGATAAATATTGGTCAAGGTACTGGGGATAACTCCCCTGCCATCTTTCAAAATAGTGCCATGGGATCTTTTACATCCACCCAAGCAAGCAGATGGGGCCTCGGTTTAACTTCTCCTCCAAAAGACAGCACCTTCGACGGTGCAGCGCTCCTTCAGTACTGCAAGAGTGTGTCAGCCTTGATTTTGTGCTCAAGCCCTGGAGTGGGGCTTGAACCACCAACTCAGTCACAGCTGATTCCTAGGTAGACATTAAATGGCAATAAAAAAGGCTGATAATCCACTATCACCTGTTTTGCACTATATCGAAGTCCCAATCTACCCCGAAGTCTCCAGGGCAATCCTCCTACCACTTTCATGTGCCATTAATCCCACCTCACTTTTAACAGATTCCACAGCACCCTCCTCCCAAACCTGGGATGTGCACCTCATTCCCTGTCCCACAGATGATCTCCATTTTCCAATGCTCAGATCCTGGCAGCTAGTTAATCCAATGCTTACACATTTGCCACTTTTATGTGCTACGACCTACCCAGGGCTCCCTAATAACAGAAACCTTCTCCTGGTGCTATTGCATCCCAGCAACACCCTCTTCCATAATATTTCCACATTTTTGAGACCTCCCTCTTGTACCGCACTGCAGCACCTCCACAAATAGCATTCACACACCTCAACATCCTTCATTGCTAACATTCATAGTACTCACAGCCTCTCCTATACTGAAAAGTTTAATCCTGACCACACTACTGCTAGGATCCAACAACCTTGTTGGATTTAACCCCAGCATCACTCTGCATCCCATCCTGTGCTGCTTGATCTCTGGATCTACCAATTCCCATCAAATCCCATGACCCTTTTCTCCCAGTGGTGCTGCATATCTCCCTAACGTCAATAATACTACAAACATCTTCCCTATTATCTTTTATGAGCTATAAGGTAAGAGATAAAAGTTGATTAAATGGTTAACGGAAAATGTATAATAACCAACGGCATTCATTTCATAAAGAATTAAAATGTTATGGAAGTCAATCTGCAAAACACAAATAAAAGTCTGAGTACCACATAATATAGCCAAACCTGGCTGAATTAGTTGCAGAAAATCATGGACTTAATGATATAACAACAGCTTCCAATTGCATAGCACCTTTAACATAGTAAAACATTCCAAGGCATTTCATAGAAGTGTTATCAAATAAATTTGATACCGAACCATGAGATATTAAAGTAGATGACCGAGAGCTTAATGAAAGAGATTGGTTTTAAGGAATGTATTAAAGAAGGAAAGAGACGCAGAGAGATTTGGGGAAGGATTCCAAAGCTTAGGGCCTTGGCAGTTGAAGGTATGGCCGCCAATGGCGAAGTAATTAAAATCAAGAATGCGCAATAAGTCAGAATTGGAGGAACACAGGTACCTCGGCAGGTTGTATGGCTGGGGGAGGGGATGAGGCTATGAAAGGATTTGAAAATGAAAATTTTAAAATTAAGGTGTTGCTGAACCTGAAGCCAATAGAGGTGTGATGGATGAGCAGGATTTGGTGCATGTTGGACATGGGCACCAGAGTTTTGGATGAGTTTAAGTTTATAGATGATGGGAGCCCATCCAGGAGTGTGTTGGAATAGTGAAGTCTAGAAGTAACAAAGGCATGGATGAAGGTTTCAGCAGCGGATAATACATTATGCATTTCATTGCATAATACCCCTATTGTTATAAAACAGCATGTCCTCAAACTCAACATGACTATCTCCACAGCAGATTTGTGGATGTATATTAGTGAAAAAATTAATCCAGACTACGCTATAGTCATGCAAATATTGATGATTCCCTATGACGTACTGCCTATTTTGTTTTAAATTGAGTTGAACTAAACTTTCTTGTTACCAATGCAGAAACAAAAAATCCACTAATTTTAGATGCTTTTCCACTAGTTTTGGGGACTTTTACCTTTCTGGAAATTCATTGAACTATTCTTACATTTGCAGGTAATGGCTTGTGGAAGATTCCCCACAAAACACTTGCTCAGATGGAATTAATACTGAACAATATCAGAGAGAGCCTCTTCCAGCTGCTTCAACCAAAACTGAGATGTGAAATGGGTAATCAACAAATTCTAGCGTATACTGTATTAAAAGTTTTATTTAAAATTTTGTTTTACAAAAGTGTTTTTTTTGTATAATTGTACAGATAACAAGTATACAATCGCAATAAAAGCAGAAAATGTTGGAAATATTCAGTAGGTCTGGTAGCATCTGAGAGAGTGTGTGTTAACATTTCAGGTCTGTGACCCTTCAGAACTGGGAAAAGTTAGAAATATGTTAGGTTTTGAGCAAGTGTAAGTGGAGAGGATGGGAAGGAGAACAAAAGGGATGGTCTGTGATAGGGTAGAGGGCAGGAGTTTTCATGGTTCAAGGCGAAAGGGAATGGTAATGGGACAAATAAAAATTTTAAAAAATGTCTAGAGGAGGTGTGAATGGTAGGATCTTGCATAACTGCCATCCAAAAGCAAGGTAAAGGAAATAAGAGAGAAATGAAAGTAAAAACTGAGCCAGCAAAGAACCATGAAACAAAATGCAGGCAGAATTTGCGATCTAAAATTGTTAAACTCAGTACTTATTCCAGAAGGCTGTAAAGTACTCAGTCGAAAGGTGAGGTGCAGTTCCTCATGCTTGCGTTAAGCTTCATCATAACACTACAGCAGGCCAAGGACTGAATAGGCAGTTGGAAGCTCTGGGGTTATGCTTGCAGACTGAATGGAGGTGCTCTGCAAAGCAGTCATCCAGTCTGTGTTTGGTCTCCCCAGTTAGAGGACATCACTTGAGCAGTGAATACAGTATACTAAATTGAAAGTAGTACAAGTAAATCACTGTTTCACCTAGAAGGAGTGTTTGAGGTCTTGAATGGTGAGGAGGTAGAAAGGCAGGTGTTGCATCTCCTGTGCTTGCATGGAAAGATGCCGTAGGGAACGTGATGTTGGAAGTGACTGAGGAATGGGTCAGGGTATCACGGAGGTAACTGCTGAAAGGGGAGAGGAAAATGTGTTTGTTGATGGCATCATGCTGGCGATGGTGGAAATGGCAGAGGATGATCTGTTGAATATGGAGGCTGGTGGGGTGGAAGGTGAGGGCAAGAGAAACCTTATTGTGGCTCTGGGAGGGAGAGGAAGCAGGGATGGCTGAAGTGTGTGAAATAGACCAACATGGTTGAAGGCCCTGTCGGCCAAGGTTGGGTGGTGGGGGGGGTGGATGTTGGTGGTGAGGAAAAAGGAAGACTTATTGCAAGCACTAGTATGGAAGATTGTATTGTCTGAATAGCTGTGACAGAGAAACCGGGAGAGTGGAATTGAGTTCTTGCTGGAAGTGGGGTGTGAGGAGGTGTAGTCCAGTGTGATGCCACTACCAAACACATCTTCCACTCCCCTCTATTTCATTTGTCCATTAGTAAATTTTCCCAGGTCTGACAAAGGTCACAACCTGAAATGTTAACTCCACAGATGCTGTCAAACCTCCTGAGTATTTCCAGCATTTTCTGTTTTTATTTTAGATTTCCAGCATCCACAGTATTTTGCTTTTATACTATTGTACTTTTATGTAAAACAGGTGAAAGAGCATGAACTCCGATATCGCAGCCGAGCTTTCTTCCAGCACCAGTCTAGCACTTGGGCTATCTGGAATTGTCTTGCTTTCCCTTCTTCCCCCATCAATATTCTCCCCTGTCCTTGAAGGTACAAATTCACGTTAGGGTACTGTTGTATGGAAATTCTCCAGTAGCTTGTAGTTGTAGTTTCTGAGATCATCATCAATGTTGAGGAATTTTCCTGTGGAGGAAATAGACTGTACTGGATAAGTTACCAGAACAGATATATCCGGTTTCTGGTGTGGTAATACTGAAGTTAATTGGAGCACTTTCCCTACTGCCCTGGCCCGAGATCAGATAACTCGACAAGTTAAGGAGTAAACATGGTGCCTTTAGGAGTATCTGTCTATACAATTGCAGATTATTTTTAAATTTTCATCCAGTCATCTTGCTCTAGTTATTTTAGCAATCTTAGGAATGGCAACTTTATAATTTTTCGGAAACTTTTTCCCCCCAAGTTCCCTCAGTCCAATTTTTCTTTTCAATTGCAGTACTAGACAAGGAACTTGTATTTATATTGCACCTTATCACATCCTAAAACACTTCACATCTTGTTACACTGTCCATGCTTAGCATGGGCAGCTGCCTATATTGGGCAAAAAGTGCTAACGACTTGTCATTGCCATAGGGGTCAATTACAAAGGAAACATTATGACCTATTAAGTATGTTGACTATTTCAGGCAATAAGTACTTAACCCTGTACTTTTTTCTTTAAAAAAACAAAGTCTGATCTTGAAGTAGTTTCAGTTTCTGATCGCATTTTGTTAAAAGTGCAGTCACCTTAGTGATGAGGTTCTGAATACAGCTGCTCATGATTGGGAGATCAAATTGCTAAGTGAGATTTTGTGCACTTTTAAGTGTATTGCTTACTTACCTCTTTAGTTTTAGCAACCACTGCATATACCGGGCATATCATGTTAACACTGACAAGCCTGCTATAAGCAATGGGGACTGTAATTAAATTGTGCAATTGTTTTCTCAATCTGATGTCTTGTCCTACCTCAATTAGTACACATCTATAACCAGAGGCTAGAATATATGCAAGGGAAATCTGCCTTGATTGGGTCTGCATTATTTTTCTCTACTTGGTGATTGGGCTACATTCTGAAACACACTCTCCAGTGCAAGGCTAAAAAGAAAAATTGCTGGCTGTCATTGGAACTGCAGTGTATATTTGACTATATAATTAAATGGGAAGTGTGAGAGTGTATGTATTTACCATGATGTATTAATGCATTTTCTCTCTTTCAGGAGTACCTGATAGCCCAGTCTTTGCTTTTCCACATCTGCTACGGCAGGATCCGTATGTTGAGGCGTTGTTTATGCAGTCATATATTTGGAGCTTTGAATGTATGAAGTGTGGCTACAAATATGATGAGAGGCAAGTGTGTAATATGAATTAAAACATATTACCAGCTCCATTTCAAATTATTACACCGTAGATGTTAATTGTGTATCAGTTGTTGGTTTGTATACAGGTGGAGGGTGTTAACTGGGGGTCTTACTTGAGCACTTATAAGGAGACTCTTACTGAGACTGGTGGAGGGTTTGAGTGAGGAGTTACATATTTATAATCCTTTTACTCTGTGCAATAAATGTGAAACTGAGTAAAGATAGGCTCCAGCTGTATCTTTCCACATCCAGCTTTCTGGAGTTTTAAAATGGTAGCAGAGGATAGTTGCCTAAAGTTAAATGTTGGAAACGAGGCCATTTTTTTTCGTTTACGGAGAAAAATAAAATCTCACTGGCTATTGTGAGAAATATGGCAGAAAGCAACTGTAAATTGTCAGGGTATGAGTACCCTCCGGTATTCTGAGTCTGAACCATATGACCAGTGGATGAATAAAGTGGATATATGGGCGCAAGTTACGTCCCTACCAAAGAGGAAACAAGCTATGGCCTTAGCGTTGTCACTTCCTATCGAAAGTAAAATCAGAAGTAAAGTGTTTTGTGAACTGGATGCTCATCATTTGGATACTGATGAACGTTTGGATCTCCTGTTAGAGTTCTTGGATGAAATTTACAAGAAAGATGATCTATTGAATGCGTATGAGGCATGGTCAGACTTTGATAGATTTTGGGAAACAGGTGGTTATTCAATGGAGGAATATATCATGGACTTTGACAGACTGTATAGAAGATTGAGGAAATTCAATTTGGAGATCCCTGGCTTAGTGCTGTCATTTAAATTGCTAGATTGTGCTAGGGTGTCGCATATGGTTAGGCTTTTGTTTCTAACTGGGGTTTGATTCTTTGGACAAAGCATCCCTGTAGATCAGATGTCTGCTGCCTTAAAGAAATTTCTGTGGAAACGGTCATTTCCTGCAGTCCTGCTAGAACAAACGGGATTCTACAGGGACACAAAGAATGGAGGACTTGGTGTTTACCGGATTTCAAAATGGTCCAGATATTGGATGCAGTCATAAGTACAGTGGAAGAGTTAAAGACAGGAGGAATGAGGATGAAAGCACCTTTAGCAGGTCTATTACAGTGGAAAACAGAATTGGAACAGCAATCATAGGTGAATGAATCCCAGAAATGCCCAAGGAACAGATAATAGGTTATTCACGTGTGACTCAGTATCATTATGAAATAAACTACCCAAAGTGGAGGGACAGAGTCCTCAAAATAACACAAAAGAAAATTCTGAGGCAGAAGAGAAAGATATTGATGAATCTGAACGCATTGTACTCCTGGTCACAAGGAGTTTTAGTGTTGGTTGTGGATTCATTCAATTGTGCTGTATTAGATTGCTTTGCACATTGACAGTATGTGGAGCAGATTGGTTACAAGTTTCTGGATTCACTCCATAGTGAGGATTGACACAAGGTTAAGGAGTATAAAAGTACTACCAGCTTTAGGTTTGGTGATAACAGTTTGAAGTCACTGAAGGGCATAGTAATTCCATGTAAAATATTTGGAGTAAGCCACTTTATCACTACTGATACAGTCTCTAGTGAGATACCTTTCCTGTTCAAATCGCCTTCAATGAAAAAGGCTGAAACGAAACTTGTTATGGAGCATGATAAGGCAATTGTTTTTGCAAAGCCAGTGAATTTGCAGTTTACCCAGTCAGGTGCATTATTGTATCCTCCTTAACAAAACCTGATGTTTCTAGTCTGAATGTTAAAGAAGTATTAATGGCATTAGGTGATGAGAATCAGAGATCAAAAGTAGATTGTCTGAAAAGTTACACAATTTGCTCACCCTTCTTGTCAGAGATTTTAAAAATTTGCTAAAGGATGCAGGTGTGATTGTTGAAGAGTATACGAGGATAATGGAAGAGATTAGTGAAAAGTGAAATCTGTAAAAAGTATTGGACACCATCATGTCCTATTGTAAGCCTTCCATTGGTGCATGACTTTAACGAGGTAGTTGCCATGAATTTAAAGGTATGAAACAAAGAAAAGAATATTTTCATTCTACATCTTATAGACCTAGCAACTAGATTTAGTCTTTCTGCAATAATAAATAACAAGGACAAAAGAGTTATAGATAAAATCATGGAGAAGGGGATAGGGACTGGATTTGGGGCACTAGCTAAGTTTCTGACTGATAATGGAAGGGAATTTGCCAATGACTAGTTCAGAGATGTGTGAAAACATGAACATTATGGTTATGAATACAGCAGCTGAAAATCCGATCAACAATGGGCTCTGTGAAAGGAATCACACACTGATGAAATGCTGCATGAAATCTTAGCTGACCAACCAAACTGCAAGTTGACAACTGCTCTGGCATGGGTGGTTCATGCAAAGAATTAGCTTCAGATGGTTGGGAGATATAGTCCCTATCAATTGGTCTGTGGGTGGAATTCCAAATTGCCTTCTGTACTGTGCGACTGTCCACCTGCTCCAGAAGGTACTACAGTTAGTTCCATTTTTTTCTGCACATTTGAATGCTTTACATGCAGGGAGATGGGCTTTTTATCAAGGCTGAGGTCTCTGAAAAAATTCGGAGAGCTCTGAGGCATTGTAATAGGAGATGTGGTGTATTAAATAGAGAGTCATGGGAAATGGAAGGGCCCTGGTAAGGTAAGAGGTCATGATGGTAAGCATTGAAATCAAATGGTTCATTCCTCATGATTAATCGGGATTGATTACAAAATCTCCGAATCTGAGGAGCTGACAAAAGGAAACAAAGCACCTTGTACCTCAAATGATCATGTGCTTTGTGATGAAATTCCTGAGGAACAGGATGAGGTACATCAAGGGTTAGATAGTAATGTGAGCAATCATGACGCTTGAAGAGTATCACATCCAAAGGACAATTGCCCCGATTAGGTACTCAAGTAACATATATTCCCGAGGGGTCTAACAAATGGAGGCATGCAACAATTGTGGGACGTGCAGGAAAATCTGCAGGCAAGTTTAAATATTGGTTGAATGTTCAAGATGATGGCCCAGAAGCAAGGTCCATGGACTGGCAGAATGGGGTGAAAGAGTGGAGAGTAAGAAAACGCAGTGCAAGTTCTAATTGTGGATCTGGAAGTGATTCTTGTGTCAGGAAACAATCCTGTACAGCAGAAAGAGCCTCCGATAATGCGTGAAGGAGATCTTATAGCAGTAGTCCCAAAAGACATCACAGTGCTAAATAGAAGCCTTGATTGAACAGATTCCACAATGAAATGAAGGCTAGAGAGCAGTCTCCGAATAGAACTAGAAGCAGAAGTCCTCATGACCATGAAGTTTTAGTGGTTGCCAATAAACTTGAGGATAAACTAATAAGAGAAGCAAAACATAAGGAATTGAAGAGTTGGAGAGAGTTTGTTGTTTATTTTGAGGTACCAGATAGGTGACAGCCAGCCTCGTCACACGGATGGATTTGTACTGAACTTATAAGGCTAAAGTGAGGCTAGTTGCAAGGGGTTTTGAAGGGCAACTAGGTGATACCGATGTTAGAGTGGACTCTCCCACTGCTGGAAAAGTCAGAGTTATACAGCACAGAAACAGGTCCTTTGGCCCATTGTGTCCGTGCTGGCCATCAAGCACCCATCTATTCTAATCCCATCTTCCAGCACTTGTCCCGTAGCTTTGTATGCTATAGTGTTTCAAGTGCTCATCTAAATACTACTTAAATGTTGTGAGGAAGTAATCTTGAAAACCTTTTTAGCTCTTTTGGGAGTGTAGACCGATTGATATAAAAGCCGCATTTCTGCAGGGTGACACTTTTCAGAGAAGTGTTTCTGAAACCACTCAGAGGCAGCAGATGCCGAAGGAAAACTATGGAAACTGAACAAATACGTCTGTGGCCTTAATGCTTCCAGGGTGTGGTATTTCTTTGAGATCTGTTGTGTTCAATTAAAAGCAAATCCTGCCATGTTCTACTGGTATCCTAAAGGGAAACTTTCAGGCATCTTCATGATGCATGTTGATGATTTCTTATGGGGTGGTACTGCGGATTTTGAAAAGTTTATTAAGATTCGGGCAGAATTTAAGGTTGGGAGTCAGACTTTTGGGGCCTTTAAATATATTGGTTTAGATATTAAGCAGACTAATTCTGGAATAACTTTAAATTAACAATCCTGTTGAAAGAGTGTTACTCCCATCCCAGTTAATCATGCTAGGTCATCACAGCAAGATGATGTATATAAAGCAGAGACTGAGCAATTGCAAAGCTTGATTGGTCAATTGGTTGTGCGCTCAGACTAGAGCAGTTGCTAGTTTTGATGTGGTACAGCTAAGTATGGTGATGAAACACCCGAAAGTTGAGAATGTTTTAAGAGCAAATAAAACATTTTAAAAATTTAATCTGGAGAAATGTGCACAGAAGTTCCCATTCTTAGGTGACCCAAAGAACATGAAGCTAGTAACTTTTAGTGATGCTTCACATGCTAATATTCCTGATGGGTATTTGAGTGCAGCTGGTTTTGTAATATTTCTGATGGGTGCAAATGGGAAATGTTGTCCTTTTAGCTTGGGAACTTAAGAAAATAAAATGGGTGATTAAAAGCTCATTAGTTGAAAAGCGCTAGGTCTTGTGGAGGCAGTGGATATGGGGTTCTCTTTTGTCAAATATTTTAGGTGGAATTCTGAACAAGAGACATACTGAGGATAGGATACCCATTGAATGTTATGTGGGTAATCATTCTTTGTGGGACAGTGTACACACTACAAAAAGTGAGAGTGAGAAAAGACTACATATTGACCTTGCTGGATTGAGACAAATGCTGGAGAGAAAGGAAATCTCCAAACTTAAATGGTCAATGCAAGTCATCAGCTATCCGATTGTTCCACAAAAAGAAATGCAAGTACAAAGAAATTGTTAGTGGAAGAGGGGCATCTCACAATGTAATACTTTGTACCTAATACAGAATTTATTTTGAAATGTTTGAGCAAGTTTTATTACAGAAAAGGGAATCTGTTAATTGTGTTAATTGTGTATCAATGAGGAAAGGATAGCGAAGATGATTCTCGACAGGGGCGAGAGTAACAGGGTAGTTGTTATGGGGGACTTTAACTTTCCAAATATCGACTGGAAATACTATAGTTCGAGTACTTTAGATGGGTCAGTTTTTGTCCAGTGTGTGCAGGAGGGTTTTCTGACACAGTATGTAGACAGGCCAACCAGGGGCGATGCCACATTGGATTTGGTACTGGGTAATGAACCCGGCCAGGTGTTAGATTTAGATGTAGGTGAGCAGTTTGGTGATAGTGATCACAATTCGGTTAGGTTTACCTTAGCGATGGGCAGGGACAGGTATATACCGCAGGGCAAGAATTATAGCTGGGGGAAAGGAAATTATGATGCGATTAGGCAAGATTTAGGATGCATAGGATGGCGAAGGAAACTGCAGGGGATGGGAACAATCGAAATGTGGAGCTTATTCAAAGAGCAGCTACTGCGTGTCCTTGATAAGTATGTACCTGTGAGGCAGGGAGGAAGTTATCGAGCGAGGGAGCCGTGGTTTACTAAAGAAGTTGAAGCGCTTGTCAAGAGGAAGAAGAAGGCTTATGTTAGGATGAGACGTGAAGGCTCAGTTAGGGCGCTTGAGAGTTACAAGCTAGCCAGGAAGGATCTAAAGGGAGAGCTAAGAAGAGCAAGGAGAGGCCACGAGAAGTCATTGGCGGATAGGATCAGGGAAAACCCTAAGGCTTTCTATAGGTATATCAGGAATAAAAGAATGACTAGACTTAGATTAGGGCCAATCAAGGATAGTAGTGGGAAGTTGTGTGTGGAATCAGAGGAGATAGGGGAAGTGTTAAATGAATATTTTGCGTCAGTATTTACAGTAGAGAAAGAAAATGTTGTCGAGGAGAATACTGAGATTCAGGCTACTCTACTAGGCTAGATGGGATTGAGGTTCACAAGGAGGAGGTGTTATCAATTTTGGAAAGTGTGAAAATAGATAAGTCCCCTGGGCCAGATGGGATATATCCTAGGATTCTCTGGGAAGCTAGGGAGGAGATTGCAGAGCCTTTGTCCTTGATCTTTATGTCGTCATTGTCGACAGGAATAGTGCCGGAAGACTGGAGGATAGCAAATGTTGTCCCCTTGTTCAAGAAGGGGAGTAGAGACAGCCCTGGTAATTATAGACCTGTGAGCCTTACTTCGGTTGTGGGTAAAATATTGGAAAAGGTTATAAAAGACAGGATTTATAATCATCTTGAAAAGAATAAGTTCATTAGCGATAGTCAGCACGGTTTTGTGACGGGTAGGTCGTGCCTCACAAACCTTATTGAGTTTTTCGAGAAGGTGACCAAACAGGTGGATGAGGGTAAAGCAGTGGATGTGGTGTATATGGATTTCAGTAAGGCGTTTGATAAGGTTCCCCACGGTAGGCTATTGCAGAAAATACGGAAGTATGGGGTTGAAGGTGATTTAGAGCTTTGGATCAGAAATTGGCTAGCTGAAAGAAGACAGAGGGTGGTGGTTGATGGCAAATATTCATCCTGGAGTTTAGTTACTAGTGGTGTACCGCAAGGATCTGTTTTGGGGCCACTGCTGTTTGTCATTTTTATAAATGACCTGGAAGAGGGTGTAGAAGGGTGGGTTAGTAAATTTGCGGATGACACTAAGGTCGGTGGAGTTGTGGATAGTTCCGAAGGATGTTGTAGGGTACAGAGGGACATAGATAGGCTGCAGAGCTGGGCTGAGAGATGGCAAATGGAGTTTAATGCGGAAAAGTGTGAGGTGATTCACTTTGGAAGGAGTAACAGGAATGCAGAGTACTGGGCTAATGGGAAGATTCTTGGTAGTGTAGATGAACAGAGAGATCTTGGTGTCCAGGTGCATAAATCCCTGAAGGTTGCTACCCAGGTTAATAGGGCTGTTAAGAAGGCATATGGTGTGTTAGCTTTTATTAGTAGGGGGATCGAGTTTCGGAGCCACGATGTCATGCTGCAGCTGTACAAAACTCTGGTGAGACCGCACCTGGAGTATTGCGTGCAGTTCTGGTCACCGCATTATAGGAAGGATGTGGAAGCTATGGAAAGGGTGCAGAGGAGATTTACTGGGATGTTGCCTGGTATGGAGGGAAGGTCTTACGAGGAAAGGCTGAGGGACTTGAGGTTGTTTTCGTTGGAGAGAAGGAGGAGGAGAGGTGACTTAATAGAGACATATAAGATAATCAGTGGGTTAGATAGGGTGGATAGTGAGAGTCTTTTTCCTCGGATGGTGATGGCAAACACGAGGGGACATAGCTTTAAGTTGAGCGGTGATAGATATAGAACAGATGTGAGAGGTAGTTTCTTTACTCAGAGAGTAGTAGGGGCATGGAACGCCCTGCCTGCAACAGTAGTAGACTCGCCAACTTTAAGGGCATTTAAGTGGTCATTGGATAGACATATGGATGAAAATGGAATAGTGTAGGTCAGATGGTTTCACAGGTCGGCGCAACATCGAGAGCCGAAGGGCCTGTACTGCGCTGTAATATTCTAATAATTGTTTAATTATATGCAGGTGGAAGGTGTTAACTGAGGTCTGTCTTGAGCGCTTGTAAGGAGACTTGCTGAGACAGTGGAGGGTTTGTATTAGGAGCTACATGTTTGTAATCCTTTTACTCTGTACAATAACTGAAACTGAGTAAAGATAGGCTCCAGCATTATCCTTCCACAACAAGCTTTCTGGAATTTAACAATAGATACCAGATTAACATGAAACCAGCACAAATTTTGAGTGTTCATTTTCAGTTTTCCCATATCTTTATTCATGAAAAAAAAGTTGTTTTTTAGTATGGAAAGTTTTATATTCTCTACTGTGACTCCATAAAATTTTAATTCAGTTTTATCCTTCATTAATGGAAAACCAGCAAGCAACACAATCTGGTGTTACTCCAGTTTGTGTACACTCTGTTTTGGTAATCGTACACAAATCTAATCAATTGCATGAATAAAGCTAGGCAGGTCTAAGAGCAATGCGATCTATTCCCATCATAGATTTCTGCTGAGTTAATCCTGTTACTTTATGTAGTTTTGTCTCCTAGATTAACTTGTGTCTATACCAACTTAAAATACTTGTATTTTTCTTCATTTGGTTTCCTCCCCTGGAGTTAAACCAGGCTGGATGCAACATTTTGAAGAAACTATTTGGAACATGTCTCTATGTGTTTGACATTGTGCACTGACCCACTGGCTATTTCATTGTACAGAAGCCCTTTGCATGTGTCAGAGTGGCAGATTGTTTGTTCTTCTCCTGGAAAACAACAGCTCCTTGCATTTTTCCATGTACAAATAGACCATTGGTGACATCTTGAACATCCCTGTACTCTGTTGCTTAAAGCAATTTACACAGTTCCCTTTTAATGTTGTTGTTTAGTGTGTTAGTATTCAAAACAGTCACATTATTTGCTGTTTTTTTTGGTCAATCCACATTTCTGTTCTCTAAAGAAAAGAATTAAACATTTATCGTTGATCAGTTCTGTTTTTGACCAATGCTTCTGGCACAGATAAGAGCAAAAGCACTCCGTATGGGCCAAAATATCCAAGACATTCCAGGACCATCATTCCCCTTCCAATTTGTACACCACTGCACACCAATTCAGTAGTCACATTATGAACTTGAGCACTAGACAACTGACATGGGTTGTAAATTGGTTGGAAGGTAGGAGACGAGTAGGGATAAAGGAAACTGATTCTGGTTGGCAGGATGTGATGAGGTGTTTCCCTGGGATCAGTACTGGGGTTGCAGCTTTTCACCATATATTTCAATATCTTGGATGAGGGAATAGAGAGCTCTATATCCAAGTTTGCAGATGACACTAAAGTAGGAGGAACAGTAAATTGTGTAAATGGGAGCAGGAACTTAAGGGACATAAACAGATTGAACTCCATCTGACAGTTTTGTCCATGAACAATGTGGGGAAGTTTTGTTTAGTTTAGTTTAGAGATACAGCACTGAAACAGGCCCTTCGGCCCACCGTGTCTGTGCCGACCATCAACCACCCATTTATACTAATCCTACACTAATTCCATATTCCTACCACATCCCCACCTGTCCCTATATTTCCCTACCACCTACCTATACCAGGGGCAATTTATAATGGCTAATTAACCTATCAACCTGCAAGTCTTTGGCATGTGGGAGGAAACCGGAGCACCCGGAGGAAACCCACGCAGACACAAGGAGAACTTGCAAACTCCACACAGGCAGTCCCCAGAATTGAACCCGGGTTGCTGGAGCTGTGAGGCTGTGGTGCTAACCACTGCGCCACTGTGCCGCCCCAAAGTGTGAGGTCATCAATGTGAATCCAAAAAAAGCATAATACTCCATTGATGTGGGAGTTGAGTATCTGTATTTAGATGTCCAGACGCAGAAATCACTGATCAGACCTCATCTGGAGTACTGAGTTCAGTTTGCACAACATGTTTGTTTTCCCCTTGAGCATTAAATTCAACCTGATTTAAACCAGGTAGTGTGTGAGGGAGGCATTATGTCAAAACAATGAGGACCCTAACAGGTAGACAGTTTGTTTTGCAATAAAGTTATCTTTTTAAATATACAGTATGCACCCACTTTTTAGGTTAGTCTTGCATACAAATGTAGAGCAGTCATTTTTACTGAAATGAAATCCTTGTGTATGGTGTTTATGGAAGATTTTCTTTTTATAGGTGTATGAAAACCTTAACTACATTTACAAAAATAGTTTCAGATTGGCACCCACTGAATGCTGTCCATACATCGCCCTGCAATAAATGTCAAGATAAAGGTCAAAGAAGGAAAATGCTTTTAGATCGGTAAGTACACTGTTTCTGATTATTTGTTTATATTGAATCATTGTTTGGAATTAGTTTTTGAAACTTCTTAAAATTGTTTCTCCTAGTGTATCATCAATATACATGCTACATTTTGTGGATGGTCTACCACATACAGATTTGGATGCTTACAGATTTGACTTTCAGAGCAACTCGTACAGAATCTGTACCATTATTCAATATTTGCAAGATGTGAAGCACTTTGTGACGTGGATTCAGAATTCTGATGGTATGTATTGCTTTTTCAGGCATTAATGTTCAGGATTTTGACTAATTTTTTTTCCCCCTGTGAGTACTAGTGGTTGCATTGCTTTTCTGTTGGTACTTGAAATGAGCATGTTGGCAAACTAGGAATATAAAACACTAAAGGTCATTCACACTGCAGCTATTGGTCTGGGGGATCAGTAGCCATAGTTTGATTCTAGCTATGTAGAACAGTGTTTGCATTGTCTGCGAGGCCTGGGGTTCCCAACTATCCTGCCCAGAAGAGAGCTGAACACATATAGAGCTTCCTTCAACAGTTATACATTTAAATGTTCAGTGGAGAATTGCTGCTGCTCTCAACATTTAAATTGAGGTCAGATGCTATTTGAAAAAGCGTTCAGGAGGTCTGCCAATAACATTTTTATTTTTCCCTTTCTTTCTCCCCAAGCAAACCACCTCTTTCCCCCGCTCCCCACCACCACGTTTCCTGTTTAGGATTTGCACTGCAAAATTACACTTGCACTTGTAGATTATTTCTCAATTCCCTATAACCTAATGTTCTGTCTTCTCAGAATGGATTGGAAAGGTATTTTTTTAACCTAGATAGTCATTCTTCAAAAATGGAATGATGAAATGAGGAAGTTTTAAATGTAACAGTGGATTGTACTCCTGTAGCTTCTGATTTTTTTTCCTTTTTGTGTTCACTTTTATTGTGTTATCCAATGGTGAATTGAGGGGGAAATTTGGCCTGAAAGGCATTACTTATTGGTGGTAAGCCTTCTGGATTTCACTACGTTCTTGTATATTGAAGGTTAACCTGGTTGCTTGCAAGTCTAAAAAATCTAGATGTTGACTGGCTGGAAAATTGGACTGGGATTTTAAAAAAATAAATAGCTCTCATATCCGTGATGGATAGTGGAAGTGGGAAGGCGGAAGAGTAAAAGTAAACTAAATACCATCCTCTGGAAAGCAGTTGATCGCAGGTGACTTATGTAGACTGTAACATTGATCAGGTAATCAAGAATTTTTTTTTATTCAGTACCGTCTGGATCAAATAGGAGGAAACTTCTCTGCAGGGCTAATGTAAACTGTGTAGGATCATTTACAGAGTAAGTTGTATGTGATCTCTTTATGTAACAGGCTTAATGACAGGTCTTTCTGTTAGTTTCTTTGTTAACTCTGTCCTTGAATACAAACATAAGGTTCCAGACAGCAATGTTATCTTGGGAGAGTGTGTATGGAGCTCCAAAAAATTTATTAAGCAAGACTTTGTTCCTCTTGTCGTTTCCTTTAAAGGTCTTCAAGCTGGTCCAGGTATCCTGTAAACATTCTATTTCTTAAGATGTGCTTTAGTGACCTTCTATAAGTGTTGTACATTCCTGAACCAAGTCATGTCATTAAGGGAAAGAAATCTTGTCTTTTCCTGATCTGGCCTATGTGACTGCAGACTCACGAACGTGAGAGTCTTAACTAGCTGCAACAAATTAGACATCGGCAATAAATTCCAGCCTTGCAGCCATGTCTTAATGTTTTGTTTTAATGTAAAGCGGGAAATCTATGATTTGCCCCTTTGTATCCAATACAATATTATTGTTTGTCTCTCAACAGTCACCAGGGTCAAATTTTTCAGATATCTATTCTTTAATTATCTCTGACTGTACCTTGCCGTACCACTTAATATGGGAAATTTAATTATTGCAAACAAGCACATGTACCTAGCTACCATATACATCTTGTGGAAGCTGTATCCTTTTCATATCTGTTCTGCATAAAAATAACATTTGAGGCTGGGTGCTACATTTTTAAAAATCTAAGTACAATAGTAGAAAAGACAAATTGGGGCTTGGAGATAAGCCTGGTTAATTTAACAAAGGTTTCAGTATTTCTAGTGTATATGGGATACTTACACCCCCTTTGTAATAGTACAAAAAAAGGAAATCATCTTGAAACAGAGGGTTTGACTGGGATACTGAATGAGTGAAGAAAGTATATGGGATGCTTTGTAAATAGCGGTAGTGCATACAAAAACAAGGAGGTCATACTAAACCTTTGCAAATCTCTTAAGGCCTCAGCTGGAGTACCACACTTTAGGAAGGATGTTAAGGCCTTCAAGAAGGTACAAAGATGCTTTACTAGGATGAGCAAGTTCAGTCATGAGAGATTGGAGAAGCAGGAATTGTTCTCTTTGGAGCTGAGAAAGTTAAGGAAGCACCTAATAGAGCTATTCAAAATTGAGGGGTTCTGATAGCACAAGTTGTGAGCAACTACTTCCTCTGGCGAGTGGGTCAGTAACTAGAAGTCATAAGTTTAAAATAATTGGGAAAAGAACTGGAGTTCAAATGTTTTTTTTTGAGAAAAGTGAAGATCTTGAATGCAGTACAAAGAACAGTACCTGAAAGGATGGTAGAATCAGACTCCTTAGGAATCTTTGAAAAGCAATTGTACATGTACTTGGAGAGAATTTATTTGTAGGGTTATAGGGAAAAGGATGGGCTGTGGGCAGCTCTTTCAAAGAGCTGACACAGGCTGACTGTCACCTTCTGTGCTGTAAGATTCTACATGGAAGAATGCCTATCCATATGATCGAGTATCGATGAAATAAATTAGGAATTTTGTGTTGTAAATCATCTGTGTTTAGGTTTGATTAAACTGTTCTTTTAGATGGTATTGACTTCTGTTTTTCCTACCTGATTTTCAGTTAAAAATTGTATTTTACAATGACACTTTTATGTTAAATGATAGCAGAACCTGGAAACACAAAACAGAACAAAATGAGATTATCTATTCCACTTGGAGATAACTTGACAATTGTCAAAACTTAGTTCCATTCTGAGATTATGAACATCACTAGAGCTGGTTGATTTAAAGATTGGAGTAGAAGTTTGGAGCACCGAAGTAAAGTCTGTCTCTGGTATAAAATTAAAGCCCGACCCAGCAACAGTGAACCCAACCCGGGCCCGAGTCCTTTAATTTTTTAAGTGCCCGACCCGACCCCGACACATGTAGTCAGGTTTGGTCGGGTAGCCAGGCTTTACTGCAGCATGTGGAGTCTGGACTGCACGTTTCCCGCCTTGATATCTGAATGTTCATTTGAAGATTACTTCCCGGAGCAAGGCAGCACTGTCCGCGTCCAGCCCGACCTGACCTGAGCCCGCATGCTGGACCTGGAAGAGAGACCCGACCTGAACCCGACAGATGTTGTCGGGTCTGGTCGAGGTCGGGTAGCCACGCTTTACACCGAAGGAGTCCATTTGGTTAATTGTTTCTTTGTCTTTGGAGCAATCCAAAATTGATTCCACCGCCCAGGTGCTTCTCATAGCCCTGTATCTTTCTCTAGTCCCAATGATTCCCATAAAAGATGAAGTGATCTCTGCCCCCTCAACCCCCCTCTATTGTAAGCATTCCATCCTCCAACAACTCTCTGCATAAAGAAATGTCTCGAATAATTTTTCATCTCGTGGCAGTAATTTTAAATTGGTTATTCCTCATCACCAGCTCCCCAGCTAGAGGAGCTAGTCTTTAATAGGTATTTTTTAGAAATAGGTAAATATTTCCTTGGTCGCCTTTGCTCCAGTGGAAATAATCCTAGTGTATCTCCTTATTTCTATAGTTTTCCATCCCTGGCATCCACCTAGTGAATCTATGCACTGACCTTAGTTTCTTTTCTATAATGGGTTGCCTAAAACGGAGTACAGTACTCCAACATAACTAATATTTTGGTAAATTTTAATGTTAGTCCATTATTGTACTCTATGCTCCTATTTATAAATGTTTGAAAGCTTTTTATTTATATATGCAAGTATTGCAGTTTGATTTTTGCAGAAAGAATAAGGATCTACATTTATATTACACAGCATAAAATGTAACTACAAATATTCCTGCACTTATGATGTCCATGCTGATAGTATGTGGCTTCAGTTAGAGTTTTTGGAAGATGTATGCTAGATGGTGAGCTGGTTTATATATTTTTTAGAAAGTATCCCAAAATGCAAACTAAGGTTTTAGGTCGTAGTGGCTGTGAGCTAATTTTTTTAAAAGACTTTATGAACAATTTATTACACTACGTGCTTGGTTAAATAACTAGAAAACATATCAGTCATTTTTCAAACAACTTGCTCGATAGCTGTGTTTCTAAGGGTTTTTATGTTTTTGTGTGGTCTTGCAGGGTCATGGCTTGAATGTGATGACCTGAAAGGTTCCAGTAGTTGCAGGCATTCAACTTTAAAAGTTCCTGCACATGAAGTTCACATTGTAGTCTGGGAAAATACAACTCTGAGCAGCAATATACTTCTGCCTCGTGATTCATCCTCTGCAATTTGCATTAGTGCCCCATTTTTCAAGAGTGATGCCACTTCCTTTGTGTCACAGCTGCTGTGTGAAACGTCATTAAATAGTCCTGTTCAGTTAAGTTCAGTCGAGAAACCAATGCTGAGTACATTTACAGAGATTACTGCACCGAATGTAAACTGTGTAAAGGAAAATGATGAACAAGGAACTTCAAATAGTAACTTACTTTCAGGTCTGGAGCATCTGGCAGATGATGCAGTGGTAACATTGAATCTTGTTGAAATTAAAGTGGACAGTGAGGGGAACCCAATAGACAACACTCAATTCATACCAAGTGCTCAACAATGTGATTTCCAGGGAGAGCAGAAGAATCCATTTTTACAAAAGTCATCTCTTGTGACACAGATGACTGTTGATCATAATGTGTCTGTACAACCTTGTACTGTGATACAGTATAATAATGAAAAATGCCAACAAATGGACCAGCCAACTGTTGTAAAACCTGACATGCCCCAAAAGTACATCTTACCGTCTGATGCACCTTTCTGCCCACCCAGAGCATCTCAACTACAAGCAACTGATACAGCTGATGTTAAGTCTGCAGTAGTACAAAAGGATTCCACTGTGAAAAAGTTAACAAGTCCAGCTGCCTGTCCTATACAAGAAATAGAGACTGCATCTGTTGGTTCAGACATACCTGTACAGCCTAATAGAAAAACACAAAAGAAAGGTTGCATCAAAATCCCACCATCTCCGATCTTGAGAACACCTACTGTAAATGGGTCGTCAGCTGATGTTTCTCGGCCTCCAGCAGCTAATAGAAGCTTCGCTGTAGGCTGGACAAGGAGCTTGTTGAACCGCCACCTTTCAACATTGACGAGCAATGAACCTAGAATATTGTCTCTGAATGAAGTGAATGCTCATAAAGGGGGTGTTTTGTTAAAAATGACTGATCCAAAGCACCCTATAAAGGAACATTTTGATGGGTTCAAAATCAAAAATCTCTCAAAACATGCACAAAAGACAGCCAAAAATTTACCTGTGACTCCAAATTCAAATATTCCCAACATTGCATGCATGCAGAATGGCAACCATTTGCCTCGAGACTCTGGTAATATGAAGGAAAACTGCAAAGTACTGTTGCCCAAGACCGTGTCTTCCGGTGTCCATACTTTAAACAAAGCATTTCTTTCTAATTCATCAAAATATGCTAATCCCATAACGTGTGAAACAGGGACTTCTAATATAAAGAATCAGAGCTCTGTCCCAGTCAAGAAAACAGAACCGCATCATATAGACTCAAAAGCTCATAATCTTCGTCTCAAGTTGCTCAAAAAACTTCAAGTCAAAAAAGATCAACTAGCTTCACTTGATCAGCTAATGAAGACTAAGCAATGTGGTGAATCTGCTACTGAATATGTTGGTACTTGTAGCTCTGAAGCTCAGTTAAAACTCACAAATAATGGGAGCATGATGTACGATGATGTTTTGAATGAACTTTGGCGTGAGCTTGGCGTTGAAGATAAGTCTGTTTGTACAGCCAGTTCTAGTGCTTCATTGAGTAGTAGCCCAAGCCATCATGAATTACTTGCAGAACTGTTCACTCCAGCTACAACCACTATTACATCTGGTTGTATGCAAAGCAATCACTTAAGGCTTTGTGGAATGTCAACAGATGGCGTTGCAAATTGTGAACTAAGTAATGGGTGTATCATAGGTCCAAGGACTGCTAATGGTGACCACACATCCCCGCCTATTTCAGCTTTACAGGTGCAGCACCATGCTTATAAAAATGAATCAGTCAGTGTAGCTAATGCCTTTGCATCGGTTTTTGAGAGTCCCACGAAGGAGGAAATGTTGGTAGATTTATTGTCCACTTCAACTCTTAACTCTTTAACAGGAGATCATGAAGATGAATTGCCTAACTTTGATGAAAATCTTTTTGAAAACTGCTAGGAAGTGGTGGTAATTTTATTAGAACAGGATTCTTGGTTTAAATAATTTTGTTATTTCTCATTCTGTTGTCCATAAATTGGAATATAGAATAAATTGTGCCCAGTTTCTTGCATGTATAAAAAACATTTATTGTTTTTTAATTTCATGGCAAATAGGTGATTCATGTATTGTATGAATGTACCTCTTTGTTCTTGGGTAGTTTCATGGTACTTGAAGAATATGAGGATCTGGTAATTCCAGGCTGTAGGACACTACTGAATAGAATGTTGGCCATCCACATTTGATGTAATGTTGCTAACTTTCCTTTTAAGAAAAAACTGAATCAGATGTGCCATTTTGACAAATGAAGTTCAGTTTGCTGTAGGTTGCTTTAACATACTTACCTGAATAATTCTACATTTTTGTTAAAATTCATTTGAAAATTTAGAAAAGTGCAATTTGTCAACCCGAATTCTTTGTGAACTGCATATTTGCATAAACTTACAATGATTATATCACCAGTGTTTTCCTGTAACTTATTGCAGGCATAGGCACAACAAACAAAACTGAGCAAAACTAGTTTCAAGTTAACAAAATACTAAAAACGATAGATTAAGATCATAGTAATACTAAACCAGCTCACAGCAGCCAAAAGCAGTCGACCCATTGGAAGTCTGTAATACCTCTGAGTTCAGCTATAATCTATTTGAGCTCTGTTCTTGCAGTTCATATCATCTAAGTCCATCCATTAGACTGTCGTCCTATAAATTCCCCATCATGTGTAATTTTTACTTAAGTGTAAATAATGGGAAAAATTTGCCTCTTGTGCAATATGGTTTATAATTTTTGTAAATAGTGGAAGTTCTCCTAGTTGATTTAAAAAGGCAGTTGAGAGAGATGCTGGACTTACAATTTAAACTAGAACATCATGTAAAACAAGGTGACTTAAAATAAAAGATAGTCACTGTGTTGTGACAAGTTTTAAAAAAAACTGCTAGAAACACACAAATAGGTCAATCAGCATCTGTGGAGAGAAGATTATGATCAACCTTTTGGGAGAGAGCCTTCTCCAGCATTCTGCTCAACACATCAACTTTTTTTCTTCATGGATACTGTGTATTTTCACCATTTTTCTATTAGTTTCAGATCTCCAACATTTGCAGATCTTTACTCTTTATCTTATTTTATACTATGCTCAGTGTTATTTCTTGGCTTTTGAAAATTTAATGTAGACATTTGTGCTGAAAGCTCGAAGGTATGTATATATTTTCTTCAGTGGCCTTAAAGTTGACATTTAGGCTGACTTTATTTAAGGAATGTTATCTAATATTTGCTGTTCATTTTTGTGAACTCTAATGTAAAGACATGCATCTTCTGATGAGAATTGCACCAGTAGAAGACAACTTGAACCAGACCACCAACACACATCCCAAAAAATTAACATATTTTGCTCTCTCAGCCCAAAGTAATTGATATATTTTCCAGTCCCCATGTAAAATATTTCAATGTTCTACTTGAATTGCTTTAATATGTTTCTCTGGTGGTGAAATTTCAGTTTTGTTTGGTCATTGTACTTAAGTTGACATGCTGCCAAATAATAAACTCATCCCAATTTACCTAACGCTCAGTTGGTCAAGACTAGAAATATGTCTATTCAAAATACTCTTGTATTATCTTAATCTAATAACTTGCATTCTATAACTCAAAGTTTCATGTTTCAGAGTGGAAGAAAACAAGTGAGTATGGAGCAGGATAGAACGGAAAACAAATGGTTAAGGGGGAACCAAGAGTGCAATAATTAACAAGAAGCTTTTCAAAGGGAAATGGCAGGTTAGAGGTTTTTCCAGAGGGTAGGGCATAGTTGGCTAAAAGAGCAACCACCAATGGAGTGGAGGACAAAGCTTGAATTGATGTCGGAGGAGCAGGAGTGCTAGGGATTTAGGATTGGCGATTGAAGTAGGATACGAACATATGAATTAGGAGTAGGATGGGGTGTAAATGATATTTTCACTTGACATTGGCTTTCATCTGAAGGAGTTTATTTGGTAGTGGTGGAGGCCATTATAGTGTGTGTTCAAGATAATGCTGCGATTATGCATCGGGGGAGTTGACCTGGATGGGTAGACAGGAAGGCTGATAAATTCAAAGTCTGAGCCTCTTGTGGCATAAGTGCCCACTTGTTTAAATTAGGAACTTTCCCTGATGTAACCAATGTTGGTGAGGCTGTGCCAGAACTCCTGGGCAGCTGTATCCCAGCACTCAGTGGGATGTCTGCCCCATTTTGTTCAGTGTATGGTTGTGAATCAATACAGATGTGGATATGTAAATGTAATTGTGGTAAGCTCTTGGTGTGGTCAAGATTGAGTTGATCGCTAAAGGGATAAGTTGAAATATTGAATATTGCCTCATGTTGAAAAGACACTGGACTAATCTTTCTCTGCTGTATGTGAAGAAGTCCAAGTGAACAGTTGACCTGTTGAAAGTACTGCTAGGTGCATTGACTTTGGGATTCAAAGCTTGTATTTTTTCTGGGACAGTCATTTACTGGAAAAGGAAACTGAACGTTGCAGAGTTTTGGGCAAGGCAGGACTGGATAGAATCAGTTATAACAAACAGGTGACTGGAACTTGGGTTTCAGTTTACAATATTGCTCTGCAGTGTGTGGAAGCAAAACATCCAGCTGTTTTAAACCAGCTGCTGCAAAAAAAAAATGGAACATATTTTCTGGGAACTGGCCCTCAGCAAATACCAGTTGTTATAGCTGTTTTCAATGACTTAGAGTTATTCAAGTTGACACCAGTGGAACTAATCCATCAGGACTGTTGAGAAAACCACAGAAGTTCTGGAAGGCTGCACAGTATTGGTGGAGTTGGGATTGCCGGGGAACTGCTATTGAATGGAAATCGGTGTTTGCATCTTGAGACGAAATCTGGAGATCTACTTGAAACGTTCAAAGACCTGGAGGACTTTGTGGCTGTAATTGGTGCTACCTTTGCTGAGAGGACTACCCAAAAGACTTGAGATCTATCTTTGTTGCATCTGACAATTAACATGTAATCTTTTAAGCTAAATATCTATCGACTGTGATTTAACTGTTAATGTTTAAGGTTTGTTGGTTTGGTTTATGTTAAAGTAAAATTTATAAGAGTGAAATCTTTTCCATTTGTTTTATTTTAATTCTGGTCGGTCAGTGGACTGGATGCTTTTCGTTTGTGATCTCCACAGAGATGATGATGTGTGCCTGGGAAATGCTCAATGTCTGAGGCACACAGCAAGGTAAAAGTGGTGGAGACCAGTTACAAAAGGGGGGTCAAGACCTGCTGTATTGCCCGAGGATTTCTGAGGGCTAGGCTATACCCACGTCAGGTGTAAGTAGATTCAGCCCATGCAAGTAAGAACATAAGAAATAGTAGCAGGAGTAGGCCATCCAGCCCTTTGAGCCCACGCCACCATTCCATGAGATTATGGCTGATCATCTACTTCAACACCATTTTCTCGCACCTTGATGATAATATGTAGAAATCTATCGATCTCAGTCTTGAACATACTCAACGACTAAGCCTCCACAGCCCTCTGGGGCAGAGAATTCCAAAGATTCACCACCTTCTGAGTAATGAAATTATTTCTCGTCTCAGTCCTAAATGGCTTGTCCCTTATTCTGAGATTGTCCCCTGGTTCTGGACTCCCCAGCCAAGGGAAACATCCTTCCCGCATCAACCCTGTTGAGCCCTGTAAGAATTTTGTATGTTTCAATGACTTCACCTCTCATTCTTCTGAACTCTTGAGAATAAAGGCCCCATATATTCAATCTTTCCTTATAGGACAGTCCCTCCATCCTAGGAATTAGTTTGGTGAACCTTGAGGAAGGGAGGGATGTAATTGGTGGTACCTATTTATTTTCCTGTTGGAACTCATTGGCAAATGTCCATTAGGTGCAGCATCCAGAAGAAATAGTCCTTAAGTTTGTGACCATTTGAATTTAAATCAGAGGATCTGCACTGTGCTATGGATGCCACCCATTCGAGTAATGCAATAGATGATTTTTTCTTTCTTTCCAAGTTTGGGAAGAACAGGATTGGGATTGAGGGGGGACCAATGGCTGCAGCTTTTGGACTCACCGATATCAGCTATTACTACCGGTGCACATATCCGTTGCTAGATAAAATAAGTTAATCGTCCATCTAGTTTGCCTTCTGCCATCCTGGTAGTGGCATGATACATTGATACTTAATTATAGCAATTAATCTCTCAGTTAGATTACAACTGACCAAGAAAGGACATGAGGAAAGCCCTCATTTATTTATTTAGAGATACAGCACTGAAACAGGCCCTTTGGCACACCGAGTGTGCCGACCAACAACCACCCATTTATACTAACCCTGCAGTAATCCCATATTCACTACCACCTACCTACACTAGGGGCAATTTACAATGGCCAATTTACCTATTAACCTGCAAGTCTTTTGGCTGTGGGAGAAAACCGGAGCACCCGGCGAAAACCCACGCGGTCACAGGGAGAACTTGCAAACTCCGCACAGGCAGTACCCAGAATTGAACCCAGGTCCCTGGAGCTGTGAGGCTGCGGTGCTAACCACTGTGCTGCTTGTGTTGGAAAGCTTTGGGAACCATAGGTCCTGTACCTCCTAAGCAATCTACATTTGTCTCATGTCTCATTGCTGATATGCTGTATCCCAAAATATGCTATGAAATAAATTTAACTGCCTTGAGCAGCTGCTAACTTTCCAGCCCTTTTCCTTCACTCCACCTCCAGATGTTGGGCCCTATCAGGAAGTGTTTTTTATGCTCTGTGCAAGGTTCCTCCCACTCTTCATCTAACCTTAACAGCATATCCTATTCCTTTTTCCCTCATATGCCTATCTAGCTTCCCTTTAAACACATCTATGCTATTCATGCAAGTACTTGTGGTAGCTTGTTGCACATTTTTAACAGAGTAAAGAAGTTTCTCCTGAATTCCTTATTGGATTTATTAGGTGGAGAGAAAGCTGCCCTGTGCATTGTTTGAAAAGAGCTAAAACATTATGTAATAATAAAGCCCACGTCAAATTTCCAGTGTCTAATTAATTTGCGATCCACACCAGCAGAAAGCACTTTGCTGGAGTGGATTAATTTTAAACTGCACCAAAATGTTTTGCATAGTGCCATCTGGTGGCTTGTCTGCTGTACTACAGGCATTAACAAGCTGTGTAGAAAGGAATTTCTGGTGCTAGAGAAAGATGAAAAGTCCAGCTTTGATCTCTGTATATTTTGCTACTGGTTGTAAGGGAAAATAGAGATCACAGTAGTATCACTCGTGTCGTACTAAAAGGCATAGTCTCCAACGGCAACTATGTCACTCCACACTAAATTGCATTGCATCGCAACAAGTTTACGTCGTGAGCTGTTCCAGGTTTGGTTGGTCTATAAAGTGAGCTGATCTCAGCCATGGTGCTGGCAGGGGCACTCTACCCCTGGTCTCAAACTCTTTAACATAGAGAGCAGAAAATCATAAGCATGTGTGGATGTTGGATGACGACATTATTAAGCTGGACTGTATTGCCCTGCTATCCTTGTCTGATGTATGTAAGCATCCTTGTTCAAGCTAGGTTATTCTGTGCATCAGCTGGTAGTACTCTCACCTCTGGTCAGAAGATTGTGGATTTGACTTTTTGCACCATCCAATCCGATACTCCATTGCAGTCCTGCCGGAATGCTGCATCATTTAGAGGGGCTGTACTTGGGAAAAGATGTTTAACTGAGGTCCCATCTGCCTGTTAGCCCGAGCTACCCCTTGTGGTAGCACATTCCACATTCTTACAATCCTTTGGGTAAGGAAGTTAACATCTGGATGTTAAAAGGAGCCATGGCACTATTCAAAAAAAGTGATATCCTGGCTAGACTAACTGTACCCTGAATAAAGTCTCTTCTAGTGCATTAACAACTTACAAGCCATGTTGTTGTTTGTCCAGTCCATAATGTTTTTTGACCTAAAATGGCACCAAATACCATTTTAATCTTTCAGTAATGTTTGAGGGTGACCCAATTAGTATCGTATTAACTTGTTCTTTTTCTGAAATGTACCAGGTGTTCATTGCAGTATTCTTAATGTTAGTATTACCTTCCAGTACCCAGTACTGTTATGTGAAGTGAATGTTTTAATCAATCAACATTTTCAACTTTTGTCTTTTTTTTAAAGTGATATTGTATAAGTTAATTTTGATAGAACTTTTAGATCGATAAATTCAAAATGATTACGGTCAAAGTACACAGTAAGACTTCTAATTTCTCTAGGCAATGGCCGAAGATCAAGATTGTAGCTCATGCCTAATAGTGCAATTACTGGGTGTGGAGCAGTTGAAGTGAAGGGTGAGTATATTGTGGAAAGTGAACTGCAAATTGTTAAACTGTGGTTCTCTGTGAACCCTGATGAACATCAGAAGATGAGCTATGGTTTCCTCTTCCTGTTCCTCTACTTAAGGAAAGGGTAGAAATACTGAACTGTAGTTTCAGGCTAGTGCCTTGTTCTGCTATTAATCATAAGTGCAAGATGGGAATTGAATGTTTTACTTAGGACAGTGCAAAACATTTGTTAATTAAACTTTCTGTTAGTCTAATATTTATAAGCCATACAGTACAGTTTTTGTCAACCTTGCAAATTTATTTCTTGCCCTTGTTTCCTTGATTGTGCCTCACCATTCTTTGATCTGAAGGACACCAATCAAGTCTGTCCCTAATTCTCAACCACGCTATAGCCAACTACTTAGGAACTGCATGAGAGTAGCAAGGTGTGATTCCGCATTACGTTTTACATAACCAATCTAAAGTGACAGCTTTTTTTTTCCTGCAGTCTCTTTGCCCTGTCATCAGAAACTTGTGGTGTGAGCCTATGTGAAACAGTAGCTGTAGTATACTGCAGCTTAATTTAAAATAATTTTATGCTGAACTGTTCAAAAATAATTCAATATTTTGTATAAACATATTGATAAGAATGTTGTAAAATTAAAGGGGTGGATGCATACAATTTTGCTGCAGATGGCTATGAATCTATAGTGGGAATTAATGAAAACTACTCACTCAAAATGCACTGTGTTCTTAATGTCGATTTCACATAAAAATTATAAATCTTTCTGTCATTCCTGGTTATAAGAAATTAAAAATGCAAACCAAGCACTGGGGTTCATATTTAGAGGGATAGAATTGAAAAGCAGGGAACTTAAACTTGCATAATAGACCACAATTGGAGTACTGTGCACAGTTCTGTCTCCATCCTATTAAAAACAGACACTGGAGAGGTAAAAAAAAAAAAAAATTCATAAGGTTTGTACCAGAGGTAAGAGGGTATAATGACCAGGAAAGGCTCAACAGGCTGGGGCTCTTTTTGCTAGAAAAGAGAAGGCTGAGGGATGACCGGATTGGAGGTCCTTATGATTATGAAGGAGTTTGATAGGGTAGACTGAGAAGATTTGGGGGAGTTGGGGTAAGTCCAAAACCAGAGTCCATTAAATATAAGATAGTCACGAATAAATCCAATAAGGAATTCAGGAGAAACTTCCTTACCCAAAGGATTGTAAGAATGTGGAATGTGCTACCACAAGGGGTAGCTCGGGCTAATAGCATAGATACATTTAGGAGGAATCTAGTTAAGCAAATGAACGAGAAAGAAATACAATGATCTGCTGATGGGGTTAGATGAAGACGGGTGGGAGAAGGCTAAAGTGGAGCATAAATGTCGACTAAGACCAGTTTGGCCAAATAGTCTGTTACTATGCTGTAACCTTTGTTAAACTTGTATGCAACTTTGGTTAGACCACACTTAAGTTCAGTCATGATCTTATTGAATGGTGGAGCAGGCTTGAGGAACCCTATGGCTTACTCCTGCTCCTATTTCTTATGTTCTATGTAACAATTTGCATGAAAACATTTTAAATCACGTTTATTAAAACAAAGTGACTCCTTGCAACGCAGCCCAGTGCCGACATCATCAGAGTGCTCCCAGCTTCACACATGTGCAGAACGGATCCTTGCTATCAGTATGGTGCTGCGCATGCGCAGCCTAAGTCAGCACCCGGCTTGCCAGGACTAATTCTCACATGCACGCGAAAACATCATCGCATAGGCAACGTCAGCTCGCCACTCACTCCCGGCCTGGCCGCTTCTTCCCCCTTGGCCACTCGCACCCCGCTTCACCCCCCACCCCCACCAACTTATGTGCCACTCACTTCGCACCTTGCCACTTCTCCCCCCTCGGCCGCTCGCTCCACCCCCCCCCCCCCCCACTCCCCACCACTTCCTCCCCTCTGCTCTGCCTCTGCTCCCCACTCCCCACCACTTCCTCCCCTCTGCTCTGCCTCTGCTTCCCTGCTCCCTCCCGCTTCTGGTCTCCACTGCCTCCTGCAATCGCCGCCTTTCTTCCCCGCATGCGGGAAGCAGGGGAGAGAGAGAGAGAGTGACCAGGTAGGCAGGGGAGGGAGACAGAGCAGAGGGGATGAAGCAGCAAGGCCGGGAGCGAATGGCCTACATGTGTGGGGGGGGGTGGTGAAGTGGGTGTGAGTGGCCGAGGGGGGAGAAGTGGTGCAAGCAGACGGGCGCGGAGGCAGTGGCGAAGAGAAGCACGATGGCAGGAGGGAGCGGAGTACTGCTGGGGGTGGGATGGAGCCAGTGATCGCAGCCGCTATGGGCATTTGGGTTTCATTTGTTTTTGTGATAAATTGAGCAGCACCATCTTTACTACTGGCAGCTGCCAAAAATGTCTCAGTCAGTGCATGAGGCTGCATTTGCGCATGTACAAGTACTGCGTTCCCTAGTAGTTGCATTGTCAGCAAACGCAGCCTTATTAAAATCTCACGTTTCCTGTGCATATTTGATTCAACTTTTTGTGTGCATTCGTCATTCAATTTTCCTTGCTGTTCCTTTCTTCCTCTTCCGCCTCCCGACTCAATTCTACTAGTTTTTCATAGTTGGCCTTTCACAAGACCTTAACTGTCCATAAGCAACAATTTTCATAAGCACATTTTATCATGATAACAAAAACAATTTATATTTATATAGTCCCTTTACTGTCATAAAACATCCCAAGGCCCTTCATAGGAGCATTATAAAACACCTGGCCACATAAGGAGCTATTAGGCCAGAGGACCAAAATCTTGGTCACTCTTTAAAGAGTGTCTTAAAGGAGGAAAATGAGGTAGAGAGGCAGAGAGCTGGAGGGAGGGTATTCTGATGCTTAGGGACTGAAGGCACGGCTACCAATGGTGGAGCGATTAAAATCAGAGATGCTCAAGAGGCCAGAGTTAGAGGCATGCAGATATCTCGGAGCGTTACGGGGTGGAGGAGATTACAGAGATAGGGAGAGGCAAGGCCTTGGAGGGATTTGAAAACGAGGAGAATTTTCAAATCAAGACGTTGCTTGACTGGGAGGCAATGTAGATCAGCAAGCGCAGGGGTGATAGGAGAATGGGACTTGTTGCGAGTTAAGACACAGGCAGCAGAATCTTGGACTACCTCAAGTTTATGGGAAGTAGAATGTGGAAGACCGGCCAGGAGTGCATTGGAATAGTCCAGTCTAGAGGTAGCCAAGGGCATGAATGAGGGTTTCAGCAGCGGATGAGCTAAGACGGGGTGAAGTCGGATAATAGGTGGAAATAGGCAGCCTTAGTGATGGGGTGAATATGAGGTCAGAAGCTCATCTCTGGGTCATGTGACACCAAGGTTGTGAGCAGATTTGCTTAATCTCAGACTGTTGTTCGGGATAAGGAAATAGTCGGTAGCTAGTTTGGAATGGAGACTGAAAACAATGGCTTTGGTCTTCCCAATACTCAATTGGAGGAAATTTCTGCTCATCTGACGTCCGACATGTATCTGACAATTTAGAGACTGTGGAGGGGTCAAGAAAAGTGGTGTTGAGGTAGAGCTGGATGTCGTCAGCATCCACATGAAAAATGACATGTTTTTGGATGATGTCACAGAGGGACAGCATGTAGATGAGAAATAGGAGGGGCCAAGCATAGATCCCTGGGGAACACCAGAGGTAACCGTGTGGGAGTGGGAAGAGAAGCTATTTCAGGTTATTCTCTGACTACAGTTGAGATAAGAATGGAACCAGGCATATGCAGACCCACCCAGTTGGACAATGGTGGAGAGACATTGGAGGAGGATGGTGTGATCAACTGTGTCAAAGACTTCAGACAGGGTGTGAAGGATGAAGAGGAATAGGTTATCTTTGTCACAGTCACATAGGATGTCATTTGTCACTTTGATAAGTCATTCTGATATTGTGGCAGGTATGAAAACCTGATTAAACAAGACTGAAGATAAATTGAGAAAAGTCTGTTTTGCTTACTAGCAATTTTACTCAATTGTTTACTCATTTTTTAAATAAATAAGTAATGCAGTGAGGAAATATGACACAAGGTTGTTCATACCAGAGATGAGAGACTTCTTGAGAGACTGGAGAAGCTGGGGTTGGTCTTATAACAGAGAAAGGTAAGGGGAGATTAATTGGAGGTGTTCAAAACCATGAAGTGTTGTGATAGAGTATATAAGCAGAAACTGTTTCAGTGGCAGAGGGGTCAGTAACCAGAAGACACAGATTTAAGGTGATTGGCAAAAGAAACCAAAGGTGACCTGAGGCAGCAATTTTCTGCACAGCCACTTCTATTAAATCTCTCCTCAATCTCCTTTGTTCTAAGGAGAACAAACCCAGCTTTTCCAACTAACCTTGTAACTAAAATCCTTCAGTCCTGGAACCATTCTGGTAAATCTCCTCTGACCACCCCCCTCAAGGGCCCTCACATCCTTCCTGAAGTGTGGTGACCAGAACTGGATGCAATACTCCAGCTGGAGCCTAACCAGAGCTTTATAAAGGTTCAACCTAACCTCCCTGCTTTTGTATTCAATGCCTCTATGAAGCCCAAGATCCCATATGCTTTACTAACCACTCTCTCAATATGTCCTGCCACCTTCAAAGATCAATGCACATGAACCTCCAGGTCCTCTGTTCCTGCACACTCTTTAGAACTGTGTCATTAAGTATATATTGCTTCTCGCTATACCTTCTTCCAAATTACATCACCTCACACTTGTCAGTATTAAATTCTATCTACTGTCCCTCTGCCCATTCTCCTAGCCTATCTATGTCCTGTTGCAGGTGGTTCATACCATCCTCACTGTTTGCCTCACTTCCAAGTTTGGTGTTGTCAGCAAATTTTGAGATACTGCTCCGATTCCAAGATTCAAGTCATTTATATATAGCAAAAAAAGCAATGGTCCCAGCACTGACCCTTGGGGAACACCATTCTCCAGTCTGAAAAGCAACCCTGTATTACTCACTGTTTTCTGTCCTTAGCCAATTTTTTATCCAACTGGACACTATTCCATGAGCCTCAATTTTCTAAATCAGCCTTTTATGTGGTACCTTATCAAATGCTTTCTCAAAATCCATATGGACAATATCCACCACATTCCTTCATCAACCTTCACTGTAACTTCATCAAAAAATTCAAGTCGATTAGTCAAGCATGATGTATCCTTTACAAATCCATGCTGGCTATCCTTAATTAACTTGAGCCTCTCAAAGTGCCCGTTGATATTTTCCCTGATTATTGTTTCTAAAATCTTACCCATCACTGATGTTAATCTAACTGGCCTGTAGTTGCTAGGACTGTCCTTATACCCTTTCTTAAATAAGGGTGTCACATTTGTGTTATGATCCTGTAGTTTTTTTTTCTGTGAAGAATGCAGTGTGCCTTTAAGGCTGGAAAAAGAGCCGTACTGCTTTAAGGCAGCAAGCTCTAAAGACTGAGTCAAAGAATGCATTCTTGTTGCCTTGGATACAGCCATTCGGAGACTATGATTCAAAGGATGTATTCTCATTACCTTGGATACTGCCACTTGGACTGAGTATCGAGTGATACATTGGTTCCAATTTAATTTTGAACTGGCTTATAATGCAAACAGCCTGTTCTAAAAGAAGACACAGACAGACAGCTCTGTGTTAGCAACTGAAAGAAGAGCTCTCAGACCATTTCAACTGAAGGAAGAGAATTTAATCTGCTTGTTTATTATTATCTCTCAAAATTCTAAAAAAAAATTCAAGCCAAAACAGAGATCTCTGATAATTTAAACTGAAGGAAGGGAAGTTAGACTGTGACAATCTTTTATCCCTGAAAAATTCTAAAGCCAAATTGATTCATTTAAAAAGTGTTTGCAAGTTGTTAATTGTGGAAATTCATCATTGGGGAAAGAAAGCATCACTTACTGCTAGAATTAGACTACAGACTGTTCTACTGTTGAAGAACCTTTTTCTCCCCCCATCGGACGGCTGTGAGGACTTCAAGCAACCTTGGACTTTTTCATTTCCGGCAGGAGCATAAATTTGCAAGGACTCTTTTTTTTTTTCTATTTTAAATGTTGTTTATATCTTGGTGTTTAAGAATTTAGTTTTTCTAATTAAACAGATAATTTGATTTAAAGACACCTGGTTTGGTTAGCTCATTCAGGGGTTAATAGATGGTACAATTGGCTAGGTCTTTCTTTAATTTGGAAAGTTTAAAATTATATGTTAGGTGAGCTGTGGAGGGACGGGATTGAATCAACAGTGCGTTTCTCCCACCACAATCAGAATCGTATATTTTGATTGGGGGCTTTGACTGGAGCGGTCGGTCGTAACATTTGCCACTCTCCAATCCTCAGGCAGATTGGAAGATTATGGCAAGCCCTTCCACTATCTACATCCCCACTTCCTTTAGCAACCTAGGATGCAAGCCATCCAGACCAGGTGACTTGTCTATCCTAAGCATAGCCAGCCTTTTTAGTACCTTCCACCCACCTCTCAATTTTTATCCCATTCATTACCTCTACTCTCATTGCTTCTACTGATGTTTTGTCAGCCTCCGTTTCCTTCATGAACACTGATACTCATTAAATATATATCCTTACCCTGTGCCTCTAAGCATATATTACCCTTTCTGTCCCTAATAGGCCCGCTCCTCCTCTTACTGCTCACTTATTATTTACATGCTGGTAGAAGATCTTTGGGTTTACTTTTATGTTGACTGCCATTCTATTTTCATACCTCTCTTTGCCAGTCTAATTTTCCTCTTCTCTTCCCCTCTCAACATGTTGTATATGGCTGCTTCTCACTTGATGAGTTCACCTGATATGCATCATACACCCTCTTTTTTTTTTGTTTCATCATCATCTCTATCTCTCTCTTCAACCCTGGAGCCCTATTTTTGGTGTCCCTACCTTTCACCCTTGTTGGAATGCTCCTAGCCTGTATCTGAAGCGTCTCTTCCTTAAAGATAACGCACAGTTCCAATACAGCTCATCCTGCCAGTCTTTAGTTCCATTCTACCCTGGCTAGATCCCTTCTCATTGTGTTGAAATTAGCACTCTTCCAATCTAGACATTCTATCTTACTTTGTTCTTTGCTTTTTTGCATTACTAGTGTAAACCTTATGATACGATGATCACTCTTCAAAATCACAGAATTGTTACAGTGCAGAAGGATGCCATTTGGCCCATCGTGTCTGCACCAGCTCTCTGAAAGAGCAATTCACTCAGTTACATTCCCCCGCCTTCTCCCCATAACCCTGCTATTCTTCCTTTTCATATACAGTCTTAATTCCCTTTTTGAATGCTTCAATTGAACCTACCTCCACCACACTCTCAGGCGTGCATTCCAGACCTTAACCACTCACCATGTGAAAAAGCTTTTCCTCATGTCACTCTTGCTTCTCTTAACAAATACTTTAAATCTGTGTCCTCTTGTTCTTGATCCTTTCATGAGTGGGAACAGTTTCTCTCTATCTACTCTGTCCAGACCCTTCATGATTTTGAATACCTCTATCAAATCACCTCTCAGCATTCTCCAAAGAAAACAGTCCTAATTTCTCCAATCTATCTTCATAACTGAAGTTCCTCATTCCTGGAACCATTCTTGTGAATCTTTTCTGTACTCTCTCCAATGCCCTCACATCTTTCCTAAAGTGCGGCGCCCAGAACTGGATGCAATACTCCAGCTGAGGCTAGACTAGTGTCTTATACAAGAAACTGAACTGGAGTAGCCATATAAATACCATGGCTACAAGAGCAGGTCAGAGGCTAGGAATCCTGCGGTGAATTACTCACCTCCTGACACTCCAAAGTCGGTCCACAAGTCAGGAGTGTGATGAAATACTCTCCACTTTCCTGGATGGGTGCAGCTCCAACAACATTCAAGAAGCTCGACACCATCCAGGACAAAGCAGCCCGCTTGATTGGCACACCATCCACAAACATTCACTCCCTCCACCACCGACATACAGTGGCAGCAGTGTATACCTTCGACAAGATACACTGCAGCAACGCACCAAGGCTCCTTAGACAGCACCTTCCAAACCCGCGACCTCTACCAACTAGAAAGACAAGGGCAGCAAATGTATGGGAACATCACCACCTGCAGGTTCCCCTCTAAGTCACACACCATCCTGACTTGGAACTATGTCCATCACTGTCGCTGGGTCAAAATCCTGGAACTCGCTTCCTAACAGCACTGTGGTTGTAACTACCTCCCATGGACTGCAGCGGTTCAAGAAGGCAGCTCACCACCACCTTCTCGAGGGCAATTAGGGATGGGTAATAAATGCTGGCCTAGCCAGCGATGCCTACATCCCATGAATGAACAAAGAACAAACAAAGAACAGTACAGCACAGGAACAGGCCATTTGGCCCTCCAAGCCTGCGCCGATCTTGATGCCTGCCTAAACTAACACCTTCTGCACTTCCGGGGCCCATATCCCTCTATTCCCTTCCTATTCATGTATTTGTCAAGATGTCTCTTAAACGTCGCTATCGTATCTGCTTCCACCACCTCCCCTGGCAGCAAGTTCCAGGCACTCACCACCCTCTGTGTAAAAAAAACTTGCCTCGTACATCCCCTGTAAACTTTGCCCCTCGCACCTTAAACCTATGTCCCCTAGTAACTGACTCTTCCACCCTGGGAAAAAGCTTCTGACTAGCCACTCTGTCCATGCCGCTCATAACTTTGTAAACCTCTATCATGTCGCCCCTCCACCTCCGTTGTTCTAGTGAAAACAATCCGAGTTTTTCCAACCTCTCCTCATAGCTAATGCCCTCCAGACCAGGCAACATCCTGGTAAACCTCCTCTGTACCCTCTCCAAAGCCTGCATGTCCTTCTGGTAGTGTGGCGACCAGAATTGCACTCAATATTCTAAGTGCGGCCTAACTAAGGTTCTGTACAGCTGCAACATGACTTGCCAATTTTTATACTCTATGCCCCGACCGATGAAGGCAAGCATGCCGTATGCCTTCTTGACTACCTTATCCACCTGCGTTGCCACTTTCAGTGACCTGTGGACCTGTACGCCCAGATCTCTCTGCCTGTCAATACTCCTAAGGGTTCTGCCATTTACTGTATACCTCCCACCTGCATTAGACCTTCCAAAATGCATTACCTCACATTTGTCCGGATTAAACTCCATCTGCCATTTCTCCGTCCAAGTCTCCAACCGATCTATATATCCTGCTTTATCCTCTGACAATCCTCATCATTATCCGCAACTCCACCAACTTTTGTGTCGTCCGCAAACTTGCTAATCAGACCAGCTACATTTTCATCCAAATCATTTATATATACTACAAACATCAAAGGTCCCAGCACTGATCCCTGCGGAACACCACTAGTCACATCCCTCCATTCAGAAAAACACCCATCCACTGATACCCTCTGTCTTCTATGACCGAGCCAGTTCTGTATCCATCTTGCCAGCTCACCTCTGATCCTGTGTGACTTCACCTTTTGTACCAGTCTGCCATGTGGGACCTTGTCAAAGGCTTTACTAAAGTCCAGATAGATAACATCCACTGCCCTTCCTTCATCAATCATCTTCGTCACTTCCTCAAAAAACTCAATCAAATTAGTAAGACACGACCTCCCCTTCACAAAACCATGCTGTCTCTCACTAATAAGTTTGTTTGTTTCCAAATGGCAGTAAATCCAGTCCCGAATGATCCTCTCTAATAGTTTCCCTACCACTGACGTAAGGCTCACCGGCTTATAATTTCCTGGATTATCCTTGGCACCCTTCTTAAACAAAGGAACAACATTGGCTATTCTCCAGTCCTCTGGGACCTCACCTGTAGCCAATGAGGATGCAAAGATTTCTGTCAAGGCCCCAACAATTTCTTCCCTTGCCTCCCTCAGTATTCTGGGGTAGATCCTATCAGGCCCTGGGGACTTATCTACCTAATGCTTTGCAAGACACCCAACACCTCCTCCTTTTTGATAATGAGATGACTGAGACTATCTGCACTCCCTTCCCTAGACTTATCATCCACCAAGTCCTTCTCTTTGGTGAATACTGATGCAAAGTACTCATTTAGCACCTCGCCCATTTCCTCTGGCTCCACACATAGATTTCCATCTCTGTCCTTGAATGGGCCAACCCTTTCCCTGGTTACCCTCTTGCTCTTTATATATGTATAAAAGCCTTGGGATTTTCCTTAATCCTGTTTGCCAATAACTTTTCATGACCCCTTTTAGCCCTCCTAACTCCTTGCTTAAGTTCCTTCCTACTGTCTTTATATTCCTCAAGTGCTTCATCTGTTCCTAGCCTTCCAGCCCTTACAAATGCTTCCTTTTTCTTTTTGACTAGGCTCACAATATCCCGTGTTATCCAAGCTTCCCGAAATTTGCCAAACTTCTCTTTCTTCCTCTCAGGAACATGCTTCTCCCGGATTCTATTCAGCTGACGTTTGAAAGACTCCCACATGTCAGATGTTGATTTACCCTCAAACAGCCGCCCCCAATCTAAATTCTTCAGTTCCTGCCTAATATTGTTATAATTAGCCTTCCCCCAATTTAGCACCTTCACCCGAGGACTACTCTTATCCTTATCCACAAGTACCTTAAAACGTATGGAATTATGGTCACTGCTCCCGAAATGCTCCCCCACTGAAACTTCGACCACCTGGCCGGGCTCATTCCCCAATACCAGGTCCAGAATGGCCCCATCCCTAGTTGGACTATCTACATACTGTTTCAAGAAGCCCTCCTGGATACTCCTCACAAATTCTGCCCCATCCAAGCCCCTAGCACTAAGTGAGTCCCAGTCAATTTAGGGGAAGTTAAAATCACCCACCACCACAACCCTGTTACCTTTACATCTTTCCAAAATCTGTCTACATATCTGCTCCTCTACCTCCCGCTGGCTGTTGGGAGGCCTGTAGTAAACCCCCAACATCGTGACTGCACCCTTCCTATTCCTGAGCTCCACCCATATTGCCTCGCTGCATGACCCCTCTGAGGTGTCCTCCCGCAGTACAGCTGTGATATTCTCCTTAACCAGTAATGCAACTCCCCCACCCCTTTTACATCCCCCTCTATCCCGCCTGAAGCTTCTAAAGCCTGGAACATTTAACTGACAATCCTGCCCTTCCCTCAACCAAGTCTCTGTAATAGCAACAACATCATATTTCCAAGTACTAATCCAAGCTCTAAATTCATCTGCCTTACCTGTTATACTTCTCGCATTGAAACAAATGCACTTCAGACCACCAGTCCCGCTGTGCTCAGCAACATCTCCCTGCCTGCTCTTCCTCTTAGTCCTACTGGCCTTATTTACTATGTCCTCCTCATTTATTTCACTAGCTGTCTTACTGCTCTGGTTCCCACCCCCCTGCCACACTAGTTTAAACCCTCCCGAGTGACGCTAGCAAACCTTGCAGCCAGGATATTAGTGCCCCTCCAGTTTAGATGCAACCCGTCCTTCTTGTACAGGTCCCATTTGTCCCTGAAGAGAGCCCAATGGTCCAGATATCTGAAACCCTCCCTTCTACACCAGCTGCTCAGCCACGTGTTTAGCTGCACTGAATTAAAATAAACAAACAAAACTTCCTTGCTCTTGTACTCTATGCCTCTATTAATAAAGCCCAGGATACTATATGCTTTATGAACCGCTCTTAACCTGTCCTGCCACCTTCAATGACTAACGTACATATATACCTAGGTCCCTCTGCTCCTGCACCCCCTTTAGAAATGTACCTTTATTTTATATCGTCTTCCATATTCTTCCTACCATAATGAATCACTTCACATTTCTCTGCATTGAACTTCATCTGCCACCTGTCTGCCCATTCCACCAACTTGTCTATGTCCTTTTGGAGTTCTACACTATCCTCCTCACAGTTCTCAATGCTTCCAATTTTTATATCATCTGCAAACTTTGAAATTGTGCCCTGTACACCACGGTCTAGATCATTAATATATATCAGGGAAAGCAAGGGTCCCAACACTGACCCCTGGGGAACTCCACTACAAATCTTCATCCAGTCCGAAAAATATCCATTAGCTACTATTCTTTGTTTCCTGTCACTCAGCTAATTCCATATCCATGTTGCTACCGTCCCTTTTATTCCATGAGCTCTAACCTTGCTCACAAGTCTGTTGTATGGCACTGTATCAAATGCCTTTTGAAAGTCCATGTACACCACATCAACAGCATTGCCCTCATCAACCCTCTCTGTTACCTCCTCCAAAAGCTCCAGCAAGTTAGTTAAACATGATTTTCCCTTAAGAAATCCATGCTGGCTTTCCTTTATTAACTCATATTTGTCCATGTGTCTATTAATTTTGTCCCATATTATTTTTTCTAGAAGTTTCTCCACCATCAAAATTAAACTGACTGGTTTGTCGATGCTGGGCTTATCTTTACACCCTTTTTTGAACACGGGTGTCATGTTTGCAATTCTCCAGTCCTCTGGCACCACCCCCGAGTCTTAGGAAGACTGAAAGATTATGGCCAGTGCCTCTGCGCTTTCCACCCTTACTTCCCTCAGTATCCTTGGATGCATCTCATCCGGTCCTGGTGCTTTATCCACTTTAAGTACAGACTGCCTATCTGATACCTCCTCTTTATCAATTTTAAATCCTTCTAGGGCTGTAATTTATAAGCGTGCCACAAATCGCGGCAGCGTGCTCTGATTTCGGTGGTCTTCGGGTTCGAATGTGCTGCCGCTCAGACCCCGCAATATTTTGCTTGGGAGCTCATTTAAATGGAGGGCCGGAGCGTCTGCCCCAGATGACAGAGGGGGCGGCCGCTCCAATCCCGGCAAAATCCCAGCAACAGTGTCCGGCGCCACTGTGCAGGCGCTGGTGCCATTTTTAAAAGTCTTCAAGCCCTTGGAAGAAATTTTAATTTTTAAAGTTATATTGTGGTGCATTGTTTTTAAAAATTTAAATAAATGCTGGAGGCTCTTTCCCCCCCAAATGTTTGTTTCTGATCCTATATCACCAAAATTAACTTTATTCCCAACCGGAACGTCCCCCCTCAACTTCGTAACATTTTCCCTTCAACCCCTTCCACCATCTCCTCCGCCAATACAAAGTGTTTTCCCCGCTCACCTCCTCCCCCCACACTGATAATCTCACTGCTCCACACTCCTCACCAGTGTCAGTCCTCAGAACTACCAACAGAGTTCTGAAGGCACGGGAGTTATGGCCAGCAGCCGGACAATTGGCGTGGGATGGCCACTGAGATAGTTAATTTGCATCTTTTAAACTTAATTTTAATGTTAAAACGAAGGTTCCGTGGCTCGGTGGCAGGAAGGGGACTGCACCGAGGCCTCGCCTCCGGTGGTAAAATATGGTGGGGTCTTCTCGGCGTCGGTGGTTATGGCTGGCCTCTCCCACAAGAATTTTCTGGGCCCCCCCCCCCCCCCCCCCGCCGCCACGACCCTGACACCGAAGGTCTCATAAAAGTCAGTCCTAGTGTCTCAATTACCTCCTTTTTCAGCATTGCCTGGGTTGCATCCTTGGTAAAGACAGATGCAAAGTATTCATTTAATACCTCAGCTATGCCCTCTGCCTCATGTGTAAATCCCCTTTATGGTCCTTAATCAACCCCACTCCTCCTTTTACCACCCTTTTACTATTTATATGTCTATAGAAAACATTGGGTTATCTTTAATGCTAGCTGCCAGTCTCTTTTCATGCTCTCTCTTTGCTTCTCTTATTTGCTTTTTCACCTCCCCTCTGGATTTTCTACATTCAGCCTGGTTCTCAATAGTTTTTTCTACCTCGCATCTGTCATAAGCACACTTTTCTTTATCTTAATCGCTACCTCTTTTGTCATCCAGGGAGCTCTGGATTTGTTTGCCCTACCTTTCCCTTTCGAGGGAACATAACTTGACTGTGCATAAACTATCTCTTCTTTGAAGGTAGCCCATTTTTCAGTTACTGGTTTTCCTGCTAACGTTTGACTCCAATTTATTCACCCCAGCTCCATTCTTACTCCATTGAAGTTGGCATTTCCCCAGGTAATTATTCTTACTGTGGATTGTTCTTGTCCTTTTCCATAATCAGCCTAAACCTTATGATACAATGATCACTATCCCCTAAATGCTCTCCTACTGATACTTGATCCACTTGACCCACTTCATTCCCAAGAACCAGGTCTAGCAGTGCCCTCTTTTGCATTGGACTAGCAAAATACTGCTGTAGAAAATTTTCCTGAACACACTCTAGGAACTCTTGCCCCTCACTGCCCTTTACACTACTACTATCTCAGTCTATGTTTGGATAATTAAAGTCCCCATTATAACTACCCTATAATTGTCGCACCTCTCTGTAATTTCCTTGCAAATTATTTCCTTCATCCACATCCTTCCCACTAGCTGGTGGTCTATAGACAACACCGAGAAATGTAACTGCATATTTTTTGCTCTAGCTAAATTGATTCTGTCCTCAACCCTTCTGGGACATCCTTTTTCTCCAATACTGCAATGCTTTCCTTAATCAATAACGCCACCTTCCCCCTTTTTTCCCTTTCCTATCTTTCCTGAACACCTTGTATCCAGGAATATTTAAACACCCAGTCCTGCCCTTCTTTGAGCCAGGTTTCTGTTATAGCCACAACATCATATTTCCACATGGCAATCTGTGCCTGTACCTCACCAATCTTATTTACCACACACAGTGCATTCACATTCACTCTGATTTAGACTTTATTACTTTCTCCTTTACTCTGACCCCACCTAATAACTTACTATTCCCTACTGTAGTGCTAGCTATCTCTCAGTATTCTGTGCACCTTGGTATTCCTCTCTGATATTTGCTCCTGGTTCCCACACTCCTGACACGTTACCAGTTTTGCTTCCCTCCAATCTGAATACTCTTACCCAAGTGCTTCCCCACAGATGCTTGGTCCACTTTGTCCCCTCATTTATCAGCACTAGATCCAGCAATGCCTCCTTTCTAGTTGGGTTGAGAACTTAATGATTAAGGAAGTTCTCCTGAACACACTTTAGAAATTCTTCTCCCTCCTTACCCTTTACTCAAAAATTATCCTAATCAATATTTTGGCAATTAAAGTCCCTCAATATCACCACTCTATAGTTCTTGCACATCTCTGATTTCTCTGCAGATTTGCTCTTCTATCTCTCACTATTTGGAGGCCTATAGAAGATGCCTAGTTGCGTGATCATACCCTTTTTGCTCATCAGCTCAACCAAATGGATTCTGCCCTTGCCCCTTCAAGGACATCCTTCCTTTCCAGCACTGCAATGCCTTCCCTAATCAGGACTACCACCCCACCTCCCTTTTTCCCTTCCCTATCTTTTCTGAACACTTTATATCCTTGTATATTAAGCGCCCAGTCCTCGCCATTTTTAAACCACGTTTCCCTTATTGGCACTCCATCATATTCCCATACTGCTATTTGTGCTTGTAGCTCACCAACCTTATTCACCACACTTTGTGCATTACACACATGCATTGTAATCCTGTCTTTGTATTCCTCGTACTCCTTGTCAGTCTGCTGCTGTCTAATATGAAACTATTCCCTTTTCTAGTACTATCTAACACTCTCACTCTGACCCCAAATAATACTTAGCTATTTCCTACTCTTGTGCTAGCTGTCTCTTCCAATTCTCTGTGCACCTCGGTGTTCCTCTCTTGTATTATCTCCTGGTTCCCACACCCCTGCCAAGTTAGTTTAAACCTTCCCCAATAGCACTAGCAAATCGCCGCATGAGGAAATTTGTCCCAGCTCTGTTGAGGTGCAACCCGTCTGGCCTGTGTTGTGCCTAATCCGCACTTACTGTTAAAGAATCTACGGAAGCTGATTGGTGAAAGGTATATCAATATTTTATTCACACACTAAATCATCAAGTACAAGCTCTCACTACTTGTACAGTATACTACCCGTCAATGCACGAGGTGATCAGTCTCGGACTTGCGGCTGCTCTTCTGTTCTCTGAGCTCAGGGTGTTTTCTTGAGTGTTCTTCCCCCGGGTTCTCATGCCTTCCCCAGTTTCAGTAAGGGGTTAAATCGTGTTTCCAAGACCCTGCCCTCTTACTCATAGGGGTCTGGTATCATGACATAATGATAACTCCTTATATGGTTCAGTGAGAACCTCGTCAGCCCTTTTGCATTTCTTTACAGGTTCCCATTGTCTACTGTGAGTCTAATCGTATCTCGTGTCCATGGTGACTCCTTTATCTGGTACATACAAGGACACTGAGTCTGCTAGCATCATTGCTGTTCCCCTTTCTACCCAACCCCCCTATGTTTCAGTACTCTGTATAATTATGTGTAACTAGGCCTTTGTTTCAACTAAGCTCTTATGTGTTTTTACTGGGTCTACGGTCGCCCCTTTGATCCTGCAGGACTATACAAGGTGCAATTACAATTTCATTTTCAAAGCAAGAGCATAAGCAGTGTAATGTTAAAGAAAGCACAATTTAAGCATCACTATTGCATAATCAATCACTTGTGCAAACATAATACAGTCGCAATTTCATTTTTAGAGTACATTGATCATTCATTAATTCATTTTAAGTATCTATTGCCTTTAAGGTAGCTGGCTAACCTGCATTCATACATCCTCTCACATTGCTTAATCAATTTTTTAAGTTTCCAAATTAAGTAGGTCACATATAACACCATGATACCCAAAACCACTATCAGGGCATGGGAGATATTCTAAATCAGGGGTGCAGCTGTACATTTGACCTGCAGTGCCATAAGTCCTCCCACCAAGTAGAATCATTTATTTCATCAATCTCATCTTGTAGCTTCTCCGACTGTTGTTCCAGATTGTAGTACACTACACCAATGGCTTCTAGCTGCTGTCTCTCTTTACCCAAGTGCGTGGGCAATGGCTGAATAGTATATTCGTATTCCCGGAAGTAATTTATCAAATTCTCCTGAATACTTTCTGTCACAGTTATTGTTTCTGTCTTTCATTTATGTATGTCTACCAACTCCATCTTTCCTACTCTGCTTGGTATTTGTGGGTTTAAACAGAACGTACTGTTGCTCACCAGACAAGTCTGGTTATGTCCATGCTGGTATTCCTTCGCTGCGGTAGTTAAGCAATATCTCCCCTTTCCCACATAGGCCACATGGGTTAGCCCTGACAGTGCTTTCCTAGTCTCCATGGTGCAATTTACAGTGGCATTAAATCCACATTTTGACTCTGCTGTTTTATATATAGGATGAGGACATATGACCACCTGGTTTTCCAGACTACACTCAGACAACTTTGTTCCAAATATCTCTTTTCCAGTTTCCACAACATAGGGTAATATATTATAGTATTTTATGTAATCTTTTCCTCTCATCACCCCTATATTTTCTACTTCATATAATTGCATACTTAACGTATCTCTTGGAATTACAGGTATTCCCAATACTACTCCAATACTCATAGATCTCGTATTTACACACTCTTGACCTTTCCATACTTTAACAAGTTTTCTGAGTTGGCAGCTGGTACTTTTATCATTTGTGTGACTAGCTAAGTCCTCCAACTGGGTGTCATTTATCCAAACTGGCACCTATCCCGCATCAATTTGCCTCAAATTTTTCCTCATTTGTTCTAGCATCCATGTACTGTATGTACTACAAACACTTTCATTATTTGAAATGTCGTGGACCTCCTTTACCTTTTCTATTATATCATTAATAGTATGAGCATGACCTTCTAGTACTCTCACCAGTCCTGTCACGGCGTTCATCAAATCCTTTCCTACTTTAGCTACACCACTCTGTCCCTTTTGTTCCTTTTTCAAAATATCCTTTACTAGCTGACAGAGTTCTAACCTTCTGGTCCACATTTTCCAAATCTATAGTATTGACAATTGAAGTTCTGTATTAAAGACCGTAGCTGCATCATTCACTAAACTACGTTTAAGTCTCTTTCCCTTTATTATTCCTTCATCACCAAATTCTTGTCCCAACAATTGTTGTAGTAATAACTTGTACAACTCTTGGGTCTTCTCAGGGCACCAGTCAGGTAGCTGGATATCTGAGATATTCAATATTACTAGTACCAACTTATGCTGTATATTATCATATACAATTTTATTAGTTTTTATTATCGCAGGTCCATTTTCTGGTCCTGCAGTTAAGGCAGGGGAAATCAGTCACTTGTGCCCACGGGGTTGTGACCTTACTCATTGGTAATTCGGATGTGGGGGTAACCGTGGGGGTTGGTTCTTCTCAATTAAGGGCATTGATTAGCACAAGGGATTATGATATTATTGCTATCACAGAGGTATGGTTGAGGGAGGGGCAGGACTGGCAACTCAATATTCCAGGGTATAGAATCTTCACGGACTGTAATAGGTACTGTCCCTTTCTATCTTTCCCAACGCAATAGAGCCAATAGGCCTTATTGTTGTGTGGTTTAGGAATAGGAGGATAGAGCAGATGAATGCGTGGCTGAGGAGATGGTGCAAGAGGGAGGGCTTTAGTTTCCTGGACCACTGGGTCTGTTTCTGGCAAAGGTGGGACCTGTACAAGTTGGACGGGTTGCACCTGAACCAGAATGGGACCAACATCCTTGCTGGGAGGTTTGCTAGTGCTGTTGGCTGGTGGGGGAGGGGGGTGTTTAAACTAATTTGGCATGGGAATGGGATACAGAGTAGAGGTACAGTAGAGGCTGATGCACAGTCAAATATAGAAGAGAAACTGAGTCATCCTGGAAGGCAGAGCAAATATAGACCTGTTAAGGCACAAGTGAAAAATGCAAGGCTGAATTGCATTTATTTTAATGCAAGGAGTCTTACTAATGAGGCAGATCAATTAAGGGCATTGATTAGCACATGGGATTATGATATTGCTATCACAGAGACATGGTTGAGGGAGGGGCAGGACTGGCAACTCAATATTCCAGGGTATAGAATCTTCAGGCGTGACAGGAAAGGGGGTAAAAGAGGAGGTGGCATTGCACTGTTAATTAAGGAGTCAATTACTGCAGTAAGGAGGGATGATATCTTAGAAGGTTCCTCAAATGAGGCCATATGGATAGAACTTAAATTCAAAAGGGGGCAATCACTTGGCTGGGCGTGTACAAAAGGCCTCCAAACAGTCAGGGAGAGATAGAGGAGCAGATATGTAGGAAAATCTCAGAGAGGTGTAAAAATAATAGGGTAATAATAGTAGGGGATTTCAACTTACCTAATATAAACTGGGATAGTCTTAGTGCAAAAGGCTTAAAGGTGGTGGAATTCTTAAAATGCACACAGGAAAGCTTTTTGAGCCAGTACGTAGAAAGCCCTACAAGAGATGGGGCAGTACTAGACCTAATCCGAGGGAATGAAGCTGGGCAAGTAGTAGAAGTGTCAGTGGGGGAGCATTTTGGGGATAGTGACCATACCTCTGTAAGATTTAAGGTAGTTATGGAAAAGGACAAAGACAGGCCGGAAATAAAGGTACTGAATTGGGGGAAGGCCGATTTCAATCTAATAAAACAGGATCTGGCCAAAGTGGACTGGGGGCAGCTACTTGTAGGAAAGTCTACATCAGACCAGTGGGAATCATTCAAAGAGGAAATAGTGAGGGTTCAGAGCCAACATGTACCCGTTAAGGTGAAGGGTAGGACCAACAAGTCCAGGAAACCCTGGATGTCAAGGGATATAGAGTATTGGATCAGGGTAAAAAAGGAGGCTTATGGCAGATTCGGAGCGCTAAAAACAGCGGAGGCACTAGAGGAGTATAGAAAGTGTAGGGGGATTCTTAAAAAAGTAATTAGGAGAGCGAAGAGGGGACATGAAAAAACATTGGCGGGCAAGATAAAGGAAAATCCTAAGGTGTTTTATAAGTATATTAAGGGCAAGATGATAACCAGGGAAAGAGTAGAGCCCATTAGGGACCAAAGTGGCAATCTGTGTGTGGAGCCGGAGGACATAGGTGAGGTTTTAAATGATTACTTTTCATCTGTGTTCACTATGGAGAAGGACGATGTAGGTGTAGAGATCAGGGAGGGGGATTGCAATATATTTGAACATATTAGCATTGAAAGGGAGGAAGTATTAGATGTTTTAGCAGGCTTAAAAGTAGATAAACCCCCCCCGGCCCAGAGGAGATGTAGCCCAGGCTGTTATGTGAGGCAAGGGAGGAGATAGCAGGGGCTTTGACACAAATTTTCAGATCCTCTCTGGCCACGGGAGTGGTGCCAGAGGACTGGAGGACAGCAAATGTGGTACCATTATTCAAGAAGGGTAGCAGGGATAGACCAGGTAATTACAGGCCGATGAGTCTAACATCAGTGATTGGGAAACTCTTGGAAAAAATTCTGAGGGACAGGATTAATCTCCACTTGGAGAGGCAGGGATTAATCAAGGATAGTCAGCACGGCTTTGTCAGGGGGAGATCGTGTCTAACTAGCTTGGTTGAATTTTTCGAGGAGGTGACTAGATGTGTAGATGAGGGTAAAGCAGTTGATGTAGTCTACATCGACTTCAGTAAGGCTTTTGATAAGGTCTCGCATGGGAGATTGGTTAAGAAGGTAAGAGCCCATGGGATCCAGGGCAATTTGGCAAATTGGATCCAAAATTGGCTTAGTGGTAGGAAACAGAGGGTTATGGCCGAGGGTTGCTTTTGCGAGTGGAAGCCTGTGACCAGTGGTGTACCGCAGGGATCGGTTCTGGGACCCTTGCTGTTTGTAGTGTACATTAATGATTTAGACGTGAATATAGGAGGTATGATAAGTAAGTTCACAGATGATACGAAAATTGGTGGTGTTGTAAATAGTGAGGAGGAAAGCCTTAGATTACAGGACGATATAGATGGGTTGGTAAAATGGGCGGAGCAGTGGCAAATGGAATTTAATCCTGAGAAGTGTGAGATGATGCATTTTGGGAGGACTAACAAGGCAAGGGGATATACAATGGATGGTAGGATCCTAGGAAGTACAGAAGATCAGATGGACCTTGGTGTACTTGTCCATAGATCACTGAAGGCAGCAGCACAGGTAGATAAGGTGGTTAGGAAGGCATATGGGATACTTGCCTTTATTAGCTGAGGCATAGAATATAAGAGCAGGGAGGTTATGATGAGCTGTATAAAATGCTAGTTAGGCCACAGCTGAAGTACTGTTCTGGGCACCACACTATAGGAAGGATGTGATTGCCATGGAGAGAGTGCAGAGGAGATTCACCAGGATGTTGCCTGGGCTGGAGCATTTCAGCTATGAAGAGAGACTGAAAAGGCTAGGGTTGTTTTCCTTAGAGCAGAGAAGGCTGAGGGGGGACATGATTGAGGTATACAAAATTGTGAGGGGCATTGATAGGTTAGATAGGAAGAGACTTTTTCCCTTAGCAGAGGGGTCAATAACCAGGGGGCATAGATTTAAGGTTAGGGGCAGGAGGTTTAGAGGGGATTTGAGGAAAAACTTTTTCACCCAGTGGGTGGTTGGAATCTGGAACGCACTACCTGAAGGGGTGATAGAGGCAGGAACCCTCACAACATTTAAGTACTATTTAGATGAGCACTTGAAACGTCATAGCATACAAGGCTACGGGCTAAGTACTGGAAAATGGGATTAGAATAGTTAGGTGCTTGATGGCCGGCACAGACACGATGGGCCAAAGGGCCTGTTTCTGTGCTGTATAACTCTATGACTCCAATATAACTCTGGAGTTTATGGCTATCCTCTTCACTATCAACTACACAGCCAATTTTTGTGTCATCAGCAAATTTCCCAATCATTCCTCCCACATTTAAGTCCAAATCTTTAATATATACCACAAACAGCAAGGCACCCAACACTGAGCCTGGTGGATCGTCACTGGAAACAGCTTTCTGTTCACAAAAACATCCGTCGACTACTACCCTTTGTTCCCCGGCCCTGAGCCGATTCTGGATCCAACCTGCCACATTCCCCTGTATCCCATGGGCTTTCATTTTACTGACCAGTCTGCCATGTGGGATCTTGTCCAATGCCTTACTAAAATCCATGTAGACCATATCCACTGCACTACCCTCATCAATCCTTCTTGTTACTTCCTCAAAAAACTCAGTTAAGTTAGTAAGACATGATCTTTCTTTAACAAATTCATGCTGACTATCCCTGATTAATCTGTGCCTTTCTAAGTGGCAGTTTATACTGTCCCTCAGAATAGATTCCAATAATTTATCCACCACCGAGGTCAGACTGACCGGCCTATAATTATTGGGACTATCCCTCACACCCTTTTTAAACAATGGTACAACGTTCGCAGACCTCCAATCGTCTGGTACCTCTCCTGTGTTTAGTGAGGATTTGAAGATGATCCTCAGCGCATCCGCTATTTCCTCCCTGGCTTCCTTTAACAACCTGGGATGCAATCCATCCGGCCCTGGCGATTTATCCACTGTCAAGGATGTCGGACCCTCTAGTACTTCCTCTCTCATTATGCTTATCGTTTCACGCTCCTCCTCTTTATCTACAATGTCTACATCAACCCTCTTTTTTGTGAAGTCAGAGACAAAAAACTCATTAAGAACCCTGCCCACATCTTCTGCATCCACGCATAAGTTCCCTTGTACATCTCTGATAGGCCTTACCCATAGGATGTGCACTCCGGAGCTGGGAGCAGCCTTGCCATTCCTCTATGTATTAGATACCTTGGTACTACAACTAAACCCTGCTACTCATAAACCCTGCTACTAATAACACTAGTAAACTCTACCTATAGTAATAAACATTACCAATAGTAATATTAAGCTTACCAATAATAATAACCTTACCACAGCTAATAATAAACTTTACCAATACTAATCTACCTTACAGCTATTAATACACCCTACCAGTACTAAAATGTTGCCAATAGCAGTAATAACCTCACCAATAACAATTAACCTTACCAATAGTAACAAATAGGAAACACTCACAATCAATTAAGCTTTACTACAATTATTAAACTTTACTACTACTACTACAAATAAAATCTTACAATTACTAAAATTACACGAGGTTTGAAAGATAAAGGACATCCTAAAGTGCTTTACAGCCAAAAATACTTATACAGGCAGTCAGTGTAGTAATGGGAAGGTATATGACAAATGTGGTTAAAATAAAAGTGAAATACAATTTGGCACATAAGAGCAGAGAATGAAA